>NC_059076.1:100094466-100719466 GCF_020497125.1 Mauremys mutica | reverse complement strand
CATCAATCAGTGACAATTATAGTAAAAACTTTATACTGCGCAATCACATATTTTCTCTTCACTGTTGTCAGGTATCCAGATCTCTGAAATATCCTGTTATGGGCATCCTAAGCCAGCTGAACTTTTTCCTGATGCAACACACTCCCTGTTTACTAGGGGGGCAGATTTTCAAAATCACCTAAGAAACACAAGCCTCAGTGAAAGTCAATGGGACTTATGCTAAATCCTGTAGGATTTTTTTTAAATCTCCACCCTGAACTGTGTTTAGCACTACCATTACAGAAATTAAAGGAATTTCAGGATGGGAGCTATCTTCTTCCCCTGGACTTGATCCCTTCAAACTCTCTTGCTCCCAAGAGGCTACCAGTCTCTTCTTTCCTGTGACTTCCCACAGCCTTTTCTGTGACTCTTGAGCCCACTCCTTTATTCACAGATTTCTTTTGTTTGAGGTTTCAGTCAGGGCCGGCTCCAGGTTTTCTGCCGCCCCAAGCGGCCAAAAAAAAAAAAGCCACAGCAGGTCCTTCGCTCCGAGAGGGACTGAGGGACTCCCCACCAAATTGCCGCCAAAGACCCGGACATGCCGCCCCTTGGTATTAGCCGCCCCAAGCACCTGCTTCTTTAGCTGGTGCCCAGAGCCGGCCCCAATTCCAATTCAGAAACCCTTCCAGCTAAGCCCCAGAAGTGCTGCTTTCAAGCTTTTTGTGCACTAATGCTGTGCACTTGAAAATGAAATGTGGAAGTTGCAGGACCAAGGCCTTGCAGAAAGGCTTGTAGATATGCAGCCCCATCCCAGCACAAATTAGATTTTAGAAGGAGATGGGAAGTGCTAACGCTTGAAGAAAGGTCGTGGAAAAGATGTTCATCAATTTTTGCCCAAATGTCACCTGATGAGGTTGACATTTCAGTTCTGAAACAGGATTATGAATGACATGATATTCATAAATAGCATCTAGAAAAAATTATGAAATAGGTTAAAATGTATTACTAAATGATCTTTGTTAGGCCAAATTTTAATTTGGAAGTTGGAATAAAATTGCTACAGTACATGTGCTTTGTTTATTTCTGATTTGCTCTCTCCTTCTAAATCAGTGGGATGGAGGTTTTGAAATGTCTGCAAAACTAGCATAAAATAAATTTAATGCAAATATAGTAATCTAAAAATTAGCTTCATAAAATTCACTGTGAAGTTTGTGAATGCTTGTTTGCTACTGTACACTGTGATAGATTTTCAAGAGCATCACATTGGTATATAAATCAATTATATAAATCAAATTGACAAACACTTTGTATAGTTCAAAATTCACTATCTTTCAGTACATAATGCACTTTGCCTGCTGCATAAGTTTCAGGCAATGCTTCCACACTATGACTCTACATGAATAAGATGTGTGCTTCCAACAGAGACCTGCTGCACTAAAGAAAAAGGTGCCAGAAAGACACTTAAAACTCATTACATCTTTGCATCTCATGCAAAGAAATCAACACCAATTTCATCCCCCAAACTCACCTTCGTGGTTTTGGATACCTTCTTAGTGAGGGATACATTTTCTTTTGATAGTCCTGTGCCTTAAAAGCATTTTATTAATGTGATTCCCTCAAGAAATGTATTTGTTTTCTTGGCATTGTGTCTTGTAACCAGGGTCGGCTCCAGGCACCAGCACAGGAAGCAGGTGCTTGGGGCGACCAATGGAAAGGAGCGGCACGTCCGGGTCTTCGGCGGCAATTCGGCAGCAGGTCCCTCAGTTCCTCTTGGAGGGAAGGACCGGCTGCCGAATTGCCGCTGAAAAATGAAGTGGCGCAGTAGAAGTCCCGCTGATTGCTGCTTTATCTTTTTTTTTTTTTTTTTTTCCCCTTCACCACTTTGGGCAGCAAAAAAGCTGGATCTGGCCCTGCTTGTAACTACGCTGGCTAATCTGAAAAGGAGACATTTACAGATTGAGTCAAAAACAAGTTTTTAAAAGACGAGTTTGGACTCGCCAATTTAATTCCTATCTGTTAAAGACTGTAGATATATTCTAGGTTCAAATTTAACTTAGATATTTTCAGTGTACCACCTGTCTACTATTGTGTGTGTTTCTAATGACACCGGTTTATGGCAAGAAACGTTCTGTAAATTGCTGCAGAAGAATTTTGCCATGTCGACATTTTTTCTATAAATTATAGTTATTGCAAAAAGCAGTGATCAATTTACTTGTCCAGTGAATCTCCTCAGCAACACTGTATTACTCTGTATGTAATTTGGGATTTAATAGTTCTGTCCGTGAGGTGAAGTGAGCACTAAACTCTAACAGAGTCTGGCAGCAGAACTTGATTCTGGAGCAGAGCATGTTTGGTCATAAAAGAGGGCAAAATTGTAAGAAAAAAATTAAAATAAAATTGTATCTATTATGTAAAAGCTAAAAAAGATGAACATAGGCCAGAGATTACTTGGGCCCCGATCACACAAGCTACTCCAAGTTACATGGTCCAGCTTGCAGGATTGTGGACTTAGTGAAAAGGTGAACTGGTAAAGTTATCAAAAAGCTTATTCTAGTCATAGATTGTTAAATAACTACTAAAAAGGACTTAATTGTTTCTATTTTAAGTGTCTTGATTGCTGTGCTACTTTACCCTTTCCTATTTAGCTTACAATAGAAACTTTAAAAGATGATAATTCAAATAACTCTTTAACAAATGATTCATATATACTGCTAAATGAAGTTATGTACAGTATTGTTAACAGTGCTAGGTATCTTTTTCTGTTTCTGTATGTGACTGTACAGACTCAGTGAAATGATTAACCAAATGCTGCTTTTAAGGGAAAGGTTTAAACAAGTAAGAAATCCTTTTAATTTCACACCCGAAGAGAGACTACTCCTTTACTGATTCCACTAGATAGTCTAGTATCTTGAGAGTCAATTTCAGTATTTTTAATGGAATTTTAGGCAACAATATTAGACTTTCACAAAAATTATCTTTCAGGTATGATCCAAAAACAGATGTGTGGACTGCAGTGGCCTCCATGAGCATTAGCAGAGATGCAGTGGGAGTGTGTCTCCTTGGTGACAAGTTGTATGCTGTTGGAGGATATGATGGGCAAACCTATCTTAATACAGTGGAGTCTTATGATCCCCAAACAAATGAGTGGACACAGGTACAGTTTCTAATTAAATTACCATATATACTCGATCATAAGCTGGTTCGTTTATAAAACCAACCCCCCCAAGATGGATAAGTAAAAATAGAATTCAGGGGTCGGCAAACTTTGGCTCCCAGGCCATCAGAATAAGCCGCTGGTGGGCCGAGATGGTTTGTTTACCTCGAGTGTCCGCAGGCACGGAAGTAAGCCTAAGTAAACAAAGTGTCCCGGCGTGCCAGCTGCTTACCCTGATGGGACGGGACAGCAACTGGTGGGGAAATTTTTTTGGGGCGGGGGAGAAGCTGGGAGTCAGGGGAGTAACCACTGTGACCACCGCCCACAGGATCCCACCCCAGCCTGGGACCCTCACACTCTCCCCATCCTATCCCTTCCCACCTTATCTGGGGAGGGCCAGGGGAGGATGTCTCTGACCAGGCTGGAGCTGCTCCAGCAGGCTTGGCAGCGTGGCCGCAGCCTGGTCCAGCGGGCCAGATCGGGTGACACAGCCACAGCATGTTCCAGCGGGCTGGGCTGGGTGGCATGGCCACAGCGTGCTCCGGAGGGCCGGGCGGTGTGGCCACAGCCTGCTCTGTGGGGCAAGGCCGAGTGGCACAGCTGCCACCTACCAACTCCGGAACTGCAGCTGCTTTGGAGGCTGGGGGGAGAGCAGCATGGCCAGAAGCGGACAGACTCTGGCCCTGCCTCTTCCCTTCTGTCTCTGTTGGCTGTGCTGCCTCTTCTTGCTCCCTCTGTTGGGGGGAGGGGCTGTGTCCCACCTCTCCCTCTCTATACCCGTTCATAAGCCGACCCCCTTCTCTGGTGCTTCGCTTTTTTACTAAAAAAATTTGGCTTATGAACGAGTATGTACGGTATATGGTATTATTTATTTTAGTGATGCCAAAAGTGTGCTTGATGCCTCCCAGTAAAGAAAAAAGATAAAGTACGTGTCTCAAGGAGCTTACCTGTAATGAGGATTTTACAAGACAGTAGGGGTATAGCAGAAGGACAGAGACCACAATTTTCAAAAATAAAAGTTTAAAGTTAGGTGCCTAAATCAATTATCTGATTTTCAGAAGTGCTGAGCACCCATCAGCTCCCATTTTCCTATGTTTGAAAATCTTGGCCAGTATCAAGAAGATTGTGTGATTATTCAGCATGGATAGTGCAGTATGATGAAACAAAGATATTTTTAAAAAATAGATGAAAATAAGTACAAGAACGTGTCCTCTAGTTTTCTTTTTAAAACAAAATAAGATTTTTAAAAAATTTTTGTACGGCCCCATTTAGTTCTCTTGCTGCCTATTATCAGGTCCCTCTTATCAAGGCTGATTTGATTTGTCTGATGAGCTCATCTTGGCATCTGTTTTATCTAGATACTATACTGGTACCATGATTATCATCATGGTATATGAGCATCTGATGAATAGACTTCAAGGCTGCCCTACTTTCTCCTTCATGCACAAACCTCCAAGTGCTGCTTGAAAGCATTTGTCAGGTGATCAGGAGCTGTGTTAAAGTTGCATTAAAAGACCTGCACAATACAAGCTATTTGCAGTGTGCAACAACTTTTCTTGGTTCTACCAAATCTATAAGCAATGCTGCATACTGTTCAGTGTCATCTACAGGATTAGGATTGTTGCATAGCAATGAAATGAAGGCCCAGTACCAAGTACTGCTATACTTAGAAGTACAGTGTTAGATGATAATCCCATTTTAAAATATAATAAAAATACTTGATTTTTTAAATATTCAAATAAATATTATTTTACTGTGAAGAGTACTGTTTATGGAGTGTGCCATTGACTTTAGAGAGAGCAGAATTTGGTCCTGCAGAAGAAAGTATTGCTGTTTCTCTGAGCATTTTTATGCCAATCTTCAGCCTATTTTGTTAATTTTTAAAGTCAGGTTACAAAGCACCTACAAATATGACATTTCAACCTTAACTACTGTGGTACATTATCAGTTTTGAAAATCTGTTTTTTTAATAAAGTTGATTATATTTTATAAACATAGCACGTCAGTCCTTTTTTTGGTTTTTGTTATAGGTTGCACCATTGTGCCTAGGAAGAGCTGGAGCATGTGTTGTGACTGTAAAACTCTAATTATTTTGTATATGAAGATACTAGTCTCTTCCATAGACTCACTACTTTTTTCTCAAGTGAATTAATACGTTACCAGTAAACAGAGGTACTGTGTGTTTTCTTCAGAGCTAAGTGTTTGATCTTAAGATAGCATACAGGTAAACAATTTTGAATGGACCAATAATAAGCACTTTTTTAAAAAATTCCCTTATGTTACCATATACATACAAGAACTGTATTTGTAAGCTATTGTACTGAGGCCAGTTGATTGCCAACAAATACACCTCTACCCCAATATAACGCTGTCCTCAGGACTCAAAAATCTTACTGTGTTATAGGTGAAACAGCGTTATATCGAACTTGCTTTGATCCGCTGGAGCGCGCAGCCCCGTCCCCCGGAGCACTGCTTTACCACGTTTATATCCAAATTTGTGTTATATCAGGTCGCGTTATATCAGGGTAGAGGTGTACTTTCTTATTAGAAAATGCTAAGAAACTGAGTGAGTCTATTCTAAAATAATTGAATGTTACAGATTAAGGACCCTGATCTTGCAAACATGCATGAGAGTGATTTTATTCACAGAAGTAGTCCCACTGATTTCAATGGGCATAAGATGTTGCAGGATCAGGCCCTAGATATTTAATTTGCCTATACTGAAGGTGTTTTGCTGCAGCTATGTAGGATATTATTTTTAGTGCAGACAGACAAACCAATGCAAATCAGTTGTAAATGGCAGGCATATTTCTTGCCTTGGAGATGAAGGTATATATTTGGTGACTATATTGCACTTTTTTTCACCACAACTGAGGTTTAACAACCTTTTTATTTAACCAAAGCCTTATTTTAAATAGTCTTTTTATTATGCTAAGAGAAATCTGCCACTTAATACTTTCTGCAGGAGTTATGCAGCATCCAGTATACTCTGGATTTTTAAAGGTTTTATGTAACATGCAGTATTTCTTTACTTAATTCCATCTCATATTATTTACACTTGATTGTAACTACTCTTTGTGAGTTTTTCCTTTTAAAATAAATTAAGTGAGAGAGATCTGAAGTGTGATTAAAAGTGACCCAGCAGAAGTTAATATGAGTGCTTTGGAAATTCCTAAGCATTCCATTACGTGAAGGTTAAAAAAGATCTATGATAATTGTTCTAAACTGCATTTAAATTGGGGATTTGCACTAATTTGAAGAGTACAGTTTTATAAGGTGAAATGAAACACTTGTGCTGTTTTTCCTATAATGTTATTTCAACAAATAAAGGTTTCGAGCCTACAAGATGCTAACTGCCCTCAGCTGAGGATGTTCAACACCTTGCATAAGATTAATAGTACCTCACAGGATCAGACCCAATTAGTTACATTATTTAATATTATAGTGAACTTCCTTTGAGATACTTTATAATTTGCCTTTTTTATTTGATTGTTATAGTTCCTTACACAGAATTGTGCGGACATTCCAAATGTTCTCTGAATGTTTTGTGAGGGATTTGCTTTTCCTGTGCCTTGTTTCTTATGTTTTCAAACAGTATAATACATTATTGTTTCTTTGTAATTGAAAATGTGAAGATGTGGGCTCATTGAGTGTTTGTGAAAGTAAGTTCTAAGTGTCTGATACCCAAAATCTTTGTACATTTGTAATGTTTAAATACAAATGTGAATGTTAATGCTCAATTAACTATTTATTGTTTTAAAAGAAATTACTGAGCAGTAAAACTTTGTGATGAAATCTGTAATGTTTTGATTCATTATTTTATCTTTCAGTGTACACTGGTGATCATTGTTTAGTATAAATTGTACTTTAAAAGGTTTTAACAGTATTCAATTTCCATTTGATGGTTTAGTGCCTTATGTTTGTGCAATCTGTAATACAAACATTTTATGCTTCTATTAGCACATTTAAAACAGATTTATTTCAGCTGCTTTACATTATTTTTTTTAAACTCATAATGTTGGACTTCTATTTTTACAAAAACATCTCCTCTATCTCTATCAAACATTTTTAGTTGTTCTTCATTGTAATTTATCGTCCCCATAAACAAAACTCTTAGGCATTCCAAGAGGACCATGCTCTTCATACCTCCATCTCTTGCACACGACCTTTTTAAAAGGGGACTATCCTGTTAGCCAAGTGACTTTGGCTTTCATCAGAGGTGTTGGAATGACAAACCTAGGGACTACATTCCTCTTTTTCACAATACAGATATAGCATAGGCAGCAACCGTGCAAGTATATTCACTACCTTGTCAATGCCTATGTGCTTAAATTTTTTGTTGGAGGAACCACCTCTAGGGATGACAGGATAGTTCATGCCCATTCAATCTTTGGTGTCTCTGATGAGACACTAGAGAAAGATGCTAACTATAGCCAGTTGACATTTGTGCTTGCATTAGCCTATATCAATTAACAGACTAAAATTAAATTAAGAAAACCACTAACCGCTTATACTCTTCCCTTATTCTGTATGGGCAAATTACTCCATAATTGACTGCTCTGAAGTTTCTTGCACCTTTCTCTGAAGCATTGGGTACCAGCTGTCATCAAGGATCAGGGATACTGGGCTGGACAGATCATTAGGTCAGTTCCGATGTTCTTACATAACACTAAAAGCAGCAGAGTCTCCTGTGGCACCTTATAGACTAACAGACGTATTGGAGCATGAGCTTTCACCCACGAAAGCTCATGCTCTAATACGTCTGTTAGTCTATAAGGTGCCACAGGACTCTCTGCTGCTTTTACAGATCCAGACTAACACGGCTACCCCTCTGATACTTACATAACACTATATCTATGGAACTCATGAAGTGAGGGTAAGGACCCAGGCATTGGCATGTGCTTCCTGAAGATGAATGCATGGCTCCACAGATGGTGTTGACAGGAGGGCTTTCGTTTCTTCAACCATAAAATGTGTTCCAGGAAGGAGGACTGCTGGGAAGAGATGATGTCCACCTAACCAACAAGGGGAAAGCATCTTTGTGCACCAACTCACCAACCTAGTGAACAGAGCTTTAAACTAGGTTCAAAGGGAGCAGGTGACAAAAAGTCCACAGGTAGGTGTAAAAAAATGACCTTAACCGAAAACTAAAGAGGGTGGGGGATGGAAAAGTACAACAGGATCATAGGAGCAACAGATAAGATAACAGTGGAGGAATCTGCTCAACATCTTAAATGTGTATTCACAAATGCAAGGAGTATGGGGAATAAACAGGAAGAACTGGAAGTATTAGTTCATAAACTAAATTGTGACTCAGCAGGCATCAAAGAGACTTGGTGGGATAAAACTCATGACTGGAAAATTGGTAGAGGGGTATAGCTTGTTCAGAAAGGACAGGCAGGGGGGAAAGGAAGAATATTGTATTATAAATCAAGAATATATACACTTGGCCTGAAGTCCAAAAGGTGGTGAGAGGCAGACGAGCTGAAAGTCGAGATATGTTGAAAGTTGAAAATAAAAGGGGAAAAAGAAGGGGTCTACTATAGACCACCATATCAGGAAGAAGAGGTGGATAAGATATTTCAAGATCAAATAGATACCCAAAACACAAGACCTGGTAGTCACGGGGGACTTTGTCTGGGTAATTAATAGATACAATGTCCAATACATTCCAAGAATGTATTGGGGGCCACGACTTGTTTCAGAAAGTGGAGGAAGTAACCAGGGGGACAGACATTTTAGACTTGATTCTAATTAACAGGGAGGAATTGGTTGCAAATCTGAAGGTGGAAGGCACTTTGAAAGTGATCATGAAATGATAGACTTCATGATTCTAAGAAAAGGAAGGAGTGAGAAAATCGGAATAAGGTCAGTGGATTTCCAAAAAGCAGGCTTTTACAAACCTGGAACTGATAAGTAAGGTCCTATGGAAAGGATTGCCCCACCCAGAACCCTCTCAACCCACACCTGGATCCCCACCCCCACCCTCCACACACATATCCTTCTGGGCTGAGCCTGCCTGCCCACACCTTGTACAGTTAGAAGGGCAGGGCTCTGGGATGTTTCTGGGGCAGGCCTGGTATTGTGCTGTCAGGATTGGGTGCAGCCTCACTGCTGAGTTCATATCCTGGGCGGGAGGGGGAGCTGGACCATGATCACAGACCTCTGTGCAGCCAGTGACTTGTGCTTCCCAATACCATGCTGGACCCTCCACATTTATTTGAAAAATAAAATTTCAGAATTTTAAAATATTATGCACAGAAGTTTTAATTTTTGGAACAGAATGCCCACAGGAGTAAGGGGATAAAGAGTCAGTTGATCAGGGCTGCACAGAGGTTTTAGGGGGTCTAGACCACAATGTGAAACTAAGATGACCCCCCCACCCAACAATTTAACAACAAAGGAAAGCTGGAGTGAGAATGAACTTAGACTGTACTCAGCCCAAACCACAGGCTTGACTCCTGCCTCAGGACCATATATGTAGTTTGACTTCTATATTTTGGTGGGCAGCTCCACTCAGGCCAATGGGGCTGCACGGGGAGCAAATTCTGCACCTGCCTGATGTTTGCAATTGGGGGGGGACAACACCTCCCTGACCTCCCCCTCAAACTACACCCATGCTGGGGGTGGACCTTGCTCCCCACTTTGGCTGTTGTGACTGAGCAAAGAGGAGGGGGTGGGTGGATGCAGCACCACTCAGGTTTGGGGGGCCTCTCTTGGCCCCCTGGCCCTGCAGCTGCCAAAGGGGGATAAGTCACACACCAGGAGCAAAGCGCAGAGCCCTAAAACCAAATAATTGTTTACATTCTCTGTTCCTGCTTCAATCTGAAGAAGTTGTACAAGGCTATGTCTACACTAGAGGCCTTACATTGTTTAGTATGCACAGCTGTACCCTACACTTGTGCCGCTGTAAGGTCTCCCATGTAGCTGCTCTTTGCCTGCAGGAGAGCATGTAGGTCACTCAGCTGCCATGGTCAACACAAAATATGCTTGGCTTTCAAACAGACATGCCACACCCATGAAAAAAATGAAGAAATTAGGCTTTTTATTTGGCTTGTGAGTTGCTTTTTTGGCTTGTAGCTTGTTGCCTCTTTTTTTTTTTAAATCAGTTCCCGGCAAGGAGGAAGCAAGCAGGGGTGAGGCAGGGGAGAGAGTCAAGGGTGCACAGTGGGCCTACCACAGTCCCAGGCTGCACGCCAAGGGGATCTAGTCACATAGGGTGTTGGGTTCTTAAAGATTGGCTTGTTTTAGCCTCGTTTTGAAATGGGATTAGCTTGATTTTTGGTTTATTGTGAACATCGGGGTGCTTATTTACCACTGAAAGTTGGCAACGGTCCTTTAAGGCAAGCGCAGTCACGTTCAGAGGCAGTAGACAGCAAGAGCAGCAGCCCTAGATCTTGTACTGTCTGCAACTCTTGTTGCAGCTGTAACCCTCTGCCACCCCTGCTGCGATCTGTCTGGTGTACGCTGTAAGCGCCTCCGGGCTGTGGCTTGCCAACGGCATTTGTAACGTGACACGCACACCGGGCCTGCAGGAACAAACGCTGGGGGAATAGCGGCGGCGGAGGCCGAGGGTGGGGAGCCAGCAGGGCAGAGCATCCGCCCCACGAGCCTGCCCCCCCCGTCTCACGCAGACTGAGGCCACTGGCTTGCGGGGTGGCCCCATTACCCTAGAGAAGCGCGGCTGCCCCTGCGGCTCCAGGAACGCGTGACTGAGGCGGGGATCAGCTCCAAGCCCGACTCGGCCGCTGCCCCCAACAGCCAGGGAGACACTCCCGGAAAGCGGCCGCTGACAAGCCAGGCTCCAGCAGCGCAGCACAGTCCCCCTGCCGCTGGGCCCGGCTGCATTCCCCCTGCCAGCGTGACGGGCGCTGGCGTCCGGCTCCATCCTGAGTCCTGCTGTTCCCTCGGCTTTCCACCTCCCCCCGCCCCCAGCGGCTCGCTCACTTGGCGGGCTCGGAAGCCGCTGGCGGCTGCCGCGCTCAGATCGGATTCGGGCTGAGCCCCGCCTCCTCGCTATGATTGGTCGTGGCGCCAGAGGCTCTTCCCTTGGCCCCCGCCCCCCAGATCTCCTGGGTGACAGGGACGCTGTTAGCCGGAGGGATCGCGCTCCCCCCGCCCTCGGAGTGGCAGCGCATGCGCACATGAAATATTGACTCGGGAGGCCCTGGCGAGAAGATGAAGGTAAAGTTAAAAATGCCGTTATTGGGGCGGGGGCGGGGCGCCCTCCAGCTGCCTGAGCTGCTCTGGCGTGGGGGCAGTAGGCAGCTGTGGAGGCTGAGGGGTCTGCAGTGCTTGGACGCCCTACCCCGGCGGGGGCTGCGGCACGTGGGAGGCAGAGCGGGGTGACCCGGGGCAGACGTGGGAGCGGGGCGGCCTCGCGGACGTGCCCTGCCCTGGAGGGCAACGGTGAGCCGGGGGGCGGGGGCTGCTGCAGAGCAGCGGGGGAGGGAGAGTCGCTGGGCGGGCGGGGTGAGCGGCAAAGGGGGCTGATGGGGGCTCGCTCCTGCAGGGGGCAGCAGGCAATGGCGGCCCGCTCTGCTGCGTGGGACGTTGGGGAACGGCCTGGGAGGGAGCGCAAGAGGGGCGCCCCGGCCCCGGGCCTCTCCCACAGACAGGGTCGCTGCAGAGGAAGCTGCAAGAAACCCTGAAGTGGGTAGAAAGGGAATAACCTGCCCAGCGGCGGGGAATCTTCTTCCTGAACGCCAACTGTACAGGTCTAGCCTCTGCCCTGTAGCATGAGGGTATTTATCACTTCCAAACCTGGCCGGAGGGTTGTAGGGTTGTTTTTCGTCTTATCCAGTTTAACTGGACGCTCTCAGTAGCCAAATAAATGCCCAGTCCTGCTAAGTGCTGGGACCCAGTGACATCCTGTGGCAATGAATTCCACAGACTAATTTGCTGACTCAATTTCAGTGAAGATTTGCGTGTTGCTGTGTTGAGAAAGGGTAAATAGGGGACGCCAAATCTCCTGTATATATTCTAGATTATGATTGTGTATTGGTTGATTTAAAGTTGGCTGCTCGCATGACCGAGGGCTGAAAGATCACAAAGGCCTGGCATTTGCCCACAACCCCACTAATATTTTTCCCTTACTAGTTTTTTAAATGTGGCTTATCTAATTAATCTTCCATGTCAGTGTTTGTTCTAGCAGCAGAATATATGATATATAGACATCAGCTGTGCTGTAGAGCTTGTTTTTAAATTTTTTTAAACTAGAATTCAAATGTAGTGCATCGATTGCATAACCTTATTGGTAAGGCTATGTTTTAGTCTTGGGTATTTTTAGTAAAAGTCATGGACAGGTCACGGGCAGTAAACAAAAATTCACAGCCTGTGACCTGTCCATGACTTGTAACCCCTGACTAAATCTTGGGGAGGGGAGTGACCCGAAGGGGCCGCAGGTGCTCTGGGTGGGGAGGGTTGGCGGGGCTGGCAGGCTCTCCATCCGGCTCTGACCGGCATGTTCCTGCAGCTCCTAGGGGCAGGGAATGCCAGGCGGCTCCGTGTGCTGCCCCTGCCATGAGCTCCAGCTCCATAGCTCCCATTGGCTGGGGACTGCAGCCAATGGGAGCTGCAGGGGCATCATCTGTGGGTGCGGGCAGTGCATGGAGCCACCTAGCCCCTCTATCTAGGAGCTGCAGGGACATGCCAGCCACTTCCAGGGAGCGCTCCCTCCCCTCCCCGAAGTAAGCGCTGCCCCAAGCCCTGAGGCCCCTCCCACACCCAAACTGCCCCAGCAGCGGCCACTGCAGAAGTCACGAAATCTGTGACTTCCATGAAACTTCATGAGAGAAACTTCATGAGAGACACGCAACTTTACTTATTGGTTATCTTAGAACAAGTCTGGTCTGTCTTATCTAGATACCTTAGATACTTGGTCTCCATCACTAGAGTGTCTGAGCACCTCACCATCTCTAGTGTATTTATTCTCTCAACAGCCCCGTGAAGTAGGTTATACTGTTATTTTCATTTTACAGATGGAAAATTGAGGCACAGAGAGGCTTAGGGAACATCTACACTGCATAGTAACAGCGCTGGCAGTTACAGTGTTGGTCAGAAAGCACAAAAGGAAAACCAGTGTTGTGTGTTCATACTGACAGCTGCCTGCGCATAAGTGTGTTCACACTTGCGGCATTTGCAGCGCTATTCAAAGTGATGCACTCTGGGCAGCTATCCCACTGAGCACCTCTTTCTCTTTTGCCACTAAGACTTGTGGGAAGGCGGAGGGGGTCGCGGGGCATCTTGGGTCCTCATGATGCATTGCTTCGCATCCTATCAGTCCCTGTGCTTCTGTCTGCATTTGGCGCCATCTTTCAACGGTTTGTGTACTGTGCACCCTGCCTCTTAAGGGCTGCAGGAATGGATCCCGAACTGCTGACCAGTATGCTGCTCGCTCTGACCAACATGTCACAAGTGGCAGTGGAGTTATTCCTTAAACTACAAAGGCAAGAGTAGTGCGACATTGATCTTGTCACGCGTAGTAACTATGACAAGAGATTGCTTGTGGCAGTCACGGAGGTGCTGACCACAGTGGAATGCCACTTTGGGGCTTGGGAGACAAGCACTGAGTAATGGGATCACATCATGATGCATGTCGGGGATGATGAGCAGTGGCTGCAGAACTTTCAAATGAGGAAAGCCACATTCATGGGACTGTGTGATGAGCTCTCCCCAGCCCTGCGGCACAAGGACTCGAGAATGAGAGCTGCCCTGTCACTGGAAAAGCGCGTGGCAATTGCACTGTGGAAGCTGGCTACTCCAGACTGCTACCGATTGGTTGCTAACCAGTTCGGAGTGGGAAAGTCGACCGTTGGAGTCATGTTGATGGAAATGTGCAGGGCCATTAATAGCATTCTGCTCCAAAAGACTGTGACTCTGGGCAACGTGCATGACATTGTGGATGGCTTTCCACAAATGGGCTTCCCTAACTGCAGAGGGGCGATAGATGGCACACACATTCCAATTCAGGCACCAGACCACCTACCCACCGAGTACATTAATTGGAAGGGGTATTTCTAAATGGTTCTCTAGGCGCTTGTGGATCACCATGGGCGTTTCACAGAGATTAACACAGGCTGGTCTGGAAAGGTCCTTGATGCATGCATCTTTCGCAACACTGGCCTGTTCAAGAAGCTGCAAGCAGGGACTTTCTTCCCGGACCAGAAGATCGCTGTAGGGGAAGTCGAAATGCCCATTGTGATCCTGGGAGACCCCCCCCCCACACCCCTTAATGCCATGGCTTATGAAGCCGTACATGGGGCAATTTGACAGCAGCAAGGAGTGGTTCAACAACAGGCTGAGCAAGTGCAGAATGACTGTTGAGTGTGCATTTGGCCATTTAAAAGCCCGCTGGCAATGCCTTTATGGAAAGCTGGACATGGCCGATGACAATATTCCTATGCTTATAGCCGTGTGCTGTATGCTCCATAATATTTGTGAAGGGTGAAAGCTTCACTCAGCGCTGGACCACAGAGTCTCAGCATCTGGAGGCTGAGTTTGAGCATCCAGAGACCAGGGCTACTAGAGGGGCACAGCACAGGGCCATAAGGATCAGGGATGCCTTGAGGCAGCAATTTGAAGTTGAAAGCCACTAATATTTGTTGCTATGCTCGGGAGTGTAGTGCTTGTAATGCTAGGAGGTGATTGGTGCACATGATGCAAGAAGGGGCCTTAACATAATTGTATGTTGCTTTGTAGTGCTCTTTTTGCTTTCACTTAATACGGGATGGCCAACCTGAGCCTGAGAAGGAGCCAGAATTTACCAATGTAGATTGCCAAAGAGCCACAGTAATATGTACTGATTGTGTGACTTAATAGAATAAAGATTGCTCTCAAACAAACACAATTGTTTTATTAAAAGACAACAACCAGAGGAGAGAGTCAAAACAAAAAAATTCATCAACGGGAGGGGGGATGGGGGAGGAGAAGGTCTCAAGAGGAGGAGGGGTCCCAGGACAGCTACAGATTTGTGTAAGTAAGGGATCATACCCAACCGTCTCCTTTGGAGTAGAATGCAGCGGGTGCTGTACTTCAGCAGGGCCAAACTGCAGAGGGATCAATGTTGAATGCAGTGGGTAGGGAGAGTCCCCAGTGCTGGACTGTGAGGAGGGAGGAGTGGAATGCTGCAGAGAGTGGAGCCAGGAGGTTGATAAGAGTGTGTTGGCGGTGTGTGCGTGGAGGGGAGGAAATGTATGGGAAAGAGTTTTGTGATAGCGGCTGCAGGGGAGGGCGGGCGCGGAACTGCTCAGTTTGAGGAGTTAGTATCACCTGGAGCGTGTCCACTTGGCACTCCATAACATTTAAGAGCTACTCCGTGGCTTCTTTCTGGTGTGCTGTGTTCTCCTTTTGGTCCTCTTCTCGGTGTCCCGCCACTCCTTCAATTCCTGATTCTCAGCGGCGGAGTGCATCGTAACCTCATGGAGAAAGTCCTCCTTAGTTCTTCAGGGCTGCTTTCTAATTCTCTGCAGCCTTTCTGCCGCCGATAACAAAGAGGTAGGCTGGGCTCCCAAGATCATCTCTGTGAAGTTTAAATGCAACATTTTACAGAAGCAGTATTGTTTGCAACACAGACAGCACTGACTCCGTGCTTTAAAACACAGCCAGTACTCTCACACCTGTTGCTAACTGGCTGACCCTAGGCAAGCACACATGAACTACAAGACTCCCAAAATGGTGAGTAGCTGCAGGGGCAGAGTAAATCACTCTTCCCGGACCCTGCTGTACACTGGGCACGTGGCTCTTGAGTAGAACCAGCACTGTAGGGGGGGCCTGATAATCATTCCTGTCCCCACACTTTCCACAGGAAGATATCTTGCTGCTGAGGGTGACCAGGGAATCAAGGGAGGATCTTCTCCAAGCCTGCGGCTTCCACCCTAGCCCCTATGCAGCTCGCCTGTATGCAGCAGTGGTCCCTCCCTGCCCCCCCCCCCCCGGATGGTAAAGTGGTATGGAAAAGTTACCGTTAATGGGGCAAGAAACAAAGCAGCTCTGCTGAGGAACCTGCAGCAGTGGATTGCCCACTATCTCCACAGGAGTTTCCTGGAGATCTCTGAGGGAGATTCCCGTGAAGTGAGGAGTCTATCAACAGCCTGTTCCACTGCTAGGCCAAGGCATGCGGTGTGGAACAAGCCTGCTTTCTCCGACCCTGCGTTCTCTCTGCTTCAGCAATTGCCAAAATTAGATCCACTTACCAGGGGCCTCCTCTCCTGTATGCACTTCACCAAGATCCGACTGCTGTGACTGGCTAGGCTCCTCAGGGGTAGAAAAGAGCTCCTGACTGCATGCATCTCTGGCCTCCAAGTCATCCTCTGCCTCTGGATCCCCATCCTCCTCTTCGTCCAAGTTTTCCTTCAGGCTCGGTCCACTCTTGACTGGCACGCGAGCCAGCGAAGTATCCACAGGGGCCTTTGCAGTGGAGGTGGGGTCGCCAATGTGTATCGTGTCCAGCTCTTTGTAGAACTGGCAGCTTGTGGGCGCAGCACGGGAGCGGCGGTTTGCCTCCTGTGCCTTGTTGTAGGTGTTCCGCAGCTCCTTCACTTTTACCCTACACTGGAATGTGTCTCAGTCATGGCCCCTTTCTATCATGCATTGTTAAATCTGTCCATAGGTGGTATAATTCCTACGGCTGGAGCACAGCTGGGACTGCACAGCCTCCTCTCCCCAAATGCTGATGAGGTCCAGCAGCTCAACATTGCTCCAAGCAGGGGATCGCCTGGTGCATGGAGCAGGCATGGCCACCTGGAAAGATGCCCTGAGGCCACTGCACGCATCACCAAGCAAACTGGAAGGGGACTTTCAAATTTGCAAAGGAATGTATGGGATGGGGATGACGGTTGGTCACCTGAGGGCAGGGCACTAGAGTTCAAACTAATGACCAGAAAAGGTGAGAACAGGCATTGTAGGACACCTCCCGGAGGCCGGTCGCAGCGCTGTAATCACCACAGTGTCTACCCTTGTACTGCAGCGCCATAGCCCTGGTGCAGAAAGCTCTACACCTCTCGTTGGGGTGTTTTGGGTATTTTTAGAGCACTACAACTGTGCCGTTTCTGCGCATTATGTGGCTTCGCAGTGTGTACACCTCGGGAGTTACAACGCAGAAAGCTTTTTTACTGTGCAGAAACTTGCCAGTGTAGACAGTGACTTTCCCAAGGTCACAAAGGACATCAAACCTGTCCATTTTTTTGAAAGAATGAACTTCAAATGGGAAACTTCCACAGGCCACATGTAGTGTTGCCAGCCTCAAGTGTTCAAAGCTGAGATCTTCTAAAATGATTAATTTTGGGTTGTTTTTCTTTGCCTTTTGATTTCTAAGCCTGTAGGGTGCACTTGCTTCACAGTTTCAAGTTTCATAGCTTTTTTTTTTTTCTTCTTCCAAACACGACAGCTACAAACCAGGGTGGATTGATGTAAATCAAGGTGATTTAAGCGGAAAGCCTCAATTTAAATCATCGATTTTTAAATACCTTTTCCATTTGTACTTCCTTTATTTTCTAAAGAAAGGTACATTTTCATTGGTTTATATAACCATTAAAACATGTTGATTTACAACTAAATAGCGCCTTTACAGTAAATTTGGAATATCTGTTTGCTACCTAGGAGGGTACACTATAAATATACTATAAATTGTATAGCTTAATACTTTCAGATTCTTAATTGTACATTTTTAGTATGTTAGAAAATGATTAAAGATATATTGTTTATTTTCTAGATAATTAACTTTTTGCTCATGATTTTTGTCAAGCTGCATTAAGATGGTAACGAATTTAAACATACGAAACAGCATATACATTTATTTTCATTACACAAAACCACATTTAAATTAAATGTTTTGGATACATAAACTTTTCATCAGCACGTTTCATATTTACAACTAAGTGATTTATTAAATAGAGGGATTAACTGTACTCAGTGATTTAAACTGATTATTTCAGGTCAGCCTGGGAAAATTTTCAAATACGCCTAAGTGAAAGTGACTGGAGTGTATGTTCCTAGTCACCCATCTCTTGAAAATGAGACAGTCTCCTGTATTACTTAGGCTGACCTATTGTGCCATATTTATAATGCTTGACATCAAAAGTTAGATTTTTCCCCCAATTCTGTCTTTATATCAGTGATACTCAGACCTCGATGATTCAGGAGCCAAATTAGTAATCAGCATTACCCAAAAGAGCCACAGTACTGTGAATTCATTGTTTCATTTAATATATATTATTCTCACAGCAAAATGATTGAGCAAGTATTGTATCAACTTCACTTGGTTACTAACATGGTAAAAACATCCTGATTGTTCAATAACTTAGATTGGTTAATACACCTCTACCTCGATATAACGCTGTCCTTGGGAGCCAAAAAATTTTACCGCGTTATAGGTGAAACCGTGTTATATTGAACTTGCTTTGATCCACCAGAGTGCACAGCCCTGCCCCCCCCCGGAGCACTGCTTTACTGAGTTATATTCAAATTTGTGTTATATCGGGTGATGTCATCTCGAGGTAGCGGTGTAATTAAATCACACAGTTTTAATATCGTGCTGCAAAGAGCTGCAGGAGACGCATTAAAAAGCCATTGCTTTTCTATATAAAGAAGCCTTTAACTCAGTTTTTGACAGCCTCATTGATTCAGTATAGTTATTTTTATTTAAATGTTTTAAGAGATTACAATTATTTTAACCTTTAATATATTTTTTATTAAATTAAGATTTCATTATAAACAGGTTTTATTTATAAAAAGAAAAACATAATTTTTCTAATTTAAATACAATTAAAAATCCAGTTTAAATAAAATATCCAATTTAAATAAGAAAAGCCCATTTTTTTATTTTTGTTTTTTTGGAGAAAATCTTAGATTTTTATCCACCGTACTAGAAACTTACTTTTTTAAAATGAAAGCTGAGCTTCTTATGTAGTCTCTTAAGTCTAGCAACTATGACTTTAAGAAAATTACCAAATATTGTGAGACTTGTGATAGAATCACAAGAGTTGGCAACACTATCAATATCGCTAAAGAATAAAGTTGTGTGGGTTCATAAATAATCTTTGGATTTTAACGCATGCAAGGTGTGAAAAGAAAAGCTAATTTTATTTTACGGTTCAGTTACTTGGTTTAGTTTTGTACTTTTACTTTTCTTACCTAAGTAGCAACAATCAAAAGTGCTATCTTTGCAAAAGTCTGAATTCTCTGACTTAAAATTTAAAAAAATTGCTAATACAAATGAAAGTACATTTTCATCTTAGGTTTTCAAGGTTGAACTTTTTCGACACCAGATCGGAAGTGTATCTAATGAAAATTCACTTTCCCATGTATAATAAAAGGCCTGCCACAGAATTCTGTCCCTTTTATACATTGTCTATCCTATAGCCTATCTTTCTTTATGTGTACTGAATGTTAGTTATATTTACTAATATGCACTAGGCAGGTTTAATGTTCTCCATTGCTTACCATTTTTAAGTTAGTAATTCCCCTTTTTCTTCCCTCAGCGAGTATTTACTCTATTAGAAAAGGCTTTGCTTGGTTCCCCTGTGCAGTTCATCTGGCAGAAAACTTTAGGAAACTTCCTTGCTGTGACAGGGTAAGATAAGAATTTAAATATTATTAAAATGTATGTAGAGGTAATTGAGTTATTTTCACCATTTTGTTAATGTATATTCACTATCACAGTATATGTCACAGTTCCTGAGGTATCTTGCATCTCTGATCCCTTTTTGGCCTTCTTGAGGGCACCCCACTTAGGTCTCAGGCTTCTCAGCTGTCTCCATAGAGTCTTGCAACTTTCCACCTCTAGACCAGGGAGTTAGGCTGTAATTCACTGTGATTACCACAGTAGATCTGAATTCAGTTCAGCACCTATGGTCCTATTCTTTCAAGGGCAATGACACGGTTAATTAGTGACCAACCAGCCAATGATAGGGTTAACCATTGACCAGCTGCACTTTATAGTTTTCATTTCTTTGTTTGTCAAGTTTTCTGAAGTAGGTCAAACTAGTATAGATTTAGTAGAATTCAATTTTTTTTTTGTAATTTAGGCAACTAATATGTATTTTTCCTTTTAAGATTTTTGTTTGATTTTTAACAATTTTAATTTTTACAATCCCTGGAAATTAAGGGGGAGGGCAGGAGAAGGTTAGGTTAGCATTAGAGTAGGGTTAGCATTAGGGTAGCATTAATATTGGGGCTCCAAGAGGTTCCCAGGACTGGCAACATGGCTGCAAGGGCACCCTGCACAGTTGAGGGATCCAAGACACCTATATAAAAGATGCCAGAGAGGCTGTGATCCTCAGCAGGTGGAGCAAGGACTCCAAGGAGAAGGATGAGCCCCTGGACACAGAGGGAGGCCACCCTGCTGCTGAACAATTCCATCCCAGGGACGACTCCTATGTTTCTGGTGGGTGGGTGAGTGAGTGCAGCTGCTCTGTCATGGCCCCAGAGGATTCTCTGCAGGGCCTGTGACACTTGATTCCTGCAGGTGCAAGGTGCGGGGAAGTTTGCGGTCCTGGCAGGGCAGAGCAGAGACTCCTCTCCAGAGTTATGAGGAAGAGGACAAGCCCCTAGCCTGAGGCCACCCCACTGCCGAATGGCTCCTGCCCAGGGACAGAGCTCCCCCCAGTACATCATCCTTGCGGTACTAGCTCAGGGTCTCTGCTCTGCCCTGCCCATCCAGGACTGCAGCCTTCTCCACAGCTTGCACCAGCAGGAACCAAGTGTCACAGGCCCTGTGGTAGCATAGTGAGCCCTCTGCCACCACAATGTCATGGTCTCACTCCTGTGACAGAAGGGCTTCCCAGGGCTTCCTGTGCTACTGCAGGGCCAGTGACATTGGATCCCTGTAGACGCAAGATGTGAGGAAGGTTGCAGTTCTGGCAGGGCATGCAGAGCAGAGACCCTTTGCCTAAAACTGTAAGACAAGCCCCTGGCCACAGGGGAGGCTACCCTGCTGCTGAATGGCTTCTGCCTAGGGATGGCTCCCGCACTCCCAGCTGTTGAGTGAGAAAGCTATGACAGTGGGGTTGCCTGCCCTGCCTGAGATACCTGCAGAGACAAGGTGCACAGGGTGGGGGTTTTTTTGGTTGGTTGGGTTTTTTTGGTCAAATTTCAGTGTGTCAGCTGAAATCGATGTTTACATCTATCAAATTCAATCGAATCCTACTACAGCTGTGTACATGCAGTTTCTGTCAGAGGCAGAGTCTCCTCCAGATTTGCTACCTGCCTAGGAATTTGCATTAATTACCTCCCAGTAATTTAGTTCTTGTAGGAAACCCTGTAACTCCCCTATGGAGCCAGAATACAATCCTTAGCCCATAAACACACAAATAAGACTTATAAAGCCGATACAATAACTTTTTTTTATTCCATGTGTCCATAATATCTTTTATTGGACTACCTTCTGTTGGTGAGAGAGGCAGGCTGTATATTTACTAGACCTAAAAAAGAGCTCTATGTAAGCTTGAAAGCTTGCCTGTCTCACCAGCAGAAGTTGGTCCAAGAAAAGACATTACCTCTCCGATCTTGTCTCGCTAATATCTTGGGAGCCGCATGGCTACAACAACACTGCATATATCCATTATATCTGTCACAGTAAGTACCTATCCCCTGGAAATATCAATAGATAAAACTCATGAGCCATATCAACGTGGCATGAAAGATTAATGGAAAAAGTTTTTATGAAATCTCTAAGGATATTTGCAAATGTACAAAAAGACTGAATTCATCTTCTGTGTTTTTAGAGCTGATCACACTGTAAAAATCTTTGATCGTCATGGTCAGAAGAGAAATGAAATTAACTTACCCAGGTAAGAACTAACAAGGGTTTGGCACATTCTTAAACAAAAAAAATCACATACTTTTAATGGCACATGCATACATATAAGTAATCTGTGGAAGATGCATAAGTAATCTGAAGCAAAACTGAATTCATAATACAATAGCCATGAAAAATCAGGAAAAAATTATATATATCCTTATATGTAAAACATTCTTTAACTATACTTTTAATCAAAACAAGGGTAGAGATAATTTTAACCAGAATTTTAGGACCCCACATAAATAGTTCATTGCTAAAATATATAAATGTATAACAAAAGTGACAGGCTAAAAAGATTTAAAATACCAAAAAACCTTATTTCAAGTCCAAACTTCATCTCAAAAACTGTATAAAAGTACTTTCTTCACCTCAGTTCTGTCTCGCGCCATCTACTCATGTTATGTCAACAACCCAAAACTGTTATCTTATTTATTTTCTATTGCATTATAGTCTGGTTCCATTTTAATTAAGGTGGTCTCTTGCCCTCTGTATAGCTTCCCCTTCCTCCAAATGTTTCCGAGTACCTAGAAAACTTTCTCTTCTTTGCATTGTCTTTTCATCCATGCATTGAGACCTTGAAGTTCCCTCTGCCTGTGTATGGAACTCAAAGCACTTCAGAAAAAGCTACCACTGATGCCCTGGACCTATGCCTTCTATTTAGTATTCTAAATTTAGCTTCCAGGACCTCTCCTCTATATCTCTCTACATCATTGGTACCAATACATACCACAACCACAGGCTTTTCCCCAGTGCTCGCCTGTAGTTTGGTTAGATATCTCGTGATGTCTGCCACCTTTATACCTGATAGTGAAGTCACCAAGCTGTTCTGATGGTCATCAACTGTCTACATTTCTCATAATCAGTCTCCTGTCACCCACAATCAGTCTTTGGGTATGTCTACACTGCAAAATAACTTCTGCGGCAGCAGTCTGTGCCTGCGTCAGCTGACTCAGATTTGTGCTTCAGGGCTAAAAATAGCAGTGTACATTCCCGCTCAGCCTGAATCCCAGGCTCTGAGACCCTCTCCCCCTTCCCAGGTTTCAGAGCTCAGGGTTCAGGCCAAGTGGGAACATCTACACTGCAATTTTTAGCACCATAGTGCAAGTCCAAGTTGACCTGAGCTCTGAGACTTGCTGCTACATTTGTTGTTGGTGGTGTTTTTTTGTTGGTGGTGTTTTTTCCTGCAGTAGAGAGGTATCTTTTCTCTCCCCGCTGTAATTCAGTCCCCTGGAATGACTTCCTCAGTATATGAGGAGCTGTCAGTCTCCACTATTTCAGTCGGAAGGAGAGTCCCATCTAAGGAATTATGTTCCTCCATTTCACCTTGGTGTCCCTTCCACCATGAATCTGGCTTCCTCGGTTGGACGAATGGGGAAGTCAGTTCTGAGGTGAGCCTACTCCAGTGTCCCTATATGCAGAGTCTCTAAACAATTCCATCTGTTTCTGCTCTTCCAGCTCAACAGCTCTGTCCTCAGGATGCTGTACACGGGCTCTGATAGCCATGAGCTGCTTGTGTTGGGTGTGTATGTACACCACTTGGCTACAAAGCAAATAGTCATTCATACATTTTGCACTCTGCAACAAATTGGTTAGTGCCCTCCCTGGCTAGTTTGCTGCTGATTTACCTTCATAGCTAGACTGAGTTTTTTAAATTCATTTCTAATCAGAGTTAACTTTGTTGTGGTCTGTTAATTATTCAAGGAAAAGGTTTTATTATTATTCAGATTTTAATTCCTCAGGCTGCCAGGTGATGACAGTTCAGTTTAGAGCTTTCTTGCCCTTTGTGACTGACTACCACTCAGTCCAAGCTTCCTTGTGCTCAGTCACCCTGAGAGGCCCCAGATGATGTCTACACTGCAAAGAAAAACCCATAGCTGGCCCAAGGAAGAATTCACAGAAACCGTGACCTGTCCGTGACTCTTACTAAAAATATCAGGACAAAATAGGGATCTGTGGATCCTGACAGGCCTGAAGGGGGGCCTCTGGGCAGGGGCTAGGAGCTGCCTGCAGCAGCTAGGAGCTGAGGGGTACCCCTGCCACTCTGGGGGTTCCCTGCTGCCCATGGGGACTGGGAGCTGTGGGGTGCCCCGGCTCCCATGTCAGCCCGAGCGCAGGGGTTCCCCTGCCGCTGCCCGGGAGCTTGGGAGTTCTCACACCCTTCCGCGACCTCCGTGACTGAGGGTATGTCTACACTACGGGATTATTCCGATTTTACATAAACCGGTTTTGTAAAACAGATTGTATAAAGTCGAGTGCACGCGGCCACACTAAGCACATTAATTCGGCGGTGTGTGTCCATGTACCGAGGCTAGCGTCAATTTCCGGAGCGTTGCACTGTGGGTAGCTATCCCGTAGCTATCCCATAGTTCCCGCAGTCTCCCCTGCCCATTGGAATTCTGGGTTGAGATCCCAATGCAAAACAAGTGTCGCGGGTGATTCTGGGTAAATGTCGTCACTCAATCCTTCCTCCGGGAAAGCAACGGCAGACAATCATTTTGCGCCCTTTTTCCCTGGATTGCCCTGGCAGACACCATAGCATGGCAATCATGGAGCCCGTTTTGCCTTTTGTCACTGTCACCGTATGTGTACTGGATGCTGCTGACAGATGCGGTACTGCACTGCTACACAGCAGCATTCATTTGCCTTTGCAAGATAGCAGAGACGGTTACCAGTCATATTGCACCGTCTGCCATTGTAAATTGGCAATGAGATGACGGTTATCAGTCGTTCTGTACCGTCTGCTGCTATCATGGGTGCTCCTGGCTGGCCTCACTGAGGTCGGCCGGGGGCGCATAGGCAAAAATGGGAATGACTCCCCAGGTCATTCCCTTCCTATGTTTTGTCTAAAAATAGAGTCAGTCCAGCCTAGAATATGGGGCAAGTGTACTAGAGAACCAGAGAGCACAGCCGCTCCGTGTCAGAGCCCTAGAGATCCCGCAGAAATGATGAGCTTCATGCCATTCTAGGGGGTGCCCCTGCAACAACCCCACCCGTTGCTTCCCTCCTCCCCCCACCCTCCTGGGCTACCGTGGCAGTGTCCCCCCATTTGTGTGATGAAGTAATAAAGAATGCAGGAATAAGAAACACTGACTTTTTAGTGAGATAAAATGAGGGGGAGGAAGCCTCCAGCTGCTGTGATAGTCCAGGCAGTACAGAATCTTTTCTTTAGACATGATGGGGGCGGAGGGGCTGATGGAGCTCAGCCCCCAGTTGCTATGATGAGGACGGTTACCAGCCGTTCTGCACCATCTGCAGGGAATGACCAGGAGTCATTCCTATTTTTACCCAGGCGCCCCCGGCAGATCTCACTGAGGCCAGCCAGGAGCACTCACAGGATGATGATGAGGACGGATACCAGTCCTTTTGTACCGTACCGTCTGCCACCGGGGAGGGGAGGGGACAGGATGCTGCTGTTTAGCTCTGCAGCACCCCGTCTACCAGCAGCATGCAATAGACATAGGGTGACATTGAAAAAAGGCGAGAAACGATTTTTGTCCCTTTTCTTTCGGGGGGGGGGGGAAGGGTGTAAATTGACGACATACACCCTGAAACACCCGGGAAAATGTTTTTGACCCTTCAGGCATTTGGAGCCCAGCCAAGAATGCAAATGCTTTCCGGAGACTGTGGGATAGCTGGAGTCCTCAGTACCCCCTCCCTCCATCCATGAGCATCCATTTGATTCTTTGGCTTTCTGTTACGCTTCTCACGCAGCACTGTGCTGAGTCTCTGCTGTGGCCTCTGTCATAGCCTTATTAATGATTAGCTCAGTCTCCTGAAGTCTGGTTTCAAAGAACTAGTATTACACCTACCTCAAGGCTAACTCTAGGCCTATGTCTACTCTGCATCGCTTACAGCAGCATAGCTGTGCCGCTAAAGCCTTGCTGCTGTAAGGCACACAATGTAGGTGCTCTTTGTTGACAGGAGAAAGCTCTCCTGCCGACAAAATAAACCCACCCCCAACGAGGGTTATCGGCGAGGCGTGTCTCCCGCCGACAAAGCATTGTCCACATGGGCGCTTTTTATCAGTAAAACTTTTGTTGGTCAAGGAGGTTTTTTTTTCACACTGCTGAGCGACAAAAGTTTTACTGCTGAAAATGCAGTGTAGACATAGCCTAAATCTGAGTGTCTTTTTAATATTAAATTGAACCTAATTTACAATCTGACTGATTGCTGTAGAAGCAGTTAAATAACAGCAGTTTCAACCAGGGCAATTAGTTGCTGCCCTTAAACCAAACTACAGTTTTTTCCGCCAAGAATAACAACCCAGACTGAGTATAGGTGTCACAGTTACAGAACTAGCTATACATTCCTCTTTCTGGTCTCTCGGAGTATCTCCTCTCAGGTTTCAGACCTCCACCTATTCCAGGGTAGAATTCCACAGTTCTCCCACTCTTACACCAGGCCCTGGGCTACAGTACCATGAGTATCAACTGTGCAAGTCTGACTCTGCTTCTTCTCTTTGGGAGTCTGTGACCAGAATACCTCCTTAAAACAAAAGTATTGGTTTTTTTTTTGCAGCAGGAGCAATTTAGAGGAAAAATTATTTTAAAACAACAAATAGTCTGATGCATGTCTGTCCAACCTAAAGGCTTACCATCCTAAGACTGCCTTTTTTTCAGACACCACAGCAGTTCCTGTGTGCCTGGTTCCCCTGAACAACTCCCCAACAGTTCTCCCCTCACTCTTGAGAATGGTCCTTTATAAGCTCCATAGGCCTTTTGATCTTTTGGTTCCCAGACCTTGGCCCTGCTTGTCAAAACTAGTTATGTAAGTTGGTTGGAGCCAGGAAGTAGAATCTTCAAAGCTAATATTTCAGGTATTGTCTCTTAACAACCCATAAGTGTTTACCGAAGGGTGTCTTACATTGAGTCATTGTTTCCCTATCAGCTTGTTTTTCCCGACAACTGCCCTATTAAACTAAATCAACATATTAATAAGTAAACATCCCAATAACCAGGTCAATTTACAGTATTCAGAAATGATTACAGAGCATCTCCACTTCTGTCATAGAGGGTTCAAGCAAAAGCAAGGACAGTTACCTGAAAGAACCCCCGCTCAGTCCAAATGGTGCTGTGGTCACTCTGACTGTTGCCTTCTAACTCTGTCTGGGACTTCCCCTCTCTTGAGAACTGAGTTCAGAATCCCAAGTTTCTTCTGTTTGAATAGATGATGTCATAAGTGCCATCTCTTCAATTATATTTCTCATTTTCTCTTGTCTGTTTGTCTCTGTTCTTATATACTATTTTTCTTTTTTGCATTCTTGTGTTTTTCTGCACTCTTGTCTAATAATAATAATAAAAACTCCCAGCTCTTATTTAGTGCTTTTCATTTGTAGATCTCAAAGGAGGTCAGTGTCACTATCCCCGTTTTACAGATAGAGAAACTGAAGCACAGAGAGAGAAGGTGACTTGCCCAAGGTCTCCGAATAGGCCAGTGACAGAGCTGGGAATAGAATCCAGATCTCCAGAGTCCCAGTCAAGTGCTGTGTCCCCTAGGTTACACTGCCTCTAGTGTCTTCCCTTGTGGCTGGGGATTGAGACATCCATTGAAGTTTCTTGCAGGAGGCCACATTTACTATCGTGCTAAATTCAGGCAAGTGGGAGAAAAGAAGATAAAAGGTTGAACTTGATGGGTTGCTGATTTAGCCTGCAGCCTGGTATACATAAAGTGCTTCCTATGAGGAGCTACTACGTGAGCAGGAAGGGAAAGCTGGTAGCTTCTCAAGAAGCCACCTCCTGTTTTACTGGAAGCTATACATGTACTTACCTGGAATGCAGAGCAAAAGCACAATTCACATTGGATCTTAGGCTTCAAAACAAATTATTTTTATAAAATAATAAAATAAAATTTTATTTTGACTTCTCAGGCAGTCAAACCTCTTGTTTTTTCACTCAACGCACTTGCTACAGCTTTAAATACTATTTTTGCGTACCGTACATTTTTTACCAAAGAACAATGGTTGAGAGAGAAGGTCCACGGTAGAAGAGTGTAAAAGACAATTTTTCAGACAATTAAAAACCAAAGATATTGACGCATTCATGACAGCAAAAGCTTGTGTTCTGCATGTTTTTGCAAAGATTAGACACTGCAGTTTTTACATATTTAATTGACAAATGTCCCTCTGGCAGCCAAACAGTAAGTTCTTTCCCCATACTAGCAGATGGAGTCTAGAACAAGTAACCAGATGCCTGCTATACATTATGAGTTGCTTGCCTTTTGATTAGAAATGTGCAAATGGTTAATATAATACCCAGACTCCATCCAAAATCAGGGCTGGTTCAGGTTTTGTTGTGTTCACACAAATCTACCTTGATGCACTTGCCAGGGCTGCTAACATTTGTACAAACACCTGTGTGCCAGAATCCATCCTTTTGTTGTCTTCAGGGATGCAGCTGGGCTCCTGGAACGGAGTGGCTCACTCTGCCCTCTCTGGGACTGTAAGGGATACTGTGGGTGTGTCTACATTGCAGTTAGATGCTGCAGTTAGGCCTGTGCCAGCTGATGTTGGCTCTCAGGGCTCGGGCTGTGGGGCTGTTTTATTGCAGTGAAGACATTCGGGTTTGGGCTGCAGCCTGAGCTCTGGGGCCCTCCCACCTCACAGGTTCCTACAGCCAAAACTCCAGCCTGAGCATGAATGTCTACACCACAATTAAACAGCCCCTTAGCCTGAGTCGGCTGGCACAGGCCAGCCATGGGTTTTTAATTTCAGAATTACTCCAAGAGGCCTCTTTCTTCTGCACAGTCTTTGAGGATTTTTTCATTATGATCCATTGTCTCTTCCAGTTCTAATAAGAGCCTTTGGTGCCCAACCCTTCTCTGCACTAGTGCAGCAGGAAAATATACCCAGTGCATAAGCAGAGTTGTTTATAATCCTTAATATATATGTTCCTTCCTTAGTCCTATTTCTCCTATGCTAGAGATCGTGGGGTATGTCTGCCCCCGTGCTCTTTGTGGGAACAGCAACTAGAGCTTCTTCTTCGAGTGATTGCTCCAATGCATTCCAGTTAGGTGTGCGCGCCGCGCGTGCACGGCATCTCGGAACTTTTTACCCTAGCAACCCTGGCTGGCCGGCTGGCGCCCCCTGGAGTGGCGCCGCTATGGCGCCCATTATATACCTCAGCCGGCCCGTCCGCTCCTCAGTTCCTTCTTACCGCCCGTGACGGCCAGTTGGAACTGTGGAGTGCTCTCTGTCCTCCACAACCCTAGCTCTCGCTACTTCTTGTTGTGCATAGTTTGGTTAGTGTTAGTATAGTTAGTTCAGTAGTTAGTTAGTTAGTATTTTAGGTAAGGATAAGGGGGGTATTCCCTCCCTTCCCTTCCCCGGTGCGGGCTCATGCCCAAGGCACCGGGCTTTAAGCCCTGCGCAGCGTGCCAGAGGCCTATGCCGGTTGGTGACCCTCACGGCTCCTGCCTCCGTTGGCTGGGCGAAGGACACCGAACGGACAAGTGTGCTATTTGCTCAGCATTCAAGCCGCGGACCCGTAAGGAGCGAGACATTCGCTTAAAACAGCTCCTTATGGAGGCGTCCCTCCAACCCCCGGCACCGTCCGCGCCGGCACCGAGGGCTTCATCGGTGCAGAGTGCACCCGCGGCACCGAGCCGTTCTGGCACCGCGGCCCCGGTACCTAAGCCGGCGGCTAAGAAGACCCGGCACCGCTCGCTTTCGCCTTCCGCCAAACAACAGCTGGCGAAGGCAGTGGCAAAGGCCCGCACGGAGGACGCCGCGCGAGTAGCAGCGGCCGTGCGTAAAACGTGCCCAGGGCCCTCGACTCCGGCACCCCAAGCGCCGTCGAGTCCGGCACCGCCACGCTCCCCGGCACCGACCGTGGTTGAGCCAAGGCTGCCATCGACGCCGGAGACGTTCTCCTCTGCGCGCGAGCTAATCCAGCTCATAGAGGCACCGAGCCTCCGGCCCCCGGCACCGCCGGTGCGGGCTGTCGTCTCAGCGGGGAAGCCAGCCAGAATGACACGGCCCCCCTCTCTGGGCGAACGGCACGGAACGCGCTCCCGGTCCCGGTCCCGGTCCAGGTCCCGACGCAGGTCACCGTCCCGTCGTTCGGGATCTCGACGCCGCTCCTCATCACGGCACCGAGCGCCATCCCGACGCCGGTCCGAGTCCCGGTACCGCTCTCAATCGCGGTACCGGTCGCACTCCCGGCACCGATCCAGGTCGCCGTACCGTCGGTACCGCCGGAGGTCTCCATCCCGGCACTGTTCACGGCACCGCAACTCTCGGAGTCATTCCCGGCACCGCAGATCCCGGTCCCGGTCGAGCTCCCGGCACCGGTCGAGCTCCCGGCACCGCGGTAGCCGACGGTCACGATCGCCGTCCCGCCGGCCATACACTTATCGACCCTCGGCGGCGTCGGCGGAGGGACTCCTGTCTTCAGCGGCTCAATCCCTCGGCGCCTCGGCACCGCCTTGGCCATCCCGCCCAGCATCGGTGGCTTCCGGTGCGGATGTCACCACCGACCGGTTGCCGACCCCGCAAGGACTCCATCACGAACAGTGGGGCTATTGGGTCCCCTGGGCGCATCACGAGGCACAGGGCACCCCATTTCCTCTGCGGGATGTGACCACCGGGACCAGGGTCCCTGAGGCGACAGTTAGCCGCCCGCCTCCCTCTCCTCCACACGAGCCCTCCGCTCCTACGGACCGCCAATCAGCCACACCGCACGACTCAGCGGAGGCTCAACCAACAGCCCCGGTGCCTGAGCCAATTGTGCAGGGCGTATCTTCATCGTCCTCGCCGGACAAGGCGGTGGCAGGTGCTGCGGCCAGCGAACCCCCGCCCATTGACCTTCGGGCCTTCCAGGACCTGCTTCGCCGAGTGGCGACGGCCATGGGTCTCCCCGTCACAGAGGTCCAAGAGGACGAGGACCCGATCACCAACGTGGTGGGCGCGGACGCTCCTGTCCGAGTGGTGTTGCCCTTTGTGCGGACAATTCAGAAAAACGCCACTACGCTCTGGCAGACCCCCGCTTCCATTCAACCCACAGCACGCGGGGTCGAGCGTAAGTACTCAGCCCCCCCAACGGGCTATGAGTACCTCTACTCCCACCCAACCCCGGACTCCCTGGTCGTTCAATCCGTCAACGACCGCGAGAGGCACGGCCAACCTGCCCCCACACCCAAGTCCAAGGACGCCCGACGCATGGACCTGCTCGGCCGTAAGGTCTACTCCGCAGGGGGCTTACAAATGCGGATTGCAAACATCATGGTCCTTCTCGCCAGGTACGTCTTTGATATTCTGACGTCCCTGGCGAAGTTCACAGAGCTCCTGCCATCAACATCCCGCCAGGAGTTCACGGCCTTGCTGGACGAGGGAAAGAAGTCCTCCAGGTCCTCTATCACGGCCGCCCTCGACGCCGCGGACTCCGGGGCTCGAACCTTGGCATCCGGCGTCACGATGAGGCGCATCTCCTGGCTGCAGTCCTCCACCCTGCCGCCGGAGGTGCAGTATACCCTCCAGGACCTCCCCTTCGACACCCAGGGTCTGTTTTCCGAGAAAACAGATACTCGGATCCAGACCATGAAGGACGGTCGCATCGCCATCCATACGCTTGGGATGCACACGCCGGCGACGCAGCGCAGGCCCTTCTGGCCGCAACCCTCCCGCTATCAACAGCGCTATCGGCCGTATGTTAACCGGCGACCGGCCCAGAACCGCCGTCATCCGTCAGGCAATCGGCGCAACCAGGGGCAGGCCTCGTCCAAGGCCCCCCAGGGGGCCAAGCCTGCTTTTTGATGGGACGCTCGAGGACGGCCCATCTCTCTCCCTACCGGATCCTACCCCCTTATTTTACAACCGCCTTTCCCATTTCTTTTCGGCGTGGTCCCAGTTAACAACTGGGTGCTGCAAACAGTCCAGTCGGGATACCGCCTTCAATTTGTTTCGCCCCCGCCTTCCCACCCACCCTCCCTGTCCCTCTTCAGGGACCCCTCTCACGAGCAACTCCTCTTACAAGAGGTCCAGACTCTGTTGAGCGTGGGTGCCATAGAAGCAGTGCCTCAAGACAGGCGGGGCAGGGGATTCTACTCCCGTTATTTCCTTATCCCCAAAGCGAAAGGCGGGATACGTCCTATCCTGGACCTTCGCGAGCTGAACAAGTACCTGCTCAAGCCCAAGTTTCGCATGGTCACCTTGGGGACCATCATTCCCTCTCTGGATCCGGGAGATTGGTTTGCCGCCCTCGACATGAAGGACGCTTACTTCCATGTCGCCATCTATCCCCCTCATCGACGTTACCTCCGATTTGTGGTTGGCAACACCCACTACCAGTTTGCTGTGTTGCCGTTCGGTCTCTCCACCGCACCGAGGGTCTTTACCAAATGCATGGCGGTGGTCGCCGCAGCCCTCCGCCGTCGTCAGATCCACGTATACCCGTATCTAGACGACTGGCTGGTTCGAGGACAGTCTCGACAACTCGTGATGGGCCAGATGGTGGAGATCCGGTCGCTCTTCCGGCGGCTCGGCCTCCTCATCAACGCCGAGAAGTCCACTTTGATTCCTTCTCAGCGAGTGGAGTTCATCGGAGCGGTCCTCGACTCCACCATAGCCAGGGCCTGTCTCCCTCACGCCCGCCACCAGACGATGGTCGCCTTCATCATGGACCTAGTCACCTTCCCGACCACGACGGTGCGCTCCTGCCTCCGCCTCCTGGGCCACATGGTGGCATGCACGTATGTGACCGCGTACGCGCGGCTCCACCTCCGCCCGTTCCAGTCCTGGCTCGCGTCGGTGTACCGGCCTCATCGAGACCCCATCGACATGGTGGTGCCGGTCTCCAGCGCAACCCTCGAGTCCCTCCGATGGTGGCTCGACCCAGAGATCGTGTGTGTCGGGGTCCCGTTCCACCCTCCGCGCCCGTCTGCCACGCTCACCACGGACGCCTCGGCGCTCGGTTGGGGGGCTCACCTGGGCGATCTCCACACCCAAGGCCTCTGGTCGACCCAGGAGCTCGCCCTGCATATCAATGTCCGCGAGCTGCGAGCTATCCGTCTAGCCTGCCAAGCTTTCCGCCCCCACCTGCAAGGCCGATATGTGACAGTGTTCACGGACAATACAACAGCGATGTTCTACGTGAACAAGCAGGGCGGGGCACGCTCCTCCCCCCTCTGCAAGGAGGCGATGCTCCTGTGGGACTTCTGCGTGACCCACTCCATTCACCTGCAAGCGTCCTTTCTTCCGGGAGTGCAGAACACGCTAGCCGACCATCTCAGCAGGTCGTTCCTCTCCCACGAGTGGTCCCTCCGTCCAGATGTCGTCCACACAATCTTCCGGAGGTGGGGGTTTCCCCAGATAGACCTATTCGCCTCCAGGGAGAACAGGAAGTGCCACCTGTTTTGTTCATTCCAAGGTCGCTCGCCGGGCTCCCTGTCCGACGCCTTCCTCTACCCCTGGACGGATCGCCTCCTCTATGCCTTCCCTCCGTTCCCACTCGTGCACCGAGTGCTCCTGAAGCTTCGGCGGGACAGAGCCACCGTCATATTCATAGCGCCGGCCTGGCCGAGGCAGCATTGGTACACCCTGCTGCTCGAGCTCTCCGTTCGGGATCCCATCCCCCTCCCGTCGTGGCCGGACCTAATCACCCAGGACTTCGGCAGACTCCGCCATCCGAACCTGCAGTCCCTCCATCTTACAGCTTGGTACCTGAGTGGTTGACCCGCGCGGAGAGGGACTGTTCCGTGGCAGTTCAGCAAGTCCTGCTGGAGAGCCGAAAGCTTTCCACTCGCTCCACTTACCTCGCGAAATGGAAGAGGTTCGCGCTTTGGTGCGATCAGCGAAGCCTGAATCCTTTTGTAGTTCCGGTACCTACCATCCTCGAATACCTTTGGTACCTTAAAGAGCAAGGTCTTGCAGTCTCCTCATTGAGGGTTCACCTGGCAGCGGTGTCCGCCTTTCGTCCATCGCTGGAAGGTCGGTCCATCTTCTGCAACCAGATGGTTTCCCGCTTCCTTAAAGGCCTGGACCGCTTGTACCCGCCGGTGCGGCGTCCTGCCCCGACCTGGGATTTGAACCTCGGCCTGGCCAAGCTGATGGGTCCCCCCTTCGAGCCCTTGGCCACGTGCTCCCTGCTCTACCTCTCCTGGAAGACAGCTTTCCTCGTCGCCATTACGTCCGCGAGACGAGTCTCTGAGCTTCGCGCACTAACGGTGGGCCCACCTTACACAGTCTTCCATGCAGACAAGGTACAGCTTCGACCGCATCCGGCCTTCCTCCCCAAGGTGGTATCGGCCTTCCACCTCAACCAGGAGATCTTCCTCCCGGTCTTCTTCCCGAAGCCGCATACCTCGCCTCGGGAACAACAGCTTCACACCCTGGACGTCCGCAGGGCGCTGGCCTTTTACATCGAGCGGACGAAGCCTTTCCGGCGTTCGACCCAGTTGTTTGTCGCCGTCGCCGACCGCATGAAGGGTGAGCCGGTTTCCTCCCAGAGAATTTCGTCCTGGGTCACTGCATGTATTCGGACCTGCTACGAGCTCGCTCGCGTGCCGCCATGCCGCCTCACCGCTCACTCGACAAGGGCGCACGCCTCGTCGGCTGCCTTCCTGGCCAATGTTCCGCTCCAGGACATCTGTCGAGCGGCTACCTGGTCTTCGGTCCACACCTTCGCCTCCCACTACGCGTTGGTGCAGCAGTCTCGAGACGACGCAGCCTTCGGCTCTGCGGTATTACACTCCGCCACGTCTCACTCCGACCCCACCGCCTAGGTAAGGCTTGGGAATCACCTAACTGGAATGCATTGGAGCAATCACTCGAAGAAGAAAAGACGGTTACTCACCTGTAGTAACTGTTGTTCTTCGAGATGTGTTGCTCCAATCCATTCCAGACCCGCCCTCCTTCCCCACTGTCGGAGTAGCCGGCAAGAAGGAACTGAGGAGCGGACGGGCCGGCTGAGGTATATAATGGGCGCCATAGCGGCGCCACTCCAGGGGGCGCCAGCCGGCCCGCCGGGGTTGCTAGGGTAAAAAGTTCCGAGATGCCGTGCACGCGCGGCGTGCACACCTAACTGGAATGGATTGGAGCAACACATCTCGAAGAACAACAGTTACTACAGGTGAGTAACCGTCTTATTTTCCTGCTTCGATGTGGACTTCTGTCCCAAACTTAATACCTTTCTGAGAACTAGGAGGGAGCTGTCCACATCAGGTGGCCTCCAAAAAACTGTAAGGTTGGGTGACAGCTTGGTGTCCCTTAAAGATGCAGAGTATGTTGGAAGGGGCCCTCTAGCCCTGGGGCCCAGCAAGGGATCAGGGCTCTGAAGCCCCATTTGGAGGCACAAGTGGTAGGAAGGAGTCATAGTCTTGGGTGAGATTAGAGCTGGGGTGCAACTTCTATCTAGAGATTCAGGTTTACGTAACATGAATGTCTCATCCTGTCTCAGGTTTGTTAGGAGGGGAGGAGCTGGGTCAGGGGCTTTATTTTGATTGTATAATTTTGTCTGGTTTGGACCCTCATAAACTTTTAAAATCCCTAGTAAAATTTATTTTCTTCTTTCTCTCTGTTTCTAAAGCAACTGTGTTGCTATGGACTGGGATAAAGATGGAGACACCTTAGCCATAATTGCTGACAAATCTAGTACCATTTATCTGTGGGATGCCAACACAAACAAAACAAGCCAGGTGGACAGTGGCATGAGGTAAGAAAAACTCTTCTTGTAAAATGTAAAATGCATGTCAAAAATCATACTAGTACAGTATGCCCTTCTTGGTGCTACATCCTAAGCCCATTTGGAAGCTGAAACTAATGCAGAATGCAGCAGCCTGCTTCTTAAGTGAGGTATGTTGCCACAAGGACATTCCACTGGTGTTTTGTAGCCTTAATTGGCTATCTGCAGGTTTCAAGGTAGAGCATTTCTGTAGCATTTCTGCCCTAAATGGCCTTGACCAGTCTACTTGAGATTACCTCTTTTCCCCATGGCATGTGCTACTGCCAAAATTGGGATCAATAGAAACACTGGATCTGGAATCCATTCAGTTTAAAACAGAGGTTGCTGCTGGGAAGGCGCTTTCCCTAAGGGTTCCTCAACTTTGGAACTCAATTCCCACACCTGGGTTCTAAAAAGGATGAATCTCTTGACCTTCAAGTATAGTGCAAAGATCTTTCAATACAATTTTTGTGGGTAAGGTGTTGCTGAAGGGCAATATCTAATCTTGTTGCTGTAAAGATTAGCTGGTCATTGTTGGTATGTGATAGTTTGCAGCTGGATATTTTTTATGGTATGATTCATGTTTTTAAAAGAATGTCAAGAGTGCCTAAATCCTGAGAGCGTCTCCATCTATTATTAGTTACATAGCAGTAGCATCCACAATGTGCTAGGTCAGGGGTCGGCAAACTTTTAGCAGTGGTGTGCTGAGTCTTCATGTATACACTCTAATTTAAGGCTTCGCGTACCGGTAATACATTTTAACGTTTTTTAGAAGGTCTCTCTATAAGTCTATAATATATAACCAAACTACTGTTATATGTAAAGTAAACAAGGTTTTTTCAAAATGTTTCAAAAGCTTTATTTAAAATTAAATTAAAATGCAGATCTTAGTTTAGTGTGATCTTTGCCCTTGCTTTTCCTTGCTGAGTTTTCCAATGTCTAGTGGCACGTATTTGGATACTTTAAGCTGCACACAGGCTTCTGAGTGATCAGTTGTTAACTGGCTGGAACCCCAGATCGGCAGCTGAGGTGAGTGGAGCTGGCGGCTGGTAGGGCTGAGCAGGGCCGGAGGCCTGGACCCTGTCTGGCAGGGGGCCTGCGCTGGAACTCCAACCGGAAGCAAGGTGAGTGCAAGGGGCCAGCAGCCGGAACCCTAGAGCGGCAGTGGGCTGAGCGGGTCAGGCCGCCCAGCTCTGGGGTTTTGGTGGTGGGCTGAGCGTCTCCACCTGCTCCCGCTCTTGGGGTTTCAGCTGCCGGCTCCTGCCAGCCAGGATCTCAGCCCAGGCCAGCATTGGGCTCTGAGTGGGACTGGCGGCGGGACCCTGGCTGGCAAGGGGCCAGCAGCGGGAACACCAGAGCAGCGCTCAGCCCGCCCCACTCTGGGGTTTCGGCCGCCGGCTCCTGCCAGCTGGGGTCTCAGCGTGCTGCCAGCCTGGGGTTCCTTCCCTCAGGCCAGCAATGGGTACTGAGTGGGACCCCGGCTGACAAGGGGCCAGCTGCGGGAACCCCAGAGTGGCGGTGGGCTGAGCGGCTCAGCTCGCCACCACTCTGGGGTTTCGGCTGCTGGCTCCTGACAGTTGGGGTCTCAACCCGCTGCCAGTCTGGGGTTTCTTCCCCCAGACCAGCAGCGGGTGCTGAGTGGGACTGGTGGCAGGACCCCGGCTGGCAAGGGGCCAGCAGCAGGAACCCCAGAGCAGCGGCGGGCTGGGCGGCTAAGCCCGCCCCACGTGCCATCAAAATCAGCTCGTGTGCCACATTTGGCACACGTGCCGTAGGTTGCCAACCTCTGTGCTAGGTACTTTTGAAGCACATACGATAATAAAGTCCCTGCCCCCAAAGTCATTCATCAGCAACAAAAAAAAATTTCCTCTTCACATGACTTATCAGAAACTTGATCCTGATTAACAGTCACAGACTCTGAATGCGTCTTATTTTGCTCGCTGTTACTTTACGTCCATCCAGTCTATGTAGCTGGGATATGAGCAGCCCCTGTTACACAAATATCTATTCTAGGGGTAGGCAATCTAAGACACGCGTGCCGAAGGCGGCATGCAAGCTGATTTTCAGTGGCATTCACACTGCCCTGGTCCTTGCCACTGGTCCAGGGGGCTCAGCATTTTAATTTAATTTTAAATACGCTTCTTAAACATTTTAAAAACCTTATTTACTTTACATACAACAATAGTTTAGCTATATATTATAAAAGAGACCTTCTAAAAACGTTAAAATGTATTACTGGCACGCGAAACCTTAAATTACAGTGAATAAATAAAGACTTGGCACACCACTTCTGAAAGGTTGCCGACCCCTGATCTATTCCTTTAATACTTCTGCTTCTATTAGCATTTATTATGCTCTTCATGTTTACTATTTTTTAAACTAATAATAAAACAGACAAAATGTCCTTCATGGGCATTTACATATATCAATTCGAAAAACCAATTACATGAGGGAGACTGTATCAGTAAGGAAGCCATACCTAATTGCATACAACAATATAAATGCAACAGAAATATCAGGACTCAGGCTTGGCTGACAGGTTAGGCTGCAGGGAGATTGAAATAATATTATCTTTTTACGAAATTCAATTAAAATATTAGCTTTTTGTATTAACTCTTCAAAAATCACACAAAACGCAGCCTTCCTCTATCTGAAACTCAAAGCAAAAATAGCTTCTGCAAGCTTTCTTACTATGTTGGATAGTTTGGCAATGAAAAAACTATGATCTACCATGTGAACACAGTCATGTGATCAGTCCCAACTATACCGTTAAAATACAAAAAAATTCAGAAAAGCACCATCTTTTTAAACATTTCTTAGAAATTTGTTGTTAACTGGATTATCTCTGATATATTTGAAAGTATATCAAGGATTCTTAGAGCTTATGGACAGATGACCACTTTTAGCATTTGTACACATCTAAATATTTAAACAAACCAGCTCTCCCCCACCCCCCGTCCCAGTTCATCGCTATTTAGTCAATGCTTAAGCAAGCCTGAAAGTGGCAAACTCACCCTAAGCAAATGAATTAAAAAATTTAGCTCAGGTTTACACAACACTGTGCAAATACAAAACAAATAATTATAGTTAACAATGTGTTTGGTTTTTTTAAGTTTAAAAGAGAATCTCACTGATAAGCCATATAAGATGATTTTATTGTGTTTTTTAATATTTCAGAGACCCAATGTCTTTCTTGCTTTGGTCCAAAGTTGGAGCCTTACTTGCAGTTGGAACAACTAAGGGAAACTTGCTTATTTATAACCGACAGACTTCTCGCAAGATTCCTGTCCTTGGTACGTACTATACTGAATTCATTGGGTTTGTATGTTTCTAACTGAGAGCAACATTTTTCTCATAGTGTTAAGATTCCTTTGTGTTCAATGTAAAAATATAATAATCTGTAACTCCAAAATGTACCCTTGTTCAAATGGCTATTTCTGATTTATTATTCTTACTAGAATGGTTTCTTATAGAATACTTTGTAAAACTCCTCTGTGATGACCTAGTGGCAAGGTTCTGTGCTGCCATGTGGGAAACTTGGGTTAAATTGTCTCCCTTGCTCCACAGGCCAGAAAATTGGTTGTGGAATTTTTCATGTTGATAAACTATCTTTCCTATGGTATATTTGAGGAGAAACATCAATAAACTTCAGAGTTCCATTTGGGCAGGAAAATGGTGGCTGCTGTAAACGGCTTGAGAGGTTTGATGCAAATCAAGTGGGAAGATGAGAAGTTCCTTAGGGTTCCATAAAGATACAAAGGCTTCCCTCTCAGGGATTTTTTTTTTTTTCAACAAAAAACCAAACTTTGATAACAAATATTTTCCATTGGCTATCATGCTTTCTTGAATATTCACCATGTCAGTTTTTTGTTTCACACCCTAATTATTTTCTAAAAATGTACATACTTGAATTACATTAATCTTTCCTTTAATTTTTTAATGTTTTTTAAAATGTATGTATTGTAGGGCTCAAACCTGCATAGCCTGGGTTATGAATTAGAGGCCACATTTCCATCTCTAATTTTGTATGGTTTTTTTATACGTGTAAATTAGATATATATCTGTTTTTCAGGTAAACACACCAAGCGGATCACTTGTGGTTGCTGGAGTACTGAAAATCTGCTGGCACTAGGTAGTGAAGACAAAATGATAACTATTAGCAATCAGGAAGGAGATACTATAAGACAGGTAATAATAGCAGCATCTTTATCTAACTGTTATACTTAGTTTATGATCCTGAGGCAAGATTCTGTGCTGATCTCTGAGAGTTACAACACTGGACTCAGCCCAGTTGGAGTGGATGCTAAAGTGGCTATAAGTCATCTTTGCACTCTCCCAATCCTGGACTGCTCCCAGGGCTGGAGCAAAACGTCAGCATACTTTGGGGCCTGTCTAAGTTATAGCAGCCTCTTTGGGTTGCCCTACTGGCTGCAGACTCTGCAGCGCTGCATGTTATGAGCCTGCCCCGAAATGCTGCTCACCACCTCTGCCCTGGTTTATCTCCGATGCCAGGGCTTGCAAGGGGTCCTTGGAAAGCAGCCTTATGGCAGTCTTCTACAGTGTCTGTACCAGGGGAATTCTTCCATGGTCAGATACAGGGCTTTTAGGGCACCTTCAGGGTGCTCCAGCCCTTTTACTCTTTGTGAAGTGACTGGAGTAGGGATGAGGATCTTGCTCCTGAAGTGTAAGGTAGGCCTTTGTTACCCCTTTTGAGATGCTGATTCCCTTCTTCCCTCTGATCAGAATTCTAAGAGTTTTCTTATGTAAATTAGAATCCTTGTGGTAATAAGTAATAAAAAGGTAATAATTGGAGATATACCAATCTCCTAGAACTGGAAGGGACCTCGAAAGGTCATCGAGTCCAGCCCCCTGCCTTCACTAGCAGGACCAATTTTTGCCCCAGATCCCTAAGTGGCCTCCTCAAGGATTGAACTCACAATCCTGGGTTTAGCAGGCCAATGCTCAAACCACTGAGCTATCCCTCCCCCCAAAGGCACTTTCTGGATATGTACAACATTTATAGAATTCACTTAATTTCAAATAGTAGAAACAGTGGTTCATTGAATACTCTTTTAAGAGCAGACTGAAATTGTATTTCTTCTAATGGTTGCAGACATTCCTCCCAGGTGTGCACATGCCCAGTGTACTGAATCTGGAGAACTTTGCTTAGCACTCCCTTTTGGGGTGGTACTCGCTCCCTTTGGCCTTTCATAGCCCCTCCCATAGCTATTTAAGTGCAGCACTGCCCTGACCTCCCTCAGTTCCTTTTCACTGCCTGCAGCTTGAGTTGGAGAATTCTGTGTGGTATCAAATATCATGTTTTCTGTCACAGTGCTTTCCTATGATTTTGTGTATGTAGTTAGTTATAGTAGTGCCCTTAGGATTTAGTTAGTTAAGTAGGATTTAGCCTGGTGTGATGCCCTCGTCAGGATTTAAACACCGCCTGACACGTGGGGTGGCTGTTTCTAATAGTGACCCCACACTCCGTGTTTATTGTGCCTTGGGAAAGGGCACAAGAAAGAAAAGTGCGTCATCTGTAAGTTGATCAAAAAGAGAACATAGGTGGCTAGAGACTTGCACCTGAAACAACACCTTATACCTGCTTCGGTGCTGGGAACCTCTGCAGATTGAATAGAGCTGTGCCATCTAACCACTCACTGGTACTGAGTCAAGATCAGTTGGACACCATACCGTCGACTCCAGTGCCATCAGTGGGCATTCATTGAGTCTGGTATCAATGATATCGGTGTTGGCACCAACTGTTTCCACATCACTGATGTGTCAGGTAGTGTTGGACTTGCTATGCTTCTCTAGTTCCTGATTCTTTATTAATACAGGAGCATTCAGCTGCAGTGTCGTCTTCTGTGCCCTTGCAGAATTGTCACCATTATTGGCACTATTTTCCACCATTCCTGAAAGTCTTTGATTCCTCCGGGATTATCATTTGTACAGGGATCAGCACTGGTCCTGCAGTAAGGACAGAGGCTCTTGGTCCAGTTCATACTGGCCACCAGTGCTGTATCCTTATCCTGAATGGCCTCCTTGGAATCCTTTGGATGTTCCTCAGTCTGCAAGATCCTTGGCTCAGTCCAGGGCAAGATCGCCAATCCCTCGGTAGTGTCCCCTCTTGAGCCACCTACATTGCAGACACAGACCAAGGTTGCTCCCTCTGAGCTGGTTCAGCCTGAACCATTGTTATAGTCACAAGTGTTGCTGCAGGAGAGCCCCATTGGCTCTGCTCTCTTCTTCTTCCTCCTCACCTGATTACTCCACGGTGCTGGATTTCTCCTCTTTTGTGCCTGAGAATTTTAAATCCTTTGAAGATCTCCTGAGGCAAATGGCTTCAGGCTGAGTTTGCTCAAGTACATCAAATTGGTGGACATTCTCCAGTCCTCAGCTCCAGGAAGGGGAGTAAATGAAGCACTTTTGGAACTCACAAAGACATTGTGTCATACCCCAGTTTCCTTACCTTTTGTCAGTATGCTTTGTTGTAGTTAGTATTATGTACCTATGCGGGGGTTTTGAGTGCTTCTTTTTCACATCCAGCCCCAAACTATTATTGTAATAGTGGCATATGAGAGACTATCTCAGGAGAGAGAGAAATCCATGCGTAAAGATTTTGGGCTTGTCTACCCTTGTAATGCTATAGCGGCATGCTGCAGCAGCCCCACTTTAGTGCTTCAGTGTAGACACAATCTATGCCAACAGAAGCAGTTCTCCCATCAACATAGGTTATCCACATCCACTAGAGGCAGTACCTATGTCAATGGAAGAATTCTTCCATTGACTTAGCGCTGTCTACACTGGGGGTTAGGTTGACTTAACCACGTTGCTCAGTGGTATGGATTTTTCAGACCCTGGGGCGATGTAGCTGGGTTGACCTAACTCTTTAGTATAGACCAGGCCAAAGAGTCTGAGTGGTTAAATTTGATGGAAAGAAAAATTTGTTCAACCTCATTGTTACAAATGTGCATTTCAAATCAGCAGGCAGTATTATCTAAATATGACTTCATAAATTGGGAGGTGTCAAGGCTGATTCCCCACTCTGGCAGTTTGAGTGCAGAAGATGGGGGCCTGCAAGAATTTTTAAAATTAATACTGGCCACTCCAGGCTGGTATTAAACTCCCAAGGTCACAACTTCTCTCTGACCTTGGATGGGTTGATGCTGCCACCAACGAAGTGAAAACTCCCACCCCTTTTGAGAACCCAGGAAGAAACACTTGGAAATTCCTTCTGGTAGAATACCCTGAAGCGCTCACACACTCACACTCACACACACACTCACACCCCTGAGAAAAAAACAAAAGAAATCAGCTGTTGCCACTAGCTAATTAAACAACATAAGTACAAACCTCTTAGGGACACAAAAATCCAATCCTATTCTTAAAAAAGGTAAAAATTATTAAAAACAAAAAGAAAGGAAATACATTTGGAATTTAGGCTTAAAAGAAACAATTACAAAAATTAAGCATAAAGATAGCTCTCTTGAGGGTCATCTTAAAGCAAAACAAAAGCATCTGGGGTTAGCACAGAGGAGTCCACAAGCCAAGAAATAAACCTAATCACGTCTTTCTAAATATTCCTAATTTACTTACACATTTGGGAGTTCCAAATATAATTCTAGGTATGATTTGATGATTTTTGATCATACCTGGATTAAAGCTTCTCATACCATAACTGCTCCTTGTTTCCCTTCTTCCCGGAGAACACCACAGACAGACAAAGGGAAGTTTTTTCCCCATTTTAAAAAGTTCTAGCCCTCCCACTGGCTCTTTTGGTCAGGTGCCCACTCCTTTCCTTTTACAGGTGTGCTTGTTAGCCCTTTACAAGTAAAGCAAGTAGAGAACAGCTACTAAGAGGAATTTTATAGCTAACTGGCTGGCTGGGTGTCCATAAAAGGGAGCTATCCCCACCCTCTTCATTTATCACAGGAGGCTATATCCAAATTTACTGATAAGTTGCCAGAATCCTCCAAGGAAGAGTTCAAGACACTCATTGTGGAAGGGCATCTAGTGGGCAAGATGTCATTGCAGTCATCACTGAACATGGCAGACACTTCTTCCAGGATTATGACCTCAGCTATATGTCATGGGGTCTACTCACTGCTGGGGTGCTCCCTTGTGGCTGTATCTGGTCCAGTTCCCTTCTAGGCAGTCTTACTAAGCAAAACTATGTCACTTTCCCAGTGGTAGTAGGGGAACCGGGGCCTGTCTACTGGGTTCCAGCCCAGGGACCCTATAATCAGCAGCCAAGAGCTGAATCATCTCAACTCTTGCTACCATTTCACTGGGGTTCTTCCTACTCTGCCCTCTGCAGGCTTTCCTTTCTACCTACTAATTTGCTGCTCTTGATCTTCAGGACACTTACTTCCTGGACAAGCCCTTGCAAAAGGTCTCTTTGATGGCGAGATTTGCCCTGCCTAGGTTTTTGAGTGGAAGGATAGCTTGTCTGGGATAGCTTGGAGGGATAGCTCAGTGGTTTGAGCATTGGCCTGCTAAATCCAAGGTTGTGAGTTCAATCCTTGAGGGGGCCATTTAGGGATCTGGGGCAAAAATCTGTCTGGGGATTGGTCCTGCTTTGAGCAGGGGGTTGGACTAGATGACCTCCTGAGGTCCCTTCCAACCCTGATATTCTATGATCCATATGGCGATTTCCTTAAGCCACAGGAAGTTTCTGAGATTTGTAGCAGCAGGTCAACATTGTCAGTGCTCCCCTTTGGCCTGTCCCTGGCTTCATGCATATTTACCAAATGCAGTAGCATATCTCAGAAAAGAGGAATTCTTGTCTGTCTTTACCCGAACAATTGGTTAGTGAAGGGCAAGTCTAGAGACCAAGTCCGCTTTTACGTCCAGTTCAGTCGTCTGGTCTGATTTTGAACAGTCATGGTTAATACCAATACAAAAAATTTAAGTTCATTGGGGTCCCACTAGACTCGGAGGGCGTTTCTTCCTAATAAACAATTCCAACCAATTTGCCTCTTGTGTTTTTTCCCTCCACTCTCACTGTTCATCTACAATCCATGTATGCTTGAGATTGGCAATTACATGTTGCAGAATGCAAGATTGTACCTTCATCCTCCTCAGGGCTGATTAAAGTGGTATATCTCCTGAATTGTCAGACATTTGATCAGTCCACTAGACCATCCAATAAATGTTTGCAAAGGTGTTCCCTTTGCCTACCCTCCACCAATCAGAACCATAGTTACCAATTCCTTCACAGGAGGTTGGGGAACTTATCTGGGGTCATTGAAAGCTCAAGGTTTGTGGACAGATCAGGAAGCTTCTCTTCATATCAACATCCTGGAGCTTTGAGTCATTTACAGTGTGTACCAGGCCTTTCAGGCATAGATCAAGAGCCCCAGAGTCAAACTAAGCATTTTAGCGCCCGGGGCAAGCAATCATATTTACAGGGGTAAGCAGGCCAAGGCTTAGGCCACAGCTGGGGGCAGCAGTAGACCCTCAGCTGGGGACTGAGGCCTGCAGCCACAGCTGGGTGTGGAGCATGGGGCAGGCAGCCGGGACCCTTGGTGCCGATCCCTGAGTTCAGGGCCAGCAGCTGGGGTGCAGGGCTGGTAGCCAGGACCCTTGGTGCGGGGCCAGGAGCGGAGCAGGGGGGCAGGCGTGGACCCTCGGCTGGGGTCTGAGGCCTGCAGCCACGGCTGGGTGTGGAGCATGGGGCAGGCAGCCGTGACCCTTAGTGCCAATCCCTGGGTGCAGGGCCAGCAGCTGGGGCATGGGCCTGGCAGCCGGGACCCTTGGTGCAGGGCCAGGATCAGCGCAGGGCATCACTCCCTCCCCACTCCTTAGGGGGCTGGTCCAGGCCCCAGCCACGCCCCACAGACTGAAGACCTCTGCCCTAGGGTTACCCTATTTCAAGTTTCCAAATAGAGGACACTGCCGGGGGGAGGGAAAGGAGGAGCTGGAGCAGGTATTTGAAAGGTGCAGGAAGGGGTACCTGCAGCAGGGGTACCCACTGTAGATGGGCTGCCAATACTGTGAGGGGGATGGGCTGGTTTAATGGGGGAGCCCCAGCTGCTGCTGCTGAGGGGATGCTGCATTTGCGGCTCCTGCTTCCCCCCATTCCCTTATTCTCTTCTTTCCCTACCTTATCCCATCCCCTTCCTTCCCCACTGCCTCTTACCCCATATCCTCCACCTCCCGTCCCCCTTGACCTGCCTCCCCTGCCACATAAGGCACCCTGCACATGTAGAATGGAAAACTGAACTGCACTAAGACCAAGGAGGTGGCGTCCAGTTGCAGAGGCACTGTCAGCAGAAGAAACATCTCCATACCACTCCCTCTGCTCCCCACCCAGGCCTCTGTTGGGGGGGATGGAGGAGATCAATGCCCCCCTGGCTCTGCGCCCTAGGCGATTGCCCTTCTCGCCCCACCCTAGTTACAGCCCTGAAGAGCCTGCTGCAGCCAGCTTTGTCAGGAGGCAATAAAGTTTTGGCAATTTTTCACCAGGGAAAACATCACTCCCACGGCTGCTCACGTTCCAGGTGCTCAGAATCACTTGGCCAATCACCTCGGCAAAAATTTCTCCCAGAATCACAAATGGTCTCTGAAGGGTAGTATGCCAAGGTCTATCGTCAGAGAATGGGACATTCTGACTATTGATTGCTTTGCAACAAAAGACAAGAAGTGCTGTCAATTTTGCTCTCAAGCAGGTCTCAGTCTGGTCTCGTTAACAGACACCTTCTATCTGAATTGGTGATCAGTGTTGAGGTATGTTTCCCACCACAATCCCACTCATTCCACAGGTTGTTCTCAAACTGAAGTTGGATCAAGCCAAATTGATCCTCATTGCGCCAGTTTGGCGAAGACAATGTTGGCTTCTGACTTTCTCAATCTACCTATTTGACCTCCGAGTTCTTTTCTCCTCTATCGTGACCTACTGATTCAACACCACAGTTAAATTCAACATCCGGTGCTGAGCACTCTGCACCTCGTGGTTAGATGAGGAGGAAGGACAGTGTGCGGAAGCACTTGAGCAACTTCTGCTTAGTAGTAAAAATACCATCCTCTAGGGCTGCCTATTTGGCCAAGTGGAAATGTTTTTTGGTTTGGTCACTAGCCTGGGGAATTCAGCCAAGGCAAGCCTGTATTCAGGCTGTTTTTGCACTACCTGTTACATCTTCATTCTCTGGTCTGCCTCTCAGCTTGTTGAGGGTCCATTTAGCGGCAATCTTGGTGTTCTATCCGCCGATCCAAGGGAAGTCAATTTTCTCAAACTTCATGGTAGTGGAGGAAATGTCAATTTCTTTCCACCTGTGAAAGAAGAGATTTCTTTGTCCGACCTTAGTATAGTATTGGCTGCCCTCATAGGATCTCCGTTTGAGCCCATAGCAACCTGTTCTCTGTCGCTTCTTTGTCAAAAGATGGCCTTTCTTTTGCCGCCAGGAGAGCGAGTGAACTGCAGGTCTTGATGGCAGAGCCTCCATGTATGCAATTTTTCAAAGACAAACTGACTCTGCAGCTGCATCCAAGATGGTTTCACTATTTTACCTTCATCAAACAATATACTTACCTGTATTCTTTCAAAGCCACACTCAAATACAGATGAACAGCACCTTTATACATTGGATATGAGACATTGCTTGACATTTTATCTGGAAGGGATTAAAGAATTTTATCACCTCAGTTTTTTGTCTCCTATGGGAATCAGATGAAGGAGGTCAGTTGGTTTCCACATGGATGATTTCCAGATGGATCACGTTCTGCATGACAACAACATATGGGGTAGCTCAGGTGCTCCTCCACAGACACTGGTGACTCATTCAACGAGGGCCCAAGCAGCTTCTGTTGTTCTCAGTAATGTTTCTGTACGTTTTCAGTGCTGCTATCTGGTCTTCTGTGCGTACAAGACACTATGCTATTTTGACTGCGTCTCAGTCAGATGCCACTTCGGAAAGGCAGTCGTCAAGTCACTGTTTAACTAGAGCCCAATCCCAAGCCCTACCTCCTTTGGTCACTGCTTGTGAGTCACCTGAGTGGAATATACATCTGCAACCACTCGAAGATGAAAAACAGTTACCTCTCTGTACTGTAACTGTTGTGCTTTGAGATGTGAGTGCAGACGTGTATTCCACAACCCACTTTCTGTCCCCACTGCATTAGAGTCTCAAATGTTGATACTCTGTGTGAAGGACCTAAGGAGGGGTCGGGGTGGTGCTGCCTTTAAATAGCTATGGGAGTGATTAGGAGGGGCCCGATGGGCACTGCTAGGCAAAGTTCTCCGACTTCAGTGCAGTGGGCATGTGTACACCTGAGTGGAATACATGGCTGCATCTGCATCTCAAAGAACAATGGTTACAGTACAGATAAGTACCTGTTTTTTCTTTAGTTGGACCCTCGTCTGGGGAGAGTTCAAACGAATCTATGCTTTGGCTGTATTTTGTATATAGTAAATGGCTTTGGAATTCATATAGGAGCAAAGCTATATAAATACAACATGAATCTCCTTTTGGGTGGGTAGACAGGACTGCTTATTTCATCTCATCCGCTTTTGTCTTTAAATGCTCTATTGTTGGCCCTATCTTCTTTTCCCACTACGTTCTTTTGCTGCATGACCTCAGTTGGTCACGCCACTTCAGTTACTACCCTGTCTACAAAACAACATGAAGATCATCTCTATTTAGAGTTGCATCTCTAACTGCCTTTTAGACATCTAAACCTGGATGATCCCTGGCAATTCAAGCCTAACATGATCAAAACTGATCTTTTCTTTTTCTTTCTTTCTTTCTGTTTTTGTTGTTAATGAAGAAAGGATGTTGGAGTTGTGAATAAAGGGAGAATAGTGGAATTGTAATATTTATTTATTTGTATTGCATTAACACCCAAAATATTCTAGATAGGAAGAGTATCCTCTTCCCTTATCTGTGCAGTGCTTGGCACACTGTGCTACATAAATAAATAATATCTGAATCTGGACTTCCTTCTCGCAGACTTCAGTGAGATCGGATCCCAGTGATATGCAGTTCTCAGTGATGAAGACTGATGAAAGAATATCAACCAAGGAAAGCACAGTAAGCAGACTGTATGAAACCAATGCACAACACCATTCAGCACATCTCAGATGATGTTCTGAATGTAAACAGAATGCCCTACCTGTCTCTGTCACATTAGCATACAGTATTACTTAAAAGGTTCAGATGACGTTATCTGAAAAGGAAGAATTAATTTGATTAAAATAAACTATACTACAAACTAAAGTAAAGTTGCTGTGGTATCTTTAGAAGAGCTTAAAATAATAGTAATTCTTAAACGTTTCAGACCTTTAACTCTTACGATGACTAGTGGTACTCACATTTAAGAACGAAATGCTTTAAGAGGTTATGACTAGAGATGGGCTGAGGCCAAATCTTTGGATTCACACACACTCAGACTTTGGGGAAACTCAAATCTCTTGGATTCACACACACTCAGACTTTGGGGAAACTCAAATCTCTTGTTTCCGCCATTACAGTTTTTTGGGTTTGCACTGGGTCTTGGTTCCCCCCCCAAATGTGTTAGCGCCCCCCCCAACTCTGTTTCTTATTGGTATTTTAATACTCCTAAAATAGGCATTAGTATGAGTAGTGCTTCACTTTTAGACTAAGGGCAAACAGAGAATGATCTAAATTAAGATAGAAAATAGCCTCTTTGTTTAATATTCTTGTCAATCCAAGCAAACACAAAGCATGAGACATAAAACAAGTTCTTCTTTGTTTTCTTGTTATAGGTGTTATAGTAATAAGCCTCTGTTTTCTGATGATCTCCTCCCTTCCCTGTGTTACCCTGCATTGAGCTAGCTTCTACTTTGTCTGATAGCAATGCTATTTATTTGGTCACCAGAGAATGCAAAGAGAGCATTGAAAACTGAGCCTTTCTTTCCCCAGAGACAAAATCCATCATCTTTGTGGATTTCATCAAAGAAGAAGCATTTATCTAGATAGATATTAAATTGTACGTCTTCATAATTTTTAAGGAAATCATTTTAAAATTACTTGAATAACTTTTAAGGAAATTTCATTACATTATTAAATATTTTTATGTTTAGAAATGTTATCTGTTTAGAAGCTTTGTTTATATCATTGACTAACATTAGCCACCAGAGCTGTGATAGTTTCCTTGCACTCTACCGATGACAATTCTCTGCATCCCAAAAAACAATATCCTCTGATTTTATGTTATAACTTGACCAATAGAACTAGACCTTCAACTGAATTCTGAAGGATAAAAGTTTCGTCTTTTAGTATAAACAGTAGTGTGTTTATTTTAAAATGGTGTTCTCACTGGGTGTGTTTTTCACTTTGTCAATTGCCAGGTAAGTGTGGTGGTTGGCAAGAAAACATTGTTTCTTTTTAATTTGAATGATCCTGATAACCCAATTGATCTGGAATTCCAGCAGCGCTATGGCAACATTGTAACCTATAGATGGTGAGTAAGCACTAACTTCTTAATATTGCAAGAAAAAGCTGAGGTTTTTATCTTTCTAATTTATTTTCATTTCTGGTATTTATCCCACTATCACATGAGGATTTTTGGGGTTTATATAGTAGTCTTTTTAATACAATATTCCTTTCAAACTAAAGCAGTGGTCCACAAACTGTGGGGCATGCCCCTCTAGGGAGACATGGAGGAAAGTTCAGGGAGTGCATGGTGGGGCCGGGCCAGTTCCCACAGGGGGCAGGGATGGAGCACCCAGGGCCGCCCAGAGGGGGGGGCAAAGAGGGCAATTTGCCCCGGGCCCCGGGCTCCGCAGGGGCCCCCAAGAGAAGAGCGGAGGCTCCCGCCTCCGCCCCTCTCCTGGAGCCTCAGTGTCTCCGGCGGGGCCCCTGAGCCCCGCCCCGCTCAGAGACGGTCCCGCCCCAGCCCCAGCCCCAGCCTCTTACCGAGCACGTCTCTGGCGGGGCCTGAGCTCCGTCCCGCTCAGAGCCGCGTGGTGAGCGGGGCGGGGCTGGGAGCTCCAACGGGGCCTGAGCCCCGCCCCGCTCAGAGCGCCGTGGGGAGGGGGCGGGGCAGCTGCCTCCGCTCGGCGTGGAGCTCACAGCCCCGCCCCCTCACCACGCGGCTCTGAGCGGGACGGAGCTCAGGCCCCGCCAGAGACGTGCTCGGTAAGGGGCCGGGGTGGGGGGGGGAAGCGGGACCCGCCGCCGCCACCGAAGCGCAGCCCGGTCTTCGGCGGCGGGGGGCCCCTTCTGTTCCGGGACCCGCCGCCTAAGTGCCCGGAAGGCGTGCAGCGGGGACACCCCCCCCCCCCGCCACCGAATTACCGCCGAAGACCAGGCTGCGCTTCGGCGGCGGTCCCGCTTTGGTGGTAATTCGGCGGCGGGGGGTTCCCGCCGCGGGTCTTCGGGGCACTTTGGCGGCGGGTCCCGGAACGGAAGGGCCCCCCCACCGCCGAAGACCCCGGGCCCCCGGAATCCTCTGGGCGGCCCTGGGAGCACCACCCAGCCCCACTTCATTCCCAGCCCAGCTCCACCCCCAGCTCCACTCCAATCCCAGTTCCAGCTGCAGGTCTGCTCTGGCCCCAGCCACCGCTCCTCTATGTCCCCTGCTCTGCCCCCAGCCCAGCTCAGCCCTCATTCCCTCTCTGCCCTGAGGCCAGCTCCATCTCTAGCCTCAGTTCCTCCCTGGTTCCCAGTTCCCCAACTCCGCCTTCAGCCCAAGAGCCAACTGCAGGAATGGAGGTGGGGCGTGGACAGATTCCATAATAAGGGGGGGCACAACAGGAAAAGTTTGGTCAGCACTGGACTAAAGGAATAGTCCCCTTCACTGAAAATTCTGTTGTTTAAAAAGCAGTGATGTCAAAATGAAACAGTAGAGATGTAGTCCCACACTTAGTAATAGTATGGTTGCTGAAATTAGTGAGTGGTTTCTGTTTGGAGGAGAAGTTGGTGACACAGTCAGGGTAGAGTCTTGGTATAATCTGTTTTATTTACAAAAATATACACACCCGTGGCTGGCCCACATCAGCTGACTTGAGCTCACAGGACTCAGACAGTGAAGCTGTAAAATTAGACCTTCAGGCTCCAACTGGAGCCAAGGGTCTGGGACTTTCCCCACAACTCAGCCCCAACTCAGCTGATGCAGGCCAGCTGCAGGTGTGTGTTTGCTGTGTTGATACACCAATAAAATCCCTTCAACAACTCTCTGGGTGAGTAACCTGCTTGTATGCAGCCTTTCAGTAAAGAGTTTCTTTATTTTAATGACCATTTATGGTTTTCCATTTTTGATTAATTGGGGCTCTGTCTGTACAACTTACGAATTCTAGTTGATATGAAGTTATATTATGAAAAACTGCTGTATGTATGTAAAAATGCCTGTATGTATGTGGATCAACAATTGCTGTCAGGTAGCAGGTACACACCAGACAAGCACAATGGGGTAATTGCTTAGGACTCAACGACCTTGTTCAGATGCAAACGCCTGGGAATAATGAGTGATCTCAAGCCTTGGAAATCCAGTTTAGTTTACCCCTCCTAGGAGCAGCAATAGAAACTTACCAGGAGCAGAACAAAGGCACCTAGGTGACCAGGAGGAGTTTAAATAAGGGAACACATAGAAACAGTGAGCTAGATAGGAAGCAGCAGCATAAGGCAGGAGAGAGCAAGATCACCCAGCATGTAGCAGCCTCATAGGGCATGCAGGTCCTGCTCACTTTTTGGATCCCAGAAGGCCCCAAGCACCCTGGACAGCCCAAAGAATGCCCTGGCGTGGTGAGGAGACTGAGGCAGGGACACAGAATCATGGAAATGTGGGGCTGGAAGGGACCTCAGGAGGTCATCTTGTCCAGCCCCCTCTGCTGAGGCAGGACAAAGTATACCTAGACCATCCCTGACAAATGTTAATCTGTTCTTAAAAACCTTGAATGATGAAGATTTCACAGCCTTCCTTGGAAGCCTATAATCCTTATAGTTAGAGAGAGGTTTTCCTAATATCTAATCTAAATCACCCTTGCTGCAGATTACACCTTCACTGGACATGGAGAACAATTGATCATCATCCTTTTTATAACAACCCTTGAGCTATTTGAAGAATGTTATCAGGTTCCTCCCCTCAGTTTTGTTTTCTCAAGGCTAAATATACCCTGTCTTTTAAAACTTTTCCTCATAGTCAGGTTTTCTAAACCTTTTATCATTTTTGTTCCTCTCCTCTGGACTATCTCCAATTTTTCCACATCTTTCTTTAAGTTTGCCACCTAAAACTGGACACAGTACTCCAGCTGAGACCTCACCAGAGTAGAGTAGGACAGTTTACCTCCAGTGTCTTACATACAACACTCCTGTTAATACACCCTGAATATTAGCCTTTTTTGCAATTGTATCACATTAAGAATATAATATAGTGGGTCAGACCACTGGTCCATTTAGCCCAGTTATCCTTTCTTCTGACAGTGGCCAATGTCAGATGCTTCAGAAGGAGTAAACAGAACATGGCAACTTCAAGTGATCCAGTTCCAGCTTCCTGCAGATGGAGGTTAGGGACACCCATATCATGGGGTCACATCCTTGACCATCTTGGCTAATAGCCATTGTTGAACCTATCCTCCATGAACTTATCAAATTCTTTTTTGAACCAAGTTATACCTTCAAACGTTCCATGGTAATAAGTTCCACAGGATGACTATGCATTGTGTGAAGAAGTACTTTCTTATGTTTATTTTAAACTTGCTGCCTATTAATTTCATAGTGACCCACTAGTTCTTGTGTTCTGTGAAGGGTTAAATTACACTTCCTTATTCATGATTTTATAGATCTCTATCATATTCCTCCTTACTTGTCTCTTTTCTAAGATGAAGAGTCCCATTCTTTTTAATCTCTTCTCATATGAAAGCTGTTCCATACTCTTAATAATTTTTGTTGCCATTCTCTGTTCCTTTTCCAATTCTGATACATCTTTCTTGAGATGGGGCGACCAGAACTGTGTTCAATATTCAAGGTGTGGGCGTACCAGGAACTTATGCAGTGGTATCTTGATATTTTCTGTTTTATTATCTATCCCGCTCCTACAGTTTCTAACATTGTTAGCTTTTTTGACTGCTGCCGCATTATTGAGCAGCTTTTTTCAAGGAACTATCCGCAATGACTCCATGATCTCTTTCTTGAGTGGTAATAGCTAATGTAGATCCCATCATTTTGTATGTTTGGGATTATTTTTTCCATTGTGCATCAACATAACATTTTCATCTGCCATTTTGTTGCCCAGTCACCCAGGTTAGTGAGATCCTTTTGTATCTCTTCACAGTCAGCTTTGGACTTAACTATTTTGAATAATTTTGTAGCATCTGCAAACTTCGTCACCTCACTGTTTACCCCCTTTTCCGGATCATTAATGATAAAGTTGAACAGCACAGGTCCCAGTACAGACCCTTAGGGGACCCCTTCTTTTACATCTCTCTGTTGTGAAAACTTACCATTTATTCCTATTCTGCATTTCCTGTTTTTCAGCCAGTTACTGATCCACGAGAGGACCTTCCTTCTTATTCCATGATGCTTAGTTTGCTTAGAGCTTTTGATTTGGGACCTTGTCAAAAGCTTTTTGAAAGTCCAAGTACTCAATATCAGGGGTTCTCAAAGTGGGGGTTGGGACCCCTGAGGGGATCACAAGATTCTTACATGGGGGGTCACGAGCTGTCAGCCTCCACCCCAAACCCTGTTTTGCCTCCAGCATTTATAATGGTGTTAAATATATAAAAAGTGTTTTTAATTTATAAGGAGGGGTCAGACTCAGAGGCTTTCTCTGTGAAAGGGTTCACCAGTACAAAAATTTGAGAACCACCGCTCTATATCAGCTGGATCACCCTTGTCCACATGCTTGTTAACACCCTCAAAAATGTTAGTAGATTGGTGAGGCATGATTTCCCTTTACAAAAGCCATTTTGACACTTCCTCAACATATTGTGTTTATCTATGTGTCTGTTGATTCATATTCAATTTGTGATCCACTCTAACCCCCAGATCCTACTGCCTAGCCAATTATCCCCTTTTGTAGTTGTCCATTTGATTTTTCCTTCCTAAGTGCAGTACTTTGCACTTATCTTTACTGAATTTCATCTTGTTGATGTCGGACAAATTCTCCAATTTGTCAAGTTCATTTTGAATTCTAATCCTGTCCTCCAAGTGCTAGCAACTCCTCCCTGCTTGGTGTCATCTGCAGATTTTGCAAACATACTCTCCACTCCGTTATGCAAGTATTAATGAAAATATTGACTAGTACCAGACCCGGCAGGGCTGGCCTTAGGGTTGGGTGGGCTGGGCAACAGCCCAGGAGTGCCGTTCTAAGAGGGTGTCTCCAGAGGAGGGGTGTCCCTCCTCCCCCCTGCTGCTCTGCTCTGTTGCTGTCTGCATCCACTGCTGCTCCTTCCTCACCTCCCTTCCCTGCCTTGGAGCAGCCCCTAGCCAAGCTGCTCTGGGGAGCCTCCTGTCTGCTGTTTTCCTATGGTGAGGACCTCAATGAGGAGAGGAGAGCTAGACACAGCTCCCACCAACAAGTATTTTTATATCTGCTGTAGGAAGACTCAGTGCATTTCTGTCTTTCTTTCTTCAGCAATCTGACTTTCATCCTGCTCAGGAGTTTTTTCTCATATTGCGTTACTTTCTAGGCAGCCAGGCTGCCCAGCCATCTCTCTCTCTCTCTTTAAATGTTGGTTTTGCTATAGGTATGGTGATGGCTACATCATGATTGGCTTCTCACGTGGCTGCTTTGTTGTTATTTCTACACACATTCGTGAGATTGGTCAAGAGATTTTTCAAGCTCGCAATCATAAGGATAACCTAACCAGCATTGCAATATCACAGTCACTAAACAAAGCTGCATCATGTGGAGACAACTGGTAAGTGATCATATTTGTTTATAAAATGTCTGAAATAGCAAGTGTCTTAAAGCAAACACTATTATTTATTTTCTTGATTGTTCTAACTTTTGATATATTGTTTATTTTGTATTGGCTAATGTGATACTTGAATACAAAAGTGTTAGTGACATACTTTCATTACTGTGTGCTACAGATTAGACACAGAATGCCTGTTAGCAGTAGTAGGAATTGTTCATCTAATCCACTTCATGTGCTATTGAGAAAATTTAACCCATTTATGGGATGCTAAGGGTTGATATGCACACCATTTTTGTAACAGTATAACGGTATATCTGTTTAGAAACCAACATAGTGTGACAAAGTTCCTCCTCTACCTTGGTGGGTCCTGCGCTTATTTGGCAGATTTGCTCACCTCAGTGATCTTCCCCACAGTCTGGGTCAACTTCTCCTGTGTCTGATCAGGAGTTGGGAGGTTTGGGGGGAACCCGGGCCCGCCCTCTACTCCGGGTTCCAGCCCAGGGCCCTGTGGATTGCAGCTGTCTATAGTGCCTCCTATAACAGCTGCATGACAGCTACAACTCCCTGGGCTACTTCCCCATTGCCTCCTCCAAACACCTTCTTTATCCTCACCACAGGACCTTCCTCCTGGTGTCTGATAACACTTGTACTCCTTAGTCCTCCAGCAGCACACCCTCTCACTCTCAGCTCCATGCACCTCTTGCTCCCAGCTCCTCACATGCACTTCCTCTCCTCTGGCTCCTCCTCACCTGACTGGAGTGAGCTCCTTTTGAAACCCAGGTGCCCTGATCAGCCTGCCTTGATTGGCCGCAGGTGTTCTAATCAGCCTGTCTGCCTTAATTGGTTCCAGCAGGTTCCTGATTACTCTAGTGCAGCCCCTGCTCTGGTCACTCAGGGAACAGAAAACTACTCATCCAGTGACCAGTATATTTGCCCTCTACCAGACTCCTGTACCCCACTGGCCTGGGTCTGTCACAATAGTTAAAAGTGTGTATGCAATTATCCAGTATAAAGGCGTTTATATCAGTATAGCTGAATTTACAGAAATAAGCTATATTGATGTAAGGACTGTTATATAAACTGTATGACTGGGTCCACATGAGGGGGGAGGTTGTACTATTTTAACTGTGTCTATTTTTAAACCAATATAGTGGTACAAATTCTGTGTGTAGACAGTCTCTTCATTTGATGTCTAAAACTTGACTTCTTTAGTACAAGCTAAAATGCATGCATCCTGCTCTGAAGCTAAACAAACTCTGGCTTGGGCAAACCACTACCTGGAACAGTTTCCAAAGGCTGGGACCCTCCACTGAGAAACCATGCCACCATCCTTGAAGAGTTTTATCTCCGAAATAGACAAGATAATCTTAATTTCTATGATGGGCATAATGTGAGAGTTGGATTTTCACACTGTGAGCAAACAGACAGATTAATTGTCTGCATATCTTGTATTATGTATTTGTACAGCACCTAGCACAGCGGAGTCCTGATTTACAAATATTTATTATTTGTATTACAGTAGCACCTAAAGACCTCTGACCCAGAGTTCAGGGTTGCATTATGTTAGGCACTGGATGCAACCCCAAAATGGTGGCCCCTGTCAGCTAGAGTTTAGATTCTAACTAAGCTAATCATGGTTGGGGCCTCAGCAATGGCTACTGTAAAGCAAATAATAAAACTAGACCTGCCATCCAGGCGGCACAAGGATATCAGTCTTTGTCAGAGAGTGCTTCCTTGATCAATGTCTTGAAACCAGAGTGGTAATGCATGCCATTCACATTATGCAAGAACTGAAGGGCACGACAGTTGGAGTCCAAAGTGACCGCACTATAGCTTCAACCATCAGAGGGTATAAAGAGCTGAGTACTAAGCTGTTGAGTCTTTCAACTCTAGATCACTAGTTTAAATCCATCCCACTTTCATATTCAGTTGTTTCCACATGGTGGTTGTTCAGTAGCTTAATTAAAGTGAGTCCAGTTTCTAGTAGATGAGGGTCTGATTCACCAAAATCACCACCACATTTGTTACTAATTGGAACCATTACTGGCAATCTCAACAGAAAGGCCAAGGTTTGAATGGATATGGAAACTGAATGTGATCCTCTCATTCTTCTTCACAAGCCTGTCCATATATATTCCACTGTTGATGCATATACATCCCAGGATTGGATTGGAGTCTTTTGGCCAGCAGTGTCCATTGGGGCTGCACAGGCGCTGTGAGTGTCATTCTGCTCACATACCAAAGGCATTACGGGTTTTGCAGGCCCTAGTGCCACTCAGTTCCTTCACCATTGCCCATATTTGTGAGATATAGCTCTCTAGTGTCTTGACACAATTTTCAGCAACTTTTTGTGCATTATTATCTATATTATTGTTAGTTAGGATAGTTTGCCTGTTGGCAAGGTTTGGTAGTTTACGTCCTTGTTTTCTTTTCATTTTCTCTCTCATCAGGAGCTTCTTCCTAATACCAAGGCTTAGGTCTCATCTGAAGTTGCCTGGCTTTACATATTGCTCCTCTTGTGAGGTGCCATGACCAGTTAGTGATGGATATCCCATATGCGCTTTTTGGTTGGGGACGATCATAGCCCTGATAAATGCAAGTCCTTTTTCTACAAGGACTTTGAAGGCAAGAGAGGCACACTGTAATCTGTTTTTATTTGACTGCTCTATGTAGCCTGCCTCTGATCTAGGATGGGGAGAACCTTCCCCAGCAGGTTTGGTTTCAGTCCAGCCTATATGAGTTCCAATTACTCTAGTTTGTGGGCCCTGTCTTCTAAGACTGTCCCAGCTATGGATGTGGGTAGGACTGAAAAGGTCAGAACCTTGGAGAAGAAGGAGCATTACTCCTTTGGGAAGAACGGGCAGATCCCTGCTGTGAATTCCTAGTAAAAAGAGGTCCAAGTTCCCTATCCACTCCCAATCTAAAGAGACTCCTTCATCTGAGTTGAGTACCTCTGGAACTCTGAGGGGGCAAGTTACCAGAACTCTGGCATCATCTCAGGAATCAAAACTAGCTGCCTATGAGACCAGAGCATCGGGGGCTACTTCAAAACCAAGTGCTCTGCCACCAACTCTTGCTGCACCAACCCTTTTTGATACCAGTCTCTTTGGTACTGTTTCCTTTGACACCAAGTACTTTAGCACTGGACATGTCAGCACAATCCCCTTGTGCTATCCATCCCCACACCAAGGTTAGGCATCACCTTTCTCCATAGTGAAGAAGCATGCTGTATCAAAGGATATTCATGTCTTGATGAGCCAGAATCTCCGCTGCTCTACACAGAGCTAAATTTCCCCACCAGAATGACAATGTCAGTACTGGGTGGTCTGCTCAATGCAGGTTAACGTTGCAACCTAGCACACTAGCTTCAGCAGCCTCCCACTTAGATCTGGAGTGCTCTTGCTTCTCATCAAATTCCCAACACAACAGGGAGGGATCCCCTATATATTCAGCAAGGACCCCCTCATTTGATCCTTATGTGTCTGAAAGGCAGTCAAGGGCTTCATTCATGCCTATATCATATAGGGAGTATGGGAGTAGACATATGCCCTAATCCCCTTCTCCCTGGCCCCCAGGACCTTTTCCATGTAACGTTCCATATGGCCCTGTTAGAACCCCTGAGGTCTTCATCATATGAATCACCACACTTCTGCACCACCATCCAGAGTAAAACCTCCTCTCCAGCACCTTCCCAGGGACCTAGGATTTCTCAGCTTGCAGTCCATGATGTTTGTAGGACCTTTTTTTGGAAAAGTCCAGATCTTTCAGAGTTTCCACAAGATAGCATTTGTTGACAGAATGAAGGGTCAAGTGATATAAGCTCGGAATATCGGGCTGTATTAGGGTCTGTAATGAGCTAGCTAGTTTATATCCTCCAGCTCTTTCTACAGGGCCCAGGCAGCCTCTGCAGCTTCTTTGCAAACTATACCCATTCCATACATCTGTAGGGCAGCTACAATTCGTACTTATACAGTTCATACTTCCATTCCTTTGTGGAAGCACTGAAATCTGATGCTTCTTTTGGCAGAACAGTGCTGCAATCTTTAAGTAGACTCCAAGCACCCACCGCCTTACATTAGATTACTACTTGTGAGTCACCGAGAGTGGAATATATGTAGACAAGCACTTGAAGAAAGAAAAGTTACTTACAGTAAATGACGTTCTTTGACATACGTTGTCCGTATATATTCTACAACCTTCCCTGCTACTATGGAATCCTACAACACCTAGAGTCTGTGATGGCAAAGGAACTAAGTGGCAGTTGGGCACACACTGCCCATTGTGCCCTCAGTCTTGGAGCATGTGGACACTTAGGGAACATGTGTGGCCCCAGAAATAGGGCTGGATTACCCAATAGGCAGACTAAGCACGTGCTTAGGGCACCAGCAAAGCAGGAGGCACCAAAAAAAGAGTTGTTGTTGTTTTTTTTTTTAATTGATACTTGATGTTTCAAAAAGAGCATTGAAGTAGTCATCATGGGAAAAATCAGAACTTTGTTAGACTTCCTTACACTCCACTACACACTCTTCCCCCGTTTTTTCTGTTCTCTTTTTATTATTTATCCCCACCTAAACCAGGGGGGCATCCTACTAACATAGATCGAAATAATGTGAGGAAATCAGAGACTGTAACTGATCATCCTACTCCTGGTGGTAAAACAGACATTGTTCTAGAAGGTGTGGATGTGTCAGAGACTGAACCTGCTCATGCTGTAAATAATAGGAGAAAAGATCTTGGTATGTGGGTTGATTTCAGTACCGACGATGTAGGTTACTGGATAGATCGTGGACCAAATGACTGTCAACACCACAATGGACCATTGGAGAAATCACGTCGGACTTTCACCAATGGCAAACAAACAAGATATTGTCCACAAAAAATATTTTTCGGCATGAAAGTGAATGGTGAGAAATACACTTGAGAATGGCTACTGTATTCACCCTCAGCAGGGTCTGTGTACTGTTTTGTTTGCAAACTTCTTGCATATAAACTTTCAACACCCTGGTTTGCTGCAGATGGATTTAATTGAACAACATGAAAATAGCACTACTCACAGAGATTCACTGTTGACATATTTAAATCGAAGACAGGGCTTTGGATTGACACAAAAATTGGAATAACAAATTAAAGGGGAGCGTGAATACTGGCAATATGTCTTGCAGCGTGTTATAGCTGTTATTCAAACATTAGCTGAATGTGGTCTGCCTTTCCAGGGATCATATGACTCATTTGGATCATTGCAGAATGGAAATTTCTTGGGATTGTTGGAGCTTGTGGCTCAGTTTGACCCATTTTTAGTAGGCTATATCTCAAAATATGGGAATGCTGGCAAAGGTAACCCATCATACTTTTCCAAGACAATATGTGATGAACTCATTGGTCTAATGAGTGACAAAGTTCGTTCAGCTATTGTGGATGAAATAAGTACTGCTGGGTACTTCAGTTTATCTGTCGACTCTACACCTGATCTTTCACATATTGATCAATTGAGTATTGTACTAAGATATGTGTCTCTCTCACAGATGGAAAACCAGTTGAACGATTTATAACATTCCTCAATTTGAAAACCACACTGGTAAAGAAATGTCAAATCAAGTACTACATTATCTGTGCCAAATTTACAAAATAGATTTCTCAAAGTGAAGAGGTCAGTGTTATGACAACGCTGCCAACATGTCAGGGTGTTATCAAGAAGTAGCTTTTAGAACAGAACAAATATGCCATATAGAAAGGTGGAATACAATGTGTATTTCCACATGTAGAGATCACACTACGTATTTTTCGAACATTGATGATTACTAACTGCTCCGCAGAACACACTTTTTCTCAGCTGAAAAGAATAAAAAACCCTCAGAGAACAACAATGTGTCAGGATAAACTTGATTCACTTTCCCTGTTGTGTATGGAAGCGGACATGCTTCGTCGAATCAGCTTCAATGAACTTACCCAGAATTTTGCAATCAGAAAATCTAAAAAGAAGCTATTTTAATTTCAGCATGCATGTAAGTTTTGTGTCATTTCGAAAAATAAAATTTTATTTTACGGTATAGTATTGTTTTTATTTTGAATTACATATGGGGGGAAGCACCATAATCTTTTAGTGCTTAGGGCCTCTAAAGGTCTTAATCTGGTCCTGCCCAGAAGATACAGCTGGCAAAAAGAGCCAATATCAAGCATATGGGGTACATGCTCACCAGTGTAGAATATATATGAACAGCACATCTTGAAGGATTCCAGTTGTTGTAAGGTAATTTAATTAGGGATAATGCCTTTGGAATAGGGTTAAGCGAGTGGTGCAACAGGGTAGGAAAGTTCCACAGTGCAATAGCAACACAAAGACTTCATGCTCCTGCACTCTGAATCTAGCAACTTTTAACTGATGTTAGTGTTTGTGGCTCAGGGACCAGTTGCTTAGGTCCATGATTCAGTGTTAGCCCATCAGGTGCTTCTATGTGTGCACATGAGTGTATCATGACAGAGCCACATGAGAAAGGGTAGTGTTATTTTCCCATCCTTGAAGTCCTGAATGGAGAAGTCCCTCTTCCACTTCTCAATATTTTTGTCCCATGAGAGGTTGGATCAGTTTGTCATTCTCCCAGTGTCCAGGAAGAGCGCTCTATGATCATATAACATGACGTCTATGCATCCAGCCTCAGTGTTCAGTACAGAAACTAAAATGCGTACAAGGAGTCAGACACATTTGATTTGGGAAATGATTTCAGTTTAATATTTCTCTAGTGTGTATATAGGAAGCCAAGCAAAAATTAATTTAAAGTATATAACGTCTAGGTTGACAGTGTCTTTTTTTTTTTTTTTAAACTACATATTTGGGGAACCTAAAGCACTTGGCATTCTCCCTTTAATATTTTTTTTCTCCATAATGAGCTTATCTCTCTTCATTAACTACTTCCAGTTCATGATGGTTAGGATGATAGTACTAGTAAAGATAATGACTGTTTATATTTTATTTTAGCATTAAGATTCATGACCTGTCAGAACTGAAAGAAATGTATGCTATAATAAACCTGGATGATGAAAATAAAGGTATGATAAAGTTTCCAAAGCTGTAAAACAGAATTTTGTTTACATTAGTATGTTTACAAGAGGGAATGTACACAGAAGAATATTTACTGAAAAGCTGTCTAAATATAGACTGTTGTTAACTCCCCCCTTTCCAATGTGTATGTATTATGAGATGGTCTGTTTGCCAAAGTGGGTATTTAACGTAACTTTCCTGTTTTGGGGGGATTTTTTTGTTTGTGTGGTTTTGTTTTTTACAAAACACATAGAGATCCTGTTTTTCAGTTGATTGTCCAGTATTTTTGAATCCATAGCATGGTATGTTCAAATTACTAAAATAATAGTGTGTTTATTTTTTTCCCATTTTGCTTTTCTGAATTACATGTTCTTGTGCTAAGAGTATGTATATCTCTGGAGCAGGAGTCCCTGCCACTGTTACCTCCTGTTTCAATATTGGATTCATTTATTGTGAATTTTGATAAAATTCACTCTGAAATTAAGACTAAATTAGTGAGTTATGGTCTGTGATGATAAACTATTTCTGTTCCATTCTACATAGCTTTTCATACTTAAGTACAAAGGGTGTGAAAAAATTAGGGCTGTCAAGCAATTAAAAAAATTAATTGTGCGATTAATCACACAGTTAAACAATAATAGAATACCATTTATTTAAATATTTTTGGATGTTTTCTACATTTTCAAATATATTGATTTCAATTACAACACAGAATACAAAATGTACAGTGCTCACTTTATATTTATTTTTGATTGCAAATATTTGCACTGTAAAAAACAAAAGAAATAGTATATTTCAATTCACCTAATACAAATACTGTAGTGCAATCTCTTTATCGTGAAAGTTGAACTTACAAATGTAGAATTATGTACAAAAAAATAACTGCATTCAAAAACTTTAGAACCTACAAGCCCACTCAGTCCTACTTCAGCCAATTGCTCAGACAAACAAGTTTGGTTACAATTTGCAGGAGATAATGCTGCCCATGTCTTGTTTACAATGTCACCTGAAAGTGAGAACAGGCATTTGCATGGTATTGTTGTAACAGGCGTCATAAGCTATTTACATGCCAGATGTGCTAAAGATTCAGCTGTCCCTTCATGCTTCAACCACCATTCCAGAAGACATGCGTCCATGCTGATGACAAGTTCTGCTCGATAACAATCCAAAGCAGAGCAGACTGACACATGTTCATTTTCATCATCTGAGTCACATGCCACCAGCAGAAGGTTCATTTTCTTTTTTGGTTGTTCGGGTTCTGTAGTTTCCGTATCAGAATGTTGCTCCTTTAAGACATCTGAAAGCATTCGCCACACCTCATCCCTCTCAGATTTTGGAAGGCACTTCAGATTCTTAATCCTTGGGTCGAGTGCTGTATCTATCCTTAGAAATCTCACATTGGTACCTTCTTTGTGTTTTGTCAAATCTGTTGTAAAAGTGTTGTTAAAATGAACATGTGCTGGGACATCATCCAAGACTGCTACAACATGAAATACGTGGCAGAATGTGGGTAAAACAGAACAGGAGACCTACAATTCTCCCCCAAGGAGAATTTTTTTAGCGAGCATCATCTGCATGAAAGCATGCCCTCTGGAATGTGGCCGAAGCATGAAGGGGCATACGAATGGCACGTAAATACCTTTCAGTACCGGCTACAAAAGTGCCATACAAATGCCTGCTCTCACTTTCTGGTGACATTGTAAATAAGAAGAGGGAAGCATTATCGCCTATAAATGTAAACAAACTTGTTTGTCTTAGCGATTGGCTGAACAAGAAGTAGGACTGAATGGACTTGGAGGCGCGGAAGTTTTACATTGTTTTGTTTTTGAGTGCAGTTAAGTAACAAAAAAAAATCTATATTTGTAAGTTGCACTTTCATGACAGTACTTTGTATGAAGTGAATTGAAAAATACTATTTCTTTTGTTTATCTTTTACAGTGCAAATATTTGTAATCAAGAATAATATATATGGAAATGTAGACAACATACAAAATATTTAATAAATTTCAATTGTATTCTATTGTTTAACAGTGCAATTAAAACTGATTAATCACAATTAATTTTTTTAATTGCAATTAATTTTTTTGAGTTAATTGCGTGAGTTAACTGCGATTAATCGACAGCCCTAGAAAAAATATTCTTAAGTAATGAAACCTTGACATGGTTGCATTTTAAAAACAATAGAATTGTTTGTGGATTTTACTGACAACCAAGTAGCTATTTTTGTTGTTGTAAAAGCTTCTCAATATTTTAGGTCTAGATCACCTGGCTTGGACAGATGATGGGCAGTTGTTGGCAGTGTCTACACAAAGGGGCTCACTCCACGTCTTCTTAACAAAGCTTCCAATCCTTGGAGATGCTTGCGGCACACGGATAGCATACCTCACTTCTCTTCTTGAAGTTACTGTGGCCAATCATGTTGAAGCAGTATGCTAGCTTATTAATTTTTCACTTGATTTAGATGTAACTTTTAAATAAGTAGTAAGAATGAGAAAATTTGGTATGATTTTCTTATAGGAGCTACCAATCACAGTTTCTGTTGAAGTGGAGCCAAACTTTGTTGCTGTAGGTCTTTATCATTTGGCTGTAGGAATGAATAATCGTGCTTGGTTTTATGTACTTGGAGAGAATAGTAAGTATGACTGTAGTTCTTTTATTTTAAAGTATCATCATCATTATCTGCTAAATATATGTCCATTTTATAAAACAGGCGTTTTGTTTAACTCTTCTAATATCCTACTTAGTGCAATAGTATAATCTCATGGGACACCAAAATTCAGGACTGCACGTTGGATTCCCAGAATTTGGATTTAGTACAAACAAGACATTGTGGAGGCAATTAGAACAGAAATTCAGGGTTCTCAGGGTTGGATGAAGTCTTTCATTCTTTGTCAACAGGTCAAACGCAGCTCATGCTATTGCCTGAAAGTCACTATCAACTGAAGGTTGTTTGCCTTATGTAAAATTAGTAGATGGTCTCAGTCCATATTGGCAGTCCTAGCAGAGAGGCCAAGGACTGCATAAACATGGAGACTAAACTATTCTCAAATTCCTATAGGTGTTCTATCCAGAGTTTAGATGGATTGGTAGGGAAGAGTGGAAAAGCTTGTGCTATACCTGTTTTTTTAGGCAACAGACTTAAGTTTCAGTACTTGTAAATCCAAAATCTTTTATGAATAAAAAGATCATTCTAAAGGGAAAAAAGTCCAGCATTAGTCATAGATGGACTAACTATAGGTTAGTGAGGTTTCATTGGGGGAAAGAGGGTCCCTTTTAACCCTTAGTAACATAAGGATGCAAGTGCTTTCTCATAGTCTCCCATGTTTCTGTCAAGAGTTCTTCCTACTTCTCCACCTTTTACTCTCCTGCCCTCTTAGATTATTATGAATTACTCAGGTAGGTAAGAAGAACAGAAAATGGACCATGCACAATTTATCTTTTTCCCCTCCTCCCTTCCCCTTAAATTCTATAGGTGTAAAAAAGCTTAAAGACATGGAGTATCTGGGGACAGTAACCAGTATATATCTTAATTCTGACTATGCTGCTGCACTCTTTGAGGGTAAAGTCCAGTTGCATATGGTAAGTATACAGAAGATTTTGAACTCTGCAAGGCCAGCTGAATTGAGGTGGCAATAGACTGAAGAAGAAATTGTGAGTCCTAATGATAGTAAGATTGATCTGAATGGAAGTTAGGTGCTGACTGGGTAAGGAGATGTAACTAACCAAGGTAAGAGTTAAAAACCTTCCAAACAATTATTTTAGTAGCAAACATGAGAACAATAACTGAGTTACAGGTGGCTTGCAGAAGTGTACATTCTGTCTTGAAGTGGCAGTGGATGAGAAGAAAGTGCTAGCTTATGAGGTGTTTAACAAGCTTTCTTTGGAAGCTCTGTATGGGGTCTTAGGGGAGCAGCTAGTGGTTTGTAAGTGGTACATATGAAAGGGGAAATCTGAGCTAGTTATAACAACTAAGGTAATACCTTAGTGTCTGTTTCATACAGACAAAATTCATTAATATCTTGCTAGTGGTGGCGGTGGTTTCAGTTTTGCTTATTCCTTATGCTTTAGATAGAAGGTGAAGGTTTAGATGCTCAGGAAGAACGAGAGACTCGACTTTTCCCAGCGATGGATGATAAATGTCGAATCTTGTGCCATGCTCTTACTGGTGATTTCCTCATCTATGGTACAGATGTAAGTGTATTGCTTGTCGCAAATTCTTCTTAGATTCAATAAGTTTCTGTTTTTGATTACTTGGGCTATTTCTCTTCATACAATAAGCATAAAGTGTACGGTTCTGATATGCAGTGTACCAAGACTTACTTTGTATGCAAGCTATATTTTAGGTAAACAGAGACAAAATTTCAGCCAGCTTCCTTAATTATTTAGGCCTGCGTGTGATGCAGTTGCACTGGCACATTACAATAGTTGAGTTGTTTTTGGTTGATGCTCAGCTTCGTATCTTAAGACCAAGTCCTGCTTTTATTGAAGTCCTTGGCAAAACTGATATTGAATTTAATATAATTTATTTGTATTACAGTGGTGCCCAGGAGCATCTATCAAGGATTAGGTCTCCATTGTGCTAGGAATCTTACAGACCTGCAGGAAAAATATAACCTCGATTATGAGGGACTATTATATTACAACTGCATAGGAGTAGCATCTACCACATACCATCCCTTTTACAAACCTAAAGGCACAGATCCTGCCTCCAACAGCTCACAGTCTAAAAAGGACATACAAACCGGAGGGACTGAAGGGTGCCCTCTGGGGCACCTGGCACTGGCCGCTGCCAGAAGACAGGATACTGGGCTAGGTGGACCTTTGGTCTGACCCAGTAGGGCCATTCTTATGTTACCAAAGTAATGATTAGCGTATAACCTAACCTATAAAATGATTTTTTAGTTTGTTTGGCTTTGTTTGTAAATTGTCTGTATATCTAGAGTTGCCCTGCAACCTTGCACTATTAATGTGAGAGTTTCTTGTAGACATTGCTTTAGAAGTGTCTCTTCACAAGGTCTACCCCCGAAAATCAGACTCAACTCTCCACAATCAATCATCAGTTTGTCTGGTTTTAGTAGGTGAAAGGAGGTGACCCGCTCTAGAGGAATTGCCAGGGTTTTATCAGAGGTTTTTCCCTCTGAGCTTTGGAAAACTCCCCAGAACAGACTAACTCTGACCTTTGGGAGTATACAGATACAGCATTCCACTCTAAGGATTGACACTCAGGCAGTAAGCTTTGAAAACAAAAATATTCTTTATTTAATGTATCAATGTTCTCTGATACAATAAATCTTAAAAGCATATATCAAGAAACAAAACACAAATTCTGTTAGCAAAAGTATGCACATCAAAGTACCCAATACCGTAGTACATGCAACTAGAAATATATTTAAGTGGTTATATTCTACTTGCAGTGATCAGTCACATGTAGGATGCTGACAGCAAGTTCTTACTTAAATATTAAAACTGTATACATAGTAACAAACATACATACACAAACATCCAACTTTAGTATCTCAGGCATACAGACTGATTTATTCTATTTTCTCCTTATACCATGGTCGTCATGCTTACTTCTCTGCAGTCTTCTTTCCCTCAGATCCATCAAATGGTCCTTCTGTCACAGCTATTTCTTAGCTACTGCTGTCATTGCTTCTCTGCTACTGCCTCTGTAACCCACACACCTCCTGGGTGTGGTGCTTTGTCCCATCTAGTGGCACCGAGGCCACTTAGAGAGAGATAAAATGAGTCTGCTCTACAGCCTTAGCTAGCAACCAGTTGGCTTTTAGCTCATGCAGTAGAGGCTCATGCACTAAACTCCCGAGGTCCCAGGTTCAATCCCACCTCCTGATGACCGGGTCCATCGACATTATACCTCTGCGTGATTGCTTGGTCTGCCACAACAAGCCCCTAGCCCTATTCTTCCCTTTTTTAGTGATTTCAGCTCTCTTCCTGCTGCTTCTGGCTTTTCCTGCTGACAAACTCTCTTCCTTCTGCTCTCACACTCCAACATCTCTGAGAATGACAAACACACACACTCAAGCTTCTGAGCTTTCTGCCTTATACACGCTTCTTGGCCTATTCTGATCGGTTACTTCCTCAGTCCTTCTCGTTAGCATACCTTTCCTCCAGTCATCTTTAAGCCTACTCTGATTGGTCCTTTCTTATAAACTAATCACAGCTGCTAAATTCATTTGTCAATTAATGCTGGACCTGGTTGAAAACCTGTGCCATGCTCAACTGACCCCTCCCTTCAAGTTTTGAGTGACCCTTATCTCACCTTAGCCTGCCTGTTTGCTATAGGCCAAATTACTCCAGGGCCACCATTTTAGTTTCTCTGGCTGTGATTACCTGCGCCCAACATCTTATTATCCCTGGTTGTAACCACTTAAAACTGTCTTTCTTAGTTATTAAACCCATATAACGATAAACAGTTACACATTTATATGCATCTTAACATTAGGATTCACTGTCCAAGACTCCAATTTTTACTAATTTAAATAAGTTTAATTTTGATTCTTCCCTTGCTTCAGCTAGTGATGGCAGGGCAATGTTCTTAATGCTGTATTCCTTACACAGAATAGAGCAGCTGAAAAATCTCTTGTATCAGAGGGATTTGAATGAAGAGAGGGTGGTGGCTTTGAGGACAAGCTCATGAAATACATTTCATATGTTGGGAGTGATGTGAAATGGAGTTCTGAGAAAGTTGTTTGTTAGTGGACATACAGTGTGGCAAGGCTGACATCATTGGTGGAGTGTAAGGAATGGAAGAAGCACCTTGGAAAATGAATGAAGTGGTGATAAACAGCCACACATCATTATCTGGGCTGGCATCAGGTATATGAAAACCAAAGGATGTGTTGGCACAACCCACAATTTCCTCACAATTTTTAATGTAAGTTTTTGACCAGAAGCCTAGAAACTAGAATAACCAAGATGATCAGGCAGAGAGATGAGAGAAATTACAATCAGTAGAAAGAAAAATTGTCTGGCAGTTGTATGAATTGTTTTCTTTAGAAGATTATTCTGGGCTCATCAAGAATGAGTAGATTTGGATTTTATCCACTGATATTTTTTTAATGTATGTACTATACTCTTGCTGTGTGGCTGTAGCTCATCATCATAATCGCACATGTTCTGCATCTGGGGTTAAACTTCATTTCAGCCTAGCAGCAGCACAGAGATGATATACTTGTCTTCCAAAAGGAAGTCTTAACCATATAACTAACTAAAAGAAGCACTCGTTTTAGAAACCCCTTTTTTTTCTTTCCTCGAATCTTATCTGCTGGTTCAAAAACCCTGGTGTCAACCACAGTTGGAATTTTTGCGAGACTGTAGACAAGGTTTAATACAGTAAAACTGCAACATGTCTCTCTGAGTCAAGTTGTTTCTGACATTTATATAACTTTCCTTTTAAAACGTCATGTACAGTTGTTAGTATATTTTCAAACTGTCAGAAGAGCTTCTGTTCCTTTATTTTATAGTAGTGATATTATTTCCACTGTAAACCACAAAGTAAATAATTTTCTTGTTCATTTTATCAAAGAAAAAGTTTTGAAAATGTACCACCTTTTGGCCAGTTAATGGTTCAGTAGCACATTCTATTGCCTTGTAAAAGACCTTTGAGTGAGATGTTAGAGCTTCAGTATCCCATGGGCTCAAACCTTTTGAAGTGATGATCACTTCCTGTGGGGTTCTGAATACCTTCCACTGCTACTGGTTTCAATGGAAGTTCAGGGCACAAAGTACTTCAAAGGATTGAGCCCTTAATTACTCTACATAAGATGATATGCTGGGTTTCCAAAGGAAAGGTAGTGTTTCAGTCTCCAACACCATCATTGGCGTAGTAACATAGTTAAAAGTTCATTAGTGATTTTTGCAATTAATTGTTGGGCTTTTTGGTTATTTCATTTTTTTAATTAATTTTTTAAGATGTTACTGATTTAATATAAGATACTGAATTCACAGCTGAACAATCGGGTGTGTAAGAGTTTTACAGTTGGCTATTTTATATGATTTTAAAAAATCTTCTATACATATAAGAGGAAAATGAAAAGAATCCCTAAAAGATTTCTCCATATTAAAATATAGCATTAATTAAATAACTAACTAACCTACTTTTTTGTCTAAGGTAGGTGTACAGATTCTAAGAGTGTCACACTTGCTATTTGGAGACAGAGACAAATTTGATAATTCGGGATACTACATGCTAGGCCCTTCTCTCTAGAGCAGCATTTCTCAAACTGTGGGTCAGGACCCCATTTTAAAGGGGTCACGTGGGCTGGTGTTAGATTTGCTGGGGCTGAAGGTAAAATCTGAAGCCCTCAAGCTTTGGCGCCCGCCAGGGCGGCAGGGCTTGGGCTTTGGCCCCCTAGTCCGGGGGGGTGGGGCTCGGGCTTTGATCCCCCTTCTTAGGATTGTGTAATAATTTTTGTTGTCAGAAGGGGGTCAGGGTGCAATGAAGTTTGAGAAACTCTGCTCTAGAGAGCCATCCAATTCTACCTGCTTCCAGAAGTGTGTAGAATGTAGCAGACCTTCGTCTGCAGACCACGGACATAGGGAAATCTCTCATTTATTCTCCAAAACTTTTTCTAAACCCATATTCCACTTCTAGATGGTTTTTAATCAATTTGGCTCAGAATTCTAAATATTTGTGAGGGGGTAAATTTCTTTGAGTTGATTTTGCAGCTTTCCCTTGCTACAGGTCTGCGTCGTATGGGGGGAAATGCTCAGCCACGAGACCAGAGATAGTGTTTTTTCTTCTCTTCTGTTCTATCAGGGTATATTGAAGAGTACTTTTGCCTCTTTGGCAACCGGGGGAACACATTCACACATGAATCAAGGTTGTCTCAAAAAACGCCCTAGATTCTCCTGCCATCTACCCAGAGCAGCTGCCAATGGGAAAAGAAGGCCAAAGAGACTGCAGATGCTCTTCCTTAAATACTCCTCACACGTAGCACTCAAAGATAGGACAAACCAAAATGGAGTAACATTGGAGTGACTCCATCAAAAAGAATTACCTCAACATTATTTACATTATAATTACTTGTGTAGTACCAGTATTCTGATTGTTCTATTATTTATTATTAGACAGGTGTTATTCACTATTTCTACATTGAAGACTGGCAATACGTGAATGAATATCGGCATCCTGTCAGTGTGAGAAAAATCTTTCCAGACCCCAATGGAACCAGATTGGTTTTTATTGATGACAAAAGTGATGGCTTTGTGTATTGCCCAGTAAGTCAATTCAGGACATTCATTCCACTTTACTTACAAGCAGATTTCTCTGTAAGTTATTTCTACTGTATGGTGTGTTTTATCACAGCATAAAGAAACAGGTGCCAGTTGGACTGATTTGCCACACACACACAAAAAAAAAGTGAGGTAGCAGAGGGAATAGCCTAGTGATAATATAGGGACATAGAATTGCGACACCAGATCAGACCAAGCTTGCTCCTGGGCAGAATTTCTTCTTAACCCCAGATAGTTGGTTTACGTACTGTCTATATCTGTTTATAATTTCTTTCTTATCTAATGTTACTGTGTATTTTCTGATTATCTGTATTAATGTCTCATATTTTAAGCCTGTTTTGCTCTTGGATTCAACACCTTTAGCAGAGAATTCCACAGGCAAATGTGTGTTGTGTATTAAAAAAATTGTATTAGTTATAAATGTATTTCACTGTGTCCCTTAGTTCTTGTATTATAAGAAAGGCAAATAGAAGAACCCAATTTACTTCTTAGTAACATTCATTATTTTCATTATTCATCTCCTCTCTAAACTAAATAATTCTACTATTCCCAGTTTCAACACATATGAAAGTCTTTTCATGAACAATAATTTTCATCATCCATTTCTGGACCACTTATTCCTTTTACATCTTTTTTGAGATGGGTGACCAGAACTGATCACGCTATTCAATGTGTCTCATTGGCTTTCTGCTTACTAAATAATTTTACATTACCATTTTTTGTAGGTAAATGATGGTGTGCATGAGATCCCAAATTTTCCACCAACCATTAAAGGCATTCTGTGGGAAAATTGGCCAATAGATAAAGGTGTATTTGCTGCTTACGATGATGATAAAGTGTATACTTATGTCTTCCATAAGGATACCATACAAGGTACTGTAAATACTTTAGTTAATCTTATTAGCTATTTGACATTTCATTGCAATTAAAGTTAGAACATGTTACACAATAATATTAAATATTGCCTTTTAATTTGTATTTTCATGTGAATTTGCTGCATGTGAATAAAAGTACTGCTACTGGTAAGCATTGCCAACCGCAGAACAGGCAGATACTGTGCAAGTTTCTGCACACAGCTCCCACAAGGCATTTCAATGCTAACTTGCAGATTTCCTACTACTCTAGTCCATGGCCTTTAGCCTGCCAGTTGTGTTGAATATTTGTGAGAAATGTCTGCTGGGAACAGGATCACAAAACTCATGTTCAGTTTTAACCAGAATTTTAATCTAGGTCATCTAATGCAGTGGTTCTCAACCAAGGGTACGTGTACTCTTGGAGGTACTCAGAGATCATCTGGGGGTACATCAACTCATCTAGATATTTGCCTAGTTTTACAACTGGCTACATAAAAAGTACTAGTGATGCCAGTACAATCTAAAATTTCATAAAATGACTTGTTTATACTGGTCTGCAATAAACTGAAATGCAAGTACAATATTTATATTCCAGTTGACGTATTTTATCATTATATGGTAAAAATGAGAAAGTAAGCAATTTTTCAGTAATAGTACACTGGAGAATTTGAAAGTAGTGTCTGTTAGTCCGTGCATGTGCTCTGACTCACCACCCGGTTTCATCTAAGGTGATAAAGAGTGGGACAGACCAACCACGTCTCCAGTTCCTTCTCATTGCAACATGGTCTGGGTCAGAACTATTAGTGTCTTCCTGCATGTGACCCACAAAAGAACAAAGTTGTATATAGTTAGCTTTTTACTGATTTTTCACTTTTTTTTCTTTTTTCTGTTTTTAGATAGGTGAGTAGTTTTTAGAGTAGAATAGGTAGTTTGTCGGGGGGGGGGGGAGGGGGTTGGTAAACTTCCCCACCCCCACCCATATCCACACATGGGTACTGCACTGTGCCGAAGACCCCAGGCTTTAAAATCTGCGCTTTCTGCCTTTCATTCCTTCTCGATCAGCAGTGAACATCAACCCTACCTCTACTGCTTGGGAGAAGGCCACATTATAGAATCGTAGGACTAGAAGTGACACCGAGAGGTCATCTAGTCAAGTTCCCTGCACTCATGGCAGGACTAAGTATTATCTAGGCCATCCCTGACAGGTGTTTGTATAACCTGCTCTTAAAAATCTCCAGTGATGGAGATTCCACAGCCTCCTTGGGCAATTTATTCCAGTGCTTAACTACTCTGACAGTTAGGAACTTTTTCATAATGAACAACCTAAACCGCCCTTACTGCAATTTAAGCCCATTGCTTCTTGTCCTATCCTCAGAGGTTAAGGAGAACAATTTTTCTCCCTCCTCCTTTTAACAATCTTTTATGTACTTGAAAACTGTTATCATGTCCCTTCTACAGTCTTCCCTTCTACAGACTAAACAACCCAATTTTTTCAATCTTCCCTCATACATCATGTTTTCTAGACCTTTACTCATTTTTGTTGCTCTTGTGTGGACTTTCTGCAATTTGTTCACATCTTTCCTGAAATGTGGTGCCCAAAACTGGACACAGTACTCCAGTGGAGACCTAATCAGTACTGAGTAGAGCAGAAGAATTACTTTTTGTCTTCCTTACCACACTCCGGCTAATACACCTCAGAATGATGTTTACTTTTTTTGCAGCAGTGTGATGTTGTTGACTAATATTTAGCTTGTGATCCACTATGACCCCCAGATTACTTTCTGCAATACTCCTTCCTAGGCAGTCATTTCCCATTTTATGTGAGCGCAACTGATTGTTCCTTCGTAAGTGGAGTACTTTTCATTTGTCCTTATTGAATTTCATCTTATTTACTTCAGACCATTTCTCCAGTTTGTCCAGTTCATTTTGAATTTTAATCTTATCCTCCAAAGCACTTGCAGACTCTCCCAGCTTGGTATCATCCACAAATTTTATAAGTGTACTCTCTATGCCATTATCTAAATCATTGATGAAGATACTGAACAGAACTAGACCCAGAACTGATCCCTGTGGGACCCCACTCATTATGCTCTTCCAGCTTGACACTGAACCACTGATTACTCTCTGGGAATGGTTTTCCAACCAGTTATGCACCAACCTTATAGTAGCTCCATCTAGGTAGTATTTCCCTAGGTTTTTTTATGAGACGGTCACGTGAGACGGTATCAAAAGCTTTACTAAAGTCAAGAAATATCACATCTATCACTTCCCCCATATCCACAAGGCTTATTACCCTGTCATAGAAAGCTATTAGGTTGGTTTGACACAATTTATTCTTGACAAATTCATGCTGATGATTACTTATCATCTTATTGTCTTCTAGGTGTTTGCAAATTAAATGCTTAATTATTTGCTCCATTATCTTTCCGGGTACAGAAGTTAAGTTGGCTGGTCTGTAATTCCCCAGGTTGTCGTCATTTCTCTGTTTATAGATTGGCACTATATTTGCCCTTTTCCCAGTCCTCTCTCCCATCTTTCATGACTTTTCGAAGATAATTGCTAAAGGCTCAGATATCTGCTCAGTCAGCTCCTTGAGTATTCTAGGGTGTATTTCATCAGGCCCTGGTGACTTGAAGACATCTAACTTGTCTGACTAATTTTTAACTTGTTCTTTCCCTATTTTAACCTCTGATCCTACCTCATTTTCACTGGCATTCACTATGTTAGATGTCTAATTGCTACTAAATTTCTTTGGTGAAAACTGAAACAAAAAAGTCATTTAGCATGTCTGCCATTTTCATATTTTCTGTTACTGTTTTTCCTCCCTCATTGAGTAATGGGCCTACCTTGATCTTGTTCTTTCTCTTGCTACTAATGTATTTGTAGAATGTTTTTTGTTACCCTTCACGTCTCTAGCTAGTTTAATCTCATTTTGTGCCTTGGCCTTTCTAATTTTGTCCCTGTTATTTGTTTATATTCGTGCTTTCTAATTTGACCTAGTTTCCACCTTTTTTGAGTTTGAAGATTTTCTGGTTAAGACAGGGTTGTCTCTCGCCATACTTCCTATCTTTCCTATGCAACGGGATAGTTTGAGCTCGTGCCCGTAATAATGTCTCTTTAAAAAACTGACAACTCTGTTGAACTGTTTTTCCCCTTAAACTTGCTTTCCATGGGATCTTACCTGCCACTCCCTGAGTTTACTAATGTCTGCCTTCTTGAAATCCATTATCTTTGTGTTGTTTTCCCTCCTACCATTCCTTAGAATCATGAACTCTAACATTTCATGATCACTTTCACCTAAGCGGCCTTCCACTTTCAAATTCTCAACCAGTTCCTCCATATTTGTCAAAATCAAATCTAGAACAACCTCTCCCTTAGTAGTTTTCTCCACCTTTTGAAATAAAATATTTCCTCCAATACATTCCAAGAACTTGTTGGATAATCTGTGCCCTGCCATATTATTTTTCACATCAAATACAGTAGATGATGAATGCCAAACAGGAGACCTTTAATTAGTCAGACTGGTCCAGGTGTAGTGCTGCTGCTATGCCAAAGGATAAAAGAACAAAGCTGTTGGCATTTTCAGAATAAGATTCCTTCACTCTTACATTTCTTAACTGTTCACAACTGCAACTGGTTGCTAAACATGTCATAATGTAGGAGCATTTTAAATAACGTGGTTTTTTTTCTGATCTCCTAATACAGGGTCCAAGGTTATTTTGGCAGGTGGCACCAAGGTTCCCTTTTCCCACAAACCATTGCTTTTGTATAATGGAGAATTAACCTGTCAGACTCAGAGTGGGAAAACAAACAATATCTATCTTAGTACTCATAGTTTCCTTGGCATTTTGAAAGACACCGGATTTAATGAGCTGAAACAAATACTTACTCAGACTTTAATGCTGAAAAGGTACGTCTGCTTTTTAATTATATTGGGTTAATCATTTCCTTCAGTGATTGAAGCACACAGTACAGCATAAGTTGGTGTTCTAAAAATCTCTTGCTGAATATTGATAAAATTATATTGAACCATCATTCTGTATAAGTGCTTAGTCTGTCTGGGTAGCCAAATAACAAATGACCCAATGATGCTTTTTCTCACTTGAATAAATTACTGTAGCTCTTACTTTATAGAGTATTCTGGGCTGCATGGTAGCTTTTGCCTCAAAACTCACTGAAAGTGTATGCCACCCACTCCTTCCAGTCCTAGGGTACATCTATGCTACCTGCCGAACTGGCGGGTAGCGATCGATCTATGAGGGATCAATTTATCACGTGTAGTGTAGACACGATAAATTGATCCCTGATCGCTCTACCGTCGACTGCTGAACTCCAGCTCGGTGAGAGGTGGAAGCAAAGTTGACGGGGGAGTTGCGGTGTGCCGCGAGGACACAAAGTAATTTTAATTCGATCTAAGATATGTCGGCTTCAGCTATGCTATTCTCGTAGCTGAAGTTGCGTATCTTAGATCGATTTTCCCGCCTCCCCCCCAGTGTAGACCAGGCCTAATGGAGCAAAAAACAGTACAATGGGAGGGTGTAGTGCAAGGTGAGAAGTAAGCCAGGAAAAGAAAGTATGTTTCTGAAGGAGAAAGGTGGGGCAATTTGGTATAAACTGCAGGCCGGTGTATTCATGTGGCCCTGCTTTTTCCTGTCAGAGGGCTCCTAGCAATTTCCCCAAAACCTAGAAATTAGTCAGTCCCCAGTTTCCCTCTGCTTTGAGGTTAACTAGTTTTTGAGGTTTAAGAGAAAATGTTCTAAGAAAATACACATTGAATGCAACTGTTTGTTTTAGTTTTGTTTTTCACCCTGCATAGGTTTTCTGAAGCATGGGAGGTATGCAAACTTCTGAATGATCAATCAGGTTGGAATGAGCTGGCCAGAGCTTGCCTACATCACATGGAATTGGAGTTTGCAATACGTGTTTATCGGACAATTGGAAATGTTGGGATGGTGATGTCACTAGAGCAAATAAAGGTAACATTTAAAAGTAATTACCAAGCATTTTTGTAAAAAGATTAAGATTTAAATGCACTTTTAAGATTGCTGGAATTCTGGTGTTGTGTGTTTATATTAAAGAAGAATTATTTTAGAGGTGTCAGTATCTTAGAGGGAGAGGAAGAGTATGTATTGAGAAACCAGAGCCATCTCTAGACAGCTTGCATATTCCGGAGTGTGTTAGTTACTGGAATCCCTCCTTAATTAGTTGATTTGCATGCAGCACTGTAGTACTGCATGTACTGTACATATACTATGCAACCTATCATTTAAATCAGCTTCTGTACCAGATGGCTGGAGGATAGCTAATGTGACGCCAATTCCCTGGGCCACTTCCCCACAGCAGCCCCCACTCAATATCAGTGGTTTCAAGTGGAGTGCCCCAAGGGTCAGTCCTGGGGCCGGTTTTGTTCAATATCTTCATTAATGATCTGGAGGACGGCATGGACTGCACTCTCAGCAAGTTTGCAGATGACACTAAACTGGGAGGAGTGGTAGATATGCTGGAGGATAGGGATAGGATACAGAGGGACCTAGATAAATTAAAGTACTGGGCCAAAAGAAACCTGATGAGGTTCAACAAGGACAAGTGCAGAGTCCTGCACTTAGGACGGAAGAATCCCATTCACTGTTACAGACTAGGGACCGAATGGCTAGGAAGCAGTTCTGCAGAAAAGGACCTAGGGGTTACAGTGGACGAGAAGCTGGATATGAGTCAACAGTGTGCCCTTGTTGCCAAGAAGGCTGACTGCATTTTAGGCTGTATAAGTAGGGGTATTGCCAGCAGATTGAGGGATGTGATCATTCCCCTCTATTTGACATTGGTGAGGCCTCATCTGGAGTACTGTGTCCAGTTTTGGGCCCCACACTACAAGAAGGATGTGGAAAAATTGGAAAGAGTCCAGCGGAGGGCAACAAAAATGATTAGGGGGATGGAGCACATGACCTACGAGGAGAGGCTGAGGGAACTGGGATTGTTTAGTCTGCAGAAGAGAAGAATGAGGGGGGGATTGAGCAGATGACAAAACAAGGAGTAATGGTCTCAAATTGCAGTGGGAGAGGTTTAGGTTGGATATTAGGAAAAGCTTTTTCACAAGGAGGGTGGTGAAGCACTGGAATGGGTTACCTAGGGAGGTGGTGGAATCTCCTTCCTTAGAAGTTTTTAAGGTCAGGCTTGACAAAGCCCTGGCTGGGATGATTTAGTTGGGAATTTGGTCCTGCTTTGAGCAGGGGGTTGGACTAGATGACCTCCTGAGGTCCCTTCCAACCCTGATATTCTATGATTCTATTTCCAAAAAGTCTCCTCACCTCCATTGTTGGCTTATGATGAAAATGGCACAGTAAGCTGTGACCCTTGCATCTAGAGAGAGAAGGGCTACGTGGAGGGTCACAGGGATCCTCTGAGGCTAGCAAAAATCTGCCAGGAAACGCAAGACCCACGGAGTCAAGGACAGAACTTTGTCACAATTGTTACAGACATACTTGCTGACTGGTATTTTGAAATAAATGTCCAAAATAATTGAAATTGGTGCAATTATGTAGTGCAGGGATCGGCAACCTTTGCACACGGCTCACAAGGGCGGCGGAAAGCAGCGGCCAGCACATCCCTCGGCCCGCGCCCCCATTGGCCTGTAGCAGCGAACCGCAGCCAGTGGGAGCCGCGATCGGCTGAACCTGAGGACGCGGCAGGTAAACAAACCAGCCCGGCCCACCAGGGTGCTTATAACCCTGGCGAGCTGCATGCCAAAGGTTGCCGATCCCTGAGGTAGTGTTATTTTGACACATAAAATTTGAAGAATTTTGCAGAATTTTAAAATATTGTGTGCTCAATTTTTAATTTTTGGCACAGAATTTTTAATTTTTGGTGCAGAATGCCTTCAGGAGGAATCTGATATTGCACAGTTTTTAATGGTAATGGCATTCAAACATTTTTTCATTTAAAAACAATTAAAAAAATGTGTCACTTTGAATGCCTTGGCTGTTTTTGTGAAATGCCAAAACCTTAAAAAAAAAATAATAATAATAATTCTGATTTGTGTAAGTACTGGTATCCATTTCTGCAACTCTTATTTACATGGGGAGTCCCATGAGCTTTATTGGAACTGTTCAAATCAGGGCTTTCAAACTGGGCCCTTACATTTTGCTGACTGCCATGTAGTGGGGTAGAATCTACCCTTTCCTATTTGATGGCATCCCTTACGTGTACATTGAGAAATGTCCCATTTCATGTGTAATGAGAGAGGTTTTAACAAATTATGTAACTGTGCATATCATACAGCAAAAGTATGTGCCATGTTTTTTCTGAGTGACAAGTGTGACACATGCATAGACATGACCTGACAGGTGGATCTGTAGAATCTTTTAAAAATTAGTAATAGATGACACAGTGTGTAATAGGGTCGTCTTCTGGACAGTTGTAACACTCAGTATTTTTATTTACAGGGAATAGAAGACCACAACCTCTTAGCTGGACATCTTGCCATGTTTACTAATGACTTTAATCTGGCTCAGGATTTATATCTGGCATCCACATGTCCTGTTGCTGCACTTGAGGTACCCAGTTAAGTTGCCTAAAACGTTGTCAGATGTTAATTGTTTTTCTTGCCAACCTAATATACGCTACTACCTGATTATTTTACATGGTGATAATTCTGCTCAGTTTTGTAGTATTTCTAAACATTTTGAGTCATAATGATATGGGTCTGTCAATTGCTTAAGATAAGTATGTATTATGCCTCTTATTACAATATCATCTTCTTGCTATCATCTGTCTCAAACTTTCTGTTGAATCCAGCCAAGATTCTAACATTGATAATTGTATTTATAATATTAGAAAATAATATAATGATTCAGTATTTGATGCTTACATCAGAAAATTGTTCCCCCCCCCCCCCAATAAAAAAGCTGACTTCCAAGAATTTCTTTTGGTAACAGATGAGAAGAGATTTGCAGCACTGGGACAGCGCACTGCAGCTGGCTAAGCGTTTGGCCCCAGACCAGATCCCATTCATATCAAGGGAGTATGCTATGCAGCTTGAATTCACGTATGTTCTCTTGTAAAAATGTAGTATTGTAATATTGAACTAGTACTCCTACTAAGTAGAAAAATACTAGTGATGTTCTGAAAGCATTTCCACAAAGATCTTGATTTGTTTGAGCCACTCCAGCTCATTGCAGTGCTATACAGAATCCCTGAGAGGTCCTGCAGCTGCTGTACCAGGGAAATTGGGAGTATCCACAGAAAACTACTCTGGAGACATGATTCACAAAAATAGCTGCTCATGATCGATTTAAGTGCCCACAAAAGAAAAAATGAAGTGCACATCAACCGGCAAACTTCCCAATGCAAACAAAATAGACTGTTAACCAGAGGTTTAGTTGCAGAAGCTTTCTCCTACCTGCCTTCTTTTATCTCCACTGTTGAGAGTAGAAGACAGCCTGGTATTTAAATGCCCATGCCTCTCCTTCCCAGGTCACACTGGGTCATCCCATCTCCTGCATATTTGTGAAAAAGGAGAGCCAGACTTCCAGGTCAGCAGTCCCTGGTAGAGAGAAGGAGTCTACCCTACTCCCCTTGTCTTTCAAACCTAACTATATTGCTGCCCCTACCAGGTTGATGATATGTTCCCTTTGGCTGCCAAATCAAGGTAGGGGATTATGGCTGCTTCAAGTATGTACCCATGATTAGCTACTGAGCAGGCTTAATCTGGTAAAGTAAGTGAGATTTATGGGAAAACAGTGGCTGAGAGATTGCTTCTTGCGGTACCAGGTTTCTACGCTACCAAAGAGATCATACAAAGGAGCTCCTTAGAAGTCAAATTCAGCCTCATCACCAATGACTTTCAAGCTATTTTTCAAACCCTGACATAGGCCTTATTTCCATGCAAATATGCACTGAAATCAGTAAATCATTTTTAATTCACACCTTTTGTTGTTTTGGAACAAATCTGGGAACCCTCTTATTTTGGAATAAAAATGTCCTATTTCTGTTTTAAGTCGGTAAATAAATCATTCAGTCAACATTAGTGGTATCAAAATAGGACACTTCTTTCAGAAATCAGCTTCTATTGCTTGTTGAGCTCAAGGTGCAAAGGCCTAGAAGTGATACAGGAAAGAGGCTTCTCCAAGAGACAGGTGTGCATACTCACTGCTTATTCTTCTTGGAACATGAAGGGACGTGACACACCTACTTAATTCCGCCCTTTGTATCTGAGCCACAGAGTCCTGGTGAGCCATAATTAAAAGGTTCAAGGCCAATAGGGTCAAAGTGAAAACGAAATATGCCATGGCACAAACTACATAACACTTAATTTCTAGACTTCAGTTGTATTATTGTTAGTTAGTAAGGGAGTTTTGGATCAAAATCCCTCAAATCACCCTGTATACTGAGAGAAGATACCTGCAGGTGGCCACAGAAAGGAGGGAACTGAGGCATTTGTGACCATATGGCACTTTTGTAACCTTACTGTGAATGTTTGGAGCCATGAAAAAGGTGCTTGTGCAGCCCCAACAGGTTCCCAAAGGAAATGCAACAGCACTAGGGGTGCCCATCACACAAAATGGGAATATGCAGTGGCCACCTGAAAAAATAATTGCAATTTACGTTAAATGCTGCAAAAATGTGATCACAAGATTAACTGTTCTAATAAGAATCGATTAGCTGACAAATAAATGGAATGGATATCCTAAGTATGCAGGCTTAATATCTCTGCAGCTGTTGTTCCTATTAATTTACATTTTTAACATAAATTATTTTATTTTAGGGGTGATTATGTGAATGCTTTGGCGCACTATGAGAAGGGAATCACAAAGGACAATAAGGTAACACTCTTCAATGATGGCGGCATACAAGTAATTATATATTATACACTGAATCCTTCTGTTCCAGTATACTTAAATACGGGATTTTGTATTCTTCTGTAAATGATATGACTCTCTTCCTTTTTGAAGAACAATATTGATATGTTGGTCTTTTCTGTCATTTTATACACAGAGAAAAATGGCTTGCTTGATGTAAAACAGTAGTTTATTAATATCTATTGCATTAAGATTGTAGTACAGAAATTATTGTTATCATTTTGAACAATTTCACAATATTTATATAAATATTAAGGGGGACAGTGCCAAAATAATAATATATTTATATATGATACTTATATAGATCTCTGCTCCTTTTGTGTACTCAATTGTTCAGTAAAGAAGAAGAAAAATGAATAGTCAGATTTTTTCAAAACGAGAAATAGAAATGCTTCCTAGTATATTTTAAAACCAAATGTGTGAATTGGTGGCTAGTACTTTGAGAGAAGTCCAATTAGAAGCAAGTAATTTCTCCTTCTGTCTTTTTCTGTACATCTGTTTTGGTGTTTTTGTTCTGTTTCTTTGTCTCTTTTTTTAAACTTACCTTTGTCCTGTATGCCTGGCCTACTCAGTTATTTCAAAAAATAGAATATAGTGTGAAAGACTAGATGAAACTTCACCAGAAAGTTACCTAAATGTGGCCAGCAAGGAAAACATAGGCTTTTCCACAATTAATGGTGCCATTATTTGCCTTTTAAAACTCTGGTTTAAATTTTTTAGACAAGAACAGTTTTACCTGAGGTCAGGTTGTTTCTGGTTGATGCATTTCACTGTTGTTGCAATGATTGCAACGGCTTCAGTTTTGTACTGAAAATATAGTTATCACTTTACTTTTGATTGCCAGTACCAGGAACATGATGAAGCTTGCCTAGCTGGAGTGGCTCAGATGTCCATTCGAATGGGAGACATTCGTCGAGGGGTTAATCAAGCCATTAAACATCCTAGCAGGCTACTAAAGAGAGATTGTGGAGCCATTCTGGAGAGTATGAAGGTATCCGTAGTAATAGTGAGAGCATTAATAACATGATGAATTCACAGTCTACAAATAAATTAAAATCTGTATAATTTTCATTATTGTAGCAATTTTCAGAAGCCGCCCAGCTATATGAAAAGGGGCAATATTACGACAAGGCAGCATCAGTATATATCCGCTGTAAAAACTGGTAAGTGCAGCTTTAGTGCAGATTTACGTTCCTTGAAAAACAGGTTATATTGTAGTGCCCTTTGAAAAGGAATAGAAGTCCCTGATCATCTTGATTAATCAGACACATAGTTCACATGACAGTCTGCTGACTCTTTTCCTGGGGACTAGGTCAAGTATGATTTACACTCTGAATCTTCAGAAACACAGGTTGATGTAAATCAAAACTTCTAGTGCTAACGAAGCCAATTCAGTCAGGGTGGATGTGGCCCATTCCCAGCAGTCAACAAGAAGGTGTGAGTATCAACAGAGGGGGGAAAAAAATATTTGTAGTGACTCAGCCACTCTCAGTCTTTATTTGGCCTAATTTGATGGTGTCAAGTTTGCAGATTAACTCCAGTTCTGAATAAAGGCCTGAATAAAGACTGGGAGTGGAGTTACTACAAAAATAATTTTCCCTCTGTTGATACTCACACCTTCTTGTCAACTGTCGGGAATGGGCCACATCCACCTTAATTGAATTGGCCTCGTTAGCACTGATCCCCCTACTTGATAAGGCAACTCCCATCTTTTCATGTGCTGTATATTTATACGTGCCTACTGAATTTTTCACTCCAGGCATCTGATGAAGTGGGTTATAGCCCACGAAAGCTTATGCCCAAATAAATTGGTTAGTCTCTAAGGTGCCCCAAGGACTCCTCATTGTTTTAGCATCATATGGCTGTTCAGTGTCGTTTTCAAAATGAACTTGGCCCTTGTCCAGTTCCTAGGGAGCAGGTGTTTACATAATAGAATTGCCACCATAATTGGACTCCTCTTAGCAATCTCTGCAGAGCAAACAATAATTGAATTGGTAGAAAGACAGATGTACCTTTTCCTCATGAGCTAGTTCCTCCAGGTCAGAATTGAGACACATTGGGGTAGTACAGGGAAAGCTTGCATTGCTGTCATCAGTACTGTGCCTTTTCTGTGAATAAATGAGTATGGCAGAGTCCAGAGTGGTCTGTCTGGCACTCCTCACAAATAGAAACTACAGACCAGGTCCACTTACGTATGTAAGTTTTACGTATGTAAGTTCCACTGATTTCTAAATACCTAAATACCTGTGAAGATTGGGGCCTATGATCACATCCAAAATTAAAACAAGGAAGAAATGATATTCTAATTCTGTAAGGCCCATTTACATTGTCAGAGCAGCATAAAATGGCCCGAAAATGCACAGTAACCAATTACTAGTTTTTAGATGTGTAGCAAGTGCATATTTTTGAAAACTTTGAAGCTCTTTCAAAGCTTCTCTTGTATATAACAGAAGACAGCATATTTGTAATGCAAAACGTCATGATTAATTTCCTTGTTCGTTTAAATGAAAATGAGATCACCTTTACATACTAAATTTTTTTGTCTTAATTATTACTAAAGAATAAGATCATGTTGTTGCTGGTATTCATACTGCACACATTTTGTAAGTCCCTTTTTCTTTTCTCTCGAGTATTTCTATAAATATCCGTATACTTTATTTGGTGAAGACAAATTAAAAAGAAAGATCACCTTTGTTATTTGATTACTTTATTCTCTTTGTTTTCTAGGGCAAAGGTTGGTGAGCTTCTCCCTTGTGTATTATCTCCAAAGATTCACCTCCAGTACGCCAAGGCAAAAGAAGCAGATGGCAGGTGTGTTTAATTTACAGAATCAAATAGCCAAGGGTTTAAAGCTCCAGAATGTTAATATTCACAGTTTTATTCATAAAAAATTAGTATATCAGGTGACTACGTATTTGTGGAAAAATATAAAAATCAAGTGTTATGCAAACATCTTGAAATTAGACAAAGATTATGCTGCTGATTAGGAAACAAATAGTTCTGATAGATTATCCTTGGGTTAAACTTTAAAAAGCTATTTTAAAAAAAGTAGCACTAAAGCTGTTAAGTACTATAGCTTTGTTCAGTGGTGGTGATGTGCTTAAGTTTATTTTTCTTCTAAAGACTCCTGAGTTTTTTTATAAAAAGCTATGATTAGTCATCACAGTCTGTGAAACAAACAGTTTTTACTTTTTAAAATAAATTACAGTAGCACTGTTCGTAATAATTGGGTCTCCAAATTTACCTTCATTGTGAACTCAACTGTAAGAAGCGAGTGAAGTTCATAAAATGTCACAATAACCTATAACAGTAAACATCAAACATCAATAAACATTGATGGGAAAAGGTGGAAAAGAGAGACAAAAAAGCCTATTGATATAATTCAAGGACTGTGTTAAGATCATGCCTGGTAAACAAGAAAATTGGTGTGTTGGAAATTAGGGCTAACTGATGATCAAAATATTGAGAGGATGGGCTTTTCTGCCCATCACTGCCCTTTTGAAGTCCTTAAAAGAGAGAACTTTTTGGGGAAATTCAGGAGGAAGAAGCTGTTTGCCAGCAACTGCTGCAGCAGGCTTTACCATCATGGCTGCCACTGTCTCCTGTTCTATTGTAACATTGTGGGGCTCTCTTATCCTGATCCTGAGAAAGATGCTGACCAGATTGGGCCAGAGAGTGGGATTCAGATGACATTGCCACCTCCACCAGCTCCAGCTAAATTCTGAATGCTACCTGCGATGTGAGACTCTCCCTGTCTCTCACATGTGCGCGCTCATACACAGTGTCTTCTTTCTTCAAATCCACCCTCCCCGGCACACATTTCTTCTCTTTCCTGTCCCTCTGCTTTTACCTTCTGTTTAATAAGAGTCTGGCTTAGCCAGGCAAGACTGTATTTGTAACATTGCTGTTACCCTGTGACCAGAAAGAGGTGACAAAAAGCAATGCCCTAAAGATGCTGGCACAAGTTTGCCAGACCTCGCGGTGACTATTAAGACAGTGAGCCATATTCCCTCCCCGCGCAGCAGTGTGGTTGCAGGTAGGAGTTCATACCAGACACAAAAGCTGCATTTTGTATCTTCGCTGTTCTTTTCTCTTCCCACTTGTGTGTGTCTTGTGTTGTCTTCTAGGAAGCAGAATTGGACTTTAACAGCAACAGCAACCACAACAGCTCAACTAATATATTTTCATTTTCCCAAAAGGACAGTTATTGCCAACATTATTACCACATAAGAGACTGTCAAACAAGTGTTTTTTTCCTTCTAAAAACTCTCTAGCTAAAGGCAAAGGAAACAAGGAATGTTGTTAAAATGAAAGCCTTACTTAATACTTTGTTTTAAATGCTTTAACTGTTTTCTTTTGTTTTCTGTATCTTTAATAAAAGGTTATAAGACTGTTCAGTTTTATAGTTGCCATGGTACTAAGCAGGCTGGGGTCTCTGTTCCAAACCTGAACCTTGTTTAACACTATTTAATGTTGGATAGTAACAACGTCTTGTTAATACCTTTCTTTGACTATTTCGGCTTATTTATTCCCATCTAAATTAATACAATGCACCTCATTTACACTAAAGACAGGGACAGTCTTTGCTAATTATTGATTAATGTTTAGATAAGCAAACACTAAAGTAAGGATACTTAATCACAAAAAATAAAGTTTTTGCTATTTGTAATATACAAATAAATATACTGCAGAATATTTTGTGAAAATAACCAAGTCTTAGTATTATGAGGAGTCACTGCAGTGCTCTTCCGCTAAGTATTTGCTGTGATGTGAGCAGAGGCCACTATTTTTATGCCAGTAATACAGTGTGTGAATGAGGAAGGTCCTATTGTAACTTGTTTGACTAGGGCAGGGGTCAGCAACCTTTCAGAAGTGATGTGCCGAGTCTTCAGTTATTCACTCTGATTTAAGGTTTTGCGTGCCAGTAATACATTTTAACGTTTTTAGAAGGTCTCTTTCTATAAGTCTATAATATATAACTAAACTATTGTATGTAAAGTAAATAAGGTTTTTTAAATGTTTAAGAAGCTTCATTTAAAGTTAAATTAAAATGCAGAGCCCCCCGGACCGGTGGCCAGGCCCTGGGCAGTGTGAGTACCACCGAAAATCAGATCGTGTGCCGCCTTCAGCACGCGTGCCATAGGTTGCCTACCCCTGGACTAGGGGAAGAGAAGAGAATGGGAGTTCTTTTTCGAGTGATTGCTCATGTGTATTCCACAATATGTGGCATGCTCGCCATGTGCACCGGCGCCGGAAGTAAGGGAGTGCCCCAGTGACTCCTGGAGTGGCGCCTCTATGGCGGCAGTATAAGGGGCGCTGCACGCTTCTCCCCACCCTCAGTTCCTTCTTGCCACCAGTGAAGGTGCATTGGAACTGCTCTGCTCCAGCTTGTCTGCAGCTTTCCTCTAGAACTCTTGTTTGTTCGTAGTAGTAGTTGTACCTGTAGTTGAAGTAGTTTAGATTAGTGTTAGTTTAGTTTAGTGCGCCTGGGTTGGGGCATGCCCCGTGCCCTGGGCTTTAAGTCGTGCGACACTTGCAGGCGGCCGATGCCAGTGAGTGACCCGCACGTGGAATGTTTATGCTGTCTGGGGGAAACTCATCTCAGTGATCGCTGCAAGATTTGCAGATCTTTCAAGCCTCGGACCAAGAAAGAAAGGGACATTCAGCTCTGAGCCATTCTGATGCAGTCAGCGTCGACCCCGACTCCGGTGTGCTGCTCCGAGTCGGTACCGCGGCGTCGGTGCACAGCGACCCTTCGGTGCCTTCCACCAGTCAGCACTGCTCCCTGTCAGAGGCACCGGAGCAAGACCGGTGGAGAGACTAGATCCATATTGGGCACTTCTCAGTCCCTGTTGGTCTCCACTCCTCCGACTCAGGTTGAGTGGAGTAGCCCGGCCCAGTCAGCGCAGGCTTCCCCGGATGTCTGGGTGCCCTCCACGCCGGAGGCCCTGCAAGCAGCCTGGTACCAGGGGCATTGGTACCATTGGCTCCCCAGTCCAGAGGCAAGCCACCACTTAGAGTGCTGCAGTGGCCTCCTGGTTGGTACCGTTCGCGGTCAAGGGAATGTTCCCAATGCCATTCGCAGCTCAGCGACCGCCCTGTGCGTAGTCCACACCGGTCACCATCAACCCCCACCAGGTTGTCTGGTTGGGTTCCAACAGACAGGGGTTCCAGGCAGCACTCTGCCTCGAGGGACCGTAGACCTTGTGAAGGGAGCAGGCCCCGTCGAGACTGAGACAGACGGCACTGGAGGGCTTCATCTCCGAGAGAATACCATAGCCCGTCGAGATACTGGTATTGATGCCGTTCCCATTCTTCGTCTCACTCCAGGAGCCGATCGCGGAGCAGCTGCTACTGGCAGTACCATTCCTCCACGTCAGGATCATGGTCTCGTGGTCAGCACCATTCCCAACACCACCGCTTCTCGGTCCAGAGACAGTGGCAGGTCATACACAAGCCCAGCCTCAGCACATGAGCAATCGCTCGAAGAAGAAAAGACAGTTACCTTTTCCGTAACTGGTGTTCTTTGAGATGTGTTGCTTGTGTCTATTCCACATCCTGCCCTCCTTCCCCTCTGTCGGAGTTGTCTGGCAAGAGGAACTGAGGGTGGGGGGAGCGCACAGCGCCCCTTATACCGTGCCATAGAGGCGCCACTCCAGGGGTTACTAGGGGCGCTCCCCTATGGGTACTGCTGGTGGAAAAACTTCCAGTTGGTGCACGTGGTGAGCACGCCACATATTGTGGAATAGACATGAGCAACACATCTCGAAGAACACCAGTTATGGAAAAGCTAATTGTCTTTTTTCTTCTTCGAGTGATTGCTCATGTCCATTCCACATTAGGTGTGTGTGCTCGCCACATGCACTGGTGCTGGAAGTTTTTCCCTCAGTGGTATCTGTAGGGGACTGGCCTGGCCCCCTCCCTCCCTCAATTCTTTCTTACCACCAGTGACAGTGCTGGAAATCACCTTGCTTCGGCAAGTGCTTATTTACCCAGTGTTTTTTTTTCTTTAGTGTTGTAAATAGTTAAAGAACAAAAGAACTACTTATTTAATGACTAGTGTGTTAGTGTTGTAGATAGGTTAGATAGTCCCCTATGGGACTTATCCCAGGGACGGGGCATGTCCCGGTCCCTGGTTTCAAGCCTTTTGATCGCTGTAGAAAGCCTATGCCGATCAGCGACCCTCACCAAAGTTGCTTGAAGTGTTTGGGAGAAGCCCACATTAGCGATAAGTGTTTTGGCCCTCGCAATGGTCTCCAAGCTGCCAAAATTGGACTTGGCACCAAGTACAGTGGCATCAGTGCAAAGTGCACCTTTGGCACTGGCCTTCCAGTGCCGGTCACAGTCCCGGAAATGGCTAAGAAGCCGAGGGAGCACTCGGGGAGAGGACATTCCCTGACATCCCGTGTGGGAAAGGGAAAGTCTGGGGAGGAGCATAGACCCTTGTGGGGCAGAAAGTCTCCGGAGCCCAGCCAGGCATCTGTATCACCAGGTAGGCCAGCCAGCTCTCCTAGGAATGCACTGGCCACCCCAGGTAGTGGCAGAGGCCCCAGCACCTGGAAGTCCTGTCCATGCCAGTGCCCCCAACACCCCGCCAAGACATGGTTGTCTCCAGGGGGAAGCCAGCACTGGGATCCATGCCATGATCTCCATCTGTGCGGCATTGCTCCCTGGCACCGCGGCAGTTGACGTCAAAGTGACAATCCCCGGGCATGTGCTTCCGACCTGCCCAGACCGACCAAAGTTCCTAGCACCATTCACGGGACTCTCAGCACCTGTTCCCTGTGGGATGGCACCGCTCTCCTTATGGCCAACACAGCCTCAGCGCGCCAATGGTCCCCAGAATGGCTCTGGTCTCTGGACAGGAGATGTCGCTCCCCGGGACGAGGGACTCCATCGGGGCCCTGATGAAGTCGGCACCGATCATCCGGGTCGAAGCAGCGCTCCCCTCCATCCCATTCCCAATCGCCAGACTCACAGCACTAATCTCAGAGCACTAGGCGTCAACTACCGGGTCACCGTCACTGATCCGCCAAGCTCCGTCACCAATCCCCGGGTAGACGGCTTCAGGGCTTGGCTCTCTGGTACCGGTCCCCCTGCTGCAGACATCAGGATAGCAGGCAGGGAGAGGACTTCGAGACCGTATCAGCACCGCAGTGGTCTCCAAGGCAAGACCTTTTCCCCTTGAGCTCGGAGGAGGTAGCTGGTGTCTTGGGCCAGGCACACCCAGCCAAATCGGGGCAGGGGGCTCCCCCAGGGCCACTGCCTGGTTCATGGCCAATGGCCTGCCCCTTGCCAGTTTTAGAATCAATGGAGGTTTCCCCAGGCACCAGAGACCATCATGCAGTGCTCTGTATCAGGAGTATCAGAGAGGAGGTTAGCGACAGTATCCCGCCTGCCCCCGGACAAGGACGAAGGGTCTGAACAGGGTGCACCAGGAACCTCCCCCAGCCTTGGTGGACGCCACCTAAGTGGAGGATGCAGAGCCAACCCCTCCTCCCATCCTCACCTCCTTGTCATCCTTGCCCGACAAAGCAGTGGCGGGACCATCCCAGACAGTGCCACAGGACGATGCCAGGGCACACCAGGAGCTACTGAAGAGGGTGGTAGCGAACCTGGAGTTGGAGACAGAAGAGTTGGTGGAACCCTCGGACGCCTTGTTTGACATCTTGGCTGCGGTGGCCCCATCCAGGGTGGTACTCCCCATTCATGAAGGGGTGGTGAAGCTGGTAAAAACTTTGTGGCAAACCCCATCCTTTCTCCTGCCCATTTCCAAGCAGGCGGAGAAAAAGTATTACCTCCCCGCGAAAGGGCTTGAATACTTGTATTCTCACCCATCTCTGAACTCTCTAGTGGTCTCAGTGAGAGAGACAAGGGCAACCAGGCCCAACTCCCCAAATAAGGATGGCAAAATGATTGATTTATTCGGGAGAAAAGTTTATTCATCTGCCAGCCACCAATTGTGAGTGGCAAACCATCAGGTCTTACTCGGGAGGTATGATTTCAACGTGTGGCAGTCAATATCAAAGTTTGCAGATTCGTTACCGAGGAGTCCACGCAAGAGTTCCTTGCCATCCTAGGTGAGGGGGAAACTGGCAAGGGCCTCCCTTCAGGCTGCCTCGGATGTGGTGGACTCGGCTGTGAGACCCATAGCAACAACTGTGTCCATGAGGTGGGCATCGTGGCTGATGTCCTCTGGGCTGTCAACAGAGGCTCGGCTCTCAATCGAGGACCTCCTTTTTGATGGCCTGGCCCTGTTCGCAGAACAGACACAAGGTTGCATGGGTTTAAGGATTCTAGGGCTACCCTACATTCCCTAGGCCTATATACTCCAGCCGCCCTAGAAATAAGTTCAAACCGCAGAAACCCCATAGACCAAATGGTCAAGCTAGACTAGAGCCCTACCACAAGAAGGGCAGGGACTATAAGCACCACCAAGGCCAACAATCGGGCCCTACCTCTCACTCGTCAGTTTACATCCTGGCCAGGCACCACCTGGACAGAGTCCTCACAATTCTGCCGCAAGTGCTTACAACTCTGAAATGGTGATCAAACCCAGTAAACATTTCTGAAGGAACACCCTCCATAACCCCAAAACCCACAAAGATGCTAGTGTCGCACACGTCCAACCTAGCTGGGGGACCCACCTTGGATCGCTGAAAATCCAGGGGTTGTGGTCCTGGGAGGAGCTCACACTACACACGCAAATGTCAGGTTGCTCAGAGGCATCCGTTTGGCTTGCGAGGTGTCCTTCCTTGACTATCCCATCAAGTGGTTCAGGTGTTGACTGACAATACAGCCGCCATGTTCTATGTCAACAGGCAATGAGGAGTGAGGTTTTCGGCTCTTTGCCAAGAAGCCATCCAGCTGTGGGAGTTCTGTATCCAGCACGGCATACGCATCAAGGTGATACATCTCCTCGGTGTCCGAAACACACTGGCAAATTGCCTCAGCAGGGCGTTCTGTTCTCACCACAAGTGGTCCCTCCACAAGGAGATTGTCAAAATGATCTTCCAGAGGTGGGGTACACCCCAAGTGGACCTGTTCGCCACCAGGTGGAACAGGAAGTGCCACTGGTTTTGCTCCCTCCAAGGACTTTTCTCTTCTCCTGGGCAGATGACCTGATGTACGCCTTCCCTCTTATCGGCAGGACCCTCCTGAAAATAAAGAGGGACAAAGCCAGGGTCGCCATGATCACCCCAGCATGGCCCCACCAGCATTAGTTTGGCATGCTCATGGACTTTACATCAGCGCCCCTATTGATGCTTCCCAACCACCCAGATCTGCTCTCTCAGGATCACAGGAGGTTACGCAGCCAAACCTCACCTCACTCCACCTCTCAGAGTGATGCTGCGTGGCTGAACCCAGAGGAGCAGGCCTGCTCTACTCAAGTCCAGCGAGTGCTGCTGGAAAGTAGAAATCCCTCTACTAGAGTAACTTACTTGGCAAAATGGAAACGCTTCTCCTTCTAGGCATTGGAGCAAGGGATCTCCCTGACCCAGTGGTCCCTGCAGTCCATTCTAGACTACCTGCTTCATTTAAAGCATCAGGGCCTAGCCTTCTCCTTGATCAAGGTGCACCTGGCAGCCATTTCAGCCTTCCAGGGCAGATCGGTGTTCTCACATGAGATGACGATCAGGTTCCTTAAGGGCCTGGAAAGGCTCTTTCTGCCAGTCTGGAACCCAGTACCCCAGTGGGACCTCAATCTAGTCCTTTCTAGGCTCACTGGCCCTCCCTTCAAGCTGTTAGCCTCCTGCTTCTTTCACATCTATCGTGGAAAGTTACCTTCCGTGTGACTATCACTTCAGCGAGGCGGGTCTCCGAGGTTAAAGCCCTTACATCAGAGTACTACAAGGACAAGGTTCAGTTGTATGCCCACCCAGCTTTCCTGCTGAAGGTGGTGTCAATTTTCCATATTAACCAGGACATATTTCTGCCCGTTTTTTGCCTGGAGCCTGGTGCGTTGAACGAGGAGAGGCGTATACACACTTTGACGTCAGGTGGGTTCTGGCCTTTTCCTTAGAGCGTACTAAGTCCTTCCGTAAATCGACTCAATTGTTCATCGCAATGGCCGACAGAATGAAAGGCCTTCTGGTATCTTCTCAAAGGCTTTTGTCTTGATTTACCACCTGCATTCGCACTTGTTATGAACTGGCACAAGTTGTATCTCCGCAGATAGTGATGGCTTATTCGACCAGAGCTCAGGCATCATTGGCAGCCTTCCCTGGCACAAGTCCCTATCCAGGATACCTACAGGGCCACAACGTCGTCGTCGGTACATACCTTCACGATCCACTATGCCATCACCCAGCAGGCTAGAGATGAGGCTGGCTTTGACAGAGCTGTGTTGCAATCGACACAGCCATGAACTCCTGCCCACCTCCGGGGATGCTGCTTGAGAGTCACCTAACATGGAATGGACATGAGCAATCACTCAAAGAGGAAAAAACAGTTACTAATCTTTAACTGTTGTTCTTCGAGATGTGTTGCTCATGTCCATTCCATGACCCGCCCTCCTTCCCCACTGTTGGAGTTCCGGCAAGAAGGAACTGAGGGAGGGAGAGAGCTGGCAGTGCCCCTTACACCGGCACATATGTGCACCGCACCAGAGGGCGCCAGAGCTGCTCCCCTATGGATACCAGAGGGAAAAACTTCCGGCACCGCTGCATGTGGCGAGCACACACACCTAACCATGGAATGGACATGAGCAACACATCTTGAAGAACAACAGTTAACAAGAGTTAGTAACCGTTTTTTTCTCTTGTTACATGTTGAATAGTAGCTATTATTCAAAACCAGTTTGACGTGGCTAACTTGCCAGTTTAGATGACTGTAGAGATACTCTCATAAAGTATGTAGACTGTTAATGCTGCTTGTCTTTTAAGGCGAGTCAAAAGATGGTATTGTATGAAGTGTTGTAGGTCTTCCTACTGCCATTAGAAGAAGAGTTCAAAAGGGGTGTACATCTACTAAACAAATTGGCTAAACAAACAACAACTTGATTTCACAGCATAACTTCTCAGGTGTAAAATGTCATGAGTCCCTTGCACAGAATATTGTGAAGAATTCTTAACAAAGCCAAGAAAGCTTGAATGTAAAACGTGGGCATCATTATTTTGCAGATATAAGGAAGCGGTTGTGGCTTATGAGAATGCCAAACAATGGGACAATGTAATCCGGCTATATTTGGATCATCTTAACAATCCTGAAAAAGCTGTTAGTATTGTCAGGGAAACACAGTCTCTCGATGGAGCCAAGATGGTAGCCAGGTAATGCAGTACTATAGTTACATTAGATAGATTTACAAACCTAACTTTCCTAATCTTATTTCTTTATAACCTCTCATGCGATCGTCTTTATTGTCCTCTTCTATATTTGTTGCCAAGTTCTAGAATTATGCTCAGTACACTAGAAGTGATTAAAAAATGAGATGTAAATAGTAAGCTGGGGTGGGCAAACTTTTTGGCCCAAGGGCCACATCTGGATGGGGAAATTGCATGCAGGGCCATGAATGTAGGGCTGGGGCAGGGGGTTGGGCTGCGGGGGTGTGTGGGAGGGAGTGCAGGGTGCAGCAGGGGGCTCAGGGCAGGGGGTTGGGGTGCAGGAGAGTTGCGGGGTGCAGCAGGGGGCTCAGGGCAGGGGGTTGGGATGCGGCAGGGGGCTCAGGGCAGGGGGTTGGGGTGCAGAAGGCATGCAGCAGGGGGCTCAAGCCAGAGGGTTGGGGTGCAGATGGGGGCTCAGGGCAGGGGATTGGGGTGCAGGAGGGGTGCGGGGTGTGGCAGGAGCTTCAGGGCGGGGTGCAGGAGGGGTTTGGGATGCGGGCTCCCGCCCAGCGCCGCTTACCTGGAGCAGCTCCGGGGTGGCCGTGGGGCTAAGACAGGCTCCCTGCCTGCCTGCCCTGGCCCCATGCCACTCCATGCTGCTCCTGGAAGCGGCCAGAACCATGTCCCCGGGGGAGGGGGTGGGCACAGGGCTCCGTGCGTTGCCTTCGCCTGCAGGTACCTCTCCTGAAGCTCCCATGGGCCGTGGTTCCCCATTCCCGACCCCCCATCTTCCCCAGGGGCCGAAGGAACATGGTGCTGGCCACTTCCCGGAGTGCCACAGGGCCCGCAGCACCAAGGGGCTGGCAATCCTGCAGGCCAGATCCAAAGCCCTGACGGGCTGTATCCGGCCCGCGGGCCGTAGTTTGCCCACCCCTGTAGTAATCCCTCTAGTCCATCCACAGAGAGGTTTCGCTTTTACAAAGGGATGTTCAGTTTTTTGGATTCTCTATTAATTTGTTGATACATTCCAATCTTCTGTTTGCTTTTCTTACTGGAGAAGTCTTAAGTTTTTGTCCATTCTTATCAACAGATTCTTTTGCTTGATTCATGTCTTCTAGCTTGTAACCATGTAAAGCATAGTCCCTTTAGTTATTTTATTTATATTATATTCTGTTTTCCTCATTACCTGGTATCTGGGAGGGATATTCTTTTTTTATTTTATTTTGTATCGTGTATTTGAATTTATGGAGTGGGCACCCAGATCATAGAAGGGGCACCTCTAGGTTATTTTCATAAATCTGAATCTGTGTTTTTTTGTATAGTGCAACACTTCATAATCCCTGAGTTGAGCACTGAAAGGATTAATCACATGCTGGGGCCTTTTTTTTTTTTTTTTTTTTAAGCCTCTAGAATGCTCATGTTGGCACATCTGTAGCTTTATGTAGGGCCAAAGCTGGTGCTAGACAGTTAAACTTTAAATTTGGAAACCGAGGGTGATATTCACTCATGGTGTTGAGGACCAGTGCAAGTCTCTTTGCACCATGTAAGCTCCAGGGGACTGTACAAGGTTAGTCAGCTGAGTAGCCAAACAAGCTGCCTTTTGCATGCCATGGAGCTAGTCACTGTACTAGTCATTGCAGGACATGTGTGGAAGGTGCCATCAGGGACAAAGGAAGTCCATGGGGACCACTTCCAGTTTGTGTTTATGCAGATCCAGTGGTCCCAGCATCCTGTAGAGCCATTGCATTGGGGTTGTGGCTGCTACTGGAGCCCTGCACACTGACCTTGTGGAGGGCTGGGGATATGTGACTGTATTTAATCACGACATCCTCCCTGCATTCTCAGGTTTCTACACAAGGGGAGTGAATTTCACTCTGAGTGCATAATTTTGAATGTTCTTACTCTTGCATACAATCACACAAACAAACAAAAGCAGTAAATATACATTCAGTTCAAAGTGCCATGTATGGTTGCCTGGGTGCATATCAAGAACATCACACACTATTAAGAATGCATAATGAACATAATTGGACAGATGATGCGAAACAATCAGAACTTCAGCCTTATTATTTTTAAATCATATTTCAAAGACAGTAGTCCTCACTGAGAACCAGTGTCAAATTTTAAATGGAAAAAAGAGTACAGTATATGAAAATATCATTAGAAAAAGGCATCTGAAGAACACTTTTTGCATTTGAATGTCTCAAAATTGGCCAAATCGAAATGTATCAGTTTCACCCAAAAAAAGTTCACTTTTGGCCTGTCAATAAACATACAAAATTTGATCCCAAATGATAGAATCTGTTAGAAAACTATAAACAAGCAAGCTTCAAATAGAAAAGCCTTCTCATCCATAATTCTTACTAGAAATTAGTTTATTGTAAGGTACGAGCATATGCTAATAGCAGCACACTAGAAGATTTAGAAGAATGATTTAATGGTCCCTCAGTTGCCACACTCATTGCACAAGAGAGATTTTCTTTGGAAAACATTTGGAGTGTGTTTATTATGTTGTTTAACAAAAGTATTAATGTGTTTATTCTGATCAGATTCTTTCTGCAGTTGGGTGACTACGGTTCTGCCATCCAGTTTCTGGTTATGTCTAAGTGTAATAATGAAGCTTTCACACTGGCCCAACAGCACAATAAGATGGAGATTTATGCTGACATCATTGGTGAGAATTCTATTTTAATAATTTTATTTGGAATTCTTTAGCAATTTACGGCCTATTTGTGAAGAAAGGCATAGAGAAGTCTAACGATAATGTGCATCTGTGTGAAATTTCACATCTCTTTGATCCATGGTCACCTACAGAATTCAGTTTTCTGCCTTATTAATACTAGGAGGCAATGGAAAATTCACTGAACCAGTTCACAGTTAAGCCATTTGACCATGCCTAATAAACGACACAGGTAATTACATTATGGTGTGTAAAACCTAAATTAAAAAACTGCTCCAGTAAGTCATTTGTAAGGCTGCAAGTTTGTTATGGATTCCGTGACTTCTGCAGCAGCTGGTGTACCTGGCTAAGAGGCAGCTCAGGCAGCCCCTGCACCAGGCGCACAAGCCACTGCTGGAGCAGTCTCAGGACACTGCCTCCTCCCCGAGCAGCAGAGTTTGGGTGTGGGAGGGGGCACGGGGTTGGGGCACGGGATGGGGTGAGGTGGGCTCTGGGCAGCACTTATGTGGTGTCTCCCCAGAAGCAGTGATATCCCTCTCCCTCAGCTGCTAGGCGGAGGTGTGGCCAGGCAGCTCTGCATCCTGCCTCCACCTGCAGGCACCGCCCCCGGAGTTCCCACTGGCCATGGTTCCCAGCCAGTGGGAGCTGTGAAGCCAGTGCTCTGGGCAGAGGCAGCACACAGAGCTGCCTGGTCATGCCTCCATCTAGCAGCTGAGCGAGGGGATGTTGCCGCTTCCAGGGATCCCCCGAGGTAAGCGCTACCCAGAGCCTGCCTCACACCATCCCGTGCCCCTGCCCCTCCTACACCCAAACTCTGCTACTACTGGGGGGAGGGGGCACAGAGCCAGGTCAGGAGTCTGTTGGTCCCACCAACGTGCCCCCCCTCTGCTCCCCCAGCACCAGCAGGGGTTCTGGGTCATGTGCTGCCACCCGCACCCCCCAGCACCAGCGGGGATCCTGGGCCACGTGCTGCCGCACACCCCTGCCAGCACCCGGGCCTCCCTCCCCCTGCACCTGCGGTGCCCCCGGGAAACACCCCTACCCCCCCCCCCCCCCCCCCCCCGCCCCGGCCGCAAGTTTTAGTCACGGGTATTTTTAGTAAAAGTCATGGACAGGTCACAGGCCGTGAATTGACCTGTCCATGACTTTTACTAAAAATACCTATGACTAAAAGGTACCCTTAGCCACTAGTCCTTTATGAAAGATCAAATGTGGCACATTAAGTAGGTATAAACTGTGCAAAACAAGTTATAAATCCAGCTGGCTCCTATTTTGTTTGAAAACCAACAGCCAAAAATGTGAAATATATGGTTTGCCTCTTTGACGGGATCTGTAAACCTTTGTTTCATGAGAAGAATTTTGCTCACATTAGTGTCTGTGTTGCAGGTTCTGAGAATACTACCAATGAAGACTATCAGAGTATTGCACTATACTTCGAAGGAGAAAAAAAACATTTTCAGGCGGGCAAGTTCTTTTTGCTGTGCGGTCAGTATGCCCGGGTTAGTATTCCGAGATAAAACAGCAACAGTATTTAAATGCGCATAGCAATGGTTGTGCAAAACACTGGATTCCAGGATTATTACACTTCCTATAGATCAGAAAAAAATAGGCTTTTTATCTTCTTCCTCGTATTTCACATTGATGCAATCAGAAGAAAAAAATATTACTGTTCTACCTACAACAAAACTTAGAGGAAATTATTTCTTCCATTAAATAGAAAATGAATAAAGGGTGAGTGCTATATATTATGTTATTCAGCCATGCACATAATTCTTATTGACAGCAGTGGAAGCTTCATATGGATCGTAGACATAATATATCTCTAAGTGATACATTAACATACCGTATATACTTGATCATAAGCTGGTTCGTTTATAAGTCGACCCCCCCAAGATGAATAAGTAAAAATGGAAAATTTTTATGACCCATCCATAAGCTGACCCTATAATTCAGGGGCCAGCAAACTTTGGCTCCCAGGCCATGAGGATAAGCCGCCGGTGGGCAGAGATGGTTTGTTTACCTCAAGCATCCACAGGCACAGAGGTAAACCTAAGTAAACAAAGTGTCCCGGCGCGCTAGCTGCTTACCCTGATAGGCCAGGACAGCAACTGGTGGGGAAATGTTTTGTGGGGAAAGAAGCTGAGGATCAGGGGAGTAACCCCTGTGACCATCCCCCACGTGACCCCACCCCAGCCTGGGACCCCCACACTCTCCCCATCCCATCCCGTCCCACCTTATCTGGGGAGGGCCAGGGGAGGATGTCTCTGACCTGGCTGGAGCTGCTCCAGCAGGCTGGGCAGCGCGGCTGCAGCCTGCTCCAGGGGACCAGACCAGACAGCACGGCCGCAGCATGTTCCAGTGGGCTGGGCCGGGTGACACGGCCACAGCGTGCTCCGGAGGGCCAGGTGATGCAGCCACAGCCTGCTCTGTGGGGCAGGGCTGAGCGGCACAGCTGCAGCCTGCCAGCCCCAGAGCTGCAGCTGCTTTGGAGGCTGGGGGGGAGAGCAGCGTGGCCAGAAGTGGAGAGACTCTGGCCCCACCTCTTCTCTTCTGGCTCTGCTGGCTGTGCTGCCTCTCCTTGCTCCCTCTGTTGGGGGGAGGGGCTGTGTCCCACCTCTCCCTCTCTGTACCTGTTCATAAGCCGATCCCCTTCTCTGGTGCTTCCCTTTTTTACTAAAAAAATTTGGCTTATGAACGAGTATATACGGTAGTTAGTTTAGTTACTGTTTACTTGCTTGTCTGAATGTTCAGTTATAGAAAAAACTCATTAATTGATTAAATACTGTAGCTTATTGAAACACAATTTTTAAAGGAAAGAGTATGCAAATTAGCATATTTCTTATAGACTGGTTACAAGTTGAGTGTGTCAGCCACTGCATATTAAGCAGAATGTTTATGTCCTGAGAGCAAAAAAGCAAGGTTATGAATTTTTGAAAATTACCAACTGCTGGGGATGGGACCATTGTAGGTGACCTTCTTCTCCCAGTGAGTCAGTGCCCCATTAACCCTTGATTGCAGCGCTCTGTAATACCCCAGTAGAGCAGATCTCCTCTGATTTCTGGCTGTCAGTGCTGATAAGAAATATGCCAGGACTAGACTATGAATGCTCCTGCTGTTCTGATGAGGCCACGGGAGTGAGGCGGAACCAGGGTGGGTATGGGTGATGTGCTGGATTGTAATTGTCCAGCAAGCCCTTCAGAAAGACTTGATCAGTATATACAGCAGTTTTTGGGACAGCAGCTGATGCCTGTGTACCGCCATGGTCCTGGTGTGGTCATCCTTATTGGTCATTTTCACTACTTTGTGACTCAGTTGATTTCAGATTCATATGAAACACCACAAATGCTCTCAATGTGTGCTCAGGGATCACGTAATTTTAATGTAATCAAAGGATGTTTCTCCTTCCTTCCCGGATGCTGCAGAACTAGATGAATTAAAATATAATTTTTCAAAAATAGGGAAAAAGCTTTTATAAAGAAAATACCATGTCATTTATCTGTTATACCCCTGTATTTCTATTTTTGTTTCAGGCACTAAAACACTTTCTGAAAAGTCCAACCACAGAAGATAACATGGCTATAGAAATGGCTATTGAAACAGTAAGAAACATTGATAAACCTAAGAAATTGAATATTCAGCCTGCTTTTCAAGTAATCTGTGTCTCTACTGTAATGATGTCGTCCTAGTGTTTAGCAGAATTTGAATAGCTTATAGATGTAAGGAGGAATCTGCAAGAGTAAAAGCAAAGGCTAAGGTAAAAAGTTCCTGATGCCATCCCAAATAATTTTCTTAGCACTGATGCTGAAAAAAGGGAATGTAAATAACATATCTGTCTGTAATTCCAAATCTAGATCTTGTTAATATTTAATGGATGCAATTTAAAAACCTGTTAAATAGGTAGTAGTTTATGACATCCTTGCCATAGTGTGTTAGATTTTCAACATGGACTTCAGCATGTCAAAGAGAAGCTGATCAATCAAATAGATACCTACTTTACTGCATTTTGAGTACATAACACCGGTAAAAACATGTTTTAAACATATCTAAGTTCAAAGGTTTTCTATGGAGAAATCTAATTATTTTTCCCCATATTTCAGGCACATTTTTCCTCTGTCTTTCATAGGTGGGACAGGCAAAAGATGAAGCACTAACCAATCAGCTGATAGACTACCTTATGGGGGAGAGTGATGGCATGCCCAAGGTACTATATTCCTATCACTCTTTTTTCTCCAGTTTCTGTTCTACAGGATGATTTATTTTATTTTTTTTTGCCCTTCAGACACCTAGTAGATGTAGATTGCTTTTTTTTTTTTTTGATATATAAACATAGTTCTGGACAAAGTGCTCAGCTCCCATTTAAGTTCCTAAAGTAAATTATCAGATTTTCAAAGGGGCTCACTGCGAAGCATCTCCCATTGATATGTGGACAATGGGTTCTGTAGTTATTTGGAAATCTAGCTACTTCATTTAGATACCTAAATGGATGCTGAACGTTTTTTGAAAATCTGGCCCTCTATTTTTGTACTTCATTATCTAATATCATACAGTTTTCAAAGTTGAAAATGATTTATTACAGTCAATTCCAACTGCAAATATAGGGTATGGTTTCCCTAACTATACTTATCTTAGATAAAATATTAAGTACACTGTGCTGGGATATACAATTCCATATGTGATCTGTACACGACTAAATAAAGCGTTTATAGTAAAAAGAAAACTAAAGATTAGCAAATCCATATATTGAGTTTTTAATGGCATACTTTATATATAGAATGCTGAGTTATTTAACACTAAGAATATAAAATATTGTAGGTATTTATTTTTTATTGTGACTCATGGGAAGTCTTTCTGAGGTCACAGAGTTTAAGGTCAGTAGGGATCACCAGACCATCTGGTCTGACCTCTTGTATCTCACAGGCCACCAACACCACCATTACATTCCTGCAGGAGCTTTATGGATTTTTGCTTTTATCTCCCTTCTGGGAGCCCTCATTTCATACCCAGCATCCTTTATACAAAGAGGACTAAATAGAGCTGCTTTTGGAGTCCATAGGCCACTTCTCCCACCATACGTAGTGATGCAAGCATGGGGAACTGGTAGACTACCACCAATAGGCTGTACTAGTCCGTCTTCCACTCTTACGTGCTATATTTTTTTGTATTAGTTGTCATGTTTGTGTGCTTGGTTAGTAATGTTAACCAATGTTGTTAATCCTGCTTGTTAATGCCATAGGTCTGATGTTAAAAGGAAGACCAAGAATACCAAATATATTTCAGGGTAAAGGGCTCAGAGAAATTACAATGTCTTCAGAGGTGAAATTCTCTTCTCGTATCCACACAACCATTCTCTACTTCAGTATCTTGATTTCCATACATGTGCAAACCACCAACTAGGTGAGCAAAATATAGGAGTGTAGATCTGCAGTGTGGATCTGAGAAAAGAATTTTGCCCATATTATCTTTGCATGATTATTTTTCATCTAGGTTTTAAAATATGCTAACGGCCGTCAGATGGTGGTAGTCTTTGGGTAATTCAGTTTCTCTGAGATCCTCTGTGGCTGAGCTAGAGAAGGCACTTGCTCCCATACATACACTGCATCAGAAAGACTCTGCAGGGCTTCCACAGTGTAATCTCCACAGTCCTGTAAATTCAGAATCACAGATTTATGCTCTGTAGGCATGGAACTGGGTTTGACAGCTCTTGAGATGATGTGTAGTTGCTGCTGAAGGGCTACAAGCCCTCAGAATTCTAGTTGTGGTTTGCAACTCTATAGTGAGGTTGCAGAGCTCCAGCCTCTTCCTTGCTGTGCTGTATTATAGGGCCAGTATTGGTCCTTTGGGCATTTAGTGACATTTCTGTCTTTTTTTAATAAAAAAAAAATCTCTGCACTTTGAGCCAGCTGCTTTATCTGTCTTTGTTGGGTGCTGTTTTGATGTAATGTTACCTTTCATCAGACATTTGGATGACACCAAAATTGTAGAGGGAACATACACTCAAGAGGACAGAATTCAATGGTAAAGTGACCTGGAGATATTAGAACTGTAAGGGCTGTGATGGGAGATCTGGCACTAACAAATATTGCTGCACACAGATATAAACTGTGGGTGGGACATGAACTGACTGTCACAGCCTGTCCTTACGTTATTTTTTCTGTAAACCGCAACCTGGTTGCCTCGTGGAATGTGTGGGATGGGGAATTGGAAGTGACCCACAATATGAAAAAGTTTGAGAACCAGTTTTAATGGTTTAATTTTTTTTATAAAACATCATAGCATTGTGGGAATACACTCATTGTAATGTTTAACATTGTTTTGGAACTTGTATGAAGGGCATTCTTTTCCTCATTTAAAAGCTCTCTCTTGTTCTTCTGAATGCTTTACCCCATCTGCCATAGTCTCTCTCAGTGAGTAACATCATTTTACTTTATCAAATCATAGTACTGTAACTTGTTAAAGAAAAAAAAAAAATTTTTAACTTCATTATGGTGTAGAGGCAAATGCTTGACTGAAATTCTCAAGCAATCTGAATCACATTTTTATAGAATAACATCTTTTAGATGGTAGAATTTTTATTTCCCTGAAGATAAAATCTACATTGAAGTAGCCATACGGCAGAAATTTGTTAATCCTCTCTTCACTTATTCCCAAACTAGATAATTCTCAGAATAGCCTGGTTGTTTCACTCCACTTCTCAATTAAGAGTTAATAGCTCAGGGCTGTAGTGAGGTGTTATATTACTAAGCCTTTATGACATTTATCAAAATGTTTCTATACCCTTTGTATTCTAATATATTAATAAATTTATTACATATAATACTAAACTACACTTGTCAGAATTAAGACAAAAGGATTCTGATCCAATATCCTTGATTTATATCCTGGTTTTTTGCTTACTATAATGCATATCACTTAGAGTGTTAATTAACAACCTTCTGCTGTTCTGTGTTTATTTTTTAAATACAAAAATGTTTTAAAAATTGAAAACAAGCAACCCTGAAAACAAAATTCTGTAAAGTTGCCAAATTCCAATAAAAAAGAAGTAATGGTCTAGTGAATATTAATAATATGTTTTCCAAAAGTTCTAAGAAGGATATTTTCTATTTAAAACTGTTTTCTCTAATTTTAAAAACGTAAGCCAAATTTAAAAGCACACAATATAAAATTAAAACATTTAGGGCCATATTTAAAATAAACTGGACTCAACTGAAGATGTAAAAATAAACTATTTGTAGACACAATTTGAGTCATTTAGTTAGGTTACCTTAATTGCATCCACAATGAGGTATATAGGAAACACTATACCAGGTCAGGCCAGTGGTCCATCTTCTGACAGTGGTCAGATGATGATTTGGAGGTACAAAAAACCATGTGGTGGACAATTATGTAATAACCTGATGATAGGAGAATTTTCTTCCTAACTCTAGTCAATTAATGATTGCATTGTCCCAACTAATACAATATATTATCCTATCTAATGCAACTGTAGAGTTTCATTATCTATATAAATATCTAATTTTTTTAAATCTCATTAAGTTACTAGCCTTTGTGGCAGTGAGTTCCTCAGGTTAAGTATGTTATGTAAAATTATATTTCCCATTATCAGTTTTCAGTGTCTCTTTTCAATCTCCATCGAATGTTTTTTTGTTGTTGTGAGGGAGGATATGCAAGTCTCTATTTTGTTAACCTCTATCATGTCCCTCTTATTTGTCTCCTCCGTCAGTTGAAGAGTCATAATCTTTTCAGTTTCTCCATGCCTTTAACAATTTTCTCACCTTTCTCTAACCTCCCTCTGTTTCCACAATGTATCTTTTGAGATGTGCTGAATGCAGTATTCTGGGGGAGGGTACACCATTGATTTACGTAATTCCATTATCATATTTTCTGTCTCATTCTATATATATCCTAATGCTTTTTGTTTTTATGACTACTACTGCAAATTGAGCAGAGGTTTCTGTTGAACTGTCTATAATGCTACCCAGGTCTTTTAGATGAGTGTAGGATGACCAGATGAGATGAAGAAAATATCGAGACACATTGAGGGGGGGGGGGGCGTGTTCGCCGGCGGAGCAAAAAAAAAAAAGCCGAGTGCTGCTGGGTGGCAGAGCGAAATATCAGGACAAATTGCGTCCTGACCAAAGATCGGTCAGGACACGGGACAACCACCCAAATATCAGGATGGTCCCCATTTTATCGGGACATCTGGTCACCCTAGATGAGTGGATTGTAGTTAATTTAGAACCCAGCAATGTGTATAAGTAATTCAAACTATTCTTTCCTATTTGCATCACCTTGCAAGTCAGCAATGATTTCATCTGCTGTCATTGTGCCAACTTGTCTAGTTTTGTCAGGGTCCCTTGTCAGTTTTCATCCTTCTTGACTAACCTAAATATTGTTGCTTCATCTGCAAATTCTACCCATTTGCTCACTACCCTTTCCAGCACAGTAAAAAAAAATAACAACAACAGTGGTGACACTTTGCAATTAGTCTTTTCCCATTACAAAAACTGATCATTTACTTCCGCTCTTCGTTTTATGTCCTTAGACAGTTTCTAAAATACTTGACTTCTCATTCCATGACTACTTAATTTCCATAATAAACTCTTGTGAAGGCACTTTTTCAAAGGCATTTTGAAAGTCCATGTAAATTGCCAGCTAGTTCTCTCTTATCTTTTATTTGTTGCTGCAACTCAGAGAATTCTAGTAGTTTAATAGAGCATGATTTGCCTTTACCGAAACTGTACTAGTTTGCTGCTATCATATCACATTCATCTAAGTATTCTAGAATTTTGTTGGTTTTTTTTTTTTAATTATTCAGCCAATTTTCCTGGTACTGCAGTAAGACTTGCTGGGCTGTAATGTCTAAGATTACCCCTTAGCACCTATTTTAAAGCTAGACAGATACCTTTGCTACCCTCTAGTCCTCTGGTATAGTAGCTGACTTTAATGAGAGGTTACATATTTTTCATAGCAGCTCAGCCTCTTCATTCTTAAATTCCTTCTCATCTCGTGGGGTCTATCTACACTGCAGTTAAACACCCATGGCTCCCTGTAGCCGGAGACCTGCAAGCCCATGTCAGCTGACATGGGCCAGCCACAGGTGTTTAATTGTAATGTAGACATACCCTTGGCTGTATACCATCTGGTTCTGGTGACTTACTACTCTTTAATGGCTGGGATTTATCACCCTTACTCAAGCAAAATAGTATCTTAGTCCATGAGAAGTACTGCTGATTTCAGAGGGGTTTCAGGCAGAGTAAGGTGGTATTTTTGTGTAAAGATGGCATTTAGTCTCATCTTATTCCAGTACAACCTGTTTTGATACCTCAGTATCTGATAGTACATCATTTTTATTACCTGAAAAGAGAGAGTCTCTCCAACTTCCTCTGGTGAGGACTGATTTAAAAAAATCATCTAAGCTTCTCTGCGCTGCCCTTAACCTACTTAAATTGCTCCTTTTATTTCATGATAAATCCAGTGGACCCACGCGTTCTCCTGCAGGCTTCCTCCTTTTGATCTACTTAGTCTTCCTTGTTGTTCTTTTGCAGGTGCAGCTAAAAAAAAGGAGTAATTTTAATTCATTGTTCTTTATCTTCTACTGAATCAGGGGCTATTGCAGAACAGAATTTCAAGGTCAACATTTTAGCATTAGTACTTTTCTATAATAGTTTTTAAATTACAACTCAATTATAATTATTTAAAAGGTTCTTGTAAGATAAAAGTTATATACTTTTTTTTTCCATAATTGCTCCTCCACTACAAATTTACTGTAGAATACCAAAAAGCAGAAACAAAACCCCTAGGTAAATTTCAAAAACTTCTCTGATTGACTAGATCTGACATTACTGGAACAATGTAGCCGCATCAGTGTCCAATTTCTTCAGTATTAGTCACCTCATGATTAGTGTGCTTTCTCTTCAACTTTTTTCAAGCAATTATATATTTTAGAAGTTCTCATATCAGCAGATTTACATGAATGTTACATTCCAGCTGAAAGAGGGATATCTTTCAACTGTATTTTCATGTACTGTTTGTTAAGAATGGAAAAATTTCCCTGATTGTTTCCTTCCTGAAAGTAATCTCTTCATCAATCCAAGAGCAGTTTGAGGAGAAGTTTAGAAACAATCCTAATCAAGGGGTGGAGGTCCAGTAAAAAAAATTCTCCTTGATGGAGGGAAGGGAAGAGAGATTTCTGCTCACTACTTCCCCCAAAAAATATTTTAAAAGCTAGTTTAGCAATGAAAGAAATGGGAGTACTGGATCACAGTTTTGTTTGCACTGCCACAGGCAGAGAACATGATGCACAGCCAGACAGGGTATGGCCAAGCCACAGAGTTCACAGACAGATCTGAACTGCCTCTTGACATTTGCTTGAGATAGAGAGAGATTAAGATCTAGAAGATGATACAGCAGTATATGTTCCATCAGCAAAATTACTTTTGTATTGTTCTGATTAAGGACGCCAAGTATCTGTTCCGCTTGTACATGGCACTAAAGCAATACAGAGAAGCTGCCCGAACTGCCATAATAATTGCCAGGGAGGAGCAGTCTGCAGGTAGGTCACTCAATACTCTTAATTTATTCTGTTTTTACTGATGTGACAACAGGATTCCATTTTCCATCCCAGCAATATTTTAGATACTACCACTCATAGGAGTATGCTCAAAGAAGGGCATATATCAATTTTAGAAAGACCTCCGTCTTGTGTGCACTAACGATTTTCTCTTATATTCAGCCTTTATTTGAAAGTGTGAAGTTGCCATTATGGGAGTTTAAAGCACTCTTATAGGGTGTGTATACACTGCAATTAAAAACCTGTGCCTGGACCATGCCATCTGACTTGGGCTAAGGGGCTGTTTAAATGCAGTGTAGACATTCTGGCTTGGCCTGCAGCCAGACCCTCACACTTTACAAGATCCTAGAGCAGGGGTTGGCAACCTTTCAGAAGTTCATTTATTCACTCTAATTTAAGGTTGTGTGCGCCAGTAATACATTTTAATGTTTTAGAAGATCTTTCTATAAGTCTATAATATATAACTAAACTATTGTAGTATGTAAAGTAAATAAGGTTTTTTAAATGTTTAAGAAACTTCATTTAAAATTAAATTAAAATGCAGAGCCCCCCAGACTGGTGTCCAGGACTGGGGCAGTGTGAGTACCACTGAAAATCAGTGCGAGTGCCATAGGTTGCCTACCCCTGTCCTAGAGCCTCGGCTCTAACCTGAGCCAAAATATCTATACCACAATTAAACAGCCCCTTAGTGTGAGCTTGAGTCAGCTGGCATGGGCCAGCTGTGGGTTTTTAACTGCAGTATAGACTTACCCCTAGTGATGGTGGTAGTGAGATTGGAAAGTCATGGAGAGAGTCTCTTAGTTTCTTTTATTTCATTCCCAGTAGATATATTAGTAGAGAACTTCACTTTTCCCCATAATGGAGGTCTGTTCCTTAATTGCAGTGGCTGGTAGACATGGCTTCTAATTTAGGGACTGATCCTGCAGTCCTTAGCTACATCAAACACTGATTTTAGTAGGAGTTTCACCTGTAATGATTGCTTTTAAAAGAACAGACTTCTAAAGATTCTTTTTTTTATTATACTTGTTTTTCAGTGGTTGGTTAGATTTTAGATAGAGGGGAGAGAAAAATAAAATGAATGAGGAAGGGGTTTGGGAAGCAAAATAGTGTATCTCTTCCATTGGCTGCTCCCGTTCTAGTCCAGGCAACAGTCCTATAACAACTTTCTATTTTCTTTTAATTTAAAATAAGTTATGGAAAATGTTTTTAAAACAGCAGCCTCAGGGACAAGGAGGACAATCACATTCTGGGTAAGTTAACAGCTGTCTGCTGCTCTGCAATGGGCTGGAAAATCTCAAACCCATGGCACTGAGTGTCAAAGGTCTGCTACGCCACAGCAGTGAAAAACAGTTATGTGCTCATGATGTAAGCATGGAACATAAAGGCTCAATGGTTTTATTATTCATTGCCTAAATTCCTTAAACCTGAAAATATAGCAGTAATCCTGAAATAATAAAATGTGGTGCTTTAATTGATCTGAAGTGAAATCTTTTTCCACCTATTTAATTTAGCAAAGTACTATACATACATACATACACTAGGATATTAAACTAAAACTTCAAATATTCAAGTATTCGATATTTAAGTAATTATAGAAATAAGATGTGAAATAATCATTGTCCAGAAACAAAGGAAATCCATCCTAGGATGCCCTAAAACTACTCTTTTGTACTTTATTGGAAAAGTAATGGATGTTCCAACTTCCATTTTTAATATAGGGGACAGCAGCAGATAAAATAATGATCTACATGTGCTTTGAGCTGTTCCACATATGTCCTACTTTTTACGTTTCTTCCCATGTCACACTGATTTTTTTCCATTTAGCTGCTAAACTAGTACTGTCTAGGATATTGTAGCAGGCATCTAGGTGCCTGTGATTTTTCCAGACAAATTGATTTGCAAATTTTCTGCTCTTAGATTATAGCTAAAAGCCTACAGTTGAGTTTAATTATATCCCTTGTGTAAGAGCATTGTTGTGAAAAATTACATTTACTGTTAACTTTTTTTTTAAAGGAAACTACCGAAATGCACATGATGTTCTTTTTAGTATGTATTCAGAACTCAAAACCCAGAAAATTAAAATTCCTTCTGAGATGGCTACAAATCTTATGATTCTACACAGCTATATTTTAGTAAAGGTAATGCAGATTCAGAATTAGTGTTTTTATGAAGCAAATTCTATGCAATATTTATATAAATTGTATAGATTAATTATGCGGGCATATTTGTTGATAGTACATACAGATGGAAGCTGGTAAATGCACTAGTTACAAGAATATTCCATTTCCATTCAGTGAGCTCACTGCTTATCAGTCATTTTATACCATTGAATAGCATAGTCCCAAAAGTTCCAGTTTACTCAGGATAGCCCTGGGTTTCTGTTACGTGGCTAAGGTCCTTGTGTTTATCCTGTGCAACCGGGATCAAATAAAAATCCGGTTGTAGTTTTATGATTACTAGAGATAGCTGGGGCTGCTAAAGCCTGCCTCTCTCCTTCCTTAGATTTCATTGCTCTGCCTGTGGCTTTCCATTTCCTCACCCAGGCAAGGAGATAGCAGGCTCAAGAACAATCGGTAGGAGCACTTTCAGCTGGCTTAGGGACAAGTCATAAGAAAATGGAGGCACCAAAGGAGTCATCCTCTGAGAAAGACCTCAGGTTGGGGCAGAGGGGGAAGAGAGATGCCCTACAAAAATGCTATAAAAATGCCAGAGGATAAAGACCAGACTTGAAGAGCTCGAAAGCAGGTCTCTTTCATCAACAGAAGTCGGTCCAATATATCTCTCTCACCATGTCTTTCAGAGGATAAAGAGGGCTAAATAGGATTCCCCAAAACACATCATCTCCCCCTCCAGTGGCCCAAAGAAAATAAGTGGTGAGGCAGACATAGGTGTCAGAGCCTAATAGAGGTCTCCATCCATAAATATTTGTGGGCCTCCCCTTACTGGTTCTGTATCTATTTTGGCAGTATTGATGGTGGAGGTTTTCAGGCGGTTAAGTTACAAAACATCAGATGTATCCCACTACAATATATGGACAGAGAACTTACGTTTGTAGACTGTGTATGAGAGGAGACTACATTTATCTTTGATTGTAGTAGAATTGCATCAGTGCACTGCCAGCAGAAAGTTTGGCCCAGCATCTTTTGGAATGGTTTGATGCTTTAATAATCTTATCAGACAACCTTTAAATCCTCAAGTGATTCGCTGATAACTTGGAGATTTGTCCATGGAAAAGTCTTACTGGCAGCTACAGGCTATAAACTGTTGTGTTAATAAAACCTAAAATTAATAGAAGCTTAGAGAGGTAAAGCCCAAAGGAGAAAAAGTTACAAAAGTTTGAGACGCTACGGTAGCAAGTAGTTCTAAGATTAGCTGAAATACCAAGTATAGTATAGAGAGAGCCCTGCAAATCTGCGGATATCCGCTTCATAGCCATGGACCATTTTTGTGGATAATGGATCGGATGCAGATACAACCACACAGGGCTCTACTCACCTGAGGCGCCTGGCCCACGGCATCTGGCTCGTGTAGCCCAGGAGGTGGGGCCAGCAATCAGTGGCTGTGGCTGGGCAGCAGGTCAGAGTCGGGACTGTCCAGCACCCACTCACCACGCCACTTCCTGCCCAGCAGCGTGGACCCCTCAGGCAGCACCAACAACCTCACCATGGCCCAGCCCGGTAGCCCTGACCATGCTCCCAGTCCCAGGCCTGGCCACGAGGATTGGAGCAGGTGGGGCCCCGTCGCCCCACCCCACTGTGATGCAAGATGCACTGCTGCACTCGCAGTGTGCCATCACTAGCGAGCCCCTGGGAGCAGCACACAATGCAACGCCCCTTCGAGACCCCGCCCCTGCACTGTCCCTTACCCCCAATCCCCACCCTCCTGCTGCCTCTTCCCTGCAAGACCCTGCCCCCCCAACTCACTCCTCCACCTCTTCTTCTCCCCCCCCGTCCCCCAGCCCTTGTGAGACAGCTTGGTGCTGCTGATACAGGTAAAAGATGGCTAGCAGATGGCGAGTTGACCGTGGTGGATGCGGATCCACATTCTTTTATCCGCGCAGAGCTCTAGTATAGAGTGGCCAAAGCATTTACTAGTTTCAGATCCTCCAAATGCTGTAGTGTAAATATACCCACTTGTTTTATTTCAGACTCATGTTAAACGTGGAGATCACATGAAGGGTGCACGCATGCTTATTCGTGTAGCCAACAACATCAGCAAGTTCCCATCACGTAAGTGCTGTCCACACACAAAAAAGCATACGAGAATTAACTATCCAGTGCATCAGACACTTTCCTCTTGTGCTAATCTTTGAACAAGTTAAACCTGTGTAGTAAAAGTTAAACCTGTCCTGCCATGGAAAACCTGCTTTGCTACATGGCACATAGCTATGAAGGCCTTAGTGATGAGGGCAACACTGCTAGCTAAGTGTGTCCTCAACCATACTAATTGCTAAATCGTTGCAGTATTAAGTTGCATGAACCACAGTCTCAATATCATATGTAACTGGTGAGTCAATTCTGGGACCTTGCCACAAAACTCATCTGTCTTCTTTCAGATGTACTGCATCTTCAGTACAAGAGAGTACTGCAAGGCCAGGGAGTCTTACTATTATGGCAGTCCTTGCTTGGGACAAAGTACAGTGCAAGTGCAAGATGCTAATGCTTGGCTCACTGTTATATAGTAGTTACCTTTAAAATTTTCATTTTTTACTTTGGTAATTAGACATTACTGCTGTATGCCTTATACTCTGTCTAGGGAATACTGTAAAAAGGTAAAATTTCTTTGAGAAACTACTACATGCAGAATCCTCTCACATATGACAACAGTAGTGACAGTACGTATGTCTACACCACATGTTCACTTTTCACCTGCCTACACCTAGGCTGCTCTGCATGACCAGCATTGGCCAGCTACACTAACTCCTGCACTCTTAAACACATTGTGACAGAAATTATACTCGACTGTTTGCTCCCAAGTTCCCAGCCACTGATGTCTCTACCTAAGTTATCAGTCCAGAGACACTGTGAATGTTTTGCTATGAATAGAGCTATGGTAAGAGATGAACCATGACCGTATTTGGGAGAGGTGGGGGTAATCTAACAATTCCCAAGGTCATATGTTCAGTCTCAGAAATGCACCACAGTGAGAGGAAACCCAATGACTAGGATATATTAACAGGAATGTCCTATGTAAGACACATGAGGTAATTGTTCTGCTCTATTCAGCAATGGTGAGACCTCAGCTGTATTATTGTGTCCAGTTTTGGGCACCATGTTTCAAGAGATGGGAACTGATTGGAGAGAGTCCTGAGGAGCACAACAAAAACAAGAGGTTTAAAAAAACATGCTCTGTGAGGAAAGGTTGAAAGAATGGGGCATGTTTATTCTAGAAAAGACAAGACTAAGGGGAGAATGAAGTCTTCAAATAGGTAAAAGGTTGTTTATAAAAAGTATGGGAGAACAGCTGGTCACATGTCCACCCAGGGTAGGACAAGAAGCAATCGGCTTACTTAACAGCAAGGGAGATTTAAGTTAGATATTAAGAAAAACTTTATAATTATAAGGATAATTAAGCACTGGAACAGGTTCCCTAGGGAGGTTGTGTTATCCTTGTCTCTAGAAGTTTAAGAACAGGTTAAAGAAGGTGCAGTAGCTATACTTAATCCTGGCTCAGCACAAAGGGATGGACTAGGTGCCCTTTGGAGATCTCTTCAGACTCTGCATATCTATGTGGAAATACAAGTACCAAAAATCTGTGTAGCTCTGTGCCCTGAGTAAAGAATTTCTTCAAAAGACTCTCCACCCCTATTTGCTCTATTGCTAAGGTTTTTAGCATTTCTAGTGGTAGATTAACATTTGCCATTGTTTCATTGCAGACATTGTCCCAATCCTGACGTCAACAGTGATTGAGTGTCATAGAGCAGGATTGAAAAACTCAGCTTTCAGTTTTGCTGCTATGTTAATGAGACCGGAGTACCGCAATAAAATAGATCTTAAATACAAAAAGAAGATCGAAGCAATGGTCAGGTGAGCTAGGCTAATATGATTTATAAGTGCAGACAACAAAACAACTTTATCTGTAGCATTATTTTTCCTCCATAAAAATCTACATTTACATATTTTTTCCTTAGATATTTTTCCATAATCCTTACCTTAGATTGGGAGGTTAATAATGTCCAACTCCTCTAAAGACTGAGGCCCTTATTTTTCATTGTCTTGCATGTTTACCTCTGTGCAAAGTGGGTGTAAAATGCTACCAAACTCGCTGCAATGCTTTACACCCATGTTGCACAGGTGTGAAAGTCTATAGTGAATTGAACCGACAAAGTCGTAGTAGTTCTCCTATATTTGTATTTTCAGGGGTCAGTTGTTCAGCATCACTACTGTGCACAGCACTTTGTAGAAACGTGGAAAGCCATCAGTTTAAAACGAAAAAAAGGAGATGAGGCCAAGGATAAATACCAAGTTAAAACGGCAAACTCTCAAATTCCTTCTCCCTCCCTCTCTGCCTCTAAGATTTTGTGGTCTAAACAGATTACAGAGACCTGTTTTCCTAGAATACTACTACTGTATAGATAATAGTGATGGTGTGTTTATCCTACATGTGTAAAGCTCCTTGCCTGCTTTTTAGGTGCCACTTTAAAAATCTCCCAGCCAGCATGCCAAACTGCTCTGCTATACTCATGACATCCTATTGGAGACAATAGGGTTACATGGGTGTAATTGAGAGCAGAATTTTTGCAACTTGGGGGATGAGTTTTGACTGCTCTGGTCAATACAACTGAAATAGCTCCTGTCCAGCAGAAAAAAATCAGGGTACAAAATCTGAACTTTGCCAAATTTTATAAAGTATTTTAATGAAAATGTCTAATTGTTCTCAAAGCTCATTATGCTGAGACACTGGAAAGGATGTATTAGACTAAATGGAAAGTGCTATGAAAGAGGATCAAAGCCTTTTATCTATAAAGTTCCAGGACAGAGTATATCTAGAAATCACTTAGGAAAACTAATTTTAAGTGTCCCTCTCACTGCCCTCATATTAGTTATAATCTACACATTTTAGAGTAGAGTCTGTATCAGGATCCCTCACTACCATACATACTTAGATGATATTACATAGTATTTATACACACACACCATTTATTACTGGGATGTTTGAGAGATTAAGAATTCAAAATGGTGATCAACATTGCTTAATGGCAAATAAATACTTCAAATTAAGGGCCCACTTGCAATGTTAGACAGTGTAAGGAAAATATACGCAGTATCTAAGGGAAAATTGGTGACGAGGGTAGGTGACAAAATATCGTTAACTGGAAACTGTACATTATTCTGAAAAATAAATGTTTTGCTCTTTACAGAAATAAGGTGTGGTCTTCTTTTGTGAATGATTTCTTGTACTTGATTCAGATCCATATCTTATTTCTAGACGACCAGACACATCTGAGGCAGAAGAGCCAACTACACCATGCCCATACTGTGAATTCCTGCTCCCGGAGTGTGAACTCCTCTGCCCTGGATGTAAAAACAATCTCCCATATTGCATTGCAACTGTGAGTATTTTAAACTGAATGACAAATTCCCCTCCTCCCTGCGCGCGCACACAGTTTGAGAATGCTTCCTTTAGTATTACGCACTGTGTACAAGGTCTGCCTCTTCCTCCTTCTTAAAATGTCAGACTGATTTGATAAGTAACATTTATCTAAATTTGTAATTGATTCAAACATGTTTGTCCAGTCAGTCTCTATCCCCATTGTTTAAATGAGAACACAAAATAACTGACTATTCTATCATTAAAATTTAATGAAACCAATGAATTTTTATAGTGAAATTATAAGGTGTATGGTAAAGGAAAGAAAGGTGTGTGTTTTCAATTAAGACTGTTACATCTTTGGAACTCTAACATTGTGCACATCTATGTATTTATGGAAACTTTTTAAATTAAGAGTGTACACAAGGAGGAAGCTGTCTCACTGTAAGCAGTCTATCACAAACTGCTGCTTTGCCTGCAACTTTGTGGTCTCAGGTTGGATAAGGTGGTATGCAAACAGATGGCCTCACAGCTCTGGTGCCTTCTGTGTGCATGATTAGCAAGTGAAATCTTGTACCTACAACAAATTCCAGTATAAAAAAAAGCCCCAACATTTTTGGTAAATATCTGGGGACTGCTGTTTATAAACTCTTAAAATGGTAACTCAGTAATGGTCATGGTAATTGTCCCTTGCTGTACTTCTACCAAAAAGAGGGGAAGAAGGGAGAATTACAAAGCGCAGAAAAATGTAATGAAATTCTGCATTTTCTTATTCAGAACTTCTTAAAATCCACAGCACTATTCATACAGATGCAAAAATGAAGTATCCAAATTGTCAATCTCATGTAATGTTCACTTGAAAATAAATTACAGTAGCATTAAATCTAGCCATGCTGTAGGGTATTTGATACCATTGCAAGTTAGTGTCACTGTTCCTCATGAAACTTGTTAGATTTAAGATCTTTCGCTGCAGAAAGGAGCAGAACTGAAGAGTCAGTATGCAGATTAGGATGCAAATACTTACAATCAGGTTTAATCATTGAAAACTTTCACCTGCAGGGTCGGCATATGGTAAAAAATGATTGGACAGCCTGTCCAAATTGTGACTTCCCTGCCCTGCACTCAGAGTTCAAAAAGTAAGTTGGAATCTTTCCTGCTGAATAAGGATTTTTTTTTTTTTAAATAGCAAAGACCCTTTTCTACAGGAAGAAGCTTTAAGCCTTTCATTCTGAAGGCCCATCATTTATCCTTACCCCGCACTTTCACCATAGCGCTACCTTAGCATGAGCACATTTGGGCATGTTGAATGCATGCTACAAATAGAGAACGGAGCAGCTGATCCAGTGTTGTAACCTTTGAAAGAAACTAGCAAGGGTGGAAACAGGCTTCTGCAACTTCCCAACACTTTTCCTTCCCATCCCCCAAGAGGCAGTGCAGAAACACACCAATACGGGCCTGAGGAGCCCCAACTATTGATGTGGGCCCCTTAAGATTCAAAGAACAAAAGCAGCTGTTCCCCCATCCAACAGACATACGCTCCATAATGCTTAGTTCCAGAGTAAGAATGTACCTTAGCAGAGCTTTGACCTCAGCTATTCTGCCTTAAACAAGGGAATATCTCCTGATCAGCAGTCACAGGGAAGTAGGAGCAGTTCCTCAGTTCAGTTAGTGCTTATTATTGACATTTGAACAGAACTACCTTATCAGTAAAAAGCCTTCCCTTTCAATATTCTCTTTATTCTATACTCTTTTTAGATTTGCATATTTTACTTTCAAACCTGAGTAGCCCTAAGACTGCATATTTGATTTCTCAAATGAGACTGGAGCTTTAAATAGAATTACTAACATAGCCCATCTCCAGAATACAGTAGGGGGCTAGACAGCCTTCCAAGAGCTTTATGTGCTTTATTATAGAAGCATCCAAGAAATCCCTTCTTTCGAAATTGTAAGTAGTTACAGTAGAATCTGAGTTATGAACACCAGAGTTACAAACTGACCAGTCAACCCCACAATCCGGCAGCAGCAGAGCCCAAAAAAAAAGCAGATGCAGTGCAGTACTGTTATTGAACTTAAAAAAAAAAGGGGGGGGGTGTGCCAGCATTTTTCTTCTGCATAGTAAAGTTTCAAAGCTGTATTGAATCAATGTTCAGTTGTAAACTTGTGAAAGAACAGCCATAATGTTTTGTTCACAGCTACAAATATCTCTGAAATGGAGGTTGTTTGTAACTCAGATTCTACTGTAGTTGATACCTTACAACTGAGTCATTTTCACCCTCCCCACCTACTAAAGTTGATAGGTTTTAAGGCCAGAAAGAACGGTTACAATTAGATTGCCTGCATAGCAGACCACAGAATTTTCCCCACTAATTCCTGCATCAAGCCCAACACCCTGTGGTTGAAAATGGTGTCAGGAATGTAATTTGACCTGAAATATTTCTTTTAAAATAGTATGTTGCAGAGTGAAAATATATGTCCAATGTGTTCAGAAAGAGTTAGCATTGTCCATCTTAAGAAGATGGCTGACTGCACACCATACCTCAACCCAGAAGAAATGGAACAGTGAATTTATTCAAGTAAGTGCTACTGCCACTTCTAGAACAAACCCTAGGAAGAGATGCAAGAAATGAGCCAAGACACAGTGACTAGCTGGATGAACTTTAGAGAAAATGGATATTTATGTAATTACAAAACTTAGTATACTAAGTGTGCTTGTTTATATGGGAACTCTGTGGTGTTCCCTGCCCTACAAAGTTTACAACTGAGGCCGAATATGTGCAACACCAACTACATGGTAGTACCTATAGGCTGAAGCAGATTGGGAACCCATCAATGTGATAAACAGGATGGCAAGAAGGCACTGCACACTATTAGTTTTGATTCTTATTTGACAACTCCAGGTAGCAAGTTTTGGCTTGAAATGCTCAGTCTTCAAAGAATGCAACCAAATTCTCACCACCTGCTGCCATTAATTCACTCCTTACTCTATTTTACAGTAAATATTGTACTGGTTAACATTTTGAATCCAGTATTTGATATCCCAATTCTATTTTCAGGTACCAGCAATCCTTGGAGGGAATGTTTAGCTAGAATCTACACATTGGTTTGTAGTTCAAGTAGACAATTAGTGTACTGTACCTACAGTCCTGTAGGTTTACACAGTGGGTATTAAGCACTTTCGAAAGAAATTGTCAGCATAAGTAGCAGACTAATATTTCAGTTTTTAGTTGTAGTACATATCTTCTCCAACTATTGTATTTAAGCATCAATCCTGACTATGAAAGAGGTTCAGTTTTATAATAACGTTAATTCCGTATTTGACAAGCAATTTATTTATTGTTAATGCATTGAAAAGTCAGTTTGGTACAGTTGCCTCTATTTTGAAGACTGAATAACTGCTCCTCTTCATTTTCAGAATGATTGGGTCCTTCTGGAGTGTTATGGCATTAAGGAAGCTGGATTTTTTTTTCCAAACAGTTTAATACTGGAGCAGTTGTCAGTTCTGTTCTCTATTTTGTGATACAAAAATTAACCAATGTACTTACTGAAAGCAGAATAAATCCAATTTTACCCTTAAGTTTAACTTTAAAGTCTGTTCAGCTTCAGCAGCACAAATGGGAATAGTGCCAACTCTTCGTTTCAGCATTCTCTGCTGCAAATGTGTCACTTCATTTGAGAGTGTAATACCACTAGAATTCTCTCTACACCTCTGGGGTGACTGCTTCCATGTGTGTTCATTTATAGCCAACTCATTACTGGAGGGGTTGATAGCTAGGAGATGTAGATAAGCAATACAAATAGCCAAAGGAAGTAAAATTTAGCATAATAAAGAGGGTATCACACTAATCTCAGGACCTTGGGGTATACCCATTTACAATATCTTAAGTTTGAAAAACTTTAAAGATTTCTATGTTGCCATTGCAATACAGACAGAGGTGTTTAAATTATTTCAATTCCACAACACTGCTTAGGAAACTTGAGCTAGAAATTCAATGAAAGTGGGGAAAAGACTTTGGATAAGACCAGATAGGAAAAAAACCAAAACCTGACAGCCCAATGCTTTGAATTTTTAGTTCCTGAACAATGCAGTAAGGGCACTATAGAGCAGGGGTGGGGAATAGATATTATATAGCGGGCCATGACTGCTCACAAAATTGGGGTTGGAGGGAGGCGGGTGCTCGGGCATGGGGAAAGGCTCAGCAGTGCAGGCTATGAAAAACACTTACCTCAAGCGGCTCCCAGAAGCAGTGACATATCCCTGTCCCCAGCCTGCAGGCCATAGTTTGCCCACCCCTGCTATAGAGCCTTAAACATCTCATTTTCACAATGAATACATGCAATTAATTGCGTAGCACAAAAGCATCCAGAAGTGCTAATTCTCATTGAGTATTTTCCACGCCTCTCTCCTTCAACAAAATGAGGGGGAGGAGGGAGGTGGAAGGCAAAACCCAGGAAAAAAATTCCAATACACACTGTAGCCCCAAAAGCTGAGGTAGATTGTTATTAAGGCCTGCTGGGGACAAATACCATCTCCAAAAGGGGGAAAAAACCTGAATAAGCCAAAATATAATTTAAAAATATTTGTGAAACTAATTTTATTGCAATTTTATACATTGCTGCAGTTTTATAATGTACAACAGAAATATGCAATTTAAATGTTTTGCATTATGTACAAGATTTCACCACATAATAGCATGGATTTAGTAAAAAGGTTCAAAGTCCTGTGAAGAAAGACTATTAGTATAAATGGCAGGAAGCTAAGCCCCTCTTTCAACATGTTACTGCTGCAACTGGTGCTTATTTACAGGTGACCTTCCAGCAGCAGACTAAAGTCTGCATTTTGTTTACAATCTTTTTCTACTTTGCAGCATGTTAACATTTACATCATCCATGCATATTTGGATTGCAAAGCAGCCACACTACCTCTATAAGAGGAGCATTTTCAGCCCACTGGTTCTACCCTTCCAGCTGCAATAGGATCACTGCTTCACATTACTGCCAGAAAGTGGGTATCACTGGGCAAGCAAAGCTGTGTCCAAAGCTAGAGTGGTTACCCAATGTAATCAGTCAGTACTGAACAGTTCAGTTTCTCATTTCTTTCCTTTCCCTTTTTTTGTTTCTTCTCTGTTTGCTGCTTTTGATGGCTTGGAAGACTTTGCCTTTTTTTGCTGGAAATAAAATGTTAAAATTTAAAATGCAGGTTTAGTGGGCCATGCTAAATTGTGACAGAACACAACAATCAGCATGGCAACATTCTCAATAAGGATAAGTCTAAAGGAAGTGTTATCTGTTTGATATCCTTACTTTTGTTAATATCAGTTACTTCCAATTTGTGTCCTGATCCTGAAGTAGTCAATAACCTAAATAAAACCTCTAAAGACTTAACTGAAAAAAGGATCAGGGACATACACTTCATTACATCTGTTGCCAAAGCTCACCGCACATACCAGGGTTCCTTGCATCCTTCCATTCCTTCCCTAAAAAGTCCTTATGTCCCACCCTTCCATCTCCTGAACACTAGGGGCTCTGTACCTCCCCCACCATTCTTCTCTGTCTGGGAGATAAGTCATTCAAGATGGCAACAACATTTTAAACTGTACTGGTCAATGAGCAACACAGATGTTTTGCTGAAACAGCAATTTCTTTGTTTTATAGAGCTGATTGCCAGAGCCAGCACTTTCAATCAGCTCTGCAAATCACCCTTTTGCTTTTCCGATTTTCGCCAAAATGGGCAGGGTCTGTCCTATTGATGCTGAAAACATTCCCTGAAATTGTGGAATTGATCAGATGAGGTGTTCAATTCATTACCATCAGAAAAACACCAAATTGAAAATTAGCTGAGTGATGTGAGACCCTAAATCTGCTACTTGAACATTAGACAGCAGTACTTCCGCCAAAATTTCAAACCTACCATCAGAAAATGCTCCCCTATTTGACTCTTCTAAATCTCATCTTGTTGCAAAGTTAAACACCCAGCAAGTGTGTGTTGTAGCCCCTGGTGCAATGAGCCCTGGTAAGATGGTCTAACTTCTCACAGGAGACAGATGGGTTTCCTTGGTGTTACACTACTCTATTATTAGCTGGAAGTATTACCTTGATCATTGCATCACTTTCAATAGTATCTTGCTCATCCTCAGACTGCAATTCGTCAGCATTCAATTCTTCATTCACTTCTGCAGCCAACCCGGGCCCTGGCTGCCGTTTAGAGGTCTTTACTGCATGCAGGGCATATGGTGTCAAATGTGCCTCTTTTTTATAGGCACGTGTAAAAGCTGCTTTGACCTGTTCAGGGGTGAGGAGACACTATAAGCACTAGATTAAAGACTCCACATTGTCTGGCTAACCAAGCTATGATCTGGTTAAGGATTCCCCCAGAGAAGAGTGTCTGTATGCCTAAGGCTTGCAGAGAAGGAGACAGCTATCAGGGAAAGGAATGCAGGGAGTACACAGGGGGACACATCTAAGATGCATATTGAGGGCCTAATCTGTATTTCTTCTTTGAGATTCACTTGGCTACTGAATATTTGAAAGCATGGTTATAGAATTAGCTTTCAAAATTGTAACTCTGGGAGCAGAAATGGTAACCTGCTTCAGCCACCCATCTCCTGTCCCAATGCCACGGCACAGTGGAGGCTATTCTATGTTTTATTCATAAGGCCAAAGAATTACCATACATTTATAGGAGGAGTTAATAGCAGAACGTAAATAGTGAATTTTACCTTGGGGTCCAGTTTAGAAAAGGGACTAGGTTTGCCTCCCCAGCTGGATATTTCCATAATATTTTCAACATCTTCTCTCATCAAGCAATAGGAGTCCATGAATGTTACAGCATCCTGTACACCTTCTGTTCCTAAGCTTGTCAAGGGTCTAACAAGTGCATCCCGCAAGTATGACAAATACTCCATGTTTACGGCTCTCTTGCTGGTGTGAGTTCTTTGAAGAGAGAGTGCATTAAACAGGATTTCCTTGAGGCTCATTCCTAAAGGTCAGCTCCCAGTGCAAATCAAAATACAGCCTATTCATGAGGGTCTCACCATGTTAAGAATCAGCAGTGTCTAGGAACACCAAAATGCAGGCTGCATTTCTGCATGGAGCTACCAGTGCTGAATAATTACAAATGCCCCTGCCACAAGATATCCAGATTGGGGCCCTGGACAGACAGTATCATTTACAGTGGACTAGCTAGCAAGGGGCATCCCGCAGCAAAATTAAGTGGGAAATTAGGTCAAACCACAGTTTTTTAAATAAAATCATTCTCAAACTATTTTAATGGCCGATTATACAAAAATTGCTTTATAGTCTGCCTAATGACCACCTTAGTGCTAACCCAGTTATTGGAAACCTATGACTAAGCTCTTGGAATGCGACCATTGCCAGCCAATGCACATATATCTGTGTCCTTACCCTCTCTCTAATGGACCTTTTAAAATTAATATTAAAAGGAAGAACCTATAGCAAATAGAGGCTTTTCTGCTTTCCACACATTTTGCTCTGACCCTCCCAAGACCAGTGTTACCCTTCTCTCCCAAACCCCATTCAGTCCTGTCCCTAATCCATTTGCTCTCCTTTCTCATTGGTGCCCTCTCTCCTGTTAGGAGACAGTCTCTCATTTCTCTCCTCACCTGCTGCTCTCCAGAACCTAGTTCCTCCTAACTGCAGCAAGAGATAATGATCTAAAAGAGCTGAGTTACATTAATGAACAGTAGGAACAAACATCCCAAAACGGTGTACACTGGAAAGCACAGAGGGAGCTCTGCATTACCTGAGACTCATGTGCATTGCCAGTTCTTGAAGAATCCGGTCATGTTTGCCTGTGGATGAAAATTTCCCCAGCCAGCCTGGAAAGTTAGGAAACTGTGACATGTAACCTCTCATTAGCTCCCCAGGGAGAACACTCGAATAAATGGCCTGAAAGGTGAAGTACACATGAAATTCAATTCAGAAGTAAATGTTTAACACTGGCACCAGGATTTCCTGAAGTGACACAAAAATACAAAATATCAATAGTGGCATGTTGTAGAAGTTAAGATAGAGGAGACCTATACAAATATAGGGTCTGTCTACACTGCAGTGAAAGACCGATGACTGGCCCAGGTCAGCTGACTTGGGCTCAGACTGGAGCCCAGGCTCTGAGAGGGAAGCATTTCAGAGCCCAGGCTTCAGCCCAAGCCAGAGTCCCTAAACTGCAACTTCTAGCCATGCAGCCCGAGCTCACTGACCTGGGCTCTGAGACTCAGTGCCAGGGTGTTTTTTTTTTTAAGCACATTCCAGACATACCCTGTGGGTATCTCCAGTGGAAAGTGGAGGCGGCCATATAATAAATTCTAATGCCAGAAGGGACCATTGTGGTCATCTATTCTGACCTCCTGCATAATACAGGCCAAAAAACTTCCCCAAAATAATTCCTGTTTGAACTAGAGCAGATCTTTTAAAAAAAATAATCTTGTTTAAAAAGTTCCAGTGTTGGAGAATCCCTGGATACAGGCAGAGTTAGACTGGGCAAAGCAATAGAAAATGTAGAGAAAAGGGGGAGACAATCCTACAGTGATAATGGGATGGATTATTAAGTCTCTCTCATTTTTAACTTCTAAAATGCACCATATCCACCAAAAGAAAAATCCCAGATCTTTTCTTATTCTAAACATTATTATGGCCAGCATCCCGTCAATATTAAATCTACATGACTAGTTTAATCCCTATTCGTTGGCATGTTTCTAGAAGTAAGTGCAAAAAAGCTCAGTGTCCCTTGCAAAGGAAATGCATATTTCCTAGTATTTTAAACCACTTAAGAGCAACAAATATATCTGGTGTGCCAGCCATCAGCACAACTGATTGTGCACCACACCACCCCTTTCCCTCAGGCCCAGGGATATGAATCCCTCAGCATAGGCATTATGGATTTCAAGGTGTTTTCAATCATATGGTTTCAGGTGAAATACAGCTACTGCTACATGGCATAGAAAAAAGTTTCATACATGGGATATGGTGTCTCAGAATGGGATAAATTAAAAACCTAACAGACCAGGGCTGGACCACCTAACTGTCATGGGCTTTGGAACAGAGGCCGGCCGTTCTTGGTGTTTCTGGCTCAGCTGCCTTCAGAGCATCTCCTGAAAGGAGTACCCAGACACATAAATGAACGTCTCTGTGGGCAAGTTAGGCACCTTACAGGTGCATCAGGCTCAGGAACAATAGTTAGGCACCATGCACAGCTTTTAAACTCCTTTTGGAGTTTCAGTCTGGGCACAGCCTCAGCACCAGATTGAGTCCTTAAAGGCTGCAAAACACTAAGATACAAAATACCCCAAAACCAAAAGCCACTATCCTAAAACTGAACTATTTAACGATTTTGGCTACTACGCCAGCCTAAATGTGATGACAAACACAGAGGATCCCATCTGTTCTCTGTGGTGAAGGAACTGAAGTGGCTGGCAGGAGTAAATTCGTTTATATATACAGCCTTGGCCACCAAACGTTTAGCACCTTGAGGGGGCACTCATGCATCCCCCAATGGACACAGCTTTCAAGAGGTTTCTGTGAACTTGACACCAGGGGCATGACAGTGTTTCTCAAAGTTTGTGTGAAGGGGAGAAGGAGAGAAACGCCAGAGGACTGGCCTAGATGGCATTGACAGATCTCCATGTTGTTCTCCAGACTGTCAGCTTTAATTTTAAAACAAACAAACAGTCTAACAATTATGGTTGCAAAGAAAACTTTCAAAATGTGACAGTGTAATCAATGAAGGTGTCTGCCTGAGTTTTTAAAGAGCCTGCTCCAATACCTGTGAGATCTGAATTGTCTCATTCATTTCAATGAAAACTAACTCAGATGCCATTGATACTTTAAAACGTGAACACTGTTTTTCCCCCCAAGAGAGAAAGGAGTGTGATGGTGATGGCTGGGGGATTACAAGAACTAGCCAAGGGAGGTAGGGGACACACACAATGATAAAGACCTATCCATCTTAATTTTCTACAACATATGACAGGGTTTCAGGAAACATGCAATTTCCTGAAGACAGCCTCAAGCTTTCAGAAGTTTTGAAAATGCTGTATTGATACAGGAGATGCTTTTCACTCACATGAATATGGGCAATGTAGTTCAAATGGCAAAATCTACCATCTGAACTGAAGAACAATACAACTGTACAAACTATAAAAGTTATGTAATAAACCAGGCCAACAATTTCAAGGGAGCGGTCTGGTATCTGGGACATCCTAACGTTACGTATGAGAAATGAAAGAAGGGTTTACCTGTGTAGGCAGAAGGTTCCAGTTTTGCTTACTGCGAATCTGTTTGTCGACTAGATCACCATCACATATACTGTCTGCTGCTCTGCTCAGTAGCATCAAGTGTTTTTTCATGTTACCTCTGGAAAAAAGTAGTTGCCCATATTACTGCAGGAACCTCCAAATATATTAAAGAGTAAAAACTCTTTCTCACACACTCACTCCCCCCATACCACCCCTAGCTCCACCATTTGTGATATGGGACAACTCACCGAGCAGCAACAGGTTTCACATGTACATAATTTTCTTGGACAAAAAGAGGTGCTAGAGAGTAATCATGGAAGAATAGGTCAGATTTGTCTATAAGAGACATGTGAGAAGTTTCTTCTCCAGCAGTAAAAACTTTCCTGACGACATCAAAGGGGCCCTAAAATAAAGGCATTTTAAAAAGCTGATCACACATGTGCTGCATTTTCTATGAATAGTAGATGAGGACAGGAAGTAACTATAGTGACGGCCCATAGCTATATCTGGAGTCTAATATAAAACTCTACTATAACTACTTCTACCCAAAGATCTTGAAGTGCATTAAGATTGAGCTTCAACACCTCTAGGAGTAGGTTGAGGTAAATAATTTTATGACTATTTGTGAGGATGAACAATTGTCAAGGGTAGGAAGGAGTGAGCTCCATGATCTTTAACCTTCAGGGAGCTGCCAAGTTAGTCATTTAAAAAAAAAAAAATCCGCTATAAAAAGCTGTATTGCCTAGCCTACTTCATCTAAAATATTTTAATCTTGCAGAGGTAAATTAGATCTGCAGTGAGACAGATCCATCATAGACTTCAAGGAGCATTCTGCTCTCATCTGTTCTGGGAAAAACTTTTTTTTTTTTTTTTTGGTTAGTTTTACTCTTCAGTTACGGTGACAAAATTTTAGCAAATAAGTGGGTCTGGTGCATACTCAAAACATTTTTTAAGTAGCTGACTACCTCTATATTTTGACTACTAGTAATTTATTTCTATTGTTGAATTTCTGATTACTAGGAACAAATCCATTAGCAGCTGATCCAAGATGTACACTCTTCTTACCAATTTGATATCCTTTTTGGCTTTGCTGGCATCAGCTTTTGCCTCATCGTAGGTCAGTGATTTACTTTTTGTACACCACATACTAAGATTATGTAAAACCTGGGAACAAACAAAACAGACAGCTTATGTATAGCTCAGGACAAAGACATAGGAAGAAAATCGGATATCTATGCAAAAGCAGCAATCTAGCGGTCACGTGCTACAATGCAAGCATAAACTACAGGCTACCAAGACTGGTACCGGTGTATAACTGACCTGCCTAATGTCCTGATTTGCTGCCAGAATTATCTCATTCATAGCTGGAGCGGGTATCTTTAACCCTTCTTTAAATGCAATAGACATCATGGCACCCTGTAATAAGCAAAATATTTGAAAGAGAAAAATATCTTGAGTATTTTTGTACATATAATGTAGTTAAAATAGAATAAAAATGATGGGCTAAATATGCACATTTACAATGAAGAATGTTACAATGATTTCATTTCAATTTACAAGGTATGATTTATTTATTTTTAAAAACAGTCCTCTTTCAAGTATGCATATCTATTACCCATTGTTACCTTTACTTGGCTCTTTTGAAAAATAAGGCCACTTTCTTAGATGCCTAACTATGCATCCACTTTTGAAAAAGCAAGCAACAGCCAATAAGATTCCCCCTCCACCCTGCAACTACTGAAGTTACTCCATGCAACCTAATTTTTGACCTTAGGTGCTGGTGCAGGTTTCTGTTTCCACCAATGACTGGAAAATTAAAAAAATAGATGCTGGTAGAGAATTGGCTGCATTCAATGCAATGCTACTCAATGAACAACCTAACGTCACTATTCCTACCTTAATCTGTTCTAGCCGAGGTCTCTGAAAGCGAAGATCAAAACAGTAATGGACCAGGGAACGAATCTTGGGATGGTTCCGGTCATTACACATACAGATGATAGGAATCTTTGTGGTTTTGATCAGACCAATTAACTCCTGCAATTTAAACACATTTACAGTGTAAATGTTAAAGTCTTTATATATCACACATAGCAAAAACTATTAGAATTTGTTAGCTTAAAGCAGTTTGAGTCAATACTTGGGTCAAATCGTCGGCTGGTGTAAATCAGCATAGCTTTATTGACTGTAATGGAGTTACATTATGGATCTGGTCCTTCTTTTCCTAACTCTTTCATTTACCACTCTATTGAAAAAGAAATTTCTACTGTCTCTCAAACCATGCAGTTCAAGCAGGTTTTTTCAGTACTTTAAATACTCAGCTCTGTGATGAGATTTTTATTATCTAGATTAACTACTTTGCCCATATAAATGTTATACATTTTACTAGTGACAGCAACAAACTGTAGGTGTTTCACCTGTATTCCTCCTCTGTCTTCGTTTCCTGCCATTCCATCCACTTCATCCATGATCAATACATGTTTCATGCTAACTGAATGGGATGTTCCTAAAAAATTAATAAGGACAAGTGAAGTTGCACTGAAATACTTATTTCCCAGGGTTATAGAGGTGCTGCTCTTTACACAACTCTCTACAGTTAAATCTATATTAATGAAATGTTAATTTAATCTCCTGTTCTGCCAGTCGCACATACAGTACACTCAAAATACATGTTCACACTGTAGTGCTGACTGATTCTCTTGTCATGTCTACAATATCCAGTCCTATGCAGCAGAAGAGCAATTATACAGTTTTTTTTAGCAGTTTGTGTAACTTCCACAACATACCGTAATTAAAAATATCAACCTAAAGTAATATTTAGGATTCTTCCCAGGCCCATTGTTTTGACTTGCTTTCATCTTAATACATGAAACTCCCTCTCTAAAATATGGGATTGATCCTACCAGCGACTGAGCACACTCAGCTCCCAATGGATGTCATGGAAGAAGGGTACTGTTAATTCACTTCAGTAGGAGTTGAGGTGCTCAGCACTGCACATAATTGAGACCTATCTTTATTAAAAAAAAAAAAAAAAAAAAAGCAACAAAGGAACATCACACACGCCACATACCAGAACAGAAGTCTTTCATGCTGGTGTTATTTAGAGATTCAGCAACCACGTCCTTCAAACTGTTCTTACTGCGAGTGTCACTAGCATTCAGTTCCACATAGCTGTACCCCAGTTCCTAATCCCAATACGAACCACGCAGAACAATTAGAATACATCAGGAAAAAAAGAAAAACCAAAACCACTCATAAGCAAAGATGGGAAGATCATACATTATAAACTAAAACGATTGCCCCACAGCAGAACAAAATTCACTACTGATTCAGTAATTCATTTCTAAAATTCCGTAAATTTGGAGGTGGGTCTGTCTTCTTCTAATTTTACAAAACTGGGAGGTCACAGATTCAGCCGCAAAAGGGGACTGACGTGGCACATCAACAACTCAGTTTAAATTAACAGAATATACAGTATATGTCTCAACTGAAGTCAGAGTTTTAGTTTGGGATTTTCAAAGGGGCCAAAAGTTCTGGGCCCAACTCCTACTGGCTTTCAATAGGATTTGGGTGCAAAACTCCCTTAGGCCCCTTTGTGAATGAAGTCTGGGATTTTCAATTAGTATTTCTGAAAGATTTACAGTAAGAAACATTCAGTGTGAAATCCTCCATTATCTCCCACCACAAAACTAGACAGCTTAGGCTAGAGTTACTTGATCTTTTCAGCTTATGACCCCTCACTGAAAGCCAAACATTGACCCCATTACATATACTATAAAAATAGTATATTAAAAAACAAGTTATATAATAGGTCTAATTATTGATATTCAATTAAAATATTTATAACTGTATGTCATTTATTAACAATAAGCTTCCATAATTATGTTGATGTAATTGGATTTTTAAATGTAATAAGAATTTATATTATTTCATTATTTCTTTGCTTTACGATTGTAATAAAGTTCTCAACACCTTGCGACTCCTGACAGTCTTTCATGATGTGCCTGGGGGTCATGAACCACCAATTGAGAAACATTGTTATTAAGACAAAAATTTTAGAATAATTTTCAAATTTCAGCAAAAATTCAGTCCCAACTCTTCTCAGCTTTTGTCTTCAACAATTCACTTAGAAAGCGTGGCACTAGGGCAAATGAAAAGGTTTAGGAGGAATACAAAAATATATAATAAAAGCATGCTGTGATGGCTTCACTCTGCTCCCACTAACTTCAACTGGTAGATCTGCTATTAGCTTCAATAGGAACAAAGTTAAGCCAATGCTGAGAACTTCAAAAAATCCCATCCTCAACTGCTCAACATACTGAAGCTTGCATTCCTTTTCATAAATAGACATGGGTACACAATCACATCACTATCATCTATGTACTTACACTATACTCATTACATGAGTGTCCTAACACCTATATTATCACGTAAGACCCTGACACTACAATCAGTTCTCCATGGGTGGATCTTCATGGGGACTCTGTAGGTGGACCCCTACACCCATGCAGAGTCCCAGTGGGGGCCCATCTTAATGTATCCAATTGTAGGTGCAAGATCAAGGCCCTATATCCAATACTCGCATCTTCTCTTGCATCCCAAAAACATTTGTGAACAAGCACTCACCTCACAGACTAAAGCAGCTGTAGTCGTTTTACCAACTCCTGGTGGACCTGACAGCAAAGCTGCTTTAAAATTAGTACCATCATCTTTGCCTCCCGATTTACTGGGTTTTGCTACAAAAATAAAAGCAACTTTTATCTAGATATAATACAGGGATGGTAGATAGTTACGTCTTTTAAAAAGATACCTTAAAAATACCAGACCTTAAAACAAGCAAGCTCAATCTTTGGATATCAGAACAATGAACTACAAATCTATAGAATAGTCATAGCATGAATATTTGGAGAACTGTAATTCAAATAATCTTAGTTTAACAGAATATGCGCTTGCACTCTTTGTTTGTAATAGTTTTCAATAATTAAATGCACCTGTGGCATTAAAATGTTTTAGCACTTTTAGTTGCTGTGAAACATTAATATAGGATACATTAAAAAAAAAGCGTTGCAGTGAAATTATATACAAACTTACTGTGCCCTTTTCATTCTCTCTTATATATCCTCATGAAAGGGCATAAAAAATTAGTCCAGAATACCACACATTAAGTACCAATAGATTGCACTGACTAGCTTGCAGAATCTTTTCTTTAAAATTGCAGATTATCCCTAAAGCAACTTGCTAGTCAGTTGGACCTTGGGAATGCACTTCTTCCCCATGTGTACAACAGCCACCAGAGTATATTAGCCTTCAGGGCATGCTGCAAGGCCCACCTTTTCTCCCTGCTAGTGAGGAAATGGGTGTTGGCTAGAGCCCCATGATGGAGGGGGACTCTAAGGACTGTGGGGGAAGGGAATTAATGTCTATTATATGTTTGTTGAGGTTTGGGCCTCTCTTATAGTTTGTAAATATCCAAACAAATAAAATACAAAACTGCAAACAATACAATGTAAATCTGGTGTTCTGAAAATGATTGTTTTACATCTTCAAAGGTAAAACAGACAACACTTGCTGAAAAGATCGCTTCCATTCTGGGACTTAAACCTGATTCCAGACTTCTACAGTTGCTTGCACTCTATAAAAGAGCCTACATGAAGCTGAGCAGTGCGAACACCCGAAGTTCTACAAATTGAGAAACCTGGAAACAGCCAGAAAAATAGATATTAATTGCATAGTCACCATGTTTGTCCTCAGAAGTATTCTTGTGCCAGTTTTGGAGCCATCGTAACAACTTATTGGCACAGCTTTGATCCCCTTGCTGTCCAATTACTGTTTTAAGAGATGTGGGCTTATATTTATCAACCCACAGCAACCCCTCTGCTCTGCCTTTGCTTATCTCAGGAACCCAACTCTCTTCAGCCTTTGGGGCATGCTGCTTCTCCACAGCTTGCTGTTTGAAGTCCAGACCTTTCTGAGCTGCAGTAGTTTCTTTTTTTATAGATCTGAAGGTGCCTCCTTTTTCAAGAGTGGAGTTGCTTTTTTTAGGGTCAGTTTCTTTCTTAGCTGGGCTAATTTTTCTTTTTTCAGGCTCCGTTTTCTGTGGGGTCTTGTCCCATTTTGACTTTGCTTTTTTTGCCTTAAAAGACAGAAGGGTGAAAGTATAAAGGGAAAATAAAACACACACAGCTAGAGAGCCTTCGGAAGGGTCACAACTTATATAACTAGAGCTAATTAGAATTTTCCCCACCCCCTTTTAAAATATTCAGCAAAAAAATTAAAACTTCAATTTGGAAATAACACTGCAGTGCCTCATGGGACTAGTAGTCAGGTCACTCTTATTATTCACCATGGTCTCCTTATTGCTGAGCCATTACGGTGTATCATGGAGTCCCTGCTCACGGAACTTTGTGGGAGATGTAGTTTGAGGCTGGGGAATGCAGCCCATGGAAGAGAAAAGGGCAACAAACTACAACTCCCATGAGGCACTATGGTGGTATTTCAAAATTTAAATTGTTTTTTGAACAAAAAGTCAAAATTGCCTGTGGAAAACAGAGCTAAATTTTTCATGGAAAGTATGAGTCAAAAGCCCAAATTTCCATCAAAAACCATTTTGGAGCTCTGTGACACCTCCAAAGAAACACACAGTTCCAAACTTAGTTAAGTATGATGATGGCAAGCCCATGAGTGGATTACAACAGGAACACAAAATGTCTCAGCTTTAGACTGATATCAAATAAAAAAATAGATACAATCATTTCATTTCAGCTGCTAGTCACATGAGAAATAGTAAGACTGTCTACATTCAGTCTGGAAACCATGGTAGTACCTCTAGAAAACTTAATACTGTTTACCTAGTCATTGTAGACTGAGCTTAACCACACCTTAAAATAAATTTTATAGCATTCATCAACATTAGTTTATTTAGATTAAGATTACTTAATGTTTGCACAGAAGAGTGACAATGTAACAGCACTACATAAATGCTAAATTTATCATATGCCATTTGCACTTAATTACCCTACATTTGCAATAGGATCTCAGATTTGAATTATGGCCTTGATATCGTACAGTATCAATCATCTTCAATTAGATGGCAACACGTGTAAAATAATTGTGTAGATTTGCTAGAGCTATTACATTTTAAAGGATAAACAATTAGTAAAATTTATGACATGTATTTGATTTCCCCTGAATATACTCATTCCTCAGATAGGCAGCTGCACTAGAGGGAGTGTGAGAGTGTATTAAATAGGTTAAAAAAATTAATCTGATAAAACCAAAGCAAAAGTGAATAAAAGGAAATCATCTTTTCCACAATGCAAAACTTGTATTTTCTCCCAAAGAGAAGTCAGAGTGATGGAAGCGTGTGACTACATAAAGCCAGTCAAACTGCTGACGGATGGACAGGCAGACAAACACACCCACACACCCACACCCACACACCATATTAGCTGACAGTGCTTTAAGAAATAAATTAAGTTTATTTTGTACAAACCTCTGCTTCCGCTGCTATTTCATATTTGGACTTTTTGCCTGGCATAGTTCGAATCAGATCAAATAGGCCATCCTCGTGAATAATTTTTGTCCCTAATGTTGATGCCTAGACCAGAAAGAATAATTAAGATTAGCTCAATTACACTTAAACTGCTTTACAGAAGTAATTATGTATGTAATTATTAAGTTTGGAAACATAAGCAATGTTAAAAAGCTGTATAATAGGTGTCTATTCACATTAGAGTTACAATTTTAACAACAAAATACCAAACATATAGCCTATAATTGACACAAATGAGACAGTAGGGGGAGTTTAGGGTATGTGTGGTTGTTTCTAGCAGTAATATAAACAAAAACATTGTATATTACAGTAAGATATTTAAATGATTTATAGTCAGATTATAGAATGGTGACATTTGAAAAAAAATTACCTGAAACTAATTTACAGACCTGGAAGGATTTTTTAATTTTAAGTTTTCCTAGAAATTAACTTTTGAATATCCATTCCAAGTATCAATAAGACAATTCAGAGAACAATCTGATGGGGCGGATTAATTTACACCTTCAGATTCATTTCTCGTCTGACCACACACCTTCAGTGTACATTAATCAGAACTATCCTAGACTCATGTCTTATTGCTCATTGAATGTCTTTAGTACTGATTGTAAAGATACTTATTCATGTCTGAATTCTTTAATATTAATGCTGTGTTGTTTGTACATTTGTTTTACGTAAATTAACAGAAGCACCACTGTAATTTAGCACTGCTGTCAACTTTGGGCCTATTTCTGGTCTCACATATAGAAGAGTGCACTACATCAGATATACTGTCTGTACATATGTGAGTATGGCTGAGCCCTCAAAACTACTGTAAAAATTGACGTTACTAGTAGAAAAAATAAGGAAGTCGGTGTTACCTTTAAGTCATAACTGAGGCACTATCTATTAATAAACACCATTTTCTCTTTTCTAAAAGTTACTTAATATTTCATTCCCCCCCCCCCCCCCTTTAGAATATGCATTTTTGGGAGAATTGTCTGATTTTGGAAGGGAGATGTAATGATTTACATATGGGTACAATGTTTTGGAAGGGAGAGGAGTTATTTAAAGTTAAGCACCAATGTTGACACAAGAACAACTGGATATAAACTCGCCATCAACAAGTTTAGGCTTGAAATTAGACAAAAAGGTTTCTAACCATCAGAGGAGTGAAGTTCTGAAACTGGATTCCAAGGGAAGCAGTGGGGGCAAAAACCTAACTGGCCTCAAGACTAAACTTGATAAGTTTATGGAGGGGATGGTATGATGAGACCGCCTACAATGGCATGTAGCTGATCTGCAACTGCTAGTAGCAAATATCGCCAACGGCCAATGATGGGACACTAGATGGGAAGGGCTCTGAGTTACTACAGAGAATTCTTTCCCAGGTGGTGTCTGGCTGTTGGATATTGCCAAGATGCTCAGGGTCCAACTGATCACCATATTTGAGGTTGAGAAGAAATTTTCCCCTGGGTCAGACTGACAGAGACCCGGGGGTTTTCACCTTCCTCTGGGACATGGGGCACAGGTCACTTGCAGGTTTAAGCTATTGTAAATGATGAATTCTTTGTAACTTGAAGTCTTTAGATCATGATTTGAGGACTTTAGTAACTCAGCTAGAAGTTATAGATTTATTGAAGGAGTAGATGGGTGAGGTTCTGTGGCCTGCAATGTGCAGGAGGTCAGACTAGATGATCCTGATGGTCCCTTCTGACCTTAAAGTCTATGAGTGAATTAACATGTGCATTTCATTTTTGGATCATGCATAGTAGCACTTACCTTCTCGCATTTAGACTGGCCACAGTCACGCCCCATAATGAGATAGTTTGTCTTCTTGCTCACATTACCAGTCACTTTTCCTCCATAACGCTCAATTAAAGACTTGGCCTCATCTCGTTCAATAGACTCCAGGACTCCTGTAATTACGAACGTCAGGCCCTCCAAGCAGTTTTCGGCTCCCTAAGAATCAAATATTACAGTAAGCAGGATCCCTTGATGCACTTACAAAAAAATGTCTCCCCATTACAAAAATGATTTCTTCAATACCTAGTAAAAGCAGCAAAGAATCCTGTGGCACCTTATAGACTAACAGATGTATTGGAGCATGAGCTTTCGTGGGTGAATACCCACTTCGTCGGAGACCTTGGTTTGTCAAATACTGTTTCATTAGCTGAGACTGTAAGCGGCCATAAACAATCAAATGGATAGTCAGAGTCAGAAGTGCTTGGCACTTCTAGCTAAAATTGAGTGGGTAAATTCAACTGCTATAGGCATCAACACCCTGTGCTTCAAGCACTGCAAACCACTGGCAAATCACTTTCTTCGAACAGGGTAATCGTTTTCCACTATAAACATCAAAACTCAATATATAAATCAAATATTATACTAAGGGTTTCTAGTCGGTGACATTAAGGTTTCTTAATTTGTGCTGTTTATTTTTACATAAAAAAAAGGTATTGCTTTTATTTTGTAGGGCCTTAAAAAAAAATTAAACAAAATCAGTCTGTTTTTCTTGGATCAAGACAATTGGCTCACTCCAAAACCCTGCAGTCCTGGAAATGAGCTCAACATGAGAAAACTGTAGAACCCAACAACCCATTTTCACAAGCATTTTTCAACACCACAAAAACTGCAGTTTCTAGTGCATATTTTATAGATTAGAAATCTATTCTCAAAATATTTCTTAATTGGGTCTTGTCTTAGGTAATTTATATCTGGAAGCCCTTGATATACATCAATATTACACACACGAAATGGTGTAATTCTTCTACAGCCAAACTGGGACTTACTTGAGGAATCTCTTTGGAACCTAGTGCTTTTGGACCCTCTCGATTAAGGAAGCTTCGATATGCCTGGTAGTTGACTCGTTTCTTTTCAGAGTCCTCAGGACTGATAGACTTTGAAAGAAGAAATTTACTATAAGCAAGGAAACAATCAAACTCAGGCTCTACTTTCTTTAAAGTTTCCAAATAGCTTTTTGCACATTAAAGGAGAAGCATACCCTAGCACTTATTTTTAAATGCTGACATGTAACTAGCAGCAACACTGGTCTTTACAAAAGGAAACTAACTCTACAGTACTACAGCACATCTCTTTAAAATGTGTGAAAAGTAATTCACTGTTTGTTAGGGCTTGTCCAGACATGGACTTAATAGGGAATAACTATCCACTTAAACCTCAAACCCTATCTTAATTCAGAATAATTTTCATGTGTAGATATACCCTAAATTGATACACACGACCAACATATTTTGCTATGCTTCAGATGAGTTAGCCTTTTATTCATAAAAAAATTAAAGTTAAAAAAGACCTATTCGAGAATCCAGGCCTTTCTCCTCATAAATGCAATATTGTCTATTTCTCTGTACAAACACAGGGGATGATTTTGGTTAAGCGTGTAAAACTTTAGAGACAGTATTTGCCATTTTCAGCTGCTGGGAGTGGGGAGGTGGGAAATGCTCTTCAGAATCATTTCTCAAATCAACATTTAACTATTGGTAATTTAAAATTAGCAGATGCTTCTGACATTTCAGTGTCTAGAATTAAAAACAAGAAAAGGTGGGAATTGTTGAAAAGCTGACTATGCTGTGCTTAAGTCTGCATTTATTATATATTTATTAACATGTAATCTATATGAACTTCCTCCTGTGTCACCTAGTGCATCCTGTCATCGAGAATACAGCAAGAACAGTCTTCATATCTGTATTATGTATAGCACCAAGCACATCATAAATAATAAAGTCTAGGTGTCTAGGAGATAAAGAAATTAACTTTAGTTGTTTTCTGTTAACAGTATATTTCCATACCAAAGATTCAAAAAGCCATCCACTTCTGGGATCTCTTTGGGCACCAAGAAAGCCCTCACTCACCAACTCCCCCTCACCCCTAATTTCTGCACTATGTAGCTATTCAGATAATTGCTTTCTTCCACAGAACTTTTTAATGTGATCTTTCTATGTATGTATGCCCTTTAAGAAGTACTTGTTAATTAGATCTGTTAATTCCTAGCCTCGTTTTATCAATATTCCTCCAGCTAATTTTTTTCTTGCCTTTGACACACTTATTGGAAACTTAAAACCTCACTAGAAATTTGACTTCCTGAAATTAGAAGTTCTCCAGGAAACTCAAAGGCAAACATATTGCCCAGCAACAATAGTTAGATGAGGAGGATGGTAAAAGGAAAAAACAAACGATTCATATCCTTGTGTCAGCACCTAGCCCTAGTGAACTCCTCATGAAAGGTCCCTACCTCAGGCTTTTGGGGAGAAACTTTCTGTTTCTTTGGCGTTCTCGTCTCTTCCTTTCCTGAAATGATTTTTTCTTTTGTCACTGCACTGAGAGTCTCTCTCTCCTTTTTATTGCTCTCTTCTTTTTGTTTCAGAGCCACCAGCTTAGAGCTAGGTTTCAAAGGCAAAGTCTTATTCTCTGACTCCACGGCTTTACCAACAGATGTTTCTGGATGTGGACAAGATGGTCTTGTACTTTCAGATTTAGTTTGTTCCTTTGCACTACAATTCCTTCTGTCATCTGTTGAGTTGGCGGTTCCCACAGAAAAAGAGAGGGGAAAAAAAAGTGTGTGTTAACAGGAGAACCTCTTCATATTATAGATTAGTGAGTGCTAAGATTTTTCTGTATGCTAGCGTTACCTTTTTGAGATGGTTTATGTTTTTCTGTTGTATTTGAACTGGTCTTGGTAGTCGAAATGGTTAGCTTCTCTTCTGGATCTTTTCGAGCCTAAACAAACATGAACAAAATACCAGAGTAAGAAATTTACATGCTCTAACCCAGGGGTCGGCAACCTTTCAGAAGTGGTGTGCCGAGTCTTCATTTATTCACTCTAATTTAATGTTTTGCATGCCAATAATACATTTTAATGTTTATAGAAGGTCTCTTTCTATAAGTCTAGAATATATAATTAAACTATTGTTGTATGTAAAGTAAATAAGGTTTGTAAAATATTTAAGAAGCTTAGTTTAAATTAAAATGCAGAGCCCCCCGGACCGGTGGCCAGTGAGAGTGCCATTGAAAATCAGCTCGCGTGCTGCCTTCAGCGCACGTGCCATAGGTTGCCGAACCTTGCTCTAACCAGTAGTTAAATTAGACTTCTCTGCAGGTTCAAAACCTCTCTCTCAATTTCTGAAAGCTGTGTTTGGGGTCTGAATGGCACTGCTTAAAAGGTTAGCCCCGCCACTGGTTAGAACAGGATTTATTACATACACTTTCGGAAAGGATATCTAAGCAGATGAGCTTTTTAGGGTCAAATTCTGCCCTCATGCATGCACCCAACTCCCCCTTATGCCAATGGGAGACATACCTAGAACCTATGATGGCAAAATTTGGCCCTTGTCAGTTCATTTGGAAAGCTTAGGAAAAATAGGACTTTGTGCTTTCATTTATTAACTTCAAAAATGATTACTGCTAACTAGCTTAAAGGCAATAATCCCATGTACTCTAAAGCATGGGTAGGTGTCCTCTTTCTGATTTACATCTGGCCTATTTTCATTTTGAATGTGTGATTTGTTTCAAAATCAATCAAGATTTGCAGATTTTACAATCCTATTTTTATGTATGTTTTAACACTGGCGGGCAATGCCAGATATTCACGTACCAGGTATCCTAAAGCAGAGGGCCCACACCTTTAGGGGTGAGAGAGAATTTCATTTTTTTACGTCCAATTAATCCTTGGCTTCTCTGTTGAGATTGCCAACATTCATGCTAGTCAGTAACAAATAAGGTGGTGGTTTTGTGATGTGGTTCCTCACTTTAGATCAGCAACTCAATTTCACCTTAAGTACTAAATCGCCAAACAGTCTACCATCTGGGCTGAATTAAAGTGGGGACCTACATATGACAGGAAACTGGTAATAAGATAACAGAACCTAAACCATTCAGTCCTCTGTTGTAAGATTCCATTTCTATATTGATAAGATTTTGTTAAATAATTGCCTATAGACCATGTTATTCAAAGCATCAATATAACTTCAGTTTAAAATCGAAAAAAAATTTCCACATGAACCACTTCGGTCTTCATTATTTTAACCTTAAATTTTAACCTTCTCTTGCATCACATTTTAGTGTGAATCTCAATCAACCACAAACTGCAAAACTGCAACTTCACAAATCAGTTTCAAAACTAAGGCCAGGTCTACACTAAAAAGTTAGGTCAAGCCAGCTAGTCACTTGGGGATGTGAAAAATCCACAGTCTGGAGCAAAGTAGTTGAGCTGATCTAACCCCCTGTGGACAGCACTAGGTCAACGGAATAATTCCTTCTTTGACCTAGCTACCGCCCCTAGAAGAGACAAATTTACCATAATGACAAGAGAACTGCTCCCGTCACTGTAGTGAGGGTCTGCACTGAAACGCTACAGCAGCGCAGATGCAGCTATGCCATTGCAGTGGTTTAAGTGTAGACACAGCCTAAGTTTTGATATCCTCTTAACAGTAAAACTATAGCAAAGGGATCCCCCGCAACTAGAAGTCAGCATTCAAGCAAATATAAAAGAAGACAACTCAATGATGAGTTACACTGGAGAGATTTCTAATTCTGAAGAGATACAGAGGGCGGTAATGAACTGCTACTTGTCCAATTTTCTTTTCCAGTAAAGTACCATTTATTAAAATCATATTTTGTCAGACAATACGAAGTGAGATCATATGATTATCACCTGATTTACTCTTTAATCTTGGGATAAGTCTCAGCGTTAGCATGCTAGACAGCAATGTGAAAAACTACAATTGTGACATAGGTCAAGAACTCTATCAGTGAAGGGGCTAGTAAGGAGATTTGTTCTGATGCACTCACTAGCCGCCAACAGAGCACAGTAACAGTTTCAAAAGAAGCAGACAACCCATTCAACTACAAGGATAAAAAGCAACACATCTGCTGATATTAAGAGAGGACAGTGCTTATTGAGTGGGGGGGGGGGGGGAGAACAAACCAAGAGGAAGGAAAAGTGGGCATGACCTTTTCAATCCCACAACCTAATGTTTCTTTCAAGAATGCCTCCCTATGGATCTTTATAAAATACATACATGGTCAAAAGATGTAGTGGGTTTTTTTAAAACAAAAAAATACAGTTCAATCCAGAGTCACAAAAACATTTTAGTTTTAAAAATATTTTCATTTTTAAAACAAAGCTTATAAAATAATTAACCTTTTTTTTCTTTGGTGTTTCATCCAACATGGCCAGAGTTCTGGCAAATTCTTCATCCTCATGCAGCTGTCTCTCTAGCTGTGAAGAAAAGAGAATATCCAGGTTTTTGTCAAAGAAATTAAACTAAAGATAGGTTGTATAACAGGGGTAGGCAACCTATGGCACGGGTGCCGAAGGCGGCACGCGAGCTGATTTTCAGTGGCACTCACGCTGCCCAGGTCCTGGCCACCGGTCTGGGGGGGCTCTACATTTTAATTTCATTTTAAATGAAGCTTTTTAAACATTTTAAAAGCCTTATTTACTTTATATACAACAATAGTTTAGTTATATATTATAGACTTATAGAAAGAGACCTTCTAAAAACATTAAAATGTATTACTGGCACGCGAAACCTTAAATTAGAGTGAATAAATGAAGATTCAGCACACCACTTCTGAAAGGTTGCCGACCTCTGTTGTATAAAATGCCACTGCCTGTTGTTCAAGATCAAAAATTCACTGACCAAATGGACCATGACAATATGCAGTTTTAATCAAATATTCCACCAAGAGGGAATCCTGCTGCACTGGATTTCTACAAAATGACTTGTTTTCCTCAAGTGCAGCGACAGTATTCAGCTCAGTGAAAGGATATTTGTAATGCAACAACCCACTATACAAAGAGACGAACTACCTAGATATAGAAGAATAGAATACTGCAATTCCATTAACAAAACTTGCTGTCTCTTCGAATACTTTTATTATGGAACAACTTTGTTAATGCATTACACAACTAAAATCTGAAAGGAAGTCAGGATCTCACTACTGACAACCTGTTACTGGGGAGCTCCCTGCAGATTTCTAAGATCCTCTTTCAGAATTGGTGTCAGAAACAAAGCCTGTTCTGTATTATCACATCCCCACAATGAAAGTGGTCATCTTAATGCCAGTTCTCTTATTTCAAGAGAGCAGATTCTTACAAATATAGCCCCTGACCTTTGCCTGGCTCTTGCTCTTCAATGCATTTTAGCAACTGTCTGACATATTAGACAGATGCAAGTCCAGCTGAAAAATATAAATAGCAATTTCAACAAAATAGATTTCCTCCAGTAAAGAAAAAAAAGAAAGTCCAGGTCCACGCATTTCCTCAGATTCCATTTGCAATTACTTATTAACTTGTGCCAAATAAAAACAAAGCCTAGTTAGATTTTCCTTCATTTGTTCCTAATGCAATAAATGCAACATCTACAACAGTGACAGGCATCCGCGTTACCATATTATCATTTAATATTGTGCCTTAGGGCAAAAATTTGTTCTTCCTGACTAAGGTGTTTATTGATAATAGCTGTATTCCACATTACAAATCAAATCCTTTTACAACAGCAAGTAAACTGTCCTAATGTAAGATCAAACATGCCCTTCCTGCCTGATTCAAATAGATGACTTCATAAGTCCAAGTATACCACAGGGACTATTTTCTATGTAACCATAACACCGGTAGTACTCTGAAGCTGATGAATGGCATCTATCTTCCCCGCTTCCAGCAGAAAGAAGAAAAAAAAGACAGACAACAGTATCATCAATGTAAATGAGGCATTTAAGGCAAAGATACACAAACTGTATCAGCAAAGCATCTCTGTTACATTTCTTGTGTAAGGGAGAGGTGGTGCTAGAGGTATTAGGAATTTAAAGAAAATGTGCGTGTTTTTTTCCTAAAACAGACTATTTATTTCATATCAAAAGTTAACCCTATTAGAATATTAGTTTCTGGCAAGGTCAAAGAGGATACATTCTTTTAAAATGTATATAAATTATAAACATTTACTTCACATGATGCTTATGCATTACACATTTCCAGCCAATCTTCCCTTCAAAGAAGAAAACAAGCACACATTTTGACAGGGTATGCATTCCCCCAATATAAACAGATTCATTTGGCGTTTATAAAGTTAAATACAGTACTATGCATAAGAATGCTATAGATTTCCAGGAGTGCATGGAAATCAAGATACGATCAAATTAACTGGTCATGGATGGCAGCGATCTCTTTTGAGATGGAGTATGCATTAGAGACAGAGAGATAGATAAGGGAGTAGGAATGAACATCAGATTTGAAAGGGAGGGGTCAATAGCAACAGATAAAGGGTGTGGGGGAGGGATATAGGGAGGCAAAGGTTAGGGTAGATATGGCTACATTCACAATACTAAAATAATATGCACAAAATAACCTCGCATATATGAACTTTATTATTGAAATATATATTTTTTAAGACGACATAAAATCGATTTTCCCTTTCCAAGCCACTACAGCAGCAAATTCATGGAATTGCTCAACACAAAACACAACCCAGCTATTCTGTTGTCAAGCAAAGGCTTTTAAAGAGGATTCATCAATTGGGGTAGCAGAGAGCCAGGACAACATGTTTACAAAGTTTACCTCTGAATCTTCCTCTAACTGAAGTTGCTTAGCAATGGCCTCATCTTCTAGCAATGAATCTCTGCTTTGTGAAGGCTGCATTTCAAAGAAAGAAAAACAAAAATCAATAGTTCCAGTTGTTGCCATTATCTATAAAGCTACCATGAGATACAGTTGTATTAAACATGAAGAGTATATGTCTCTAGAATAATCTGGTTACATACCAGCATGACAATGGCTAAAAGAATTGGGAATGGGAATGAGCATTTACTCATACCTCACTAATCTGAATCCATTCCAGGTTAACAGCTACCATTCAGAATACCAAATGAAATTAAGTGGCCTCACTTATTTCCAAGCTGATATCAGTTCACATCACCTGGCTTTAATAGGCATCCTTGTTCCCAAGTTCAGAAGAGAAGTCACTGATTAGGTTGTATGTAGAATATGAACTACCCCCTCCCCCCCTTTCCCTCTGTCTCAAACATAATGGCAGGGCAATAGAGGGAAGTCTGTGCTGCTGCCTATGCACCTTCTGTTGCTAAACAGAACTTTACACACCATTTCTCTCAGGCTGGCACCTTTCGCAAACATTACAAATTTTCAATTTTAAGTCAAACAATTTTTTGGAAATTCAAGCTGATAAAATTCTCTAGTGTTCTTGGCTTTTTAATCGAGCATTTCAGACAGTTTATTGATAGTACAATAAACCTTTCCACGTAGGACTGGAATTGCGAGAAACCCCTTATTAGTAGGGCTGTCAAGCGATAAAAATTAATCGCGATTAATCGCGTTGTTAAACAATAATGGAATACCATTTATTTAAACATTTTCAAATATACTGATTTCAATTACAACACAGAATACGAAGTGTATAGTGCTCACTTCATATTTATTTATTAGAAATATTTGCACTGTAAAAAAAACCAAAAGATAGTATTTTTCAATTCACCTCATACAAGTACTGTAGTGCAGTCTCTTTATCATGGAAGTTGAACTTACAAATGTAGAATTATGACCAAAAAAAATAAAACAATGTAAAACTTTAGAGCCTACAAGTCCACTCAGTCCTACTTCACCCAATCATTCAGACAAACATGGTTACAATTTGCAGGAGATAATGCTGCCCGCTTCTTATTTACAACGTCACCTGAAAGTGAGAACAGACGTTTGCATGGCACTGTTGTAGCCGGCATCGCAAGATATTTACGTGCCAGATGCACTAAAGATTCATATATCCCTTCATCTTCAACCACCATTCCACAGGACATGCGTCCATGCTGATGGGTTCTGCTCAATAACAATCCAAAGCAAAGCGGACCAATGCATGTTCATTTTCATCATCTGAGTCAGATGCCACCAGCAGAAGATTGATTTTCTTTTTTGGTGGTTCGGATTCTGTAGTTTCCACATCTAAGTGCTGCTCTTTTAAGATTTCTGAAAGCACACTCCACACCTCGACCCTCTCAGATTTTGGAAGGGACTTCTGATTCTTAAACCTTGGGTTGAGTGCTGTAGCTATTTTTAGAAATCTCACATTAGTATCTTCTTTGCATTTTGTCAACTCTGCTGTGAAAAGTGTTCTTCAAACAAAAGATGTGCTGGGTGATCATCCGAGACTGCTATAACATGAAATACATGGCAGAATGCGGGTAAAACAGAGCCGAAGACATACAGTTCTCCCCCCAAGGAGTTCAATCACAAATTTAATTAATGCATTATTTTTTAATGAGCATCCTCAGCATGGAAGCATATCCCCTGGAATGTTGGCTGAAGCATGAAGAGGCATACAAATGTTTAGCATATCTGGCACATAAATACCTTGCAACACCGGCTACAAAAGTTTCATGCGAACGCCTGTTCTCACTTTCAGGCGACATTGTAAATAAGAAGCAGGCAGCAGCATCTCCTGTAAAGGTAAAACTTGTTTCTCTTAGCGATTGGCTGAAGAAGTAGGACTGAGTGAACTTGTAGGCTCTGAAGTTACATTTTGTTTTGTTTTTGAGAGCAGTTATGTAACAAAACAAAAAAAAAAAAATCTACATTTGTAAGTTGCACTTCATGATAAAGAGATTGCATTACAGTACTTGTATGAGATGAATTGAAAAATACTATCTTTAGTTTAGCATTTTTACAGTGCAAATATTTGTAATAAAAATAATAAATGTAGTGAGCACTGTACACTTTGTATTCTGCGTTGTAACAGAAATCAATATATTTGAAAATGTAGAAAAACCATCTGAAAATATTTAATAAATTTCAATTCGTATTCTATTGTTTAACAGTGCAGCTAATCGCAATTAGTTTTTAAAATCTCAATTTTTTTGAGTTAATCGCGTGAGTTAACTGAGATTGACAGCCCTATTTATTAGGTTTCTCTTTACACATGTAAAACAAACATACAGGTGTTTAAGGAAAAAAACTTCGACTTGGTAAGAACGTGTGTTACTTTTTTAAAAAACCTGATAAAGAATAGAAACTAAAGAGAAATGGAACGTTATAACACCATTTGTAAGATTAGTGGCTCTTCTACAGTTCTTCAGAGTATTGGACAGGAGCAGAGGCTAGCAAACTGCTGACCTCCATTTTGCTGGTGTTATTCTAAAGTAAGTATACTTACAACTTGAATTTCTTCCATTGTTTAATTAAAGCTTTGTTTTCTTAGGGCTTGGCTACACTTGCGAGTTAGAGCGCATTAAAGCAGCCCCAGGCACCCTAGCTCACTACCCATCCACGCTGGCAAGGCACATAGAGCGCTCTGACTCCAGGGCTAGAGCGCTCCTGGTACTCCACCTCAGCGAGAAGATTAACACTTGGTGCGCAGTGTGAACAAGGTGTTGCATTACTGCGCTCTGATCAGCCTCCGGAAACATCCCATAATCAAGTGGCTACTCTTGTCATTGTTTTGGAATCACTGAAGGCATGCCAATATGCCCTTTGAAAGCTCCATTTTCTGACATCGGGCATGCTTATCTGCTCCGAGACAAAGCAATCATTACTGTGAACGCTGTGTCAGAGAGAGAGAAGCCGGGGGGGGGGGTGGGAGGGAGGAGTCTGTTGCTGTCTGAACTTACAAGACAGCCATGCTCTCAGCCCCCCAAAAACCCACTCTCTCTCCCCATACACACAACACACTCCCTATCACATAGAATATCAGGGTTGGAAGGGACCTCAGGAGGTCATCTAGTCCAACTCCCTGCTCAAAGCAGGACCAATTCCCAACTAAATCATCCTAGCCAGAGCTTTGTCAAGCCTGACCTTAAAAACCTCTAAGGAAGGAGAGTCCACCACCTCCCTAGGTAACCCATTCCAGTGCTTCACCACTCTCTGAGTGAAAAAGTTTTTCCTAATATCCAACCTAGACCTTCCCCACTGCAACTTGAGACTATTACTCCTTGTTCTGTCATCAGGTACCACTGAGAACAGACTAGATCCATCCTCTTTGGAACCCCCTTTCAGGTAGTTGAAAGCAGCTATCAAATCCCCCCTCATTCTTCTCTTCTGCAGACTAAACAATCCCAGTTCTCTCAGCCTCTCCTCATAAGTCATGTGCTCCAGCCCCCTAATCATTTTTGTTGCCCTTTGCTCGACTCTTTCCAATTTTTCCACATCCTTCTTGTAGTGTGGGGCCCAAAACTGGACACAGTACTCCTGATGAGACCTCACCAATGTCAAATAGAGGGGAATGATCACATCCCTCGATCTGCTGGCAATACCCCTACTTATACAGCCCAAAATGCCGTTAGCCTTCTTGGCAACCAGGGCACACTGTTGACTCATATCCAGCTTCTCATCCACTGTAACCCCTAGGTCCTTTTCTGCAGAACTGCTTCCTAGCCATTCGGTCCCTAGTCTGTAACAGTGAATGGGATTCTTCCGTCCTAAGTGCAGGACTCTGCACTTGCCCTTGTTGAACCTCATCAGGTTTCTTTTGGCCCAGTCTAGGTCCCTCTGTATCCTATCCCTACTCTCCAGCGTATCTATCACTCCTCCAAGTTTAGTGTCATCTGCAAACTTGCTGAGTGTGCAGTCCACGCCATCCTCCAGATCATTAATGAAGATATTGAACAAAACCAGCCCCAGGACCGACCCTTGGGGCACTCCACTTGAAACTGGCTGCCAACTAGACATGGAGCCATTGATCACACTCTACTCCACTCCACTCCACCCCACCCCTCATTTGAAAAGCATGTTACAGCCACTTGCATGCTGGGATAACTACCACAGTGCACTGTTCTCTGTGGCTGTTGCAAGAGCTGCTAATGTGGCCATGCCAGTGCGCTATCAGCTGTCAGTGTGGACAGACTACAGCGCTTTCCCTACTGTGCTCTACGAAGGCTGGTTTAACTCAAAGCGCTCTATATCTGAAAGTGTAGCCATGCCCTTAGTATTCTAAAATTTGTTTCCTACAATATGATGGAACACTTCCGAAATTTTATCCCTCCCCATGCACCAAAACTTATGTTTTAATAATCACTAATTTAACAAAATGTTTGCTTATTACTTATGATTAATGAATTGATTTCACAAAAGTCTATAAATCAAAAAACCTTGCAAAACAAGACTACTACATATATTAGGGCACTATTGGGAAGAACAGTTAAAAAACAACTATTTTCATGTCGAATGATCTGTTCGAAGAGAAAAATATAATTCGATAATCATGTTTTTTTAGAATTTCTGATACATCTAGATGCATTAGTCAAAATACTACTCACTACAGTGACTTTTAAAGCAAGACATGTCAAGAACAAATGGTTACGTGGCTGCTCTGCTTTGCAAAGTTCACTAAGCCAGCCATTTTGATCTGCTATCATCCAAAACAAACAAGAAATATGTTGAATACTCACTTCTTTTCTTTTGCTTGCTACCAATTTCTTTTCTGACCGCTGCACACTACTAGTTCCAAAGTAATCAAGTACTGAGGTTGGCGTCAATTTTATTGGTGATAAAGGTTTACTTTTAGCTTGTGGTTTTGCATCCTTTCTCGCTCCTGCTGTTCCTAGACAGCTGCTTGCTGATGTTCCATTCTCCTTGGGTTTCTGGGAAGTCTTCTGATTAATGAAGTCACCTTCATCATCTTAACAGGGAAAAATATTTAATCACTCTGTTAGCAATATCCTGAATAAGTTCTTATATAACGTAACTGATGAGAACTATTTGGGGCAAGTTTGTCAATTCTTCACCTTACATCTTTGCAAATGTTACAAAATGTCAAATGTTCATTTAAAATAAGCTCAAAGCAACACTTCCATAATTAAATGTAGGGTATTTATACATACAAATTATTTACTACTACTTTGTACTCACACAGAACCTGTCTCCAAAGAACTTTATAAAAGTTATGCATCCCCATTTTACAGATGGGAAACTGAAGCATGGAGACTTGGCAACAGAATCAAGGTCTCCTGACTCTCAGACCTCTTCCCTAGAAGAGCTATACCATACCTTTTAAAACAGCAGGATATTAAGATAAAAGGTCTTTTGTAGCATAACTCTTTAGGTAAAATCACACACACACACACCCCGTTATATTGATCTGTTTTCCATTTCAGTACTTAACATGGCCCTCAGCAGAGTACCCAAAGATCACTTTCTACGGACTACTTACTGCCCCTTCAAATTACTTGATATTATTTTAGAACTTTCAGAGGTTGGTACGACTGCCAAGGGAACAAGAGATGGATTGGGGTGTTTATTTCCTGGAAATCTGCAAGGCAACTACTTGAATCATAAGTTTGGAGGGAGTTGTATTTTTTTTATTTTTGTGCCCATAACAGAGTAACTAGCAACTAGTCCGTGTGTTAGCAGCGGCAGCAGCATTCATTAACCCTTTGTATCAAGAGCCCTAAATGCTTTACAAACTATATTACTTCTCCCTCCGCTGCAAATGTAGCCATCTCTGACATAGAACAGCAGCCATTTAACAGTTCAGCCCACAAAGTAAACCTTTTTCAATTGAAATTGAGAGAAATTTGGCAGAAGTATGGAATAGCCCACAGACCACAAAAATGAAGGGAGGATTTGGTCCTCCCTTCCCTTTAAGGGCTCTTTTTATAAAAATGATTAAAACAGTTTTGTCCTTACAGTTCTGTTAAATCATTTTCAATATCAGTTCACAGGAAAACCATTGCTACTAGCTGTTTTCATCAATAGAGCAAAGTTTCCTAATAGGCAGATATTCAAAGAATCCACACAATGATTATTAGGATTCCTGAATCTGAGGCGGTTTGGGAACACAATTCTTAGGGCTTGGCTACACTTGCAAGTTGCAGCGCTGGTAGAGGCTTTCCAGCACTGCAATTAGTAACCGTCCACACCTGCAAGGCACATCCAGCGCTTCAACTCCCTGGCTGCAGCGCTGGCTGTACACCTGGTCAGGCTGGGGTGTAGCGATTGCAGCGCTGGTGATCCAGCGCTGCTCAGCAAGTGTGGACACACACCAGTGCTTTTATTGGCCTCCAGGGAATAAGGAGATATCCCAGAATGCTTTTAACTAAATTACTCTCTTTGTTTTGTTATGCAGCCTCTCTTTGTTTTGTTGTGAACTCCGATCGGAGCTCCGTTGAACTGCTTATCTAAAAAAACAAACACTGATCACAGCAAACAGGAGCTATCTGTACCTGGCTGTGAACGATCAAATGAGAGGCAGGGAGTGAATGTTTGCTTGACAGAGAAACAGCGTTGGATGCAGGCTGTTTGCAATTAAGACTAAGGGTTCGCGAACATTTTGTGATTTTTCAATCCAGGAAGCCAACACACAGTGTTGGCTCCAAAAATCCACTCTCTCTATCTTCCCCGCTCCCTGTCACAGTACACCACCCTCCACCCCCCTCTTTTGAAAAGCACGTTGTTGCCACTTGAATGCTGGGATAGCTGCCCATAATGCAGCACTCCCAACAGCGCTGCAAATGTGGCCACACACCCGCGCTGGTAGCTGTGAGTGTGGCCACACACCAGTGCTGTTCCTGCACAGCTGCATGACCAGCGCTGTAACTCCCAGCACTGCAACTTTCAAGTGTAGCCAAGCCCATAGAAGAGATGTAAGGGCTAGTCTACACTTACCAGCCGGGTCGACGCGGTGAGTTCGACTTCTCGGAGTTCGAACTATCGCGTCTAATCTGGACGCGATAGTTCGAACTCCGGAAGCGCCGCGGTCGACTCCGGTACTCCACCACTGCAAAAGGCGGTGGCGGAGTCGACCTTGGAGCCGCGGACTTGGATTCTGCGGCGTCTGGACGGGTGAGTAGTTCGAACTAGGGTACTTCGAATTCAGCTACGCTATTCACGTAGCTGAACTTGCGTACCCTAGTTCGACCCCCGCCCTTAGTGTAGACCTGCCCTAAGAGGCTTACTGTTCTGGGTTACCTAACTCTCTTGTCAGTCTAAGACCATTCTCACACTATGACTTCTAATGATGTGCTCATTATGAGCCTGATCCAAAGCCCACTATGGTCAATGAAAAGACTCCCAAAGAACTTCAATGGGTTTTTAAATAAAGAGGAGACACCACCACCAGGGTTATACAACTAAAAGAAATCAAACAATACAGACATACTATGCCAAGTGTCCAGATGAAGATGAAAGTTCAAAAATGATGTGGTCTGATTTATTTGTTTTAATGGTTAATTGTTGCTAGAAGACTTTCTAAATGGAGGGATTTGAATTAAAAGACAAAGTGAGTATTCGGTGCCAGAGGAACTGGCAGGGGGTAAAAAGGACAGCAGGCAAAGGCCAAAAATAAGTGAAAGTAAGATACAAATGGAGCAGTTGAGCAGGGGGTCTGAGTAGAGTGAAGGAATAAAAAGAAAAGTGCAAAGATCTGATAAAAGCAGAACTGTCCAGACTTGAAGTCTCCTTTGTGTACCTGTAACTGAAGGCTGATTTTACATTTCTCAAGGATGATGTTTCTACCACTTTCCTTGGGATACTGTACTACAAAGAGAAATTGTCCTAATACAGGTCTGTCGCATCTTACGCGTATTTAACATGCGCGATTTCAGCTCTACACAGTCGGCAAAAACAAAAAGAGAGAAAAACAACAATTTTAATACTGTACCTGTAGTGCGGGCGATTCTGCCCGCCATTCAACTCAATGTAATTTTGACTATACGCAGTTTTCACTTTACGCACTAACTGCGGAACGGAACCCCCACGTAAGATGAGACTCGCCTGTATTCAGCTTAATACTCAGCCTTAGTTGTCCTTTCCTTAGTTTTATTTAGAGCTGAAACAATGAAAAAAAAATGTGCTCACAGAAATTTTAGCACAAAAATGTTTCTGTTTTCCAACCAGCTCTAATTGTATCTCCTTATTTCTAGTTATATACTTCTCTCGTCTCTTTAGTAGCTTTCCTGAAGGTACATTATCCCACATAATTTTCAGTAGTAAGTGGTTGTGTGCTTGTTAGGTCTACACAGTTTTCTGTCCTCATTACAACCTATGGGTTGATTTTCTGTATCCACATATTCTGTTCCTTTTTTTCAGTTTAGAGTTTCTTCCTCCCCCCGCCCACCATCTAATAGAGGGTGATAGTAACAACATTCGTGACATTAGCTGGAAGGTTTCTGCTATTGAACACTGTTATTATGTGGTATACAAAAAAACACCTCAAATGGGCAGGCTGATTATTATTCAAGACTATATGCTATGCTTGTGAGAGAAGGAACTACTAGGTTATCAAAGCTACATCAAAAAAATCATTACAGAATGCCTGAAGACAAGATTTGTCCACCAGTCGAACAGTTCTAGATCTGATTTGGCCCACAGGGTAATTGATCAAAGAAAGAAATCAAACCTGGGTTTCAGACACAAAGGCACAGAGCCCTGCCACTAGACCAAGACGTTTACTTTTTTCAACACAACAATACATTTTCTTTAGGCAACAATACATCTCCTACAGCCATTAAGCTCAATTTAACTAAATATAATATATCCGGAATATTGGCTATTGGAGGCTTTAGGCTCCTAATTTGCCCTAGTTTAATATCTTAATAGTAGACTGTTTGTTCTACTAATTTAATTTCAGAATTATTTTCACTTCTTACAATTTTTCAATTGAACGAGAAAATGCATTTCCGGGGTAAGACGTGCATCTTACTAAAATTAACAGTTAATGGAGCTATAACTACATTAATTTGTCTCTGGTAAAAAACACAGATCGCCTTCTACTTTTATTTTTCTTAACCCTAAAGCTGCCAGTATAATAAAACTGGGTCCTTACTCTTCTCTACTGATATCACAGTCTGCATACTAATAAACAAGATGACTTCCTTATTGCAACTTTTTTTTTTTTAAGACTAAAAATATAAACACAGGATATTGCCTTTTGTTGGGTAGAGCAACGTAAAAGGATAAATATGATGAAGTTTAATTAAAAAGGATGTTGATTTTTTGGCGTCATGTTTACAGTGTGAGCACTTTAAGTATGGGTGGTAATTAAAGCAGGCACTAATTATGTCCTTGCTCGGAAAGGCAGTATTAGATTTACTAAGTGCAAACTGTGTACACTGAGACCAAACAGCAGATTTATAGGCTGCTGAGTGCTTATGACCTCAGAACATATTCATCTGAAAATGTAAATGCGGGGGAGCCTAACAAACATGAAAGTAACTGTCCAGAGGCAAATAAATCACTATTTCTAATCCAGTTTGCTTCCAAAAGAGAATTTTCAGTGGCATGATGATTTATCAAAAACAGATTCAGAAATAGTAATTTACCTAATTTATTTTCAAATAACTAAGCCCCAGTACTTTTGAACTTTGAGATGTGCTGACCACTCCACAGAAGACTTGACATATCTTCCTCACAACTAACCTGCACGGACCTGCCTTAATGTCTTAACTGTTCTTTGGGTTATGCCTCTTTTTTTTTTTTATATATATATATATATATATATATATATATATATATATATATATATATATATATATATATATATTATACATACATACACACACACATATACATATACATATACACACACACGATGTGCAACGAGGACTTGAATATTATTTTTCCTGCTCTTTGTTTTACCTTAGAAATTTCAGGACTGCCCTATTTTATTGTAGAATTATTTAGAGACATCAGATATACAATGAAAGGTTTCATACTTAAGGTATGTCTATACTACAACACTGAAGTGGTGCAGCTGTACCAATACAGCTGCACCACTGCAGCATGTCTGGTGAAGACACTCAATGAGAGCTCTCCCATAAGCTATGTTGGCGGGAGAATATTCACACCCCTGAGCAACATAAATGTTGCCAACATAGACTGTAATGTAGACATAGCCTTTAATGAAGGGGCAGAGAGGTCAGAGGGGTGCTGAAACACGCTTTCTACCAAGTGTTTGTTAGCCATTGAAATTAAATAGGTGTTAACGAAGGCAAAACAAAGGTATCAACTAAAAATCCCTTCCTCTCTCAATTGTTCAGCTATTACTCATCTATTATGATGTCATCATCATTTCATTATATTCTTCATCTGGTATTGTGCCCATGAAGGTACATATATTCTGAAATTCCAATGTAAAAAAAAAAAAAGAAAAAAAATCTATCAGGCCTTCTTTATAAAATCATAAACACCAAAGAAAAAGTCTTTTGAATAATACACTGGACTGGAAATTAACAGATACAGACTTATTATTAGTAATTATTGATATTGTGGTAGCAACTACAAGCCACGGACTCCATTGTGCTAGGCACTGTACAAACAAGATAAAAGCATCCCTGTCACACAGAGGTTACAATCATAAGTAATTCAAATCCTGGCTTGGTCTCAAACTTCCAGCCTGATCTTGGGCAAATTACTTAGTTTCTCTGTACCTCAGTTCCCAATTGGTATAATGGATTATCGTCTCGCACTCCCTTTCTAATTTTCCATTTAGAGTGTAAACTATTTGACGCAGGGACTTTATTAAATATTTGTACAGTATTTGGCTCTGATCTCAGCTGGGGTCTCCATGTATTATCATAATGCAAATAAATAGAAAGTTTAATATGGTAGAATTACTTTAAAACAGACAGGCATACTGCAGCATTAAAAACTTTGAAACAGGTCAAAATTAACAGCAGCATAAATTCTTTTGTTATTAAGATTATATTACGTGTACATAATTATAGTGTGTTTTGGACAGATCTTATAAATGCAAAGCTAAGTTTTAATACTGCCTCTTAATGTTAATCACCACACAATTATTTATTTGCAACAGCATTTAGAAGCTGTTATGCACCAGAGTTCTATTGTGCTAGGCATTATACAAACACAAAAAGTCCGTCCCAATGAATTTACAATTTAGATGAGGTACTATGGTCCTTCATGTGGTTTATCCTTATGTCTTATTCTCCAGTCTGTGGGTGTGTCTACACTACAAAATTAGGTCGATCTTATAGAAGTCGATTGTGTATGTCCACACTAAGCGCATTAAGTCGGCAGAGTGTGTCCTCACTACCATGGCTAGCATTGACTTACGGAGCGGTGCACTGTGGGTAGTTATCCCACAGTTCCCGCCGCCCATTGGAATTCTGGGTTAAGCTCCCAATGCCTGATGGGGCAAAAACATTGTCGCGGGTAGTTTTGAGTACATCAGTCGCCCCTCCCTCCGTGAAAGCAATGGCAGACAATCATTTCTTGCCTTTTTTCCTGGGTTACCCGTGCAGACACCATATCACGGCAAGCATGGAGCCCGCTCAGCTCACCGTCACTGCTGCTGTTGTGGGCAAGTCTACTGTGGGGGCTGCTGTGATCCAAGTTGCCAATGCAATCATTGATGTTCTGTTATCAAGGACAACGACTCTGGGAAATGTGTGGGCCTTTTTAGATTTTAGGTGCATCATATTCCTGTCCTTTGTCGCTGGTGAAGAAATCTTGCAGCCGTACATTCCAGTCCGGTCGGTGCTGTAACACCCCATAGCACTTCTGTGGCTGACACATGCAACAGATCCACGGCTCTTGCTCTTTTGCCTTGGCACCTTGCCCTACCCGGACCGCCAAGCAAAAAGTAGGACTTGTTTGTCTTAGAGATTGGCAGAATAAGAAGTAGGACTGAGTGGACTTGTAGGCTCTAAATTTTACACTGTTTTGTTTTTGAGTGCAGTTATGAAACCAAAAAAAAATAAAATCTGCATTTGTAAGTTACATTTTCACAATAAAGAGATTACACTTTAGTACTTGTATGACGTGAACTGAAAAATACCATTTATTTTATCATTTTTACAGTGCAAATATTTGTAATAAAAAATATAAGTGAGCACTGTGCACTTTGTATTCTGTGTTGTACTAGAAATCAATATTGAAAATGTAGAAAAAACATCCAAAATATTTAATAGATTTCAATTGGTATTCTGTTGGTATAAGTGCAATTAATTGCTATTAATTTTTTTTAATCGCAATTAATTTTTTTAGTTAATCGCATGAGTTAACTGCAATTGGCAGCCCTAACCATTATCTTTTGTATCTGTAGAGTATGTCAGAAACAAGGTATATGTTCTACTGAGACTTGCCAAATATGAACACTGTGCTAGGTATGGCTAATACAATGTGCTAGGGATACTTGGTTGTCTTTGTACCATGGAAAACAGGTGTGAAACTAGATAAGAAAAACAGAAGTGAGGTCTGTAATAATACTGTGGAATTTTCTTTCTGTTGTAAACAAAATGAATATAAATATGAGCAGAATTTAGTTCATTCTTTGGAACAGACTGAAACTGCTGCAAGACTTCTCCAGATGAATAATATATGAACCAATCTCTTTTTGCTGATCTATCTGTATTTAATAAACTGAGCAATCTGACATCTCTTTAATGGATAACCTAAACCACATCACTAATACTAGTGAGTGAACTGATTAGCAGCACAGAGTGATTGGATTAGCAGCTGATGAGCTGTGCTAACTCAAGAGGTAGCCTGTAGCTGCATTCCTATTGCATCATTAGTGTCACCCACACTCAAACTAGCTGGCTTGAGTTTAAACCACCACCTAGCTCAAGCTAGGGATTGGGTGTGGACAGGAGTCATGTGATGGACAACACCAAGTGATACCTCAAGCCAACACAGCAGTGAACACAAGCCTAGCTCTATAGTGCCCTGACACAGTAGCAGCTAATCCCAGTTAAGTAATACAAATAATAATAGATTCTACTGTAATTACTGCAAAACAATATTACAGATGCAAAAATGGTGTCCTTTAAATTTTAAGTTTTGCTTTTCCCAACAGAGATGGGAAAGAAATACTTTTAGAATAGCAAGAAGGAAAATAGTATGTTCTGTCTTCACATATATACTGTTTACAAGCAGAAAAAAAAGAAAGGTTAAAAAAAGCAGGGAAGAAAGAACAAGGCACTGAATAATACTGAATAGCACATTTCTATGTACAGCAGCCAAATAATTATTTTGGATCGGTGAATTAAAATACTAGTTTTTTCAATCGTCAATTGTGTGTATGTGAGAGAGAAAAGATGGGTTACGTAAAGTTAGTCCTCAGCAAGTAAATTCAGCTTGCAAGGCTGACCTAGCAACCTACAAATTAAAGTATGAACTAGCTAGAAGTCAAAAGCAGAGAGACCGAATAAAAGTAGCATTGCCTTTTTTTTTTTTTTTGGGGGGGGGGGGGGGGAAGAGACTTGACCTCATTCCTCAATTAAACTAACTTTGTTCTTGCCGTATGGAGAGCCAACGGCAAAATGTGTTCTCTTCTCTCTAGAAAATTTGTAATACAGCAATATCAGGAAACAAAATGTAGGCATACCAAAAGCGTGACAGAATCTCCGAGTAAAAAGACAAACATATATTATCCATCAAAGAGCAGAGGAATTACCTTAGACAAGTCCCAGTCTGTATTACAAACATTCATTTATATAGCAGGATACAAAAAACAACAGTCAAAGAAAATATTTTTCAAGGTCCTGATAAAAATGTATTTAGACAAGTTAAAAAGGGAAAATTATTCTGAAACTTTAAAAAGAGGAAGGACAAGTTATAACTCCACGTGTTACCATTAAGAGAGTATCCCAGGGCTTCAACAATTACTCTTATTTCTGACATTACCTTTCAGACTACAATTTAAACAGAAAAAAAAAATCTCTGCCGGGCAAATGACTAACACTTCAGGACTGTGATAATAATCCAATAGCCAACACAATAGATAGGATTGAGAAATTTTTGTTGTTATAACGCCTCATTTTCAAACACAAAGGTAAGTTTTTCAGAAGATTTTCATAACTGTTCTGTGTAGAAAAAGCAGTGTGTGCGCACACGCTCACAATTCCTTCAGCCGTTTTTTGAGTAGACCAAGGCTAAAAAAATCCACTTTACTTGTTTTTTTTTTTAAAAAAAATCCAACCAGAAGACCCGAAGTTTGAAAGCTAAAACCAGTCATTAAAATAGTTTTAAACATGAGCAGTCTTTGCTTTGTTTGGGAAGAAAAAAAAAAAGTGTGTCAAACTGTAGCTTTGTTAAATCAAAAACCATCTTCCCATCAAGCAAATTTTTATCTACAAGGATAAAAATTTTACAGTGATGAGCATCCTAGAAATAAAACAGACTGGACAGAGAGGCACATTTTAAATAGACACACTGTGGCTGCATGTGCTTCTCTAGACGTGCAGTTTTCAAACACTGTTGAAGATGAAAACACTGAGCTTTACAAAGCTTTTGCCATTTAATCCAGACCAACACAATTTCCCCTAATATTGTATATTTCAATTATGTGATAATTAGGATCAAACATTACATTCACATTTCCTGAACTCAGTCCTTGTGCCACTGAATGCCACTGGATTCTGCCACCAGAGCCAAGGAAATCTGAACTCAGACAGAGCGCCCAATCTACTTCTAGTACATTCGTCTGCTAATTTCATAGAGGCATCAGTTCCCTTTAACACAGGGATGGGCAAACTTTTTGGCCCGAGGGCCACATCTGGGTGGGGAAATTGCATGCAGGGCCATGAATGTAGGGCTGGGGCAGGAGGTTGGGGTGTGGGAGTGCAGGGTGTGGGAGGGGGTACAGTGTGCAGGAAGGGGCTCAGGGCAAGGGGTTGGGGTGCAGGCAGGGTGCGGCAAGGGGCTCAGGGCAGGGGTGCGGGATACAGGAGGGGTTTGGAGTGCAGGCTCCGGCCAGGTTCAGCTTACCTGGAGCAGCTCCAAGGTGGCAGCGGCGTGCACCAGGGCCAGGGCAGGCTCCCTGCCTGCCTGCCCCGGCCCCGCGCTGCTCCCGGAAGCAGCCGGCACCATGTCCCTTTGTGGGGGAGAGCTAGGGGAGGGCACAGAGGGCTCTGAGCGCTGCCCTCGCTTGTGGTTACCTCCCCAAAAACTCCCATTGGCCGCGGTTCCCCATTCCCAGCCAATGGGAATGGGGAATCCTGTCAATCCCATGGGCCGGATCCAAAGTCCTGACTGGCTGGATCCAGCCCACGGGCCATAGTTTGCCCACCCTTATTTTAGCACAATGGAGATACCTTTATTAGATGGGCATTAAGTGCACATTAATTATTAGTTAAGAGAGCACATTTCACTGGAACTCTACTCACAGGATACTTACCTGTCCCCACAAGAAGTGTGCACTCATGCTCTCTATTTTGTCTTTAAAATGTGCACAGGAAATTGACTTGCAAAAACTTTGTTAATAAAGGAGTAAACTGGCCGTTAAAATTTTGGAAAAAAAGATTCTTATGGCACCATTAACTGTGCCACACTGTACACATGTAAAATGTTCTATTCCTGCATCTCTTGTTATGTTTATATCTCAATATATCATTGGTTATGCTTTTTCATTTATCGCAGAATAAAACGTGCAACATGGAGCCAAATTACCTAATAAGAAACTTACATTTTCTATGATTTTAACTGTACAATCTTAATTGTTTTTAAGCATTTAATTATAAAAAATAGTTTTAAATAACTCAAGTATTTAAATTTCCACATCCACTAAATACTTACTAATAACTTTTACAGAGTGTGGTAGATGAGTGAATGCCAAATTAGAAAAACGAGCCTTAGATATCAATACATAAACACATCTAGTTTGATTACTTTAAAAATCCTTACTATTTAAACTTTTATTAAAGTGCAGAGAATTCAGAGAAGGACTAAAGAAATTATATAAATAGTAAATTTCTTCAAGTTTTCATGATAGGACCTAGGAAATACACCTTGGCAGTGCATTATAGCTCTTTTGTTAAATTTTTCTAAATCCACTTTTTCCTGTAATTCTCAAGAGAGCTCTATTAGACTCATAGATCAAATATCAACTGTTAAAGTTCATCAAGTGCTTTAGAGACTAAAAGAGTTAATAGTATTTAATATCTAATCAGAAAGTAGACAAAGAAAAACGCAGTGCTGAATCTCAGTGCCCAGGTCAACTGACTTGGGCTTGCGGGGCTCTGGTTGCAAGGGTAAAAATAGGAGTCTAGAGTTCATACTCGGGCTGGAGCCTGTGCTCGGAAACCCAGAAAGTGGGGAAGAGTCTTCGAGCCCATGCTCCCACCCGAGCAAGCATGTCTAGACTCATTTTTAGCGCAGCAGACTGAGCCCTGAGAACCAGAGTCAACTGAACCAGGCTCTTAGACTCGGTGCTACAGGTTTTTCTTTGCAGTTTAGACACACCCTAAGGTACATATATGACCACCATTACCATCATATGTGAATGAATTGTTAATGTATTTATCTTCACAACATCCCTCTGAGATAGGAAAATGTTGTTGTTACTCCCATTTGACAGAGAAATGACGCAGAAAGACTAAGTGACTTGCCCAAGGTCACACAGGAAGTCTGTGGAAGAGTGGGGACCCAGGTTTACCAAGTTGGAGGCTACCACCTTAACTACTGGACCCCCCTTACTCTCTAGTGAATATCAAAGTTCAAATTCTGTAGGAATCTTATTTTTGTCTCTCTCACACACACACACACACACACACACACACACACACACACCCCCCAACCACGGACAATCCTACCCACCCAACAGCACGTTAATTAGTTCTCTAGATTTAATTGGAATTGTATATATCTATGCTGTAAAGCGCCAGCGTAAAGTGTTACCTTTTTAAGTACCACTAACATAAAAGCAGCTTTTACAAAGTTGTGTTTTGCCACACTCACAAGTATTGTTGCAATCACTACACATCCACAGGGATATCATCTACATCATTATCTGTCTTAATAGTCAGGTATACATTAAGATACACATACACAAAAGAAACCAAACAAACAAAAAAAACCACCACCCCACACACAGAGTTCTTGCCAACTAGCAACCCCTGACGAAACCAGACCAGGTTCAATGCAGCATAATAACAGGTCATCTTCTACAAACAAAGCTCAAGGTCCTATACTTCATTAAACAGTAAAAAGTAAATGTTATTTAACAGGTACAAGAAGTATTTGGATTTCTCCCAACTTACTGGACTGTTTTACTAGAGATAATGGTTAGCAATGGAGGTATTTATAAATAGCTCTTCCTTTTCCTGTTACTTGTAAGACTAATGGTGTTCTGTCCTTGATAATCAATAATCTAAATGAACGGAGTTTGATTTATCCAAGTACACAGCAATGATGAAAAATATTTGTTATGGGATTAGAAAGGGTAAACCTAATGATCTGTACAGCACAAAAGCAATAGTAAGATAAACAGAAAAAAGTTAACCATTTCATTAATCCAGTCATTTACTCTCTTCTACAAAACAATGCAACTTTAATTCATATAACATTTGTCATAAATCAGATCCCAAAAAATGGAGTTAAACAGCAGAAACAGAAATAAATTTAGAGGGATAGGCAGAGGATGAAAGACAAACTTCAGATTAGATCTGGGGAGGAGGGGGAAGAGAGGGGATAACAGAACTACGCTTAGGCTATTTCAGACAAATAATTGCTGCAAATAAGCCTGTCACACCAGCAGTGGTAAGGCTGCATGAACAAACAGAAACAAGACTGATATTACACAGAAGGAGTGAAGAAACAAGTCCATGAAAGTTTAAAAAAAAAAAGGGAAATAATTTTGAACTGAATGGATTTGGATATCTGTACTTTTAGAAAAAGATATTTAAAATGTGAACAATATATTGATTACACCAACAAAAGTAATGCTAATGCTGCTGTCAGATAAAACTGACAGAGAAAAAACTACAAATTCAATGCAGTTTGGGGAAAAGATCTTAAAGTAGTACAAGAAATAAATGAAATCCAAGTCCACAGAATGTAAAGCCCATCAAATGTAAACTCAAATCATATCCCTCTCTCTACCCGAACAAGACATAAAAATTTGGAAATATTATGGGGTTGTGTTTTTTCTAATACTGAAACAGTTATTGGCTTAATGCGTAGGCCAATTAAAGTATGCTTAACTGGCAATAAAACACTATTCAGTTCCAATGAAATGGGAAAAACGAATTACACACATACTAGCAAAAAAATATGAAATGAAATGTTAACCCTTGTATAAAGAAATTGCTTTAGTCAGAGCTTAAGTCAACCTTACTCTGCGTGTACCTAGAACTCACTAGATAAGAGTAACCTTGAGCTGCAGTTTTCAGGGATTTCACTATTAACCTTGACCAATGTTCCTACTGTGTCAGATGCAGAAAAGCTTGATCACACCACCTCGTTACATAACAAATCTAAAAATGCACTATTTCCACCTGCTCTCCGAAGAATCTGATTAGGTATCTGTTCTTGAATTAAAGCCATCCAATATCTTTATAAATCGGGGGGCGGGGGGGGGGAATCTAAAATCATTCTGGTAAACTTTGCAGATGACAAAAATTGTTAAAGGGTAAATAAAGTTAAGACAAGTCAGTGATATACAGTTTCATATATGGATAGCTTAGTAACTGGGCTCATTTGAACAATGAGTTTTAATACAGCTAAATGACAGGTCATGAATTTAGGAACAAAGAATGCAGGTTACAGTTACAGAATATAGGACTACATTCGTGAAACTGACTCTGAAAAGGATTTGGGGATAATCAGCTGAACAGGAGCTCCTAGCATGATGCTGTGGCTAGGAGAGATAATGTGATCCTTGTACGTATGGAATACTGGATTAGGAGTAGGAAGGCAGTAGTACCTCCATATATGGCAGGGGTGGCCAAACTGTGGTTCACAAGGCACATGAGGCTCTTTTAATGTTAAAGTGCGGCTCGTGGAGGCCCCTCCCCCAGCCCCATTCCTCCCCGCCATTCTCCACCTACCAGACTGGGGAGCGGGAGCTCAGGACCTCTGCCTTGCAGCAGGGTAGGGGGCTTCTGCCCAGCAGAGGGGGAGGAATGGGGTGCACCTGCCAGCGCTTGGGGGTTCAGCAGGAGTGGGGAAGACCCAAGCTCCAGCAGGTGTGCCCCAGCTCGCGAACTTCTGAAGATTGTTATATGTGGTTTGGACGGTCAGTAAGTTTGGCCACCCCTGGTATATGGCACTGAGACCATTAGTGGAATTCTGTATTCATTCAGTTCTGTGTCCACACTTAAAAAAATGGGAAAGAGGTCAGAAAAGAGCTGCAAGAATGAGCTGAGGTCTGAAAAAGATGCCTACAATAAGAAACACTATTTGGTTTACTTAGAAGGGGATTTGATCATGATCTTTAAGTACCTCCATGGGGAGAAGTTTCTGATGGTAGTAAGCTCTTAAAACTATAAAGCAAAAGCATAACAAGATCCAGTGCCTGGAAGCTAAAGCTAGATAAATTCAGCCTGGGGATAAGGCACAATTTTTAACAGCGAGGGTAATTAATAAATTGCCGAAATGGTTAAGAGACACTGCGGACTGGAGGTCTTCCTAAAAGATAACTTAACCAGAAGTTATGAACCTAATACAAGAATTACAGGATGAAATTCTATGACTTTTGCTGTGCAGGCAGTCAGATTACAATGACCATAACTGGTCACTTTCGGGCCTCAAATATCTGTGAACATGTAGTTTTCCTAAACTTTAACTGCATAACAAAATTTATGCAGCAAAAAGCCTTTTTTTTTTTTTTTTTTTTATTAAAGAACAGTTTGGTAAAGAGATATGCATGGCAAAATAATAAGTGGTTCAAGTTGGGTACTTTTCGGTTTTACAGTAGGGAACATTAACCAACCACCATGCACAGGTTCAAATACAAGAAAGCTGACGTACACTAGCAAGTGAACAAATCGAAACACTTAACATACTGTACTTCCACTTTAGATAGTTCAGTGTATTGAATTTGAACCGTGACGTTATTTACAAAAGGGTTTTTTTATATTTCAATAAATTAATCCTATCTGCTTCTGCTGGAATCAAATGAAATAAATACGCTCCTTAAATTTTAGAGTATTTGCAATTACACTATTGTCAAGTGCTTCTGCTATTGAATGCTTTGTCTTGTGCCATTTTTTTCCCATATCAGTTCTTGTTTTAACTTTAAAAAAGAAGTTGAAAATCATTTTTCCCCCCCATTTTAAAAAAAAAAAGGGAGTATAACCATTGTAACCTCAGCTGGAAATGTGCATTTTGTTTTTTGGGTTTTTTGATTGAAGAAGTATATTGTCCAAAAGCAACATTCTGCTTATCAGAAATAACACACATCACAATTAAATTACCAGAAATATAAAACAAAATACAGGTAGTGTTATATGTGCTATGAACATGCAAGTGTTTTATTAAACCTATTATAGATTGGCATCTTAAAAATATATTAATCTAATAGGTATTTTACTTTGTGTAACACTGACAGTTTACACTTTCAACAGGACATTAATTTAGCAGGTATTAATTTAAAAAAAAATCTTTTGTTTTAGACTTCTACACGCAAACCCAAGTCTTTCAACAATAATCCAACTGTCTGGATCTTTTAGAAGCTCCATCAATTAAAATTCTTACTTGATAGCAGAAATTATTTCAATACAGTGAAATCATATCAGTTGAGCCAAATTTCTAGTTGTTTTAAGAGTATTCAGCTGCATCTTGTTGAAAAGGTAGTGCCATTCGAGAGGGATGGGTAAACTCTCACTCTTGTACTTGCTTTCTAACGTGATTGTGTTCTTGTGTATACATCAAGATCTTCTCTACAGCATGCTTTGCAAACACTGGCAAGAGACTTTCACAGTTTTAATTGCCCACATCCATGCATTAAAAGGTTTGATGTGTATCTAGCACTACCTTAACCAGCTTACAGGGCTGATCCAACTGCTGCTGAAAATCAATGGAAAGATTTTCACTCACTGATGTCAAAGGGAGTTAAATTGGTTGTCTGACCTCTGGAAATAAGAGGATAGGTTTGAGGGCAGGTTGTATAGAAAGTGACTGTACTTAAGATGTGAGAAAGTGCCAGTGCAGTTATAAGATACTGATGTCAAAAGAACATGATTGATTCACTTGCCTCTACTGTGACAACTTCTCAAGCTTTGCCACCTGTAAACAGCCTTAACTGTGTAATATAAATATGAGACAGTACATACAGTAGAACCTCAGAGTTACGAGCACCTCGGGGATGGAGGTTGTTCATAACTCTGAACAAAATATTATAATTGTTCTTTCAAAAGATTACAACTTAACATTGCCTTAACACAGCTTTGAAACTTTGCTATTCAGAGGGGGAAAAAAAAGGGAAAGCAGCATTTAAGTAGTTTATATGTAACAGTACTATACTGTATTTGCTTTTTTTTTTTTTTTGAGGGGGGGGGGGGAGGAGAGTGTCTCTACTGCTGCCTGATTGTGTACTTCCAGTTGCAAACGAGGTATGGGTTGTCTGGTCAGTTCATAATTCTAGTGTTCATAACTCTGAGGTCCTACTCTATAAATGTCATGCATATTTATGAATTCATTCTAATATCCTTCTACTTTAACCCCTATGGGAAAGATATGACAGAGCATACAATAGCTGTATTTATACAGATATATTCCATTTCTGATTACTGACGATGGCTAAAAGATTACCTATGCTACATTTTCAGTAGAGACAGACAACAACTGATGTCATTTAACTACATTACTTAATAATCACATGCAAGCAGATTGACAGTTAGGAGCTACAGTTTTAATACTTTTAAGAAGCAGCAATTATTATACTACACTTATAAAGGAATCTGCTACAAGTTTCATATCCTCAACTGCCAAGATTACCTTATTGTTCTATTTCATAAATAATCTTGCAGCATTCACATTCCTGGGTCTCATCTCTCTACGAATAGAGAGAACTCTTCAAGTTCTTAAGGTTGTTTGACCCATAAGGGAAGAGGTAGCAGACCAAAACAGGAGTCACCATCCCTAACAGTAGTTAAATGCCACCCAAGATTAGCCACTGCCATTAGAACCTTGCAGTTAGATCCTGGTTTTAGCAGGAGGCAAATGTTCCACAAAGAAAAATAAGCTAATCAGAAAACAAAACTGAAAACTTAATGCCTCAAACAGTAGAACAAAAAGCCCACAGAAGTTTAAAGACAAGTCACTATCTCAAAGTTCCCCTCCAAACTCTGAAAGGAAAGGATGAGTTAGTAGGAATTCTGCAAGATGTGTTGTTCTATGTAGAAACAGAGGATAAGGTAAGCAGATCTGCCTCCTCTAAAAGGTACCATCTAGGCAGGATTCTTACTCCTGGAAAACAAGTAGCTCAGGGATATCCCACGAGTGCAATCAGAACAATGGCAACATGGAAAAAAATAATACCAACACCAACAACGAACAAGATACTCTCTCATACATCATTATCTACAAACAGATATATATTCTGAACAACCAGCATGCAGCCTTAACTCCAACCATAAATATAATTCACCAAAGCACGCACACATACAGATTCAAATTCTGTGACTGACAGGTAAAAGTTACTATCAAATTTAGAAAAACAGAATAACCTTAGAAAATTTAGAACTAAACAACAAAGATCATCCATGCGCATAACTCTTTCTAAAGACTACGGAATTGACTGCAAAATCTGAAGTCAGTGCTTAAGTTCAGGGAAGGCAACTGACTCCTACTCACCACTTCTGCTCTTCAGGACAAAAAATTTAAGAATTTAGGAAGCTGAGATACAGGACTGAGATTGCATGGATAGTATTTTTAAAGAAGTACTACTATAAAAGTAGCAGAGTACAAAAGAATTTTACTGTTATCAGCTTTCCTAATATCAATCTTCCTAATAGTCTGATAGCAGATGGATTAATACTTTGACAATATATTTCGGTTTTTTAAGAGTTTGAAAGTCAGAATCAAGGAGGTAAAGACTGAAAACAAAGAAGTTTTGCCACTAACTTTAATGAAGTAACCAATTGCAGGAGAGAAGACTGGCTAGTCAGATACCAAATGAAAAGCTCTCTCTGAAAACTCAGATAGCTCTCTGAAAACTTAGCTCATTTGAAAAAGAGTGCGCTCATGAAGAGCTTAAGTGTTTGGAAGTTATCCTTGACCCCAAGGACTATAAACACATCACTTGAGGAAACTGAAGAGAGCGCATATGCCAATTCTTGAGATGACATTCCTGACTAAACCAATGGAAACAAGGAGAGATGGTATATGCCTGACCAGAACCCAAGCAAGACTGACCACCATCTCCAACACCAAAGGTAGAAGAGGACCTTAACAGCCTCAATGATCACTCATCATCCCATAACTTTTAGCCTGCTGAAGACTTCGCTAGCCTCGCAATGACATTTCTAAAGCTTACCTTTCCCTTTTACAAAAAGCACTCCTCCTTGAATATTGTGTCTTTTATGTTTAACTATTTAGAAAAAACAACCCTCCCATAACAGCTGAATATATCATGTGTTTCACACATTACCTGTCTCTGAAACATAAACAGGATCCTGCTTAAGAACTTTATCGGGTTTTGAAGAGGATGGTTTTCTCTCTGGTGGCTTCTTAGATTTCTTTACTGACTGTGCCTCGTCTTCTGAATCTGTATTTGACCGCAGGATAAGTATTATTTTCCTCCACATACATACAGTCTTTAAATAACAGTTCAACACATCAGTTATAAAAACATCCACCTGGGGGAGAAAGGTACTCTGCGGAAGCCCAGAATACAGAGAAAAATGAAGCTGTACTGTTCTAATTTAAGAGACCTGTGTCATGGCCACCATCTTTCGACTAGGACAAAGACTAAATGGGACTTCCTTAAGAAGCCATCAATCACCCAGAAGAACTTTTGTTCAACAACAAGAAGCATTCCTTATTACCCATCCCAGGAACTAAGCATGTTGCTTCTGCAGTGGGCTGAGCTGGAGCCTGAAAATTAAACTCCAGTCTGTGACCCAGGGACTTTTTCGTGCCAACTGACAGAATGCAGAGAGGGTGCACAGGATTTTACAGGGATCTGCTGGATCGAATAACTCACTAAAGAATGGCACGTGAGGTCTCTACTTAGAGCCAGTAGTCCACTAATCATCATAATCATTGCAAAAATGTATGAACAAATAATATTTAAGGAGCTGTGTGTCTATACAGATTATGTTCTTAAGGCAGATAACCAGGAGGTAACATGTCTCAGAAAGGTTCCTTTCAGGTAGGGGGTAACAGACACTTGTCTCCCTGTCTGGTCACTGTGGATCTGTGCGCTTCACAATGTATGCCTATTTGCATACTGAGCCAGATGCTTATTAAGCAATTGCAAAAGGACTGAAAAAAGCAGAGGGAACCCAGCATATTTAATAGATGGTTACTTCTTACAGCATGACGTGCGTGGTTCAAGGGGACACACTACCAGAACAAGTATTTAGTTTTTTAAACACGCACAAAACTAGCACCTCTACATTTCTCTAAGAATGAAATGGTCAATCATCTCAGTGATTGAAAAGCCTGCTAGTCTTTTAAAGCATTTGGAGCAGTACTTCATTTTTCTTCACCCTAATGGAATAGGAGATCTAATGCTCCAGGCACACTGCAGGCACTCAGCAAATTAATAATATATTACAGGTGGCAGCTGGTTTGCATATACTATGTGTAGCACCAAACATTAATTTTGAAATATTTCCTTTAAGGCTCCCCAAGGGTATAAGGACTAGCTTAATATACAATTTCTCCTCAGTTTGATGTATTTTCAGTATTCAATGACAACATTCTGGTAGGCTTATTTATTTGTGCGTTCTGCAGGTTTAGCGCATCCCATTGTTTTTGTCTTAAAATTAGAGCAACCTTGTACTGCTGAACCAGCACACACACACACACAAAAATCAAACAGCCTGCAATGGAAGACACAAGCTGTAGGAAAGCCTGTAATCTTTTTTTCAATTTCATGATAACTCTAGGAGGCTTCAGCATCCAGAGGGGGAAGAAATGACAGTAACAAAGGGAGAAACCAGAAAGCTTCAAAAAATTTTAAACTTAAAAAAAAAAAAAACCTGATATATAAAACTTTTTTAGAAACTATTTTAAATTGTATCTTCTGGAGAATATTCATTAGAATTGGTTGAGCAGTCTTAAATTAAATTTTACTTTTTTTTTCATATTCTGAAATGTAGAATGTTTTTCCACATCAGCAGACTCCTGTGCCTCATACAGAGCAGACAGATCAGATCTCAGAATTGAAGGCCTTAAAATTGCCACCAAAAAAAAAAAAAAAAAAAATCTGTCAAGACCTTTAAAACAGAAATCATTCTTTATAGCTGGCATTTAAAGATACTGAGTAAACTAGTTCTAATCTAAACTCCAAATCTGGGTTTTTCAAATTGTTGACTAAGGTCTAGTGAAAATTATTTTGCATACATATATGGGTTAGAATTTTTAGATGTTGCTAGAGATGCAATGCTGCATTTTGTGATACTGAGGAGTGACAACAGAAAATGTAACTGTTCATAGTGATAACCACCAAGCAATGAATCACTTTCAGCAGTGAGAGCCAAAAGCATTTTAAACACAAGATGCTCTTATTTCTTCTTTAAAAGCAGCAAAGAATCCTGTGGCACCTTATAGACTAACAGACGTTTTGCAGCATGAGCTTTCGTGGGTGAATACCCACTTCTTCAGATGCAAGACATCTTCTTGAGCACAAACCTCCAAGAGGTTGGGTTTTTTTAATGCGTTGCATTGAGGGGTAACAATTACCTGCTACCCCTCCATTTTAACTGGCAGTACCGCAAAAGACACAAAGCAGCATTCTAAAGCGGTAACAAATTTTACCTGAATCATAGATTATCCTTTTTTTCTTGTTTGTCTGCTTTCGTTTGGAATCATCTTCATTAGATGAATTCTTCACCTAGTAGTAAAAGTCCATTATTTCCACTATCAAGTTCTTTCTTGCTTTCTTTCTACACCTACAGTTCATTAACTAGAAGTTGTAGTATTAATTTTTAGGAGAAACATGGTAATGTCCATGCGTAAAAATAAATTTAAGAACTTAAACTATAAGCTTTCAGTTAAGTGGCTATAAAATAGGAACGCAACAAGGACAGGCAAAGTTCATTATATTCCACAAAGATAACAGTTTGAAAAAAAATCAAAAAGTACACAGACTGCAACTGAAACAAAACAATTAAAATAATCAGACACCATCCTCAAATACCTCTGAAATTTTAAACAGCTTTGTGGAATTTTGACAACTAATCTAATCAGAAATGTAAAGAATGTACTAGTTAAAACATGATTTGTTTGCTCCCTCTCTTTTAACATAAACTGCCATAACAGACAGACCAGTGATCCCATCTAGTCCAGTGTCGTGTCTGATACTGGCCAATACCACACACTTAAATGTCTGTTATGGCATTTTTTACAACTGTACAATCATCTGCCCATATGGGAGCTTTCTTCCTGACCCAGTCAAATTGGTGGTTGCCTTCTGACCTGAAGCATTAAGGGTTATAACAACTTTTTTATTTTTATTTTTTTTTAAAGAAGTCTTATCTAACATTTCCTATTATCCACAGGAAAGGTTCATACAATGTTCAACTCTATTCTGAAATCTACTAAGCATTTTACCTTAATTATGCCTTCAGTTCCACAACTCAAGTATGGGTTGTATAAAATTGATAAGGAAATTCTATTTTTAAATTGTTGCCTTTCAATTACATTGAACAGCTCCTTGTTCTTGTGTTACAAGTGAGGATAAAGAGATATACCAAATTCACCTTCTCTATACCATTTATTATTTTGTACCCTATCTTCCCTCTCATCTGTCACTTCTTTGAGCTAACAGTGATAATCTTTCAGTCTCTCCTAATTCAGAAATCTTTCCAGGGCTCTAATCATTTTTGTCACCTGTCTCTGAACCGCCCCACTTTGTTATATCCTTTTGAACTCAAATCTTTCCACTCACATTAATTACCCTAATTTTAAATATATCTCATTACATATTTTGACTCTGAGCCTACAATGAGCTCCACGTGGGCAGTGCCCTGAATTACAGTGCTAATCTTTTCTCCCCAAAGCATTAGACAATGGAGGTAATTTAAGTGTAAAGGCAAGAATAGTTCATAAGGTCAAATATGGCAGCTTATTTTAAAAATACATCCTATGGACAGCAATTTAAGTTATGTCAAAGGTGCCTGGGCACGTAAATGCATGCCCTTTCTAGCATGTTTATAAATCTAAATAAATTAGGGTTTGCCTTGGCAGAGCTCCTTACATGATCAGGACCTTAGCTAGATTTGCTTTAAATATTTCATAGAATTGTTTCCATGACAGTATCACAATCTTTTCCCCCCTTCCAAGCATATGGAAAACTAACAATTTATTTATCATACAAGAAAAAAAAAAGTTACAAGAAGATTGGGATGCAGAAATAAAAGCGACTTCTGCTAGGCTAACTCCAATCTCAGCACTATTTTCTATGCTGGATTTGAGAACTGTGTTTGCTTGGTTTTGCTAGCCAAACTTGGTTTAGGAAACATATTTCTCTTTTTCCACTTCTCATTGCCACCCATGAGACATAGGACCCAAGTTAAATGTTCTCCAGGAAGCAGGAATGCTGACCACAGTGGAGGGCAATGTCACTACAGAATACATTCCATAGTGCCATATTAAATATGCAGGTGAGATTTTTGGTTCTGGTATAATATTAGTTGGAAATGTCTCCCTGACTCTGCAAAGGCCAATTAGAATTTATTTTGGTTTTGACTATAGAGAAATGACTCAAACATTTTTTAAATAGCTGATGAGAAACCATTGAAAATAACATTTAAACCAAGAACACAAAGCCCAGAACAGCCTGCAGCTGAGCAAACTGACCTTGATATCCTTTGTTTTCTTCTTCCCATCTGAAGACTCTTCCCCATTTTTGGTTTTCTCTATCTTTTTCACTCTCTCACATTCATGTTTCTTGCCAGTAGGTACAACCCCAAAGAATTTTCTGATATCCTAATAAAGGGGGAGAGGGATTTAAAAAGGCAACACACAATAATTTGACCTTTCACTCAACAAAAGAGCGAGATTATTTTTAAAAAAGCAAAATTACTCTCTCAACAACTCTTCGACCATTCACTGATCTAGAAGTGTTGCTTAAAACCTGTAGAGATGAATGTACTCATATCTAGTCAATACAGGTCTTACAGATGCATAACAATCTTTGCTCAGTGGCGGCACATATGGCAGCAGCTTTCCTTTCCACTACAGATCATTCCAAGAGCCCACTTTTCCCCTAGTTGAATATCTCTGCTAGCCATCCTATTGCAAACCACAACACATTCACATTACTGATGGGATAAAGTATAACAAACAGTTGCAATTAGCTCCAAAAATATTCAGTAAACTCTGACAAGGATAGCCAAAACGTCAAAGAGTCTTTTATAGATCAAATGAATAACCTACTGTGGGGCAGACCCTAACACAGATGAAACTCCTCAGCAAAGCCCACAGGTAGCTACAGGATATTGAATCCCAGCACCCTCCATCTTTTCAGAATCTGGGGAAGATGGGTCATTTCACCAGGGCTCTAGCATCTGCAAAGTGTTTGGTATAGTTCTCCAGCTAGTAGGTCTTATCATTTTTTCCAAGTTCAAGCAATGTTAATCAACCTACAGAGATCAAAAGGGTAACATATTTATGGCATCTCCTACCACTAATACAAGAACAAAAAGAGCTTTCTACCTACAAAAGTTTGAACTTTATGAGGCTCTTGTATAAGCATACAGCATACCCACAAACACAGACCCGACATCTATTAAGAACCCTTAATATTTAAGACTATTTACTTAAAAAGGGAATCATGTTATACCTGTTTACAGTCATTGTCTCCAGGGATAGCAGCCATTTTAATGGCAACCATTATAGGAGCAGCACATAATCATTTGGTCTGAATTTATAGAAGACAGAGGGTGTGGCTTGTGACTATATTCTACCCAGGTAACACTACTTTCTGATTTACTCCCTAGAGATTTCAGCTAAGTAATTTCCCAGGAATACCAAGACCTGCAGAATTTTCTCATAAACTGTGAGTAATACTAGTTCTTTGAATTTTAATATTATTTCTGCATATTTACACAAGTTTGTAGAGCTACTGAGAAAGTGCCTTTGTCAATGCCTTACTCTAGATAAGCTTGATGTGAAAGTATACTACTCAGGCTCCTTTCTGAGTTAGATTTAGAAGGCCAAACAGAACATGTGATTTATTAAACAAGAATTAGCATTTTTTTCCCTGATAAAACCTGAGACTTATTTATTGTCAAGTTTTGAGCTGTCTTCTTGTTTTAGACAGTTCACTTTAATGAAAACTTGGATTTGCTATATTTAATTTACACCTAAGGCGTTGACCCTGTAAGTAGATGTTTTGGGGTTGAAATAAATGGCATTCTATTTACACAAGGGCCTTAAAGGCTTGAGACCTAAATAATTAGTACTATTATATTTGTGTTACTCAGCTGTTTTGCAGGTATTCTGTCACTAGAGTAATACCAGTACTTTACAAGTTATGAATTTTGACTGTAAAAGGATAGTTCTAAAATTTAAAGGGACACTGTCAACCTCAAACAATGACTGAAGTAGTTTCAAGTGCTGCATATGCCTCTGAATCACCATTCCCAATTTTTATAGTCTTCACAATGATACTTTTCTCTTACCTGTTGATGTGTGAAAACTCCACCCAGGCAGAAAAAAACTGATTACAATCCTGTCTGGGGCTTTTGGGTTCAACCCTTATATATTCACTACTACTACTAAGTAAACTAATTAGGAGGAAAGCTGTTTCATTTTCACTTTTCAGTAACAGTCCTCATAGGTGTGATAGAGGTAATTTTTAAGTTAGTTGTATCCCTTTGACTATTCCACCATGACTTAAATTTAAACTAATGACTTGTTAATGTACCTAAGACCTTAGTTCCTTTTGTGCTGCTGACACATTTGTCATAAATATGAATTGCTCTACATATTCTGCATACATCAAATATTAGTTATAAACCTACAACACTCAAGATACGTGTATGTAAACATAAGTGACTTTTTTGTTTAGCCAAGTCTTTAAGCTTTAGTATCCCTTGCAAATAAGTAACTGTTAATGCTGTAATCACAAGTTTCTGCTGTAACTTTTTCTAAAATGGATAATAAAGAGAAATATGCATGGACTACTTGTTTCAGCTGTGCAAATATTCAATATGTACACACAACAGAAATCACTTTGCACTAGAAATGTTGTTGGGATGAACTAGGTGACCATATATGGTTTTCTGTCTTTATAGTTTCTTTAGCTAAATATACAGAGGAATTACACTTCCTGGGGACTTATTAACCCAATCTCTTATTAAAGGGACATATAAATTTGTTTAAGAACATTGTAGAATGTGAAGGTTTTATGAAAATGTAAGGTTTTCACAGCTGTTTATACTTCAGTGAAAAGTTTAGTTGAGATTTAAACACATTCTTGTCCAGCATTTTCAACCCAAACATAATTACAGCCAGTGTGCATGAAAACCAGACAATGACTCTGACTAATCTGTATTTGTTGGCCATGCTAAAGTGCAAAAAGTAATCACAATTGATAATAAAAAGGTAGACTTCACTTTCAGTTTTAATAACGAAGTCTGTATGTAATTTCCAAAATTATTTAACCTTACTCGTTTTAATCTCCAGGAAATATATCAGGGTGCTAGTTATAAAGAGATTCTCTTCCAAGATGCTGTATTGGTTTTTTATTTCAATTTTCTACCTTGACTTGAGCAAATGGTAGTGTTTCAACCAAAAAAAGCATTTCCACAGAAGAACAAATCTAAGAGTTGGGTTTAAACTGACATTTGTGTTTCCATGTAAATTTTACAGGTATTCAATAAACACTCACTTCCTAAGTTCTGTCTAGGGCCAGAATGTCAAGGATGTTACTATCTCCCATTCTTTGAAATAGAAACTTAATTAAGAAATTGTTTGAAAGTAACTTGTTTGCCCCAGGTTCTTCCCTTTTTAAATTACCGTAAGTTCCCTGGTTCATTCAGGGCTGTAAAACCCAAACCATGAAATAACTTTCATATTCTGGTTCACCAGCTCTCATGGATTGCAAAGCAAACTGCTTGTCTTTACAGAAAACTCCCACCATCACTGAACTCCTGTATTTTATTTTAAATACTATGTGCTGTTTTAAACAAACAATATTATGGTATGTTTAGTTTGAGTTAAGACATATTTTGTCTCAAAATGAGTTACTGATTCTCCTATAAACTTCCTTTAAGTGTTTAATGTTTGTTGTAAAATCTACCACTTTCCTTTTATCATGTAAACTGCACCAATATGCACCTTAAATACAAGACATCTGTGACAGAGTGGGAATTTTTTGTAATATCTTTAATGCCTATGTGTGCCTCAGTTTCCTCTGTACTTCACATTGCCACCCAACAGGAGCAGAAGGATTAATACTGCTCCTGGAATGGTGTAGGAGACAGATGTGCCTGTCACCTTGCTGTCTAGGTGGAATGAATGGTTGTCAAGGAACTGGTTGAAAGTGACTAGATCAACAGAGGGTCCAGAGAAATAATGCAAGGCCAACTGACTGAAAGATCAATGCTCAAAAGTGGGAAGCTCCAGCAAGTGGGTTGCGAACTCAGTCATGGTCCTGCCTGGAGAACAAAGGACCGAGAGGTCACCAGCAAAGGATAAAGAGTGGGCTTCTAGAAGAAGCTGGCTTTTCCCTCTCCTGGAACTGTTAAAGGGAGAGAAAGACAGGAACCAAGCTGGAGTTCATGACAGCTTGGATGGCACTTGCACTGGCTTAGCCAGGAGGGACTATAACTTGAACTTTCTCCTCCCTGGGTACATATACACAGGAATAAAAGCCCCATGGTTTAGCTCGATTTCAGTAAGGCATTTGATACGGTTCCACCTGGGGAAGTAATAGCTAAATTGAAAAAGGTGGGGATCAATATGAAAACTGAAAAGTGGATAAGGAACTGGTTAAAGGGGAGACTACAATGGGTTGTACTGAAAGGTGAACTGTCAGGCTGGAGGGAGGTTACTAGTGGAGTTCACCAGGGATTGGTTTTAGGACCAATCTTGTTTAATCTTGTTATTACTGACCTTGGCACAAAAAGTGGGAATGTGCTAATAAAGTTTGCAGATGACACAAAGTTGGGAGGTATTGCTAATACAGAGAAGGACTGGGATATCCTACAGGAAGATCTGGATGACTTTGTAAACTGGACTAATAGTAGTAGGGTGAAATTTAATAGTGAAAAGTGCAAGGTCATGCATTTAGGGATTAATAACAAGAATATTGGTTATAAATTGGGGACACATCAGTTGGAAGTAACAGAGGAGGAGAAGGACCTCAGAGTATTGGTTGATCACAGGATGACTGAGCCACTGATGTGATGTGGCCATTAAAAAAGCTAATGCGGTCTTGGGATGCATCAGGCGAGGTAGTTCCAGTAAAGATAAGGAGGTGTTAGTACCGTTATACAAGGCACTGGTGAGACCTCATCTGGAATACTGTGTACAGTTCTAGTCTCTCATGTTTAAGAAGGATGAATTCAAACTGGAACAGGTACAGAGAAGGGCTACTAGGATGATCTGAGGAATGGAAAACCTGTCATATGAAAGGAGACTCAAAGAGCTTGGCTTGTTTAGCCTAACCAAAAGATGGCTAAGGGGAGATATGATTGCTCTTTATAAATATATCGAGGGATAAATATCAGGGAGGGAGAGGAATTATTTAAGCTCAGTACCAATGTGGTCACAAGAACAAATGGATATAAACTGGACACTAGGAAGTTTAGACTTGAAATTAGATGAAGGTTTCTAACCATTAGAGGAGTGAAGTTCTGAAACAGCCTTCCAAGGGGAGTAGTGGGGTCAACAGACATATCTGGTTTCTTAAAAAAAAAAAAGGTAATTGGAGATATACCAATCTCCTAGAACTGGAAGGGACCTTGAAAGGTCATTGAGTCCAGCCCTCTGCTTTCACTAGCAGGACCAATTTTTGCCTCAGATCCCTAAGTGGCCTCCTCAAGGATTGAACTCACAACCCTAGGTTTAGCAGGCCAATGCTCAAACCACTGAGCTATCCCTCCCCCCAGCCTAAGACTAAGCTTGATAAGTTTATGGAGGGGATGGTCTGATGGGATAGCCTAATTTTGGCAATTAATTGATCTTTGATTATTAGCGATAAATATACCCAATGGCCTGTGATGGGATGTTAGATGGGGTGGGATCTGAGTTTTCTTTCTACAGAGTTTCTACAGAGAATTCTTTCCTGAGTGCTGGCTGGTGAGTCTTGACCACGTGCTCAGGATTTAGCTGACTGCCATGGTTGGGGTCAGGAAGAGGCCCTGGAGGTTTTTCTCCTTCCTCTGCAGTGTGGGGCACGGGTCACTTGCTGGAGAATTCTCTGCACCTCGAGGTCTTTAAACCATTATTTGAGGACTTCAATAACTCAGACATAGGTTAGGGGTTTGTTACAGGAGTGGGTGGGTGAGATTCTGTAGCCTGCATTGTGCAGGAGGTCAGACTAGATGATCATAATGGTCCCTTCTGACTTTAAAGTCTATGAGTCAAGTATCAGCGGGTGGCTGTGTTAGTCTGTATCCACAAAAAACAACAAGGAGTCCAGTGGCACCTTAAAGACTAACATTTATTTGGGCATAAGCTTTCGTGGGTAAAAAACCACTGGTTCCCCCTTGTGAGGTACTCCCTTCTCTTCGTTTGTCGTCATATAATGCGTGCATCTGTAACTTTCACTCCATGCTTCTGAATTGAGGTTTTTGCCCATGAAAGCTTATGCCCAAATAAATCTGTTAGTCTTTAAGGTGCCACCACACTCCTCATTGTTTTTATTGTCATCCAAGTTGGGCTTGCAGGGCTAAAAACTGCTATGTAGATGTTCAGGCTTGGGCTCAAGCTCAAATGTCTACACAGCAATTTTTAGCCCCTGAGCCAACTGATCTGGTTCAGACATGGATATTTTTATCCCCATGTAGAACTAATCTCTGTGCTAACCCAAGGACTTTGATTCTGTATGCTAGGTGACTAATAAATTAATTGTTACCCTGTTTTGAAAAGGCTGCCTGATGTTTCTGCAGTGAGAGCACTGCATGATGAAGTACAGTACAAGCCTTCCACAGGGGGCTGGTTTAGCAGGATTTGCTGCCAGGTGCCACAGAGAGACAGATTGCTGATGCCCAAAGGCCCAGTTCAGGGGTGGGCAAACTTTTTGGCCCAAGGGCCACATCTGGGTGGGGAAATTGCATGCAGGGCCGTGAATGTAGGGCTGGGGCAAGGGGTTGCGGTGCAGGAGGGAGTGCAGGGCATGGGAGGGGGTGTGGTGTGCAGGAAGGGGCTCAAGGCAAGGGGTTGGGGCAGAGGAGGGGTGCGGGATGTATGAGGGGGCTCAGGGCAGGGGGATGGGGTGCAGGAGGGATGTGAGGTGCAGCAGAGGGCTCAGGTCAGGGGGTTGGGGTGCTGGAGGGGTTCAGGGTGCAGGCTCTGGCCCGGCGCTGCTTACCTGGAGTGGCTCTGGGGTGGCAGCGGCGCACACCGGGACCAGGGCAGGCTCCCTGCCAGCCTGCCTGCTCTGGCCCCACGCTGCCCCCGGAAGCCGCCAGCACCACATCCCTGCAGCCCCTGGGGGAGGGGGAGCAGAGCATTCTGCACATTGCCCTCACCTGCAGGTACCTCCCCCGAAGCTCCCACTGGCTGCGGTTCCCCGTTCCTGGCCAATGGAAGCTGTAGAGGGTGGTGCCTGCAGACAAGGGCAACATGTGGAGCCCTCTGTCCCCGCCCTCCCACCACCTTCCCCAGGGGGTCACAGGGACGTGGTGCCGGCCACTTTCAGGAGTGGTGCGGAGTTCCAGGGGTGGTAATCCCACGGGCTGAATCTGGCCCGCAGGTTGTAGTTTGCCCACCCCGGCCCAGTCTCGGGCCACAGGCCAGCCCCTCTAGAACAGTGTGGGTCCTTGGGGCCTGACACACTGAAGAAGTCACTCCCAAAGAACTGGTTACAGGCTGCGGCGTACACCGGACCTTGTGGATCTGTGACAGTATCTACCAAAAATAACCACAGTATCTTAGACTGATGAGTAATGTGGTGACACTATTAGAGGAGTGCCCAAAGCAAAGTCTACAAAACACCTAAACTGCAATCCATTGGTGCTTTCTTTATTATACAGGTCTGGCTCAGTGAGACTAATGATTTTTAACAGACAAGAGACAATGAATTATTTGTCTTTAATGGCTGGGTAAGCGTTCTTGTTTCCATTGCTGGTGAACTCAAACAAGCATCTTCTATTTATCCATCAAGCACTGTTCATGCAAACACTATGACTTGTCTTTTGATAATAACCTTGTGACCATAACGCAGTTATCTGTAGAGGTTTTTAACTTCAAAATTTGTCTCCCTTTGTTAACACAATGTTCCATTCTCTTGCTGCAAATCATCCTTTGATCCCCATATCAAGGCAGAAGTAGCTTTCTTCAATTGTTTAAAATTAGTTTCTCAGCAAATTGCCAAAGCTTCAAGATAATAGCATATAATCCACACGAAACCACTTTCTGAATAAAGGCTTAGATTTGAGTGCTTACTTTACCTTAAAGCGACTAAACTAAAAGACTGTATATATCCTTCAAGTGTCCTCTGTTTACCATCTTCAGCATTGCTATATTAGCCTTCAAATTCTTCTTCAGACATCCCATTTTTTCCCAGAGGAGAAATATAATCTTGTTAGAAGCTACTGGACTGTAACAGGTGTACGGATGAAACTATTCTTGCATTATATGAAGCTAAAAATAGGAGAAGCAAAATGGAACTTACTTCATGCCATATATATATCTGGGAAAAACACTAAAAAAAAAAAATCTATAGGCCTGGTCTATACGAGACTTATGTCAGTATAGCTATGTAAGGAGCATAAAGAGGTGTGATCCCTGACTATCATAGCTTTTTCAGCAGAAGCCCCTAGCGTAGCCCATATTATACCAATAAATATGCAGTTTTGCTGGTATAGCTTGTTTTGCTTCTGAGCACTGGTTTTACTACACCAAGACCAAGCACAGCTTCCAGATAGAGTGTGGATGCAATTCTGAGTGCTTTGCTGGTATAGTATACCAGTATTCTTATACAAATAGAATGTTGTTAAAGTAGACATAACCCAGGTAAAACCAGAGCAAAACAACTGTCTGACTGGTCCATATCTTCAGTCCAAACGACTGAACTACTTATTAGTTCTAATTTAATCCTAAAATGGACCACTTCCTTCCTTTTTAGTTAGGATACCAACCTAAAAAGGAAATGTTCTGACTGACCATACTTTTCTAAATGTCAGACTGTATATTTTAAATATTGGTATATGAAAAAACCTGGCATTATATGCATGCTAACTTCTTGAAATGCTGTCTGAAACGAACATTTTAAAGTGTCTCTTGCCCTCTGATGGATATATAACATCAGCAGCACCAACACTGCTTAAATGTTGGATTTTTCCTGTGCTTATAGGTGGAGGCTACTGCCATCCAACAGGCAACAGTCAAGTGTGATTCCTCATTTGCCTAGAGGAAGCTTGCCAATCTCTTTTTCCGAAAAAGTCATAAGGAATAAGCCCCAGTTACATTCACCAATATGGCTGTCCCAGAGCAAACCCTAAGGACAAGCTAACAAACACTGACTTGTACCGAGGTAGGTTTCAAGCCAGGGCTAAACTCCAGTTTATAGCAGTTTGCCTATTTGCCAGGAGGGGCTTGCAACAGTGATTGAACACACATGACAAACTCTCATTGTAGACAAGGCCTTAGTAATTGGATTCCCTTCCCTTATTTTAAATACTGTTTTCTCTCATGGAAGAATTTCCATGAAGTTTTCTTCTTGCCTTGCTCTCAATAGTTTGTTCCCTTCAAGCAGCTGAAACAGGATAAGCTCTGCCTCTCATGGGCCAACTGCCTCATGCATGTTACTTTTCTTCTGTGCAATCAGTAGTAAAATTAAATCGATGAAGTATATAACATTTGTCTGGAGTAAACTGAAATAGATGAGAAGCACAAAAGTAATTTTCACAGAACTATGAAGGAAGGATACCTGATATTCTATATCCAGTTCCAATTCCTATACCAAGGTGTTAAAATAAAAGGACAGAAAACACAGCTATTTTGTGTTTGTGTCTTCTCACTGCAAACATTAAGTAACTAAAGCTGGAAATAGCCATTTAAAATGCACCTTTTGGACCTCTTCATATCTAATTCTAGTCCTGTACAAGTCTAGTAGCAGTCTTCCCTGGGAAGTAGTATACACTTGCAAATTTCATTGTGAAGAGAGCAGAGCTCAGTTTGAAACCTTAAGCAGTTTATCAATACAATTCAAGCAATAGTTATTTAACATTAATTTAGCATAATTCATTTCCAGAAGCAAATAAACTAAACCACATTGGGTATATCTACATGGGACTAAAAATCCCATAGCTGGCCTATGTCCACTTACTCAGAGTCATGGGGCTCATGCTCCAGAGCTAAAAATTGCTGTTTAGATGTTCAGATGTCCACCCTTGCAGGCTCCCAGAGCTTGGGCTCCAGCCCAAGCCCAAATGTCTACACAGCAATCTTTCAGCCCCTGAGCGTGAGCTAGCTGACAGTCCCACTAGAGGATTTTTTATCCTTCTGTAGACATACCTATTAAGCCCACTTTAATTCTGAACAGCATCATCTGGTGATGTAATGCAGGTTAACTAATCTACTTCAAATACACCTCTTTAATTAGGATTAATTTTCCTGCATCTCTCTATGCAGGCAAGACAGCTCAACAATTGCACCAGTTTGATTAAATTGTTGTAGAACCCTACCTTTAGTTAAATCAGTCCAAATTACATAGAACAGGCCTAAGAGATCATATAATCAAGAGATAAACACTTTATTATGAATTATCTCACTTAGCACCATAAATGGAAAATGGGCAGGGAGAGGGGCTAAATATATGCATAAACTAGAACCAAAATAAAGCTGTTTTAATTCACATCTTTAGTTACTTAGGCAAAAGATCTATACATGGACACCCTTAATTTGGATTAAGTATCCTATTTAACTTGATTTTTACTGACATTAAACTAGGGCACTCAGTCCAAAATAAGTAACCATATATAGATATACTGAAACAACTAAAATTGTGAATTAAAACGATCATTATTTTGGTTCCAGCTGGTGTGTAGACAGGATGGCCTAGCAGGCTATCAGCATCCTAAGACAAGGAGGAGTACTTGGGCTGATACAGACTAACACAGCTACCCTTCTGAAACCAGTGTCCTAAGAGCAGCACCACAGCCAAGGAGCTAAGTAGGGTACACAGGATCACATGTGGAATACAAACTTAATCCACTTTAATATCGCCAATATGTGGCACTTGGTAGGTGAGAGTTTGAAAGAACGACTTGCCCCTGCCCCTAAAACACCCACAGAAAGGCCAGAAGGCCCTTCCAAAGGGGAAGTCAGTAACCCCCACAGCTGACTTTAGCAGCACAGGGAAACGTTCCCCCCGGCTGGCTCGCCCGCCCCCGCCCCGCCCCGCCCCGCCCCGCCCCGCCGCAGCGCCGCTCCCTCGCGTTTCCTAGAGGATAAGGAAGGTCTCTGCCCCAACCATCGCTCTGAGCAGCAAGAGCCAGGCCGCTCGCTGCTGCGGCCCCGCCGGCGGGGAGCCTGGGGAAGGGAGCACCCGGGCGGGTCGCAGCCTCGTTTCACGGCGCGGTGAGGGAGCCCGCCCCGCCTGACCGCGCTGGGGTCCCACGCGCCGGCCGAGCGGGAGCGCTACCGGCACCCACGCCCCGGGGAGAAGGGGGTGTCGGGGCCAGCTACCCACCCCCGCCGCGCTCACCATGTTGCCGGGGGTGGTTTATCTCGTTAGCGGGTAATAGCGGGCCGCCTCCTGCGCCATCCCCCCCTTCGCGCCAACGCCAAACGCGCGGCGCGTGGGAGTGACGTCACTAACGCGGGGACGGCTGAGGCGAGTGCCGATTGGAGGCGGGGAGGGGACTGGGTGGGGGTGGGAGGTGGAGGGGGGTGGCTGGATGTGGGTAGGAGGGAAAGTGCTGGGACTGGAGCCTGTTAGATATTTAAGGGGATGCGGCAGACACAGGGTGACAGATGCCTAGTCCAGGTGCTTAATTGCCTGCTGGGCACCTTACCTCTCAGTTTGCCTGGAAAGCATGTTGAAGTCTTTTGTTTACAATCACCTAGCGTTGTGGATAGGGCCCTATCAAATTTGTGGTCCATTTTGGTCAATTTCATGGTCATAGGAATTTAAAAATAATAAATTTAATTATTTCAGCTATGTAAATCTGAAGTTTCACGCAGTTGCATTTTTAGGGGTCTGGACCCAAAAAGGAGTTGTGGGGATTGCAGGGTTATTGTAGGAGGGTTGCGGTACTGCCACCCTTACTCAGGGCCAGTGCAACCATTTAGGTGACCTAGGCAGTCGCCTAGGGCACTAGGATTTGGGGGGGGCGGCATTTTCTTCAGCAGCGACCACGGCGCCCAGATCTTCGGCTGTCCCGGTCGCCACCGGCATTTAGGTGGAGGGAGCTGGGGCAGGGGAGCGCAGGGAGGGCCACCTTCAGCAAGTGGGGGGAGGGGGCACTGCATGCTGGGGAACTCTCCGCCTCTGCCCCGCCTCCTCCCCGAGCACGCCGTGGCTGCTTCACTTCTCCCGCCTCCCAGGCTTGTGGCACCAATCAGCTTAGGCGCCACAAGCCTGTGGGGTGGGAGAAGTGAAGCAGCGACGGCATGCTCGGGGTGGAGGCGGAGTAGGGGTGAGCTGGGGTCGAGGGGTGCCCCTGAGGCCGGAGAGAGGGAGCTGCCGCAGGGGGGGGCGCCTCAGGACAGAGCTGCCGTGGGAGGACGGGGGAGGGCACAAGGTGGAAGTTTCGCCTAGGGCGCAAAACATCCTTGCACTGGCCCTGCTCTTACTTCTGCACTGCTGCTGGTGGGGCGCTGCCTTCAGAGCAGGGCCCCTGGCCAACAGCCTCTCCTCTCCATCCACCCAGCTCTGAAGGCAGCACAGAAGTAAGGTTGGCAATACCACTATCCGCCCTACCATCACCAATACCTTGTGACCCTCCTGAAACTCCCTTTTGAGTCAGAACCCCCAATTTAAGAAATGCTGGTCTCCCCCATGAAATCTATATAGTATAGGGTAAAAGCCCACAAAAGACCAGATTTCATGGCTGTGAATTTGATAGGGCCCTAGTTATAATTAAATTATTATTTGAAATGTAGTTTAAAACCTTCACCATGTCCAGAACAGTGTGCCTCAACCTTGTCCTGAGTTTGCTGCTCCTCATCCCTCCCCACTTACACCTCAGGCCTAGCAGGGTCCTGACTCCTGAGAAGTCATGCTGTGCTGAAGAACCAGCTCTATGTAGAAGGGCTGCTTTCAGTGGGAGCAGTGGCAGGCTTTTCTTCATCGTCTCCTGCTTTTACCTCAGTCTTTGCAATTTTCATTTGTCTGCAGCTGTACCATTTTTGTCTCTGCCCTCCGCCCAATTCCATCTGTCTATTCTATCACCCAAGTGTTTGAACACCTCACAAACATTAATTAATTAATCCCCAATCTGCCACGATGACGTAAGGTATGCATTAACTAAAGTTAGGCCATCAAAAGTGCCAGGATGGAAGACCAAGAAAAAGCCTGGGTGCTGGAACCATAGTGAGTCTGTCAATTTTGAACCAACTAATCAATAGCAGTGCTTAAGAGTTTTTAGAATAAATTAAGGCCTGAAAGTATGTCTGATTTGTTCTGTTTTTCTTGCTTTTTACCTTTAGAAATATATCAGACATGTCAAATCTGGTCTTTCTTGGTTTTGCTAGAAGTCTTAGATTTGGATTTTGAATTCTCAGCCTTCAACTGAAGCCATGTTCCCTCAGTTAAAGGCTGAGAGATTTCAAAATCCATATGAGAGACCTTTACCAAAACCAGGAAGTCTTTTTTATAAAGATGCTAATTTTTAAGAGACATTTTTCTCCCAATTTTTTCTCAGATTACTGCACTGAATGGGCATTAGAAACAATAACAAAAATGAGAATTTTATTTGGACTGTTTAAATAAAGTTCCCATCTCAGTCAGGTTTCATTTGCTTGACTTCTCTGATGTCATAAGCTTATTGGTTCTCTAGTTTCTAGGTCTTTCAGGAAAAACAGGTTACAATGAACCTGAATTTATCATATTAAAAACAAGGCTAACTCTCACCTTTTTTTAAAGGGGAAAAAACTCTCAGACCTTCTTTATATCACACAGAAGCAAACAAGGGTTCAAACCCAATTGTTTCTTTTACAGGTGCTGCTTCAGGTGTTATCTTTTGGATGAGTCCTGATCACTTGTGCTTATTACAAATCCACTGTCACTTTTTGCAAGAACAGGAAAATCTACCGTGATACCTCGGTCAAATTCCAATATGGGTAATTACATTTTGCTTGTCTTAATTCCGCATATAATTTAAAGTGGATATGGTATTTTTATCTTCCTATTCTGTATTGTTGGAAGGTTTTGTACAGATAAAACTGCCAAATTTAATTCTAAAGGTTGGGTCTGTATTAATAGTGTAGAATCTGTAGACTTGCCTTGCCTGAGCAGAATGCCCTATACTATCAGTTAACTAAGAACCATTTAGATGAGAGGTGCTATATAAAAGCAAAATCATTATTCCATCTCTTTTTTTTCCGCTAGGTCAGCAAGCATCATATAATAATGTTTTCCTGAGCGTTTGGGGGTTAGTTTATTTTTCCAGGGGATTTCTATGCAGAATTCTATAGTTACTGCTCAGTCTTCAACCTTGGTGCTTTTTAAAACTGTTTAAGCCCATTACAATCTGGCTGAGAGTTTTACTGATAAGACAAATTGTGTATCTGGATAAAGAGATTGAGCTGGTAAAACAAAGTAAAGCAGTTGTTTAGCTGTTGGAATTTTATAATTAAAGAAGTCTGTTTTACTTATGCAACAGGTTTAAGGTGAGGTCTTTGAACTTCTAAAATTAAAAAACTTAGAGATGGAAAATATGGAGGATGCTTCTTGGATATGGATCTGTTTGTCCGACATGACAGAACATATTTTGTTCGTAGTGTTAAGCTGAAGAATTCTGTGTAGCTTGAAAGCTTGTACCTTCCACCAACAGAAGTTGGTCCAATAACAGATATTACTTTACCTGCCTTGTCACAGATCATATTTTAACATTAATGATATCATACTACTAGCCTGTTTAATTCCTTAATTCTGACTTTGTGTTTTGACAATGTCTTGTATAGGGATTGTTATTCCTTTCTGAATGTACATAATCACGTGGAATGTACATTTTGAATATTAGCATAGCTTGTGAATTAACATTTCTGTATGTACTCAGTGCAAATCAAACTTGCTTTTAGGTAATTTTATACAAATTACCCAGTATGCTACGGTATTGTGATAACTATACAAAGGAAAATGTATCACATTTAAATGTTTCTAATTGTGCATTTGTAGATACATAATAATCCTCATTAGACCCTGATTTGATCCACAGATGTTCCTGCTACCAGAATTAAGAGTAGCTGACATTTGATAGAGCCACACAAAATGTTTAAATAATGTTAAAGAATTATAGTACGTGGTTATCTCTGTTTGTATTTGATAAAGTTGCCTAGAATAACATTAAGCTGATCACTATGTGCGAGTGGACTGGTGACACATTCCTATTTCTTGGAAGTCAGGATTTTAACCCTTTCTGAACAACCAGAGCTGCGTAAAGTCTTGGAGTGGTTATGGTTTGATTCTGGTTATAGAGAAAGGGGTGGGTGTGTGTGTGTGTGTGTGTGTGTGTGTGAATTTAATATTTTGCTTCTGCCACCAGAATCATGAAAAGGTGTTCATTTATATTACAAAATACTTGTAGTTGCTATAAAATGAGGAATGTGCTTCCCATCTGATCTTGTCATAGACTGTGGCCTTTGCTTTAAAGAGACATTATACAGTGAAAAATCATATTTTGTAAAAGTACCTATGAAGCAAATTATATCTTTAGATTGTATAAACTGAAAAAAGTTTAAAAAAAATTCTAATTTACTAGTTTGCTTTTTAACATTTGGCAAGTCACTTATGGCCTTTTTTTTTTTTCCAGGAGTAATAATCACTTCTGAAAATCAGGCTATCTGTTCTTCAGCTTCCTCATCTGTAAAATGAGGATGGAGTTACCCACGTCTGTTGCAAAAAATGACAGAGAATCATTAGTATTTCTCTCAAATTGGGAAATGAAAACAGTTTAGTCAGTTTCACTTTTATTAATCAATTTCTGGTCCTTTCACTTTCTTATAATCTAGTATCATGCTGCAATTTTAGGCTTCAAACACTACATGAGAATTGCTTTATTTTTAAAAAGCAACTTTCATTAGTTTTTTTTTTTAAGAAACACTTTGTTTAGTTTTCTATGAAATCTACATTTTAAGTCAAGTTTGAGCTGATTGTTAATTTAAATACCTACATATCTTTTTACTTTCTAATGCAGGGGGTGCTTTTAACATCTCCTAAAGAAACTTCTTGTAATTCCGAGGATACAAGAAAATACAACACAGAAGTGTCTCCTGAAAAATGTTGAAATAAGAATTCAATTTTTTGTAATGGTAGAAATTTGTTTTAATCCAGTCAATTTTCAATAATCAAGAGTCCAATGCTCTGTAGGTTGTTTTTGGACAATTCCTCTGGGAGCATTCAACATATTGAGTTATCTGGAAAGTAAGAAATCCATATCTCTCACATTGTAAAGTAATGGAATTTGCATTTAGAGGCAGAATTAAATTATCTAGTATTCTTTGTAAATCCACAATCCAGCTTAGATTTTCTATTTACCCACCACCATCCTATGTCATGTTTTCAGTAAGGAGTTGATCCAAACTCAATAGCGGATTTGGATGTGCAAAGAATGTATGAATAGGGTCTTGATATATATTAAGTTATAGAGGACACTACATAAACTGACTTGTTGCTTTCTGCGTCCTTGATGGTAGGTGATCAAGGCAACTGATGCTAACATAAAGATTACACTGTCTTTAGGAGGACTTTGGAACTTAAATATTTTCCCTGTCTATCTTCATTTGAATATCCAGACAGAATGATTGTATCACATCCCGGATTATCAGCCATTTGTTTGATTAAATCACCAATTAATCTCCCTCCCCCCCTCTTCTCCTGATCAACTGTGGTCTGTTGAAATACTGTAGAAGCTTGAAACAACATTGTAACATGTTTCCCTACATAGCTATAGCTAATTGTTTCAGACAAGCTATTGCAGAACATGTTCATTTGCATATCACTTAAGTATGTTTGTTTTAAGAGTAAAGAAAAACAATTACAACAACTTTTTGGGTTAATTTCAAACTTCATATTGCACAGTAGCAAAAAGATGATATTTTAAGCCACTATTGCTAATATCAATAGCTCTACTTTTTTTTCAGAAACTTACAATTTGGCCCAATTTGGGTGGATTTTCACAGGAGTAGCAAAAGGCACATTTCTGATACAAAGGCCACTCCCCCTGCCAAGTTGAAATCCCTGCTCCAAAGCATGGAAGCCCTAGAGCTTCTCAAAGAAAAGGTCACCAGAATTTTTTAACATGGGAAAAACAGTGTATTTTACTTTAGCCTTATTCTCAGAAGAGACTGGACTGTTTTGGCTGAGATTTTCCAAAAAGAATCAGCCTAATGTAGATGCCCAGCATGTAAAATTTCACCCTCAATGTTTATAGTTTGGCAAAGTTATAAGGAACTGAAAACAGGATCTTATAGTGGGAAGTATTGGGCAGTCTTCAGAGCCACCCAGAGGATTCAGGGGGCCTGGGGCAAAGCAATTTCAGGGGCCCCTTCCATAGAAAAAAGATGCAATACAATAGAATACTATATTCTCGGGGGGGGGGGCTGCTGGGCCTGGGGCAAATGCCCCACTTCCCCCGCCCCATTTGGCCCTGAGAAAAATAAACATTTAAAAACCTTCCGCATCTCGGCACAAACCCAGTTTTGAAAAAAATTCTTTTCAAGTCATCTTTACAAGGTATCACTGGTTCTCAGCATCAGCTAGTGCTAAAAGGCACTAAAGCTCATTAAAAGGGTTGGACAAATATTTTCCATCAAAACCTTTTTTGGCTCCAAAGCTAGGGGTTTTTTAAAAAGCAGAAAAAAATCACGGACAATGTCTGCTTTCCTTCAAAATTTGTTGTGGATTTTTTTAATTGAAAAGCTGAAATTAGTCTGCCAAAACCTGCACATGGTTTGGGGTTTCAGAAGTGTGTGGCCAAATATTTGCTGCTTGCTGTGTTTGATTGTTTAAAGAAACAATAAAAAAATTCTGCTTAAAAAAAATCCAAAACTTTTGAACCACCTCAGCTTGTGACCAAACACCTGAGCCCATCCAGTCAGAGATTTTTCCAGGTTTCTGATACTTTGCTGGCTTCCTTGACTCATGTCTGTCTCCATAACTTTGGGTTCATATATGTTAGAACATAAGACTGGCCATACTGGGTCAGACCAAAGGTCCATCCAGCCCAGTATCCTGTCTACCAACAGTGGCCAATGCCAAGTGCCCCAGAGGGAGTGAACCTAACAGGTAATGATCAAGTGATCTCTCTCCTGCCATCCATCTCCATCTTCTGACAAACAGAGGCTAGGGACACCATTCCTTACCCATCCTGGCTAATAGCTATTAATGGATTTAACCTCCGTGCATTTATCTGTTTCCTAGAGACTGGCTCCATGGGGTCCCTCACAAACTGAAGACGGTTACTGTGGGTTTGTCTTTAGTATAGCTTATGTACATACTCCACGAACTGAGCATTTGAGCTTGTTCCAGAATCTGGGATAAGCCTATGTTGTGAAAACTGAACGCCTCCCTCCTCTCCCGGAGCCTCAGCATGCCACGTCCAGGAGCGGCCCTGGACGGCGCTGCAGTGGCGTGGCTCTGGCGGGAGCTCAGGTCCTGCCGGTCAGCCACAGTTCACAGCCTGCCCCCTTAACACATGGCTTTGAGTGGGAGGAGCTCAGGCCCCGCCCGAGCCACGCCCTTTTAGCTCTGTCCAGGGCCACTCCTGGACACGGCACGCTGAGGCACCGGGGGATGGGGGAAGGCGGGGCCGGGGGGAACCTCCGACATTCTCATGGGGGCCCCTGTGGGCCCCAGGGCCTGGGGCAAATTGCCCCACTTGCCCCCCCTCCGGGCAGCCCTGGCAGTCTTAATCATAGGCAGTGCTATCAATTTCCCCCTATAATAATGAAAGGAAAACAGCCCATAGCCTTGTCTAAACTGGAAAATGTTAGGGTTGTAAGTATCTGCTACCCCGTCACACACCTTGTGCAGACACACTAAATTGCTTGCACTGATGTGCAAGTGTTGCCAGCACTGTGGTAGTTGGACTGGATGGGAGAAAGCCTTACCATCTTTATTGTGTGCATTGTGTCACTATGCTGTTGCAGCACAAGTGCTGGTCGTTTTTGGCTGCAGTGTTACCACTGTTCCTCCCTGCATAGTTCCTTAGTGCATCTGCAACCCTCTCAGTGTCACTCAGTGCAATGTCACCTGTACTCATGACTACTAAGTAGTTTTGAGCTACTGCTGCTTTGGCATATATGCATATGGGCTGATTTATCAAGTGCAATATATATAATCTTAAGGCATTTTAATTACAAAAATAAATAATATATTAAAGCAATTTCAGTGCAATTTAATATTATAAAACCGGCTATTTTATATAATGAAAAGTGCTAACCCATACAGTGGACATTTAAAAAAAAATGGGTACAGTACTTTTCCAACATTGCTCTCCACCGTTATTTCCATAAGCCCCGTCTTCAGGACCTGTTCTGGGAATTGTGGAATAGTTACCCAAAATGCATTTGGAATGAGTGCTGTGTCTGGGCCTATTGAACAGGTTTATGTTAGCCATATGGCTACTGTTAATTAACTACTCCAGTAGAACTCTCTAGTGTGGACAAGTATCTATAATAGTGTAATTTATTAGCCATCATGAGGCAGTTTTTATAAACACAAAAACATGCTACAGAGAAATACATACATGTCTCCAGATATAGATATGATGTCATTTGTCCTAAATATAAATAAATAAATAAATAGTACGTTTGTACATGTTAGCTACTGTGTCACATTTAGGAATAATCTGTGTTCAATCTCCACTTGTTTTAAGGAGCTACATTGTTAAACGAAGTTGCTATTGATTTTGATGGATCTGCTCAGAAAATGTTATTTAAATCTATATATGCACTATAGTTCCCTATGAAAAGCAATCATGTCATCAGTCCTGTTGTAAGTGGTAAATTCAATGTATGAATACACATTCTTTTATTTTCTATCAAAAGCTTTCTGAAGACTTCATTATATTACCAAATACCGTCTTACTGGTTTGTCAGACCCATTACAGTGGTGGCCCAATTGTGTCTACCACGATTCTTTAATTAATCAGTGCTGAAAGAGCATCTGGGTTATTATCTTTATTTAAAAAAAAATCTAAGGAAATTGCCTAAGGACTGAAACAACTTAACTGTTAACTTGTTCTGAGTTGAGGGCAACAGCAAATCATGTTTGCTGTATGTAGAGCTGCATACCAGACCCCTATTTAGGTAGTAAAAACAGCTGCACTTAGTTGGATAAAATATTCACTTCCTTTGCATTTGTGTATTGTTAATGGGACATATGTTGATCTCCCCATTCCAGAAAGAAGGAGGGACTCAACAGCCTTCTCAACACCATTTCCCACCTGAACCTAGTGGACCCTTTTCGGCACATTCAGGCTCACAACTGGGGAGGTGGAATGGACAAGGCTAGATGGATGATTGGGCAGGGGGAATGCACATCTTCCTTCCTCCAGGCCTTCTAACTTTACCCAGAAAACATAAAACCGCACCATTTCTAGGTAGACCCTTCTGGGAGTCCTAAGAGCTCCCATAGCATGGGGCTAGTGTGACTCCAGTGGAGCCAGTGGGGAGCTGGCAGATTACAGAGGCAGCACCCAAGATCTGCCAGGTTTGGGGACAGACTGTGCACTCTTTTCTGTGGGAGGGTAAACTGCCTTCCTCTGAGTAGACAGTGTGGGAAAATCTCCATAAGGAATTCATGGAGAGTCTCACCCTTCAAAAAAAAACAAAAAACCCCTGAAGCTCTTAATATGGGAGGCAAGTGAAAGGCAAAAAATGTTTTTTTAAAGTTTAACAAATTGTAATTAAAAATCTGTCCTGTTATAATATATTGAGTTAAAAGGTATAACCCTGGCAAAAGTAACAACAAATACGTATTGACATGCCCTCTTCTCTGTTCATTATTATTCTTGTTATTATTGTATTGTTTGTTTAGCATTGACAGTGTGCGCCTTAATGGGATAATGTAGTCTGAAAATTTTTTTCTATATTTCCTTGAAATTTATCTGTATCAAAAATAACTGATAATCTGTCAGTGTCTCCCCTCTCCTAGTATGCTGCCATTTTAGTGATATAGCATCAAAATAATAAGTTCATTCACAAGTATTTATATTATTATATAGGTAACCTATTTTCCTTCAATAAGAACATGACATAAGTGTCCCAATGACTACCAGAAGGCCACCTCCCTGGAATTACGCTGCTTTCTGTAACCCATCCTAGGTCTCATAGTTCAAGCTAATCATTGACAGGGCTTTTACGATCACAAGCTTTTACTGAAGCTCTGATAAGACACTGCAGCAGTTAGTGGCAAATGAAGGCAGGCTGTGCAGCAGGGGACTCTATGGGATGAATGGATTTTCTCCAGCACCAGTGAAAGAAATCTGACTTAACACATACGCTATAGAAGGACACAATGTGTGGCCGAAGACTGAAGAGATCTGTTGCTTTTTGGGCATTTGTTTTCATAAGGACAGTTACCGGGCTTGCCGGAGAAGGAAGATCTGTGTGGAAAAAGGACCTTAACTTCAGTCCTGTGAATGGCACTCAGATGTTTCTGTATGACACTTTCCCCAAAAAATTTCTTTGGGGAGTAGGCACTGGAGCATTTCAGGTGGAGGGCAGCTGGAGGAAGGATGGAAAGGGACCCTCAATATGGGACCACTTCGTTCACTCAGATTTCAGAGATGCTGCCAGCATAGATGACTCCAGCAACAGTTACGCTTTTCTGGACAAAGACTTGTCAGCTCTGGATTTTTTGGGAGTTACTTTTTATCAGTTTTCAATTTCATGGCCAAGGCTCTTTCCCGCAGGGGTGATAGCAAATGCCAACGAAAAAGGACTCCACTACTACAATACTCTCATTGACTCTCTAGTCCACAGAAATATTGAGCCCATAGTAACTCTGTATCACTGGGACTTGCCTTTGGCACTGCAAGAAAAATACGGGGGGTGGAAAAATGAATCAGTAATTGACATCTTCAACGACTATGCAACTTTTTGTTTCCAAATTTTTGGGGACCGCGTTAAATACTGGATTACAATCCACAATCCTTATTTAGTTGCCTGGCATGGGTATGGTACAGGTATGCATGCACCTGGCGAGAGAGGGAAAATAGCAGCTGTCTATACTGTAGGACACAATCTGATCAAGGTACAGTACAACCAGGTTTAATCTTAACAGCTACAGCACCAACATAGAAAGTAGCAGGGGAAAAACTAGTATAATTGGCATAAAAGAGATCTAGGACTGGTGAAATACTAAGAAACAGTCTTCTTTTGTTTTCAATATTTATTTTACTAGTCACATCAGCCAATTAACTGTATACATACACACACTTTTGTATATTTCAATATTTATTTTACTAGTCACATCAGCCATTCAATCACTATTTATTTATTTATTTATTTATGTATGTAAAGCAACAATTTACTACTTTAGTTCAATTACTATTGCCTGCAAAGTATGGTTATTCAGAAGCTTTCTTTCACAGCCTTTCCATTTAGTCCAATAACAGCTGTTGCTCACATGTCCTGATTATTATTTTTATTTAAACCAAAGTTTTCATATTTGTATATTTAACAAATTCTTCCAGTAATAGAGTTTATATATAAATAATTCATCCCAGCCTGGTAAAATCATATTGCAAAGTATTTGATATCTACTGATATAGCAGGCTTACCAATTGTATTTATTGTTTGAAGAGAAACATCCTCTATCAATATTTAAGAATTTTAAAATGACATTAGCCCTGTATTACTTTCAGCTCTTTAGTTTTATTTTATGTTATTTTATTTAGCAGTAGTCTTCTCATGAATTGCACACCCTCTGGGCTCAAACCTACCCTCACAGACTTCAGTGGATGCAGGATTGGACCCTAAATTTGTGTGCTGTAATATACATCTTCATATAAGTTTTTGCCACTGTTTATTGGAGACACAAAAGTTAGGAGGAAGAAGACAATGTACCAGGTTACAAGTAGTTAAAGTGGGTCATATTTTTAAAATAACAAGTGCAGGAGAGGTCCAGAATAGCATCCATCAGTACCACAAAGGAAGTAGAACATGCTTTGAGATTATTTCAGTGCATAGAAATGCTAAAAAAGGGTGCCTGTCCACATGCTTTATGTGTCCTTGATATAACTTAAAAATGCATTCTAAGTACAATTTGAGATGATAAAAGTTAATGTCAAGGTCATATTTAGCATTTTTCATCAGTAGATCTCAAAGTTTACAAAAGAGGTCAATATTATTATCCCCATTTTACAGATAACCCACAGCAAATTCCCATCCTACTCTAACAGTCTCCCACCATTATCATTACAGTTCACCCCAATACTACCATATATTATGAATATTATTCATATAGGATTTTCAGAAGTGATGTGTTTTAGGTTGTATCAATTTTGTGTTTTCCAATTCAAGACATCTTAAAGAGGCTTGATTTTAACAGGAGTGCTTAGCATTTTCTGAAAATCAGGGTTTGTTAAGGTATCTCAAGTTGAGTACCTAAAATTATTAGTCAGTTTTGAAAATATAGGACAAAAACAAGGTGAGTGTGGTGTGAATGATGTTGCCATCCTGGTTATATGACTTAGACAAGGTAGATACTCATAACTTTTTAAAAAACAAAGACTAAAGTGGAACTGGGAAAAAATAAAATACTAAAATAAAGGAAAATAAATTATATCCATGTCCAATGACCTCCTAATTAAAGAAATGCACAAAGTGGAAAATAGCACTGGTGGGTTGTATAAATTTATTACGGCCAGCCATATTCGGCAACCCATACTCACCTTGAGTGATACCTTACATAGCAGATAGCTTAATTGAAATTAATTAAACTACTCACACGGTAAGGTACTACTGGACTTGAGGAAGGTTATTGTAATCTGGCCCTAATTAAATTTAGCGTTGTTTGAGAAACAGTCCCGAATGCATCGCTATCAAAAGAATAAAATATTGAAATATGGTATCTATGTGTTGTGGGCACCTCTGAATTTCACCACCCCTCTCCCCAAAAAAGGAATTGGAACTGTTGGATTTGGAACCTGATCCAAAGCCCATTGAAGTACATGAAAAGACTTCCATTGACCTCTGTGGGCTTTGGACTGGGGCTTTGGTGGCAGATGTCCATACCAAAACCTCATGTTTAGACTGAATGTTGATAGGACTACATCCCCATGCCACCCGAAGCACATTAACAAATCCACCCATGATATGTTAATCAGAAAGAACTGGTTTAGAATTGTCTGGATAAGCTAATCTGGCCACTATAGTATTCTATTCTTCTTCCTTTTCCTTTATGCTGCTTTTCCTGATGAGGGTCATGGCGGCAGCATGAAGAGTAGGGAAGACCAAACCTCCCTTTCCTCTATATTACTTTAGGGAAACCACTGACTAGCAGCTGCAGAGTTCTTCTTTGGAAATATATGGAGTATCTTTATATATAATCTCTCTCTGTATAGAACACAGAATACAGTATATACTGTTTTATTATATTGCATAAATAAAACATATATGTGTACAGATTATTACATATATATGTAATAAATATACAGAGAGAGGGAGATTTTATACAGAGATACTCCATATATTTCCACAGAAGGATTCTGCAGCTGCCATTCAGTGGTTTCCCTAAAGCAGTGGCTTTCGACCCTTCCAGATTACTGTATCCCCTTCAGGAGTCCGATTTGTCTTGCATACCCCTAAGTTACACCTCTCTTAAAAACTATCGGTACTTTCTTACAAAATCAGAAATAAAAATACAAAAGTGTCACAGCTCACTATTACTGAAAAATTGCTTATTTTCTCATTTTTACCATATAATTTTAAAATAAAACAATTGAAATATAAGTGCTGTACTTATATTTCAGTATTTAAAGCAATATAAACAAGTCATTGTCTGTATGAAATTTTAGTTTGTACTGACTTCGCTAGTGCTTTTTATGTAGCCTGTTGTAAAACTATTCAAATATCTAGATCAGTTGATGTAACACTTGGAAGACCTCTGCGTACCCCCAGGAGTACATGTACCCCTGGTTGAGAACCACTGCCCTAAAGTAATAATATAGTGGCCAGATCAGTTCATCCAGCGAATTCTATACCTGTTCTTTCTGATTAACAAATCCATCCAGGAAGTATGTCAATGTGCTTTGGCTGGCATGGGAATGTAGTCCCAACAACGTCCCATCAAATAGATATGTGTTAGCTTTGAACAAAAGTCTTAGTTTATTGTAATTGTGCAGCACTCACCTGTGCAGCACTCACCTTTGCATAAATTAATCATAGTTCCCTTTACAAGAGCACTTTTATGTTGTGTATAACTTATATACCCTGTGTTGAATCTCACAGAATGACAAAAATGATTTAACAAGCCATAAACCAGAGGTTGTCTGGACTTTGGATTATTTTATCTATTCTCTGAGAGATCTGAAAGCTGGTGTCTGTGTTTTTCTCCCTCTTGCAGAAGGTTGAAGAAATTTTTCTTATTTGAATTGTGGCAACAAATGTAACTGTCAAACTATGGAAGGTTTGAGAACAAAAACATAATATTCAGACTTTTGGGTTGGTTTGAGGAAATAGCGAATGCAGCATAGAGCCAAAAAGCAAACTGAAATGAAACGTGTTCTAGAGCCATAGATAGAGTTGTGTGTTTCTCACTTTGCCTATCTGGAAAGGGAGGACTGCTAGTTATATTCTCCCTTCTAACCCAAATCATCTGAAATCACTTCTGCGTGGGGATCCGCCTGCATGGTTGGGAGGAGAATAGTTGATACATACATGCATGGCACAGGAACAAGAAGCTGTTGTAAGTTAATACAGATGGAATCTGCAGTAACTAATATTCTTCCCTTTGCACAGTTTGCAACCTCTCTGGAGGGAGCGTCACTGGCAGCCAAAGTCAGAAGAGAACCTAGCCACACAGCTTCTACAAAAGCCAGGCTATTCAGGAGCCACAGAATACAGGGAAGGCTGGGCAGCTCACTCACAAAAAAAGAGATCGGAGTGGATCCATGAGTTTAGGGGGCAGAAGCCCAGCTTCTTCTATAGAGGGGGCAGATAGCCCACAATGAAAGAATTAAATGGAAATTTCAAATTCAAACTCATGTTTCCACTTCCCTATATCCACTCTTACATAGAGGGTAATATTTTATTTTGGTTGTTTTTGAGGGCCTGAGTCTGCTACCATTGAAGTCAATGGCAAATTTGCTATTTACAGCTTATAAAGTACTTTAGGATCCACTTAGATAGCAGGCTCTATTCTACTGCCTAATTGTTATTGTTAATATAATAAGATGCTACATAAAATCTTATACCATTCAGACAGTGATGGTCAGGGTGGGGTCCTTTTCCCTTCTGCAGATAAAGGAGATCACACTTCACAAAAGCATAGTACACCTCTACCTCGTTATAACGCCACCCGATATAACATGAATTCGGATATAATGCGGTAAAGCAGCACTCTGGGGAGGAGGAGGGGGCTGCGTGCTCCAGTGGATCAAATCAAGTTCAATATAACGCGGTAAGATTTTTTGGCTCCCGAGGACAGCATTATATCGAGGTAGAGGGGTATAAAATCAATTAATGATTCACCTTAACTTATCATGAGATATGTAAGAACCCTACAAAGGAGACCCAAAGATTATGAACTAACTCCTAAGAGAGCCATTCTACAAGGGTAGGGAAAGACGACCTCCATGCAGAGAAATGAATGGAGGTTTTTTTTTTTAATCCAATTAATCTGGCAAAATGTAAAGAGACAGAACAGTGTGATTCCAAAGGAGTTATACCAGGGATTCATCTGGCCTGTGTTACTGTTTTCTCTGGGTCTGATAACATTCCATCTGTTGCTCTCCTTTTTTGCTCCCTTTGAGATTGGTGGAGATCACAGAAAATACAGGGTAGGTTCTATCTGCCATTCCTGCTTGGAACCTGTGCTCTCTGGTTAGTTCTGCTTTTGCTGAGTAACAATGGGGAGGGGAACATTGTAGAAGAAAAATTATTCCCAGACCCTTTCCTCCTGCGAAAAGATCATGAGCGGGGTCCCCCATAGTAAGGAAATCTCCACAAAGATCTTCTCATGGACACTTCTTCACATCACCCTTTCTGCGGAAAAGGCAACAGGGCCCTCCCCCATACCTGGTGTAGGGTGACCAAATGTCCCGATTTTATAGGACAGTCCCAATTTTTGGGTCTTTTTCTTATATAGGCTCCTATTACCCCCACCCCATCCCAGTTTTTCACATTTGCTGTCTGGTCACCCTAACCTGATGTATCCTTAGGAATTCATGAGAGATCATCAATGTAGAGGCTCAGACCTAGTCTGCTCTTAAAAATTATATCAATCTAACTATGTATCAGGGCTGTGAAAAATTTAGAGCCCTGAGTGCCATGGATAGGTTGACCTAACCTTCAGTGTAGACGTGGCTAGGTTGAAGGAAGAATTCTTCTATCAACCTAGCTACCACCTCTCAGGGAAGTAGATTAACTACATCAATGGAAAATCCCCTTCCAACAATGTAGGAAGTGTCTATGCTATAGCTCTGCAGCAGCATAGCTGCAGCACTGCAGCTGTGCTGCTGTAGTGCAGACATAGCCTCAGTGCCCTGGCAGCTTGCCCCCCCACTCCTTCGCAGCACCCACACTACCAGGAGTTTCCCAGAGCCACTGCTGCCTTTGGGACTTTTGGAAGGGTCTCTACTGAAAAGCCCTAGGCTTTATTATCTTTCCAAATTAATTTTCACAGGGGGAATAATTTGCATCTCCACCATATCCACCTAGATGCTCTTTACCCGCCCCCCTGCTCCAGAGAGACCTCCACAGAATCCAGGAATTAGATACGGTGCCACAGGGAAGGAGGGAGGTTTGTGTGTGGCACCAAGCATGGATCTAGGCAGGGAAGTCTGGTCCTGCTGTTTGCTGGAAGAGCTTGGCATCAGCTTCTCTGTTGGAGAAACATTACAACAGATTAATAGTTTTAAATTAAGTGCCAATGATTTTGTTTGCCTGTGTGAAATAGTAATCTATTCTTTTTCTACCCAAATGTAAATGTCGTTAAAATCTAATAGACATTTTCTTTTCAAAGAGATGTTGTCATAGGCAATAGGATATATACAATCATCATATAACCTGATATTAAAAAGAACAAATATTTAGAAGATAATTGGAAAATAATGGGAAAATAAACATTTCTGTTGCAGAAGGATGACTCTGGAAACCAATTCCACAGCCAGATCATTAAAAATTAAGACCCAATCTGGCATGGGTTCTGTGGGCCAAGACAGGGATCTACAAAAAGTAGGAGCCTAATATTTAAATATAAGTGCTTACAGTTTGGCATCTAAATCCATATTTAGGCATCTCAGTGAACTTTCAGAGGGGCTGAGTTGGCTTGCGCTGAAATCAAACAAGATGTGGGTGTTAATCACCTCTGAAAATCAGGCCACTTGTTTAGGTGTGTAACTTTAGCACAGCCAAGTTTGCAGATTTGACCCTTGGGATTTAATCACTTCTCTCCTATGAGGACAAAATCCATCCATAGTTATCAGGGCATCTAGGGCACATTTGATAAGCTTGTCTTATAATAGTTAAAAACTCTTGTTTCTAGCACTTAGTTTACAGAAGTTAATATTACAAAACTAATAATACATACGTGTGTGTATATATACATGCTATGCAGTTGCATAAGACTTTTTAAAGTTTTAACAACCCAGTTTGTTTCATTCCCTTTTTTTCTTCTCTTTTAAAACATTGTTTTTTCTTTTTTCCAACCAGTGTTCTGATATGTAACAGAGCCCTTATTCGGGGAGGTGTGCAAGAGGCCAAAATTTGGTCCAACTTCAGTCAGTGGAAGTACTGTCATTTATTTTAGTAGTACTAGGATTTGGACCTAGTTAACTATAATACATTGTCACTTGATCCTTTAGTTCTTCCTATTCTCTAGAGGGAAGCTACTTCAGATCAAACTCCCTTACCTAAAATATCAATATTCAATACTCATTTGCCCTTACATAGCATCTTACACTCAAGGACTTCACAGTGCTTTGCAAAAATTTTACTTCTCTTAAGTATTTCTAATGCACCTGTCACTGTGATATCTAGGAACCAAAATCAAATAACGCAAACATCAATAAATTAAGCTTCATAGCACCTCTGTTATTTATTCAGACTGCCAGCTGTTTGGGGCAGGATCTGTCTTTCATAGTTGTGTGCACAGTCCAATGGGGTTGTGCCATAATACAAATAATAAATTATAATAATATTTAAGTATTATCTACATTTTATAGTTGGGGAAACAGAAGCATAAAAATGTTAAGTAATTTATCCAAGTTAATTGAGTGGTAATCATCTGAGCAGAGAACAGAATCTGAAGGTTTTGGTCTGCTACTCACACCACTAAGATATTGCCTCCTTCATTGAGAAATGCAATCTTAAGCCTTGATCCTACAACCTGCACTGTCCAGGTGGACTCCAATACTGACAAAGAGCCCATTAACTTCAAAAGCCATATATTTGTATTTTTATTTCTTAAATATTAAGAGCCCTGGGTGATAAGACTATTTCGTAAGTTTTTGAACACACAGATTCAGTTTGTCTGTTCCCATATGATTTAATTCAACTTATTTTCCTTAAATTGTTTGAAAATCATTTGAATGCAACATATTCAACATACTACACATTTAATAGTAAGAGTCTGGAGCCTCCACGCTGTGCTGGAATGGGTGGAACTCTCCACCTGTGTAGAGCCCCATTAATTAAAATGGGTTTCTACAAAGGTTCAAGCATTCAACCATGTGGAGCAGCTTGCAAGATTAAGGTTCTACCACTACTGAACATGTAGTAGCTATCACTGACAAAAAGCTCCTTGAACTGAAATCTAATCAATTTTGACACACATTTGCCTTTCTTCCAAAATGAAGTCAAACGGTATGTCTACACTGGCAGAGTTACATCACCAGCAGTTACAGCACCACTCAGTGCTGAAGGGAAACCGATGTTGTGTGTTCACACTGACAGCTGCCTGAGCAATAGCGTGTTCACACTTGTGGCCCTTGCAGTGGTATTCGGAGCAGTGTACTCTGGGCAGCTATCCCACAGAGCATGTCTTCCTCTTCTGCCGCTAAGAGTTGTGGGAAGGTGGAGGGGGGGTCGCAGGGCATCCTGGGTCCTGTCCTGTGATGCATTGCTTCGCATCTCAGCAATCCCTGTGCTTCCGTCCTCATTTGGCGCCATCTTTCAACAGTTTGTGTACTGCGCACTCTGCCTCTTCAGTCTGCAGGAATGGATCCTGCACTGTTCACCAATATGCTGCTCGTTCTCATTAACATGTCACGAGTGACAGTGGAATTATTCCTTAAACTACAAAGGGAAGAGGAGTTCGACATTGATCTTGCTATGCATAGTAGCTACGACACGAGATTGCTTTTGGCATTTATGGAGGTGCTGACTGCAGTGGAACACCGCTTTTGGGCTTGGGAAACAAACACTGAGTGGTGGGATCACATCGTGATGCACGTCTGGGATGACGAGCAGTGGCTGCAGAACTTTCAGATGAGGAAAGCCACATTCATGAGACTGTGTGATGAGCAAGGACTCAAGAATGAGAGTTGCCTTGTTGTTGGAAAAGCGCATCGTGATTGTATTGTGGAAGCTGGCTACTCCAGACTGCTACTGATTGGTTGCTCACCAGTTTGGAGTGGGAAAGTCAATCGTTGGACACATGTTGACGGAAGTGTGCAAGGCCATTAATCGCATCCTGCTCTGAAAGACCGTGACTCTGAGCAACGTGCATGACATTGTGGAAGGCTTTGCACAAATGTGGTTCCCTAACTGTGGAGGGGCGTATATTCCAATTCTGGCACCAGACCACCTAGCCACCGAGTCCATTAATTGGAAGGGGTATTTCTCTATGGTACTGTAGGTGCTTGTAGATCACCATGGGTGTTTCACGGACATTAACGCAGACTGTTCCGGAAAGGTGCGTGACGCACGCATCTTTTGGAACACTGGCCTATTCAGGAAGCAGCAAGCAGAAATTTTCTTCCCGGACCAGAAGATCACCATAGGGGAAGTCAAAATGCCCATTGTGATCCTGGGAGACCTTGCCTATCCCTTAATGTCATGGATTATAAAGTCATACACAGGGCACCTTGGTAGCAGCAAGGAGTGTTTGAACAACAGGCTGAGCAAGTGCAGAACGAGTTGAGTGTGCTTTTGGCCGTTGAAGGCTCACTGGCGCTACCTATATGGGGGGATGGACCTGGCCGATGAAATATTCCTATGCTTATAGCCATGTGCCGTATGCTCCATAATATTTGTGAAGGGAAAGCTTCGCTCAGGGCTGGACCACTGAGGCTCAACGCCTGGAGGCTGAATTTGAACAGCCAGAGACCAGAGCTATTAGAGGGGCACAGTGCGGGGCCATAAGGATCAGGGATGCCTTGAGGCAGCAATCTGAAGCTGAAATTTGTTGCTATGCTCGGGAGTGCAGTGCTTGTAATGCTAGGAGGTGATTGTGATTGGTTCAGACGATGCACTGTGAAGGTTTAAGAAAATTGCCTGTTGCTTTGCAAGGGTCTGTTTTCTTTCAGTTTAATGGAATAAAGATAGCTTTCAAACCAAAAAAAAATCTTTTATTAAAGAACAATAACTGGAGAGGAGAGACAAACAAAAAAACAACCCCACATTGGAACTGTGGCGGATGGGGGAAGGGATGGTCCCAGGAGGAGGTGGGGTCCCAGGATGGTTAAAGATTTGTATATGTCTAGGTATCCTATGCAACTCTGTCCTTTGAAGTATAATGCAGCGGGTACTGTACTGCAGCAGGGCTATACTGCAGAGGGACAGGTGTTGAGTGCAGTGGGTACTGGGAGTCCACAGGGCAGGAGTGGAATGCAGCGGGTACAGACTGAAGCCAGGAAATTGATAAGAGTGTTTTGGCAGTGTCTGCGGGGCACATGGGAAAAAGTTTTGCGACAGTAGCTGCAGGAGGGCGGGCGCGGAGCTGCTCGGTTTACAGTGCTAGTAGTGCCTGGATTGTGTCCTCTTGGTGCTCCATAACCTTTAAGAGCTGCTCTGTGGCTTCGTTCTGGTGTGCCGCGTTTTCCTTTCGGTCCCTCTTCTCGCTGTCCCGCCACTCCTTCAATTCTTGTTTTTTGGCCGCAGAGTGCATCATGACATCATGCAGAAAGTCCTCTTTAGTTCCTCATGTCTGCTTTCTAATTCTGCGCAGCCATTCAGCCGGCAATAACAAAGAGAGAGGCTGAGCTCCCAAAGTCATATCTGAGAAGCCAAAATGCAATATTTTACAGAAGCAGTATTGTTTGCAACACAACACTGATTCAGTGCTTTAAAACACAGCCACTGTTCACATACCTGTCACTAACTGGCTGACCCCAGGCAAACACACATGAGCCACAAGACCTAGGGGCAGGGGAAATCAGTGTTCCAGGACCATACTGTACACTGGGCACATGGCTTCTGGGGAGAGCCAGCACTGTAGGGGGATCCTTATAATCATTACTGTCCCCACATTTTCCACAGGCTGTGTTCATTATGGAAGATATCTCGCTGCTGAGGGTGAGCGGGGAATCAAGGGAGGGTCTTCTCCAAGACTGTGGCTTCCGCCCTGGCCCTTATGCAGCTCGCCTGTGTGCAGCAACGCCGGTCCCTGTCCCCCCCACCAGTGACGGCAGAGTGGCACAGGAAAGTTACCCTTAATGGGGCAAGAAACAAAGCAGCTCTGCCAAAGAGTCTGTGGCATCAGATTGCCCAGTATCTCCATGAAAGTTTTGTGGAGATCTCTGGGGCAGATTCCCATGAAATGAGGGAGTCAATCAGCACCCTCTTCCGCTGCTCAGACTAGGCATGTGGTGGTACGCACATCATACAGACACAAGCCTGCTTTCTGCAACCCTCCTGCCCCCAAAAACTCGCTCCAGCAATTCCCAAAATCAAAGCCACTTACCAGGGGCCTCCTCTCCAGTTTGCGCTTTGCCGAGCTCCGAGAACTGTGACTGGCTAGCCTCCTCTGGGGTAGAGAACAGCTCCTGGCTGGATGCATCTCTGACCCCCGAGTCATCCTCTGCCTCTGGGTCCCCATCGCCCTCCACATCCTCGTCCAAGATTTCCTCCTCCTGGCTCAATCCACTCTTGACTGGCACATGAGTCACCAAAGTATTCACGGTGGCCTTTGCAGTGGAGATGGGTTCGCCACCCGAGTATTGTGTCCAGCTCTTTGTAGAACCAGCAACTCGTGGGCGCAGCACCGGAATGGCGGTTTGCCTCCTGCAGCTTGTGGTAGGTGTTCTGCAGCTCCTTCACTTTGACCCTACACTGCAGGGTGTCCTGGTCATGGCCCCTTTCTGTCATGCATCGTTAAATCTGTCATAATTCCTATGGCTGGAGCACAGCTTGGACTGGACAGCATCCTTTCCCCAAATGCTGATGAGGTCCAGCTGCTTGGCATTGCTCCAAGTGGGGGATCGCCTGGTGCGTGGAGTAGGCATGGTCACCTGGAAAGATGTGCTGAGACCACTGCACGCGTCACTGAATAAACAGAAAGAGGACTTTCAAAATTCCCAAGGAATTTAAGGGGTGGGGCTCACAGTTGGTCACCTGAGGGCAGGGCAGTAGAATTCAAACCAATGACTAGAGAGGTGAGAACAGGCATTTTGGGACACCTTCCGGAGGCCAATCGCAGGGCTGTAATCAACCAGAGTGTCTACACTGGTACCACAGCACTGTATCCCCTGCACAGAAAGGTGTACGTCTCTTGTCGGGATGCTTTTTTTACAGCGCTGCAACTGTGCAGTTTGTGGCTTGATAGTGTGTACACCTCAGGGGTTACACTGCTGAAAGCTGCTTTAGTGCACAGAAACTTGCCAATGCAGACAAGTCCTAATACTTATAACTAATAATACATTGAAAGGGATGAGTGTGAACACACCCTTCATTAAGTATAGCTGAAAGAGACAGTTAAAGAGGCCCAACCTAATACAAGGCATAATGAAATCTGCCCAAAATCTAGCACCATGTGGGTGGAGGGTTCCACTGGCTATTGTTCTGAGTAGGTGTGTGTGGATTGTGTGTGTGAAAAAGACAAGCTGGAGTGCAGACAAGAAATGGAGGGCATGGCTACACTTGCAGATGTAGAGTGCTGGGAGTTCCCAGCCTTCAGAGACCGCAGCATGGAAAACGCTGCATAGTGTTTACACTCTCAGCTGGAAGCGCACTGGCGTGGCCACATTAGCAGCTCTTGCAACGCCTCAAAGAGCAGTTCATTCTGGTAGCTATCTCAGTGTGAAAACACACCCTCTCCAGCGCTGCAAATTGCGGCGCTGCAATGCGCCAGTGTAGTCAAAGCCCCAGTGCTGGGAGTGCGGCTCCCAGCGCTGTCCGTTATTCCCCACAGGGAGGTGGAGTACGGACAGCGCTGGGAGAGCTTTCTCCCAGCGCTGGCGCTTTGACTACACTTAGCGCTTTGAAGTGTAAGTGTAGCCAAAGCCGTGTTCAAGTGGCTGCAATGTGCTTTTCAAATGCAGGGGGTGGGGTGGAGTGTGACAGGGAGTGTGTTGTGTATATGTGGGGAGAGAGAGAGTGGGTTTTTTGGGTGCTGAGAGTGTCACAGCAGGCTGTCTTGTAAGTTCAGACCCCCCTTCCTCCCACCTCTCTCTCACACACTCACAGCAAGCAACATTCCACACCAATGGCTTGCTTTGTCCCAGAGCAGATAAGCATGCCTGCTGTCAGAAACGGAGCTTTGAAAGGGGATATCCGCATTCCTACAGCCGATTCCAAAACAATTACAAGAATGCCCACTTGACTTAAGGGGATGATGGGACATTTCCAGAGGTTGGTCAAAGCACAGTAATGCAACACCTCGTTCACACTGACGCTGGGACGTTTCAGCCGAGGCACAACAAGCGTTATGCTTCTCATGGAGGTGGATTACCAGCAGGGCCAGCTCCAGACACCAGCGCAGCAAGCTGGTGCTTGGGGCAGCCCATGGAAGAGGGCAGCACATCTGGGTCTTCAGCGGCAATTCAGCAGCGGGTCCCTCAGTCCCTCTCGGAGGGAAGGACTGGCCGCCAAATTGCTGCCGAAGAATGAAGTGGCGTGGGAGAGCAGCTGCCGAAGTGCCGCTGATTACGGCTTTTTTTTTTTCTTTGCCGCTTGGGGTGGCAAAAAAGCTGGAGCTGGCCCTGGTTACCAGGAGCGCTCCAGAGTTCAGGCGCTCTAAGTGCCTTGCCAGTGTGGACGGGTTGGGAGTTAGGGCGCCTGGGGCTGTGTTAATGTGCTCTAACTTGCAAGTGTAGCCATGCTTAGAGAGAGACTCAGAGACCAAAAAGGGAAAACCAAGCAGCATCTGGAAGCAGTGTATTTCTGGGAGAAACATAGAGAAAGGTTCTAGGGTGGGGATGTTGGCTGAAAGAAGCTTGGGTCTATAAACCAGTTAACCTTTTGTTTTTAGTTCCTCCTGCATTTACAGAAGTAGGACTTTGTACATTCCTGGTAAATAAACAAGATTGCATCAGAGAAAATACTAGACTCTATTGTCAATTTCTACTGCCAATTAGAACAACCAACAACCCCTGAAACTCAGGTTTTGTCTACACTAGCACTGTTGTCGACAAAACTTTTGTCAGTCGTGGGTGTGATTTCCCTCCTTCTCCCCCTCCACCGACTGACATAAGTTTCACCAACAAAAGCGCCGGTGGGTTCGTTGGTGGTGGTTTAATTTTGCCTACGGGAGAGCTCTCTCCCGCCAGCATAGAGCAGCTACACAGGAGATCTTACAGCAGCGCAGCTACAGTGGTAGAGCTGTGCCGCTGTAAGGTCTGTAGTGTAGACATAGGCTTAGACTAGTTGCTTGTTGTGTCAAAAAGAGGTAACAAATATCAGAAATATCACCTATCCAGTCAGGTTCTTTGTTCTGCCTCTTCACGGTTTCAAAAAGAAAACAAAACACAATAACTGAATAATTTTTGTTAAACCAATTTTAAAAAGTCATGCTTGTATTTTTCATTCTAATTCTTATTCTAAACTGTTCATGCCTTTTGTGCACTAATGTAAATTAGCATCAGCAGTGATGCTTTTTTCTCTGCTGATTGCCAAAGGGTTTAAGGAAAATAATCTGACCGTAACAAATCATATGGGAAAAGATGAATGAAGGCCTCAGTCCTACAGTGAGTTTGCAAGAGAAGCCCCCTGCACCTGCACAAGGTTCAGTGCAGGATCAGGGCCTTAGACAGCATGGTAAAGGACTTACAGAACATGATTATCAGACAGTGATCTGTATAGCTAAGAAATGAATACATATAACATTGCTTTCCTTATTTTATTAAACAGGCTAGTGTAGACTAAGCATTCTTAATGGGTTTATATTAACTAATTTAGCATTGTATTTGACTTCAAGTCCATTGTATGTTTGCTACATTCATATCAGGAAAATGTGCTGAAATTAATGTCACATGCGCCTAGAATAAAATGCACAGTATTGATGTTACCTCCATTGTGTACTTAGCCTTGATGTTTAGCCTTGATCTAAAAGGCAAATGAAAGATTAGGTATTAAACTCTAACTGAAAAAAGATTAGTCAATATTTACTCAAAATAGCCAATGTTTTGTGTGATCTAACTTTTAAAACTGATATTTATTTTATGTTTAATCCATAGCACTGCAAGATAGCAAAATGGCATTATGGATGGAACCAATTTATTATTTATATAACACTATTCGGAGGATTTTAATTGCTTTACAACCATTAATGAATCAAGGCTCACAACAGCGCCAGATTAGGCAGATACTGTTGTCCCCATTGCACCAGTAAAAACTTCTAGTGTAGGCAGGCTAAGCCGCAATTCATACCAATGCAGTTTACCCCTGATTGAAATTGGAGTAAAGCTGCACCAGTGCAAATCCTGGCTTATAGTGGTTTTGCCTATCTATATTAGGGGTTTAACATCAGTAAAATACACTGGTGACTGGTACCAGTGGCTGAAATCCCCAGGGTAGACAAGGCTTTTGAATAGTAGTAGCACATTTTATTTGTTTCTAGTCAGCCTTCTGAAAGATCATATGCATATAATAAATTCTCCATCATTGCATTTTACCATGAACCACTGCATTTTAGCTGTGGGTTATTTTTTAACACTCCCTTTTCCTCCATCTCCACATCTAGAGATGTGTTTACATTGTTCTTATGCACTTAACTTAATGGATAGTGTCATGATTCATAATAATGAGTATACACTGCCAACTTCTGCAGGCATTTTCTTGTAAAATGTTGTAAAAACAACTATTTTAATTAATAACTGTGAGTTAAGATAGTGTTTGAAAAAGGTGTCAGACTGACTGCAGTGGAAATTGCCACAAAACATGTACTAAATAGGTCAGTGGCAAAGCAAGCCTTCCCATACTGTCCAACCCTGAGCTGGAGGGACACTTGGAAGAGAGTAAGGCCTGGTCTATGCTAGAATATAAGGTCACTTTAACTACGTTGGTTAGGTCTGTGAAAAATCCACACTCTTGAGGCAGCATTGTTAAGCCGAGCCTAAGTCCTCATGTAGACAGCACTAGGTCAATGGAATAACTTTTCCGTTGACATAGCTACTGCCATTTGGGGAGATGTATTACCTATGCCAACAGGAGAATCCCTCTCGTCAGCTTAGGTAGCATCTACACTGAAGTACTATGGTGGCATAGCTGCAGCGATGGAGCTGTGCTCCTGTAGCATTTTGAGTTTAGACAAGCCCTAAGAGAGTACTTTAGTCTATATTCCTACCTACACATTGACCTCTCTGGCAAGGGTGCCAGCTAGCATCAGTTGTGACAGTGGTTTTTGTGATGTCAATGAATAATGTATTGTAGATGTGATATTCTCTAACTGGAATCTTAAGAGAACACTGACATTATATTAGACTGTATCTTTAAATTTGCCTCCTGAATACCATTTTGCTGACTTCCCCATTTAGCTATGGATTCTGTATTTCAAAGATTAATGTTAAGTTTTATCAGTGTTTCTAAAGATAGACCTTGTATCAATGTTATGATAGAGAGATGGTGGCTTTGGACAACCATAAAACAGCTGATATACAAGATTTCACTAAACTGCCTTCTCCAGTGTTCTTTAACTTACCCAAGCATGTATTTGACTCTCATACCAGTCACTTTGAGTCTAGCGGAGTCTTTTGTTCCAAAATAGGTGTCAAATGTGTGACATTGTTTAACTAAAATTACTATGTTTCTAAGCAGAATTATTTTGTTTGCTAATTATACCGGTGTAACTCAGAACTATAAGTGTTTCATGTCTGTCAGTATTTTCTCTGTGTGTAAACAGTGCAATTTTTTTCAGCCCAAAGTAAAGATCCACACTTGAGAAACAAAGTAAACTCAATTATCTGGCAAACTCCTTTATCTGAGTAGAGGTCAAATGCCTTCATGTATGTCAAATCCATTGGAAAGACCCTCCTTTATCCAAAACTCTGTTTGTCTGAATAATTTTCATAGTCCCCATCTGACTCAGATAATATTAAAGTCTCATATATGGTTTTTCATACAGAGATCATAGACAAAGTTTGATTATATTCATATCTTATTTAAATGATGAACATGGAATGAGTTGTCATGGCATATTAAGATCATCCTGGTATGTGCTGCATAATATGCATCTTTCAAATGTGATCACGTTCAGAAAATTGACTTAAGGTGCCAGTGTGCCATTTGATTGCCATTGAAGTCATTAGTAAAACTACTACTGACTTCAATATTTGTTCCATTCTGAGTGCTACCTATGTATCTTCTGAGCCATATCTTGTTACTTTACTGGTAAAACCAATATGATATTACTTTCAGTACTTCAGAGCCAACATGCATGAGGAAAAAGTTGCATTGTGTTTTGCCTCATGCATTGTCAGATAAGTTGTGATTACAGAAAGTTTAAAGCAGGGATGGGCATGAACCAAAATCCTGGATCAAAAATCCTCCAAACTTTGGGGAAGTTGAAATCTGAGTCCAAACTTTGCAGCTTGGGCCTTTCTTTAATTATTAAGGTTTATACACTGAGCAAAACTTACCTCTATCAGTGAGCACTTATACATAGAGTTGTTGCCCAATTAAGTGAAGTAGACCAGTTGAAGTGTATCCCAAGAGGAGCAGGCTAACAGGAATGATTTGTGTGCCCAGCAAACCCAGGTATCCCTCAGGTTGATAGGATAGTAGTCAGATAATGCTGTCTCATGAAAACTAATTGGAGACTCCTAACTTGTGTAACCTTTGCTAAGGAGAAAGACACATTAATTACTGATATATTTAAAATCTCAAAATTATTGAGACTAGTGACTATATTCCAACAGTATAATGAATGTACCTGTCTGTACCTATGCTGTTCATTAATGTTGCTAAGAGACCACTGTAAATCACATTATTACATAAATGCCTTATGACTTTTAGAGAATCAGAATTTAATGGTGTGTTTTGTTTGTTTGTTTTTCTCATTAGGCTCATGCAAAAGTTTGGCATAACTACAACACACACTTTCGGCCACATCAGAAGGGTTTTTTGTCAATAACCTTGGGATCCCACTGGATCGAACCTAACAAATCAGATGATACTTTGGACATTAATAAGTGTCAGCAGTCCATGGAGAGAGTGCTAGGATGGTTTGCCAAGCCCATTCATGGGGATGGGGATTACCCAGAAGAACTGAAAAATAAATTATATTATTTTCTGCCCAACTTTACTGAGGCTGAGAAAAACTATATAAAAGGAACAGCTGACTTCTTTGCATTTTCCTTTGGTCCTAATAATTTTAAACCCCCAAACACACTAGCTAAAATGGGACAAAATTTGTCACTCAATTTGAGGGAAGTACTGAATTGGATTAAACTGGAATACACCAATCCCAGAATCCTGATTGCAGAGAATGGTTGGTTCACTGACAGCCATGTGAAAACAGAAGACACCACAGCCATCTACATGATGAAGAACTTCATTAATAAGGTTTTACAAGGTTTGTATACAAATTCAGTACTTTTAAAACATTCAGTGTTTCTTTAAAGGAGATACTGTTGACTACGTTTATTGTTAGTAATTATTAGTATTGCAGTAGCACCAAGTCATGGGCCTGGGGCTCATTGTGCTCAGAGTCGTACAACCACAGAACAGAAGATGATCCCTGCCATAAAGAGCTTAGGCCCAACATTTAGGCTTGGTTTAAAGAACACTTTACAAAACAATATGAGTAGAAAGTCTTGTTTGTTACATTTCTTTCAACTCAAACAGTGTCTATTTTTATTTTACATGTTACCATGTACCATTGGAAATGTTACTACATGAGAAGCAAACAGTAAAATGCCTACTAGCAAAAGTTAAATTGACAAGTCTAGGTTCATTATCTAAACTTAAAAAAATGCAAAAAGTAAATAAATGGCAGAAATGGTAATGATTCTTTAGCTCTAACATGTGCATTTAAAATAATAATAAATTTATGTATTACATGTTTCATCTTGATAGTGTCCCTTTATAAGGCCTAAGTAGTGGAAAACTTTCTGAAGGTTAAAATTTGCATTCTGTATTACATGTAAATATTTATAATAATACTTAATCCTGCTACAAATTCAATGTTTGTTTCCCCTTCCCCACACACAGTTTTCTATTTTTCCTCATTCTGTTAGTGACACCTATTGGTTGTGATAAGCAACAGTAGCACAGATTTTTGCAGACAGAGTCCTCTGTGTTGGCTGTTGTTAAATTTAGCATGTGACATGCCACATTAAAAACATGGAATGACTCAGACCCAAGAATTTACCTTCCTGTAGAAGGAGTGCTAGCAGTCACTTATGGCAGCTAATTTGCTGAGTCTTTAAAGTTCAAAACATACTGTGTTATTCCATGGGGGAAAGAAAGAAAGAATGGTTTTAAAGATACTGGGGTAAACTTTCAGCTATATTAAACTTAAAGATGGCCCCAAATCATAAAGTTCAAATATGCATCCAGATCCCAACTTTCATAACGTTTGAGAATGTTAAACTCCAGCATTATGGTTCAAGCTATTATAGGTACCATGTAGATACAGTAGCAAAGTTCAGGTGCAGATCTGGATTTTAAGATATTGTCTCTGTTTTACAAAATCCACTATTTGCTTGTCATAAATTACTAATCACAAAAGAAACTTGTTTGAATAAAACATATTTCACTCTCAGCCACATTCCTGTCCTACTAGATCTTGTAGTGAATTTTGTATGGATGAATTTGACATCACGATTAATTCTATCGACAGATTTCATAATACATAATCTTGTATTTGTGACATCCTTCTAGAAACAAACTGATGTAGACACTGATTTGTGAGGGAGACTATTTTATTTGGATATGGTACCAAACAACACTACAGACCTCTATCCAACGAAAGACACTGTTAGCAGCCAAGTTCTCAGTCTGCAAACAAATTTTATTTTGTAATTTAATTTAAATCCATTTGTTTATTAGGTTTAGGGGGAAACTATTTCAGGTTTCACACACTTTTCCACTCTGTAACTGATAAGTGCACAATAAATTTTTAAGTTGTTAGTCCAGTAACTTGATGTCTTTAGACATTTAAAAATAAAATTAAGTCCAGATGCAAACCTTTCGAGTAAAAAAAGTGATTATGCTGAAATTTTTAAGGATGTCTACACATGGTCAAACAAGTAAGCAGAACTAGATTGTGTTCATTTACAAAGGTTTCACTGTGAAGAGCTGGGAATGGGAATAGTTTGTAGATCTGCTTTTCAGAAGTACTTGGTAATGTTCAGACAATAGCCAGTTCTGAGGAATTGTGAGGGGAGAGGGTAGAATTGTTTGATTATACAAGGTGCCTCACCTTGACTTCAGAATATAAAATGGCCTCCTTAACAACAGCCTCATTGTGATGTACACTCATCTTTTGCCTAATTGTGAATAACACCTGGAACACATACATATTTTACTGATATATTATGGTTTCAAGAGATACTATGAAAGACTTAGTCTATGGTAAATCAGACTGGATAATTTTTACCCAAAATTAGCACCCATATAAGCCAATAGTATGTAATGGGATAGCTGCTTATGGCAGCATAATACAAGAAGCTGGATAATACTTTATACTTGCTGGTTCAAGGAAACTGGACCCTCTGAAGTAAGTGAAATTAGAATTTGACCTTATTTTTTCAGTAATTTAGTGCCCCTTCATTTTTCAACCTAAGATAATTAAAATGTTTTGAATCACTAAAATATAAGCTGTATATAAGACGTCATTGCAAGAGAACTGGCTAATGTATAGTATACCAGGACACAGTGGGGAATGCAGCATTTGGTAGTATGTGGCAAGCCTGTCAATGAAGCAAGAGGCATACCACATGCTGTCCCTTTTGGCTGAAGCCTAACACCACAACTGCATGATAAAAATGTCTGAGTCTTGTTTCCGCTACATCTTCTACCACTGTCAGAGCTGTACCAGAAAAGTTCACAGCTTTGATTTTTCCCAGTATAGACACATGCATAGACAGTGCTGTGCTATATGCATAGCCTGTCTAGAAAATTGATGCTTTATATTTTTTCTACTTATATCTGTTTGTAAATCACCTTTAACAAACCCTATGTTTCCAATATAAGTTGACTGTCAGGTACTTACTAGCGATAAAGAAACAATAAAGAGAAATAAGAGGCAAATGAAGTTAAATAATTAAGTAAGTCCCAGGTGGTGGGATGAGGATGTGAGAAGAGGAATGAGACGTTCCTTAATGGCCCTTTGGTTGAGTGATGGGAAAACTAATTAAGTGTGATGTATCCATTGATGTTGATTCTTTCCATGCTTCACTTGCCTCCACTTGTCTCCTCTTCTTGCTTTCACTTTCAGACTCAAATTCTTCCCCCAAAGGGGCTTCGTCTGCCATTAGGCCTTATCAATCCTTATTTCCCCTCAAGGTGCAGAATATAAAACTAATTGACCGGGGTGGCTCTAGGAATTCCGCCGCCCCAAGCAGGGCGGCGTGCCGCGGGGCACGCTCTGGCGGTCGCCGGTCCCGCGGATCTGGGGGACCTCTTGCAGACGTGCCTGCGGAGGGTCCGCTGGTCCCACGGCTCTGGTGGACCTCCCGCAGGCATGCCCTGCAGATGCTCCACCGGAGCCGCGGGATCAGCGGACCCTCCGCAGTCATGCCTTCAGGAGGTCCGCCGGAGCCGCCTGCCGCCCTCCCGGCAAAATGCCGCCCCAAGCGCGCGCTTGGCGCGCTGGGGTCTGGAGCCGGCCCTGTAATTGACCCCTTCTGGCCCACATTAAGCTACTCAGAGTTTTGTGGAGTGGACACACCATCTCAGGGTTCCACAGGGTTCTGTTCTTGCTTTGCTTCCCCTTTACATACCTTGGATGGAACCCTGGCTCCCCTGGAGTCATTGCCAAAACCCCATTGATTTCAATGGTCATCGTTTCACCCCTTATTTTGCAGCCAATCCTTACATTAATACATAATGTTCTTGTGTGTTATTTACTAATGAGAACATGTGGACTGGGAGGCTAAAATGACTAGTAATGGAGTACAGAGCTTTTCTTCCAGGTTGCCAGTTGTAATCTAGCCCAGGTTGGTAATGACAGAAGTCATTACCATCTAATGGCTGTATGGTGTCCTATGAAAAATTAGTCTGGAGGTATCCATGCCATTCCCAGTAAGTCAGTGACCACATCAGAGAAATCGCCCCCACATTTACTCCTGGGGGAATTCTGTGCCACTGTGCGTGTGCAGAATTCATGTCCCCTGCAGATTTCTTTGTTTCCCCATGGGGCTCTGGAGTGTTTCTGGGGCAGGCCCAGCCCTTGCTTTGTCTCAGGATTGGGTGCAGCCTTACCATCAAGTCCCTGTCCCGGAGGCGAGAGGAGGGCCTGCAGGATAATCTCCCACCTCCAGTCAGCAAGTGGCCTATGCTCCCCACTGCCATGCTGGTGCCTCCACATTTATTTACTGACAAATAAAATGTGCATAAATTTGAAAAATCTTAAAATATTGTGTGCTGAATTTTTATGGTTTTAGGTGCAGAATTCCCTCAGGAGTACACATTTGGCACTAACTGGCAATCTTTTTGTCAGATGTAGCAGGAAGGCCCAGGACTCAATAAGACTGTACTCTGAAATGCTCTCTCACTAATATCTGTAGTGCCTCCACTCAGAGGCACAGTAAAATGGTGTGAAGAAACCTGTACTGCTACTGCATGTGCTGTTATTCTGTGAATTATCTATCTAGGTTCTTTCACAATCATTAAATTCACACACATTTAGGCCAGGTCTACACTAGCACTTTTGACAGTAAAACTGTTGTCATTCAGGGGTGTGAAAAAGCACACTCCTGACCGACAAGTTACACCAACAGAAGCACTGGTGTGGACAGCGCTACGATGGCTGGCGACGCTCTCCCGCCAACATAGGTACCACCGCTCATTGGGGGTGGTTTAATTATGCCGACGGGAGAGCTCTCTCCTGTCAGCATAGAGCGGTTACATGGGAGACCTTACAGTTGTGCAGCTGCAGCAGTATAGCTGTGCTGCTGTAAGGTCGCTAGCGTAGACGTAGCCTTAATGTTGCAGACTATCACGTGAACAGGGATTTAAGAGTAAATAGCAAAGACGTTTTAAATATGGAAATGTATGGAAGTAAAAAATGTGATAGAAACACCAGTGACACTAATTAAATGAGACACTATGCTTACGAATTAACTATTGCAGGCCTGACTTCTAACTGTGCCCTCTAATTTTTCAGGTGCAAAACTGAACTTGCAAGGCCTGAAGTACATCTTAAAATCAGATTACTTAGGTTAAATCACTTCATGTTTGTAAAGTGCACAAATGCTGCACCCTAAAATATGAAAAGTAAGCATGTTACTACAGTTATTTAGGGCTGGTCTACACTACCTTGCTCAGGGCTGTAAAAAATGTCATGCCCTGTGTGATGTAATTAAGCTGACCTAAGCCCTGTTGTAGACACTGCTAGGTTGACAGAATTCTTCCGTTGACCTAGATATCACCTCTCAGAGAGGTGGATTTTACTACAGTGATGGAAGAAACCCCTCTGTTGCTGTAGTACGTGTCTGTACTATAGCAGCACAGCTACAGCACTGCAGTTGTGCCGCTGTAGCTTTTCTAGTGCAGACATACCCTTAGTTTCTTAAAAATATTTTTCTAATTGCTTTGATAGTGGGGGAAAAGATATTTAACAGCATGTATGTATATGTTGCCATGGTTTTGCTACTTGTTAGAATGGGCACATACCCTCATGAGTGATTACGTAGGCGCCGAATTCGTGGGTGCTCCGGGGCTGGATCACCTAAGGAAAAAAATAGTGGGTGCCCTTTAGATCAGCTCCTCCCCCCACAACTCTCCCACCCACTGGCAGGCCCCCCCAATCAGCTCCTTCCCCTACCCCCAGCGTCTCCTGCCTGCTGGTGATCAGCTGTTCAGTGGCATGCAGGAGACACTGGGGAGGGAAGGGGAGAAGCAGGGGCAGGAAGAGGTAGGGGGAGGGGCTGAATGGGGTGGGGAAAGGTTGGGCGGGAGTGGAGCAGGGGCAGGAAGAGGTGAGGCTGGGGTGGGAGTTTGGGTGATAGGGTGGAGTGGGGGCGGGCCCTGGGACGGAGCGGGGGGTCAAGCACCCCCAGGGAACTCAGGAAGTTGGTGGCTCTGAATGATGAGAAACAGGCAGTTTCATAATAGACAACACTCTCTTTACTTTGTTATAATGCATGCTCATACTCTAAATCACACTGCATTTATTAATGAATATTTTAATATACAACACATTTTTATTTATTTCTCCTATGCAGCTATTAAAAACGACAGAATAGATGTGTTTGGTTACACAGCCTGGTCTCTCCTTGATGGCTTTGAATGGCAACATGCCTACAGCACTAGACGTGGATTATTTTATGTAGATTTCAACAGTAAACAAAAAGAAAGGATTCCAAAGTCATCTGCACTGTATTACAAAGAAATAATTCAAGAAAATGGCTTCTTTCTGAAAGAGTCTCCTGCAGCTTTGCAAGGTCAATTTCCCTGTGACTTTTCCTGGGGTATCACAGAGTCTGTTCTTAAGGTAAGCTTAATGTACTGTCAGCCTTAAGGTAAGCTTAATGTACTGTAAACAACAGTTATTTTTGCTACATACAACAGTTAATAACAATAGTTAGAGTAGTTCCCTCTAATTTTTTATGTCCATGTGCAGAATGAATTTTATGTGCACCAATATGGAGGTGATGTGTGACACATCACCTTCATATTGGTGCACATAACAAAATTCATGTGGTAGAGGTAGGGCTGAGGGGTTTAGCGTGTGGGAGGGGGCTAAGGGCTGGAGCAGAGAGTTGGGATGAGGGCTCTGGCTGGAGGTGCGGGGTCTGGGGTGGGGCCAGCAATGAGAGGTTTGGTGTGCAGGAGGGGGCTCAGGGCTGGGGCAGAGGGTTGGGGGCAGTGGCTCGGGGAGGTGGGGATATGAGGGGTTTGGGGTGCAAGCTGCCCCGGGGCTGCTGTGAGGAGAGAGGACAACCCCCAGCCCTCTTTCACTGCAGCAACTAGGGCAGGGGAGAGGCGGCTCTCCCTGGCCGCGGAAGCCCTGGTGGGTCTGGGCTGGGCCAAGGGAGGGGATCCTCTCCCCTGGCTGCGGCAAGTCCAGGCCAGGTCCATGCTGGGGCAGGTGAGGAGGGGCGCCACTCCCCACCGCTGCAGGTCTGTGCTGGGGCCAGTGGGAAGAGGCATCTCTCCCCACCACAGCCTTGAGCCCCTGCGTGGGGCTTAATAGGCAACTGCGCAGCCATGCAGCTTAGAGGGAACTTAGCCGGCAACTACTCCATACTGTGTGAACCCACCTTTTGATGGGTGGTGACTCAGCCCTCTGGCCAGGTCACTGATTTAGTTTGTCTCCTTCTGTCCAGACAAAAATCTAGAGTTCCATTTCCTCACAACAGGAAGGGTTTTCAGCCCATCTCTGGACTCCTGCAAGTGGCTCATCCTCACCCCGAGGCTCTCGCTGTTTCTATCCCTCCTTACTTCGGAGAGGAGGGCTGGAAGGGAGGCTTATGCCCCCTCCACAATAAGGGTGGTTGGTAGGGGAGCCTGGGCCCTTCCATTCCATTGGGCTTCAGTCCACAGTCCTATGAGAGGCAACAATATCCAGCACCCTGGAGCAGGGCCGTCCCTAGACATTGTGGTGCCCTACGCAGCCCCAGTCCTCCATGGGGAGGAGGCGGGGGGGCAGAAGCAGGCTTGGGGAAAGGGGGGGAACTGTCCCCCAGCACTCACTGGCAGTGTGGAGCAGACTGGGGCTGGGTTGCTCCACTTCCTGCTGCCCAATGATTGCAGGGGAGACCCGACCCCACACTCACGGGGCGGTGGGAATTGGAGTAACCCGGCCCCAGCCTGCTCTGCTCTGCTGTCCTGGCTCCCAGGCTTGGGACGTGGGGTGCAAGAGGGAACCACCCCCCAGCACTCACTGGCAGCATGGAGCAGACTGGGGCCAGGTCATTCCACTTCTTGCCGCCCGGTAAGTGCAGGGTGCGCTCGGCCCCTGCTACAGTCCCGCAGGACATAGCTCAGGGGAAGGGGTGGAGTGGGGCTGGGGCTGAGCAGGAGTGGGAAGGGGTGGGGCAGAGCGGGGGCTTTGGGGAAGAGGCGGGGCAGGAGCAGGGCAGGGGCAGGTTTCAGCTGGCCAGGGGATTGGGCTGGCCGCTGGAGCAGCACGCAGCTGTGTAGGGCACCAGGAAATTTGGGGCAATTTGGTGCCCCAAATTTCCTGATGCCCTACGCAGCTGCATAGTTTGCATATGGGTAAGGACTGCCCTGCCCTGGAGTGCCTTGAGGCACCTCCCTGGATCACTTCCTATTATTCGCCTCCCTGCAAAGTCTCATATAAGATAGCAGCATAAATAAATAAATCAACCTTCAGCCCAGTGGGGTTCAGGTGCTAGCCCTGGCATCATTTTTGTTCAGGAGTTTTTAGGTTCAGTCTGTTTTCCTATCTTGTCTGCCACCATTTATCTTTCTTTTCTTGTCATTTTATAGTGTAATAGCTTCAGAATGTGAGACTATGACAATCACCTACCAGTGTTTTCACATAATCAAATGTATATCCTCTCGCCCTGCCTAGTATCCTTAAAGCACAGTAATGCTTATTTCGTGCTACCCCGCTTTCCCAGTATTCTCACCAATTCTTTCAGACTATGTTCTTTCACCTTGAGGCATTTCAGTTCTTCATAGAGAAATCAATCTTTCTGTATAACTCGCCCTACATTGCCATAGCAATTTTTTTTTAATCTTTGTATACTTCTCAGAATCCATGTTTCTGCATGTTTAATAGATATAAATAGCCATTCAGGTCATAGTGACTGGTTAGAACTCTAAATATAGTTACTTTGCTTCTTCTATCATAGCTGTAAAGTATAACATGATCCTCAAGTTCAGGAGATATTTCATACAACCTTCGTCCATTTTTATCTTTCTATTTTTTGCCATTCCTCCTTAAAGTTTGGCTAAGAAATAAATTAAGTCTTGTGTTCTTAGAGGGTTCTTTATATCAACCTCCTCATTTTGTAAGGCATTTTTCAATGCTTTATCAGCCATTTAATTGGCAGGTATCCTTACATGTGCTGGGATCCACGCTACTATTGCGTATACCTAATAGTACTATCTCCATAGTTAAGAACAATACTTCACTGATTAAGTAATTTCTGCTTTCTGAGGCTCTCTTTCTGATCGCCATTATACCCATTAAAGAGTCAGATAGGATAGCAGCTGTAATAGGGCATACATCCCTTATCCAGGTCTGTGCCATCAGTATGCCCACTAACTAAGCTGTCATAATGGAAACACAACTAGATAGTCTCATAGATCTCTTAATTCCAAAATCAGGCCATTCCCACTCTACCTGTGTTGTCATCTTTAGATCCGCTGGTATGGATCTGGCAATGCTGGACCCCATTTGCCTTAGACACCCCTCTTCCCCTGCATTGACTGGGAGTCATGTGATGTAAGCCCATGCCCCAACCCCCTGTCCCAGCCCCCCCCAAACCTGGTGCCTCCTCCTACACCCTAAAGCCCTCATTCCCAGCCCCACCCCAGAGCCCCCTCCCACACCCTGAGCTCCTCATCCGCAGCCCCACCCCAGAGCCCTCACCCGCTCCTGCACCCTAATCCCCGCCTCAACCCACAGCCCGCTCCCGCACTCCGAATCCTTGGCCCAACCCCCCAGCCTGGATCCCCATCCTGCACCCCAGAGCCCTCACCCCCTCCCACACCCCAACCCCTTGCCTCAACTCACAGCCCCGTCCCACATTCTGAATCCCTTGGCTCAACCCCACAGCCTGGATCCCCATCCTGCTCCCCAAACCCTTCATCCCCAGCCCCACCCCAGAGCCCGCAACCCAAGCCACTGCCCCAGCCCAGTGAAAGTGAGTGAGGATGGGGGAGAGCGAGCCACCGAGGGAGGGGGAATGTAGTCAGCGGTGGGGGAGGGGGCGGCTCCGGGAAGGGGCAGGACTAGAGTGTTCAGTTTTGTGCTATTAGAAAGTTGGCAACCCTACCTAGTGTGCATCACAGTATGTATATAGCACCTTTCATCCAGGTATCTCAAAGCATTTCAAAAATATAAATTAAGCTTTATAACAACCTTGTAAGGTAAGTATAACAATATCTGTTTTATAGATGTATAAACTAAGGACCACTTAAGTGACTTGCCCAAAAACCACAGAACAAGTCAGTGATACAGCTAGGAATACAACCCAGAAGTCTAAGGATTCTCAGGCTTCATTGCAAGGGTAGAAAATAAATAAACCATAAGTTTAAAATATTGCAACACAAATAAAAACATTAATCAGCGTCTTCTGCATATATGGCACTTTCAGTATGAACTCTATTCAGAAATACATTATATTGTGTACACCGTCCTGATAAGATAAGACTGTTTTCTTACAATATTTATTTCCACATTAAATGTGATAGATAGCTATATTTGACATGTGGCAGGTGTGCTGTAACATGGTTTTGTAATTATATAGTGAAAGATGACATGTTGGACAACATTAGCCCAGAAAAATACATACAGACAAAATAAATGTAATTTAACCCAGTCACTACCAGCCACAGGAAAATAAAGACTTCTGAGTACATTCATATTTCAGGGATGGGTTTTACTTTTCAAAACTTTTAGTGGTTTTAGATTAAACCTTGTTAATTCACCACATGGTACCGCAAATCCTATATATTAAACACACTGGTCAGAGAATGACGGGTGTACAACTGATAGTATCAACTATTCATTAAACTACATGTTTATTTATAATTGGAATTAGAACAGTGGGGAAGTGAGAGCCAGGACTCTGATTCTAGTCCTAGATCTTCCACTGATAATGCTTAGCTTTTACGTAGCACTGATGCCCTGTGTGACCTTGGGCAAATTAATTATTGTCTTTATACCTCCATTTACCCATTTGTAAAAATGGATGTAACTACTATACAGGAATGCTGTGAGGTTGAATTAACAAAAAAAACCCATCCTGCACTGTAGTGATATGCTTGTAAACTTATAATATATAAAAACCAGGACTAAATAGCAATGATGATTCTCGCTTCACTGCTTTGGAAATAAAACTAATTCTGTCTTACATGTAGAGATGCAAGTAACAAACAGATATATGCAAATTTATTTTAATTAAACAGGTGTTTGTTCCCATCCATTTTTACAGGCAGAATCTGTAGCTTCCTCTCCACAGTTTTGTGACCCTAACCTGTATCTCTGGAACATCACTGGAGATGGGCTTTTGCACCAAGTTAAAGGAGTGAAGCTGAAAACCCGACCAGCTCAGTGTACAGACTTTGTCAGTATTAAAAAACAACTTGATCTCCTGGAAAAAATGAAAGTAACACATTACAGATTTGCACTTGACTGGTCATTAATTTTACCTAATGGGGATTTGTCAGCCATCAATAGACAAGTTCTCAGATATTATAGATGTGTGATTAGTGAGCTACTGAAACTCAATATTAAATCTATGGTCACCTTATACTATCCAACTCATGCCTACTTAGGCTTGCCTGGTCCTTTGTTGCAGAGAGGAGGATGGCTAAAACAATCTACTGTCCAGGCTTTTCAGAACTACGCCGCTTTGTGTTTTCAGGAACTTGGTGACTTGGTTAAACTCTGGATCACCATAAATGAGCCAAACAGATTAAGTGATGTCTATAATAGCAGCAGCAATGATACGTATCAGGCAGCACACAATTTACTGATAGCACATGCCAGGGCCTGGCAAATATATGACAAGCAGTATAGATCATTTCAGCATGGACTAGTGTCTCTGTCTCTGCATTCAGATTGGGCTGAGCCTGCCAATCCCTATTTTGATTCTCACTTAAAAGCTGCTGAAAGATTTCTTCAATTTGAAATAGCCTGGTTTGCAGATCCAATTTTTAAGACGGGGGATTATCCAGCAGCCATGAGGGAATACATTGTATCTAAAAACAAAAAAGGCCTCTCAAGTTCCTTCTTGCCATATTTCACAGATGAAGAAAAGAAACTTGTTAAAGGTGCAGCTGATTTTTATGCACTGAATCATTTTACCACAAGATTTGTGATTCATGAACTTCAAAATGGGAGCTGGTATGAATTTGACCGGGATGTTCAATTCCTGCAGGATATCACATGCCTGAGTTCCCCATCTCGTTTGGCAGTGGTGCCCTGGGGGATGCGCAAAGTTCTAAAATGGATTAAAAAAACCTATGGTGATATAGATGTTTACATCACAGCAAATGGGATCGACGACCAGTCTTTGGCTAATGATGAACTTCGAAACTATTACTTAGGAAAATACACCCAAGAGGTTTTAAAAGGTGAGATGATAAATGCAGATATTTTAGAATGGGGGGGTCTTAGCCATTTTCATGATATGGACTGTATTTTTCAACACAGACATTGACTCTTTGTCCACTTGCCCCTTCCATTCACAATCCACCTCTTCATTCATGATCACAAAATGTCCCAGTGCCCACTTAAGCAATGGCTTACAATGAAAAGTAATATTAGTAAAATAGTTGATTTATTTTGGTTGTCTTGAGAAGCATTTTAAACTTTTTGAAAAAAGTTAATTTTGCTGTCTATTTTTGCTCTTCAATGTCAATAAGAGCCATAAGTTCCCAGTACCCCTGAAAATCAGGCCACTTATTTAGGTGGCTAAATATAGATTTAGGTTGCTGTTAGGCATCCACATTTAAAAACAATGAATTTAACATTTCCAGTGCTATATTAGTTTTTAAGGAATTTAGGAATAATGAGTATTTTTTTTGGTTTGTTCATTAATGTCCTATACGAATTCCAGACACTGAGTTATAATCTCTTAAATAAAGGGGGAAATGTTTCTTGTGCCAGTAGCTCCCTGGAAAGATTTATTTTTTACAAGCAAGGCTATATTGTAGACATTTATATATACTGCCTACAGAGCTCATACTGCACAGAAAGCTCCCCTGCTTTAAGGAAGAACCAAAAACTTGCCATCACCAATCCCATGTATTTCATTTGGTATCTAACTATTTAATTCACGTAAAAGATTAAATCTTTTTAGAAGATTGTACTTAATGGTGCTCAAATATAACTGCATATTATAATCCAGTTGTTTCCAGTGGTGGTGTAGCCATGTAAGGTAGGTGAAGTAAATCTTTTAATGGTCCAACTTCTGTTGGTGGAAGGGACAAGCTTTTGAGCTTCACAGAACTTTTCTTCAGGTCTGGGGAAGGTAACCAGAGTGTCTAAGCAAAAGACAAGTTGAGACACTGTTAAGCATAGCAGATTCACACATGCTGTAGGAGACCACTTAAAATTAAGTGGGCAGTTAAGGATTAGCAGGCAGGGCCTTACAGATTGTTGTAATGAACCATAAAACCATGCTGAGACCATGATTTTTAAGATCTAGGAGAGTTATGAATTTAAGTTCCCAGGCTCATCTTTAGAAGGTGTTGTGAATGTTTCCTTTGAGGGCTAGGACTGAGAGGTCAGATATGCCATGATCACTTTGTGAAAAGTGCCTATGGGTGATAGGGTGGTTTTGTCTTTTATCATTTTTCTGTGAGAGTTCTTTTGAGAACATAGCGATAGTCTAGTTTCATCCCCATGGTTATTGTTGGGGCATTTGATACACTGAATGAGGTATACCACATGTTGTGATAGGCCTGGGTAGGACCCAAGGATCTTGAAAGGTGTGTTGTGGGGAGTATTGATAATTGTAGTGGTATAGATATGTCTGCACGTTTTGCATCTGTTGTTCTGGCAGGGCCTTGTGCTGCTTTGGGTTTGTGTGTCCTGGTATGTGGGGAGCTTGTTTCTGATGATGAGCTTGGTGAGTGGGGAGGAATGAGCTTGAAGACCAGAAGAGGGTGGTTGGGAAAGATTTCCTCTTCGAGTGCTGGTCCTTATGTGTATTCCACAGGTGGGGAACAAATAAGTGTCATGCACCCAAGTCTGGAAATTCTTCAAAGCAGTGTCTGCTGGCCCACACACAAGCAGTAGCTCTCCTTGTGCTCTCAACTGAGGATATAAGAGGCAGTGATGGTCAACACCTCTCCAGTTCCTTCTTACTGCCACATTGCATGAGTCAGAATTGTTTCTTCCTTCACTTGGTTGTATAACCTGTAAAGAAATAAAATACTTCTAAATAGTTATATTTCTTAGCTTAGTAGTTAAAGTTTACAGTATAGTATAGAGTATTTCTTTCTCTCTGGTTAGGGAACCCCTTCCCAGCTCCAGAATCATGCCCAGAGTCTCATGATTCAAGAATTGCATCTCCTGCCCTCACCCACTCTCTATCTGTGATGAACATCAACAATGCCTGTACTCTCTGGGTGAGGTGGAGTTCTGCAAAGTGCAGTATCTTTCACTCCTTCCCACCCAGAACTTGAGAAGCCCAGGAGCTTTGCCTGTGAAAGCCCCTGGTGGAGACGGCTATGAGTCCACTCTCCAATCTTAGCCAGGGACACCCTGCTGTGCATTGGCCTCAACTGACCAGCAGTGTCACTCCAAACCTGTGCCTTGGACTGGAGCCTTCAACATCTAAGCCCAAAGACTCTTCTTCTAGGGCTCGTCATGAGAGTACACTCAAGGATAACTCTCCTTTGAGGACTGGCCATAAGAAACACACTTCCTCTCCGAGCCTATCCAAGTCAGGAGAGACGTCGCATATGGAACCTAAGAAACTGGCTCTGGTGAAGATCCCCAGATTGGAGGGCAAGGTGCATAAAAAGAAAGATCCTCCAGTTTCATCGGTCACCTGAGCAGGTGTAAGGACAGACATTCACTGGTTCCATCTATGAATGCTGGTCCAGACCCATCATCAGTACTGCCTCATTCATCTAAAGACCATCTGGCTGTTGCAGATGCACCAGGTACTTCAGACTTGACTGCTGGAACCCCTCACCCACCAGAGTATAGGAGACTTACATAACACTGGAGGATATTGTCCTCCCTTATCCACAGTCTCCACTTCTTTCCAGCCTTGCCCTTGTGAGCGATGTTATTATTCCAGAAGAGGAGTCTACATCAGTGTTCCAGGAGTTGTCCCATCTCCAACTGTCTTGCAGAAGTGCTGTGGTACCGATAGTACCACTACTATCGATGGAACAGTTCTCGGTCTGAGACGAGTCAGAGGAGCTAGCCACACCAGTATTTCCGTGGAGACAGTCGAGCCCCAATGGATAGTCGAGGGGTTATGCTCGCGGTTCCTTTGGGTACAACTCCCTCCCTCCCCCCAGGACCGCTTGTATGGATTCCCTTGGGGTCCATGGGTCTCACAGCCAATCAATCCCTCTTTCTTGCCTGATTGGGATCTATGGGATCCTTACGGCAGGCATCTGGGCACTTCTCAAGAGTTGTACTGCTCCTCTCCCTCTCACCAACTAGTTCTGTTGATGTACAAAGAGGAAGAGCTGCAACTGGATCTGCAGGTGCCAATGGTTCTTAAGGGTGTCTCTTCATCATCCCTGGACAAAGCAGTCACTCCTCCTTCTCTGCCAGATGACCACTGGCAGTACTAGGAACTGTTACACAGAATTGTCAGTGACCTACAGATCCCATTAGATGAGTTCCAGGACCCTCACAACCCGCTCCTGGACATGTTGCAACTGCAGGGAACAAGTAAGGTAGCCCTGCTGTTCAATGAGGCCATATTAGAACTGGCCAGAATGGCATGGCGCACTCCACTGAAAACAGCCAAGAGGCGATATTTTGTTCCTGCTAAAGGAGCTGAATTTTTATTCTCCCATACTGCCTCCAACTTGGTGGTGGTACAGGGGGCTACAGAAAGAGCTTTGTCGCTTTATCAAAGGACAGCCATGGCAGATAAAGACTCTAAGAGACAGGACCTCTTGGGAAGAAAGGCCTTCTCCTCCATAGACATGTAATTTTGTGTTGCTAACTACCAAGCTTTGTTAGTGAAATACAATTTTAATAATTATTTCAGGCAGGCAGACTTCAGACATAAGCTTCCCATGGAGGACACGGCCCAATTTCAGTCTTTTTTAGATGAGGGGAAAATAGTGGCGAGAGTAGCCTTCCAGGCTGCAGTGGATGCAGCAGACACAGCTTCCTGAAATTTGGCCAGGGCTTAGTCATGAGGAAAGACTCTTGGCTGCAATCATCAGGGTTTCCTAGGTAGGTCCAAAACACCATCCAGGACCTCCCCTGTGATGAGTCTAATCTCTTTAAAGAGAAAACAGACAAGATCCTACTCACTAAAGGACTCCAGATTGACTCTGCATTTCCTGGGGATTTATACTTTAGCCCCTATGAGGAAACACCAGAGGGAGTCCTACAGACCAAGGCCACCCCCTCCTCATGTACCTTTATTGCCAGGTGCCCAGCTGAGCCTCCACACAAATGCCAGAGGATTCTGAGGCCTCGCTTCTTGGCCCCCTCTACTGCCACAGCCTCTACTCACTCTCAACTACTGGCCAAGAGCCATTTTTGACATATTGGTCGAGACCAACACCTTTTTCCCCCTGTCATCTTTTGGGGGCTGTCTAGCACTCTTCGCCCACAACTGGAACAAGATCACTAGGAACAGTTGGGGTCTGGAGATTATCCATCAGGGAAACTCCATAGAGTTCCTCTCCTTCCTGCCTCAAAAGCCCCCTTCAGGGACCACCCTCACAAGGTAATTCTTCAACAGGACGCAGAATCTCTTTTACACCGAGGACCAATAGAGCGCATCCCGTCTTGTTGCCACAGGAGGAGGTTCCACTCTCCACATTTCCTAATTCCCAAAAATGATGAAGGGTGGAGACCTATCCTGGACCTTTGGCAACTCAAAATCTTTATGCAAAATCTGATATTCTGGATGATTATGTTGGCATTGATAATCCTCTCCCTTCTGAAAGGGATGCAGTTCATGACTCTCCATATGAAGGACACATATTTGTATGTGGACATTCACCCATCACATAGGAAGTTTCTGCATTTTACAGTTGGCCAAGAACACTTCCAGTTTCAAGTCCTCTCCTTTGGGCTCATTCCAGGACCCAGAGTATTTACAAAGGTTTTCTCTGTGATAGCCACCCAAATGAGATGCTAGGGCTATATGTTATTTCCATACCTGGACGATTGACTCCTGGTAGGCCAACCTTATCACGTGTTCAGGTCAGTGACAGGGTTTCTATACAACTTTTGGCCATCCTAGGCATTTGCATAAACAAAGAAAAGTCCATTTTATTGTTCAGTTACCCACAAGGTCAGTAAACTTTATTGGGGTGATGTTGGACTCGGTTTCTGTGAGAGCATTCCCCCCTGCAGACAGGTTCCATACAATGAGCAACCTGATTTCATGTATTACCCACAGACTGCAGTGCACAGGTGTCTTTCACTGTTAGGCCACATGATGCCGTTTACCAGACTCCAGCTGCGGTGTCTGCAAGCTTGGCTCCATTCAATCTACTGACTGAAGAAAGACCATATCAACTCCAAGGTTCCCACCAGAGTTATCACCTCCCTCACTTAGTGACTGAACCCTGAAAACCCATGGTCAGTGTTCCCTTCAATCCTTCCATGTCCAGGGCCACCATTGTAACAGACACCTCCCTTCTGAGGTGGGATGCCCACAAGACAACCACGCTGCTCAGGATTCCTGGACCCCACAAGAAGCTAGGCTACATATAAACATATGGAACTGAGGGAAGCCTGCTTTGCGTGCAAGGCCTTTCTTGCTCATATGCACACTCCATGTATAAATAACCGCCAATATCACCATGGTGATCTATATAAACAGACAAGGAGGAGCGAGATCTCGTCCCCTCTGCCTGGAAGCCATCAGACTTTGGAACTGGTTCATCAGGAACCACATCACAATACAAGCAGCATACCTTCCCAGTGTTCACAACCCTCTTGCTGATAAATGAAGCAGAAGCTTCTTGCCAGACCATGAGTGGGAGGTTCGCAACACAGTCCTAAGTGAGATATTTACACAGTGGGGTAGTCCACTATGAGACCCCTTTGTGTCCCAAATGAACAGAAAGCTCCCCTTATATTGTTCTAGAGGAGCCATGGGTTACGACTCCCAGGACTGCGATCTTTTGCTGTCTTGGACAAACAGCCTCAGATATGCCTTCCTTCCCGTTCCCCTACTTCTATTGGTGGTAAGGAAGATACATCATAATAGAGCCAATATCATTCTCCTAGCACCTTATTGGACCAGACAGTTCTGGTTCATGGCACTTCTAACAATTTCTGCCCACCCACCAATCATGATCTTCCCATTCCCAGATCTCCTAACCCAGGAAGGAGGGAAAATCAAGCATCCCAAACTGGTCTCACTCCACCTCATGCCCTGGTGTTTGGATGGGTGTCGGAAATAGAACACTCATGCTCAGCCCTCGTTCAGGTGATCCTTAATCAAAGTCGAAAAGATTCTGCTAGAATCTGCTATCTAGACAAATGGAGATGCTTTTTGGCCTGGGCACAACTCCATCAACATTCTCCAGTTACCTTAAGCATCCCGGTTGTCCTAGACTATCTCCTGTCCCTGAAGTCTTCAGGTCTCGCTATTAGTTTGCTGTGACTACTAACAGCAATTAGTGCCTTCCTCTCTCCGCTGGAAGCACATTCCGTCTTGACTCAACCAACTACAGTATGATTTATGAAAGGTCTGATCAGTATCCTCCCACCAGTGCTTAAACCTACACTTCAATGGGACAGTGACATCATCCTGTCAGTACTCACAAGTCTGCCTTTTGACCCCAGGAAGGGTTGGCCAGGAAGGTCAACAAGCTCAGAGCCATCATGGCAGACTCTCCTTATACCATGTTTCACAAAGAAAAGGTTTCTCTTTGACTACACACCAAATTTCTCCCCAAGATTGTTTCTGAGTTCTCCATCAAGCAAATGATACACTTACCTGTATTTTTCCTGGAAGCCCCATGCTTGCTCTGAAAATGAGTCTTCACACCCTCGATGTCCGGTGTGCCCTGGCGTTCTACCTGCAAAGAATCAAACCCATTAGGAAATCACCAAGACTTGCTGTCATCATAGCAGAGAGATTGCGTGGGCAAGTCATATTCTCCCAGAGGATTTGTAAGTGGGTTTTAGGATGCATCTTAGAATGCTACAAAATAGCAAAAAAATCCTCCTCCTGTGGGTGTCATAGCTCACTCCATGTGAGCACAAGTTGCCTCCATGGCATCCCTATTTGACATCCCTCTGCAGGGCGGCCACCTGGAGTTCTATCCACATGTACGTGACACACTATGCTCTAGTTTGTGCCTCGGCTGAGGATGCAGTAGTGGGATCGGCATCTTTGCTACCAGCTTCCTCGCACCTGCCTCCAGTCTGAACACTGCAATCACTCACGTGGAATACGCATAGGGACCAGCACTCAAAGAAGTAGTGGAGATTACTTATTGTAACTGGAGGTTCTTCAAGATGTGTGGTCCCTATCAGTATTCTACTACCCATCTCCCTTCAGATCCTGTTGGATGGGCGATAAGAAGAGGAACTGGAGAGGCGTCGACCTTCACTGCCTCTTATACCCTCAGTCAGGAGTACAAAGAGAACTACTGCATGTGTATGGACCAACAGACACTGTTTTGAAGAATTACCAGACTCAGCCACATGGTGCACATGCATACCATATGTGTGAAATACAGATAGGGACCACACATCTCGAAGAACCTCCAGTTACAGTAAGTAACCTACACTTTCAGGATGTGGTCCCCACAAAACATGGGTTGCAATTGTTTGATGACACCCCATATTGGTTCCAGTGTGGGATGGTAGGTGACAACTAGGGGTATGCAGTCAGTGTTTTTTCTCCCTGGTTTTGAAGTAGGCGCTCCCAGGTTATCTGGGTGGCTTGTTCCATGAGGCAATCTACTTCATAGGTGGAATGTTCTTGTTTAGGGATGGTGGTTTTAAGTGTGTATCCCAGATGTACTCTTTGGAGCAAATTCTGTGGTATCTAAGGCCTGCTCTACCCTATGGGGTTAGGTCGAATTTAGCCACGTTAGGTCGATTTAAAAATGAATGCGTCCACACAACCAACACCATTCCGTCGACCGAAAGGTCTCTTAAAATAGACTTCTGTACTCCTCCCTGGCGAGGGGAGTAGCGCTAAAATTGAATTTGCTGGGTGGAATTTGGGGTAGTGCAAAGGCAAATCAATGGTATTGTCTGCTGGGAGCTATCCCAGAGTGCTCCATTGTGACCGCTCTGGACAGCACTTTGATCGCAGATTAGAAGGCGAAAAAAACTCACGATGACATGATTTCCGAGCTCATGAAGTCCTCCCGCACCGATAGGGCACAGCTTAATGCATGGAGGCATTCAGTGGCAGAGGCCAGGAAAGAATTAAGTGAGCGCGAAGAGCAGAGGCAGGACGCGATGCTGAAGCTAATGGGGGAGCAAACAGACATGATGGACTGTTGGAGCTGCAGGAAAGCCAACAAGAGCACAGACCCCTGCTGTATCCACTGTATAACCACCTACCCTCTTCCCCATGTTCCATAGCCTCTTAACCCAGACGCCCAAGAATGCAGGGCAGGGGGAGGCTCTGGGCACCCAGCCACTCCACTCCAGAGGATGGCCCAAGCAACAGAAGGCTGTCATTCAAACAGTTTGATTTTTAGTGTGGCTACAATAAGCAATGTGGCCTTTTCCTTCCCTCCTCCCCAACCCCACCTGGGCTACCCTGTCCGTTATCTTTTTTTTTTTAATTTAAATTAATAAAGAGAGAATGCATGGTTTCAAAACAATAGTTACTTTATTTTGAAGGGGGGAGGATGGTTGGCTTACAGGGAATTAAAATCAACAAAAGGGGCGGGTTTGCATCAATGAGAAACACACACAACTGTCACACCGAAGCCTGGCCAGTCATGAAACTGGTTTTCAAAGCCTCTCTGCTGTGCAGTGCGCCTTGCTGTGCTCTTCTAATGGCCCTGGTGTCTGGCTGCTCAAAATCGGACACCAGGCGATTTGCCTCAACCTCCCACCCTGCCATAAACGTCTCCCCATACTCTCACAGATATTATGGAGCACACAGCAAGCAGCAATAACAATGGGAATGTTGGTTGCGCTGAGGTCTGACCAACAGCGCCACAAGCTTTTCAATGTTCAAAGGCACATTCTACCACCATTGTGCACTTGCTCAGCCTATAGTTGAACTGCTCCTTACTACTGTCCAGGCTTCATGAACGGATCCCCCGAGCTCATCGCTGGGAAGCAGGAGAGCAAAGTTGCAGGGGAAGTGATGGAGCCATACCCTGGAGGTTGCTAGGAGCAGAGCCAGGAAGACATTTCCAGAGGCCCCTGGCCAAGCTGCATGTCTGATGAGGACGGTTACCTGTCCTACTGCATCATGTGCTGCCAGCAGCACCCAGGAGGACCAGTATGGATCCCCCAAGCTCGTTGCTGGGGAGCAGGAGAGCAGAGTTGCAGTGGAAGCGGTGGATGACAACGGTTAGCAGTCCTACTGCACCATCTGCTGTGAAGGCAAGGAGCTGCTGCTGTGTAGCAATGCCAGCTGCTTCTGTGTCGAATGCTTGGAGGTCCGGGTAGGGCAAGGTACCTCGGCCAAGGCAAAAGAGCAAGAGCCTTGGAACTGTTACATGTGTCAACCACAGAAGTGCTATGGGGTGTTACAGCGCCGACCAGACTGGAAAGAACGGCTGCAAGACTTCTTCACCAGCGACAAAGGACAGGAATATGATGCACCTAAAATCTAAAAAGGCCCACACATTTCCCAGAGTCGCTATCCTTGATAACAGAACATCAATGATTGCATTGGCAACTTGGATCACAGCAGCCCCCAGAGTAGACTTGCCCACAACAGCAGCGGTGACGATGAGCTGAGTGGGCTCCATGCTTGCCGTGGTATGGCATCTGCACAGGTAACCCAGGAAAAAAGGCGAGAAATTATTGTCTGCCGTTGCTTTCACGGAGGGAGGGGCGACTGACAACATGTACTCAAAACCACCCGCGACAATGTTTTTGCCCCATCAGGCATTGGGAGCTTAACCCAGAATTCCAATGGGTGGCAGAGATTGCGGGAACTGTGGGATAGCTATCCACAGTGCACCACTCCATAAGTTGATGCTAGCCACGGTAGTGAGGACACACTCTGTTGACCTAATGCACTTAGTGTGGACATACACAATCGACGGTATACAATCAATTTCTAAAAATTGACTTCTATACAATCAACCTAATTTCGTAGTGGAGACATACCCTAAATGTATGACTGTAGATAAATAGACTTTTTGGTGCATCTGAGGCGGTTACTGGATCTGTGGAGATAAGTGTGGTGATCCATGGGTTTCTTATATATAATCATTTTCAACTTCTGGGACACTGAGATCAGCTACAATAATGGAACCCTACAAATGACTATATACAATAAGTTGGTTCAGTAAAAGACATTACCTCACCTGCCTTGTCTCTATTAAAACCCAGGGCATGGTAAAGGAAATTAGTTCTAAAGATTAAACTAAAGTAGGAACAATTACTAGATGTCATTTTTTCCTGTGCATCCCTAAGTCCCTACAAAGACATACAACTATTTTCCTTTAGGAAATTCTCAGGCTAGTGGTCATGAAATTCTTATTTTTCAAACTGTAGAAGTGTATCTCTTCAAAGAGAGGCCAAAAGTTCAATTAGTTATAACACTCCTACAAAATTACCTTATTTAAATAATATTATGGATTTTCTCTCTGCTTACATATGAATGCAAAGGTAAAGAGGTGAGTAATTATTTTTACTATTTTGTTTTTTAATGTAGTTATAATTTTACCTACTAAGGGTAATTTTAGGTGTTACGAATGTGTATTATTTTTATTGGAGTAGTGCCTGAAGATCGCAGTCCCTGATTGGGGCCCCTTTTGGCTAGGCTGTGTAAACACTTATAATGAGCAGGTAATCCTTGCTCCAAAGAGCTTACAATTCAGTCAACTCTTTCAGGGGAAATGTGCAACTTTGAATTTAGCTGCTGTTTTGAGATGTTGCAGATGTATGTTCCACTCAAGTACATGCATGATGAGCGCATCAAAGCTGGAGAACTTTGCCTTGCAGTACCGTAGGGGTGGTTCTTGTGTCTTCTGGCCCTTAGCCCCTCCCCCCAGGCTATTTAAGGGGAGCACTGATCCAATACCCTGTGTTCCTTCTCACCACCCATGGCTAGAGTCGGAGCATTTAATGTAATAGTTTACCTCACTGTTTATTTCATTTTTTTTCTAGAACTTTGTTGTATATCATTCATTGTTAGCATAGTTTAGTATTACCCTTAGATTTAGTTGTAGTACTTAGAATAGATAGATAATTACCCCGGGTGATGCCCTCACCAGGGTTTAAACATTGTTCATTGTGTATGTTGGCTAGCCCCAATAGTGACCCCCTCACACTGTTTGTTGTGTCTGGGAGAAAGGCATATTAAAGAGAGGTGCTCCATCTGCAAGTGTTTTTAAAAGAGCACACAGGTGGCAAGGGATGAGTCTAAAGCAGCACCTTTTAGAGCATGCCACCGCTTTGGCACTGGGGACCTCCACAGATCATCCGGCCCCACACTCTTCTTTAGAGCTGACATGGAATGTTGCTCCTGGCTTGAGGTCTGGTGCTTCCCCTAACAAGAATGTTCTCCTTTCTCTGGCCCTTCAGGGAGAAGGTATATCACAATGACTTATGGAATCGCTTGGATGCCTCCTCCACAGAGGTTAAGAGACCATTCAACAAAGTTTCAAGTGACTGGTTTATTTTCTCAGTGACTTTTTGATTCTGCACATTTGCAGCACTGCAATGTGGTCTTCCATACATACTTTAACCAAGTATTATGCTATGATGTCTGCATCCAAACATGGTCGGGGCATGACATCTGCAGTTGGGGAGGCTTGGCACGAGCACCAGATGCTCCCTAAAAGTGGGGGGCCATGCCCCTTGCTCTGCTCTGAGGCCCACCCCTACTCGGCCTCCTCCCCCCAAGGACCTGCTCACGCTCCACCCCATGCCCCGCTCCTGCTCCGCCTCCCCGCTCCTGCTGATTCCCCCCTCACCCACTGCTTGCACCTTTTCGCTCCCTCACTCAAGCCCCCTGTCCGCTGGAGGGGAGAAGTGCAAGCAACAAGAGGGGAAGAGCCCTCGGAGGAAGGGGAGCAGCATGCGCAAGGTAGGGGGAAAGTGGAGCAGCACGGGTGGGGCCATGGAGTAAGAGGATGAGCAGGACCTCAGGGTGTCGCGCCTCCAGAGGGAGATGCACCACATCCTTTTTGGGGAGGCTTAGCCTCCCCCGGCCTCTTATACCCGCCACTCATGCATCCAGATCAGATGCAAATTTTGGGAAGGCGCTCTTGCAATTGTTCTTTAAGTAGATTCCGAGCCCTACCTCCTCCTGATACTACTTATGAGTCACCTGAGTGGAATACACATCTGCAACCACGCAAAGAAGAAAAGGTGGTTACTTACCTGTAGTGTTACCCTTGTTCATGATGTGTGTACAGACATGTATGCCACAACCCACCCTTCATCCCCTCTGCATCAGAGTCTCAATTCTTGACATTCAATGCAAAGTGACTGACAGGTGTTGGGGCAGCACCATCCTTAAATAGCTTGGAGAGGGGATAAGGGCCAGAGGGCACTAGCAGTGCCCCATACAGGTACTGTTAGGCAAAGTTATCTGGCTTTGGTGTGCTCAGTGCACGCACACCTGCATGGAATACACATTGGCACCCACATCTCAATGAACAACAGTTACAGCTCAGGTACGTAACTGTCTTTTGCTTGGCAGGTAAGTAAAAACTATTTTACTATAATAGCCTAGTATAGGGATTCCTAATCTTTCAGAGCTGCTGATTCCCTCTCAGAATGTTTTTTTTACCCCTTTTTCGAAAATCCACTCATCCAAACTATGATTAGGCACTATGGGGCCAGATTCTTGAAGGTATTTAGGCACCTAAAGATACATATAGGTACTTTTGAAAAATCCTACTAGGTGTCTAACTCTTGTTGATTTGAAGGGGAGTTATGCACCTAGCAGTTTTGAGAATCTTACTAAGTACCTATCTGCATGTTTAAGTGCCTAAACACATTTTAAAATCTGGTGCTAGTAGACTAAACTCAGGACTGTAAAGTGTGAACTCCTGGATTCTAAGTCTACTCACTATATCTCCTTGATGATGATTAGAATAACCATGCAAATTAAGTATTAGGATTATTTATATAGCACACTGAAGTAATGAATAAATATTTTTACTATTTTGTTTTATAATGCAGTTATAATTTTTAACTTTATAAATGTTGTGTTCATTTGAGATCTTAAATAGTTTTTCATTTCATACATGAGAATTTATCAACATTCATTCCTTTTTTTCAGCATATCATATTGATAAAGTAAAGATTAGAGGTTATTATGCATTTAAACTGACTGAAGAAAAATCAAAACCCAGATTTGGATTCTTCACTTCTGATTCAAGAGCCAAGTCTTCAATACAAATTTACAACAACCTGATTAGCAGCAATGGCTTTCCTGCAGAGTATTCTAGTGATCTATGTGATCAATCAGAGGAAAAAACAGAGTGTACCTTCTGTTTATTTCTCTCACAGAAGAAGCCTCTGATATTCTTTGGCTGCTGTCTTTTCTCCACATTTGTCCTGCTTCTAACAATTATAATTTTTCACAAAAGAAAAAGAAGAAAACTGTATAGGGCAAAAAACTTCCAACACATCTGTCCCCCATTTAAAAAGGGACACAAAGCTACTCTCAACTAGATTCATCACTGTCTGCATCTGCTTTCTGCATAGGATAAAGATGATGGGACAATTTCTGAGAAGCACTATGTGAGTCACTCCAGTTATACACACCAAATAACATTTAGTGGAGGAATGGAAAATAATTACACAAGGGAGAAGAAAAACTGATGTTGAAGGGTACCAGTGATTTTTATCTAGCTTATGAAGCAAGTTAAATGGTTTCTCCTTGTGCCTTGGAATGATCTGTTAACTAGTTTGACTTGAAAAGATATTAAGCTGTGAGAACTGATGTGCACTTTTATATGTGAATGTCTTCAAACTAGAAATTTTTGTGATGGACACTCAGATATGTTTGGTCATTGATAAGTTTGTATCTGCAGCTGTTTGCAAATGTGACAGCTTTAAAAAGTTCCAGTTAAATTCAACACCAAGGATTAAATAGTTTGGACCAGATTCTGGTTTTAGTTGCAAAGGCATAAATCTGACTAACTTCATCATTGACATAAATGCCCAACTCTGATACTGGGGCAGTTGAGATTAGATTTTGATACTTTGTTCCAAAACTAAGGTAATAGCTCCTAGGACCAGTTGGGAACAAGACATTATGATATACAACTACTGCTTGTTTCCCCCCCCCCCCAGGGTAGGGACAAAAATCAGTCAGTTGTGTACAGATTTTTATTACTAGAAACCATTAAAACAAGCTGTATCTATTAATCCATCATAGAAAATAGATATGCACACAACTATGAGTCATATGTATTTATTTCTGGAAAACGTGCTAACTAGCTGAGCCTCCTGTACTCTCAGTAAACTGCCAGTGCAGCCCTCAATGTTGCAAAGCCTGTCATAAAGAAATATGAGAGCAGTTTGTTTAGAAATGTCTTCTTTCAAGAATTCTGTGTATTCTATTAAAAATGCCATTTTCACAGGCTATGATAGGTGTCTTTCAAAACTACCTTATTTTCACTAAACCTCTTATTTGTGTTTGTGAGGTAAATGTGATTTATATAATGTCTCTAAGCATTGTTTAAAATGCTGTTTGTAAGAGATTGAGATGCTCTCATTCACTTTGGTTTACTTTTTCTCTTGGCTCATTTGGTCAGTGGACAAAGCTCCCAGATATTATTTCAGCACCCACAAGCTATTTCTACACTACAAAGTCTTTGGCGGCATAGCTTTCCTAGGATAGACGCAGCATACACAGAGAGAAGCTTTTCTTGTGTAGGAACACCACAGCCCCCCAAACACTATCCACTATACTGCCAAAAGCAGTCCTTTGCGGGCAGAGTTGCATCTACAGTATTGGGTTGGTTTTTTTAACATAGCTATGTCAGTGAGGGGTGTGTTTATTCACAATGCTTGAATTTGCAATAGAAATAGAATAAACTTGTTATTCCTTTTGGAAGCCTGCAGTTTGGGTAGAACTAGCCTGTTGTCTGGATAAATCTACTGACTAGGACAGCATGGTGTCATATATACCAACTGTAATTCTGGGTCCTTCTGCTCCCAGGGCAAGTTTGGGTTCTTTGTTGCCCAGCATCTAAACACCTCATCATATCTCAACTATGCCTCACCCCTAGTAATAATAAGAGATATACCAATCTTCTAGAGCTGGAAGGGACCTTGAAAGGTCACTGAGTCCAGCCCCCTGCCTTCACTAGCAGCACCAAGTACTGATTTTTGCCCCAGATCCCTAAGTGGCCCCCTCAAGGATAGAACTCACAACCCTGGGTTTAGCAGGCCAATGCTCAAACCACTGAGCTATCCCTCCCCCCAATATGTAGGGCATGTGCCTATGCTAAATATCTGAAAAAAGATTCCTTTCACATATTAAACTTGCCTATACATAAAAGGCTAGGGTCCAATTCTATAGTGTGCTAGCCACCTTAGCCTTATTTTCTTCATCCATATCCTCCACCTGATACAGCAGAGTGAACATATCCACATCCTCCCCTTTCAACTTGTTTTCCCAATTCTCATGACACCCCCCATTCTCAAAAGAACTTGTGGTCGCTAAGTGTTCCTTTGTGTGTAAGGATGGGTAGCCTGCTACCACTTGGGGGGGGGAGAATAATCAGTCCCCTCTATTTCAGTTAAAACATGTCTTGGGTGCATTGCCCCTGCGCATGCCACTTTCAGTCACCTGCCTCCTCAGCTCAGGGACATGCTTCTCCCACACTTACCCCTTCCCCCATCTGAGGAAGAGGTAGCCCTCCCACACCTCACAGGGGCAGTTTTCTGCTACCCTGGGTGGGGGCAGAGCTGCAGCTCTGAACGTGGTGCATGAAGCCTGCTGCTGGCCTCCTCCCTTGCAGGGAGATGCTGGCAACCCTCACTGCGACAGCCCAGGGGGGCTGGCTGGGATGCCTGAGCACTCTTGCAGAGAGGCTCTTATTTGACCACCCTTGGGTGGTCCAGTCACCTTCCCCCCATCTGGGCCTTTGAGCCCACATCCCTGCTCCCAGAACCACTCCAGGGACTCTATCCCAGGTCTCCCTTAATCAAGGCTCCTCTAACACCTCTACCTCATTGACTGAGCCACAACCCTGCTCCCCACTTACTGCTGCATGTACAATCCTAGTAGTGAGCCCAGCTGCCATGTGCCTGCCACCTTCAGCGGCCTGGCTGGCTGCTGCCACCACCACCCAGCTCCAGCTGCTCACCCCAAGAATAGGTACTGCTCTCATAGCTGTGGCCCTACCCCTACCACTCCTGGAAGCGATTGGGGAGTGGGTGACACACTTGGCCCTAGCAGCTGCTGCAGTAGCGTGGCTGAGTTTTCCAGCAGGGCCCCTTCCAGGAATCGTTGCAGCAGCCAGCTATCCACACGAAAGGGCACATGGACCCTGGGGAAGGTTTTAAATTGGGACAGGGGTGTGCCAAGAACCAATTGCATGCCATGTGCCTGTCTGGCCCATGGGAGGGAGAAGCCCCTCCTCCCTGCCAGGCACATTCCAACATGTAGCACTAGGGACAGGCTCTCCCCTCCCCTATGCCACCTCCACTATTGCCCCATTCAGCCCATGGGAGGTGGAGAAGCCCCTTCCAGCATGTATCATAGCCAGAAGGGCTCTCTCCTCCTGAGAAAGGGAGGGACTTAGAGGTGATGGAATCAGGACCAACCACTAGTTCATTTTCTAGTAGGCATGGGCTTATGCAAACACTGATCATCATACCCACACTCTGTTGAGGAACACTGCATCAGCCAGAGTGACCATGGTTGATGGCATACCAGGCATTGTGAAGTGAAGCTCCCAGATCAACCTTGCAACTCCACAAGTCTCTGGGGCAACAATGGCAGGTAGAACCAAGGCATGTACACCTTTCATGCATTAGTGGAAGGATTGAGCACACAACATGCTGGGGTATTTTTGTCCATCCTGGTGACATGGCAGACAGCGTACAATGCTACTTTTCAATGTAGGAAGCAATCAGAGGAAGGACAGATCTCTCCCTCTGTCCTTGAGCAGGAGATAGGCAGCCTTAACTGAAACTTGTGTATGTTTGTAAAAGATATTCTGGTTAAGCAGAAACAGTGAGTACCGGTTTTGAGGCTTATCACCTACTTTGAGAGATTGCATCATTTAAATTTTTAACTATGTGGCATACAACGATCTGCAGAGCTTTGCATTTATTCCCACATTTCTTTACAAAGAGTATTTCTTCAAAGCTTATATGAAGTTAATAATGGTACTGCAGATTTTATATGCAAAGTGTTAATGTGACAGGGCTAGTCACCACAAACTTGTTAGCCCTGCAGCCATACACTAAGGAAAACTCAGAACCATGGAGCAGTTCACTCCAAGCTGATAGACCAGGGGTCAGCAACCTTTCAGAAGTGGTGTGCCAAGTCTTCATTTATTCACTCTAATGTAAGGTTTTGTGTGCCAGGAATGTTTTTAGAAGGTCTCTTTCTCTAAGTTTATAATATATAACTAAACTATTGTTGTATGTAAAGTAAATAAGGTTTTTAAATGTTTAAGAAGCTTAATTTAAAATTAAATTAAAATGCAGAGCCCCCCGAACCAGTGGCCAGGACCCAGGCAGTGTGCCACTGAAAATCAGCTTGCATGCCACCTTTGGCACACGTGCCATAGGTTGCCTACCCCTGTAATAGACAGTACCCACACTATTCAAAGCATCTATTTAGACTTTGCAGCAAGACCCATGATTTCTGCAGTAGTTTCATTTAATCTAAGTATGGTGGCAGTTAAATAACTGAAAATATCACAACAGTAGTCTTGTTTTTGACTAAGTTCATGAAGGCCGTACTCAATTAAATGGCACGTGTTTGTCTGTAGCCCAGTAACTTTTGAACGTTCTACTTCTAAATTTCAGGAAAGAATGAAGACATCAAAAGGGAGAAAATGGAGAACACATGAAGCCCCCTAGCCAGTTCCAAGCACCTCATAAATTGTCTAAAACTGAATGATGGCATCCATTAAAATCCCCTGGCAAGACAATTCTTCTATCTCATCTCAGCCTGTCCTCCCACTAGTTTAACATGTTCACATGCTTCGATTATTTATTCCTCAGGCAGAAAAATGCTAGGGGAAGAGGGTGACACGAGGGAGAGAATGGGAGGCACAGAGTCCCTTCCTTGGAGGAATGAGGGTTTGGAGCCCACACTACAGGGGGCAAAAGTGGGGGACTTTGGAATGGGTGGAGGGAAGAATGGGGCACACAAAGAGCTCCTTCCATAGGAGTCTCCGAGAAACTCTGGTGAGGGCACTGCAGGGAGTCCCTGACACAGAGAGGGATGTACAGTAGCATATATGAAGTTTGTGGAGTGGAATAGAGGGATCCATGCAATGAACTTGGCCTACATGAGCATAAAGTGTGCAGCCCCTACTGATATTTAAGTTGGATTCTATTCTATCGTCCTCATCTTTAGTCTTCAGTTTACAATGATAACTTGACTAAAGAAGCTGGTGGTGAAGCAGGTTTTAGGAACTGTCAAGGCTAATCTGAACCTTTGAAATCAGAGAAAGAATGAAATGGGATTGCAAAATAAACATATTACAGTTTGCTGCTTCTGCTGAAGTGATCAACAGTTTTCACCATTTAAAAATCTTTGTTTCAGAGTTAGCACTTCAATTACATTAACTGGACAGTCTGTACATCCTCAAATGATTTCTCTGAGATGCTTTCTTTTACACCAGGGTTCTGAGAGGCTAGGAGTTAAGTACACTGTTAATGGATGGCAAAAACGTACACAACAGTATATTATGGTACCTTGCGAAACTAACTTGGGGAACTGCTTCTCCAAAGGATTATATTTTTAGATCATTTTAAATTTAATATAGAAATACACAGAATGATAGCCATTGTTATTCAGCTCTTAAAGACAGAAGCGAAAATTTGGAATATTTGTTTTATTTTTTAAAACATTGTCGTGTTCAGTTTTTACACTAGACTTCCCATTTAGTATTTGATACAGCAAGTAGTAAGTTACAGATGTCCCGCTCGTTGTTTGTTTCAGAATCTAGACAACTGTAAGTAAAAAGAGTGCTAAATTATAAAAGAATATATACAGTTTTAAGCTTTACTAAGTCAGTACAATCCCCTCTGATTTCCCTTAGATTTATTACTAAAAGTTTGTGGAAATCTCAATGTATTTTAAAAGCATATCTGATATATAGGATAGAAAACTGTTCCACTTGTTAAGCATCACTCAAGAACTCACACATGGAATCATGTCACATTTTGATCATTTAAGCAGGATCACAGTTCAGATGCAATAGAAGTAGCTTTTCTTCACCCATTTTTAAAGCAAATGGTCAAATTCAATGGCTCAAGAGTGATTAATCCTCTCCCTCCCTCAAAAGAACAGTACTAAAAAGAAATAGTCTTGCACATGGCTGAAGTTATTCTATAAGGCAGGTAATAATAGGGTTGATGTTTTAAATTGGCTTTGTCTGTTTCAAGTGGAATCCACTAATACACCTCTACCCCGATATAATGCGGTCCTTGGGAGACAAAAAAAATCTCACCATGTTATAGGTGAGACCGCGTTATATCAAACTTGCTTTGCCCCCCTCCTTCTCCCCTGTTCCCTGACCGCCCCCTCCAGAGACCCCCCCTCCCTAATCACCCCCAGGACCTCACCATCTACCCAACCCCCCTGTCCCCTGACTGATCCAACCCCTATCCACCCCCACCTGACAGGCACTCACCGGCAACAGCGGGAAGCAGAGCAGCGCGACCCCAGTCCGTTCCACTCTGCCAGCTCCCAGCCGTGGTGCTCCGCTTCCTACCTGTCGGTGAGTGCAGGGAGGTTGGGGTAAAGGATTCCCTCCCCCCCCCACACCTGCGGCAGGAAGCGGAGCGACGTGGCCCCAGCCTGCTCCGCTTTCCTTGCCCCGGCCCCAGCTGTGTCGCTGGGGGGGCGGCTGGGGAAAGGTCCTGCACTCACCTGCCTGGTGGGAAGTGGAGCGCTGTGGCTGGGAGCTGGCGGAGTGGAGCGGGCTGGGGCCGGGCTGCTCCGCTTCTGCTGGTGAGCGTGGGGAGGATTCCTTCCCCCAAGTGACACAGCTGGGGTGAGGGAAGCAGAGCAGGCTGCTCCCGGCCCCCTGCTAATCCCCCGGGCCACTCTGGGACAAAAGTGCCCTCCCACAGCTCCTACCCCCCAGACCCTGGGGGTGTGTGGGAAGCCCCTGACTGCCCCCGAGACGCCCTACCCCTTATCAAACCCCTTGGCCCTGGCCTGGTCCAGCACCCTTAACACGCTGCTCAGAGCAGCATCTCAGAGCTTTACCGTGTTTATGCGAACCTGTGTTATATCGGGGTAGAGGTGTACTAACGTTAAGATTACTGTACTGTACTAAAACTTTACTAAAGTTAAAACAGATATAGCCAATTTGCATATCCCTTGCTTTTATGCTGCAGAAGGTTCTCATGACGCTAATTTTAAATGCAACTTGAGACTCTGGTATATTTTACAAACAAAATATAACCATATTTGGATGAAAAAGCTGGTGGAATAAACTTCTTCTGCAGACCCTTGAAAAGATCCCAAAGGAAAAGCTTGAAGCACCATCTTAACTGAAAGTTACTTCCATAATATTAAGTGTTGCAGTTTCATTGTTTGGTAACTTAAAGAGGACAAATATAAATGTAATCAAGAAACTCAGTAGTCAAAGGGTAGTGCATCAATTATTCAAAGTTTAAAACATTATCCGTTCTTCAAGTGAAGGGATGTCATGTTGGTGGATTTATAGCGACAGAATGGCAAAAATACTAAGCAACGAATATGCTGCTAAATCCTCCTATCAATACACTGCTCTGTGCCATCACCAAATTAAGGAGCAAAAGTCTTACCACCAAATTCAAACGAATCTGCACTCCAATGCCTCAAACTAGAAAGAAATTTGAAGAGCGGCTCAAGAGTGACAAAATATTGCTTGAAGACCTCAGCTATGGCATTATGCACCATGCCCAGGAGAACAAAGCCCAGACCTGATCTACACTTAAGTTTTACCAATTTAACTATCAGTCAGGGTTAAAAAATTTTACTGACAATTATACCAGTAAATGCTCTTGTGTTGATGCATCTGTACTAGTACAGAGATGCTTTATTATTAGCATTGCTCATTTTGCTTCCCGAATCAGAATAACCTACACTGGTTTAAGCACTTTTATATCAGTATGATTATATGTAACCATACTGGGGGTTGCCTCTAACTATATTAATAACATATACTTAAAGCAGCAAAACTTAACTATAGACAAGTCCCTACTAGCAAACAACTTTTCATATGTTAGCTCTTCAAGACCACTGCCCCACCCTCCCATATCTATCATTATTCCCTGTTCCCAAAATCTGCTAACGTCTTTAAGACAGGGACCTGACTTATCAAGTTACACATATATTTTGAAGTTATAAGACAAAATGTTACTGCTTAAAATACCAACCTATTATAGTTTTATTCATCAGCCTGTTGTACTGTTCCCTTCTCGGAAACATAGATACCATCCAAGAATTTTCTGATATCCTTATTCTTGACTGTAGTGGCCTGCTGGATCAAGGCAGCTACAGAAAAAAAACCCAAGAAATTTAAGACATAGCCAGGACACTGCCCTAACACAGCCCATTCTTATGCACACTCCAACATTTCAGCTGATGACACAAAACTCTAACAGGAAATGAAATAGCTTAGAAGGGATACTGCCAACTTGAAACTAAACTTCTTTTTAAGCAGCCTAGAACTTTCAGGTGCCAGCTCCTCTCGCCAATATGAGTTTTACAATCATGTTTTTAAATGTTTTTCTGCTGCTGCATAAAAGACCCAAACAAAATAAAGCTATACATGGAAAGCAATATAACTGACCAAGTAAATGCACTGACAAATAATCTTTATGTTTTACATTCTTAGCAATAAGTAGTACTTAATTTTTAGACAGAATTTGATTTGAGCTATCACTTCAATTCCATAAGAAGTTTTTCAGGAACAGTTTGTGTTAAAATATAAAAAAAGTTCCTGAATTAAACTGACACCTGCAAATAAAATGGCTACTATTACAGCATAGTGATATCTCCCTCCCTCCATAAATACTTAGTATACAAACCTGAGTTGGATACCAATTCAATGTCATTCCCTTCAAGAATCAACTCATCCTTCTGGGCTTGAGATACTGCACAGGCAACACCTAAGAGAAAGGAAAGTACACAGTAAGCTGAATATTTATCTGTGGAGGTATGGCAGATGCACTTTATGTAACTTATAGACATTCAAGGAAAAACAGTCGCTGTTTCAGAAATCTTGTTTGACTTTGGGGCTTATAGACCCGTAAGAGACAACATGGATATTACAAGAATTAGCTTTCCATTATTTATTACGGTAGCATCCAGAGGCCAATATTAGGACTGCCCCTGCTTTGTGCTAGGCACTATACATACAAAGTTTCAGCTGCTTTCTATTTTAAAATCAAGAACTGCACAAGTGAGATTAGTGAGGCCAGCCATTTGATCAAAATTTTACCTCTTACAGGAATGTCTTTGGCCTGCATGGAAGGTATCTTCACACAGTCCTCAGAGACCCACCACTATCACTCCATTATAAACCACAAAACCAGCCCTTATTGTATCTGCTAATGTTGTCTGAAATGCAACCAGTTATCTACCCTGATGCTTTGATCTGTTTGATCACCACTTTGGATGAACCTAATTGACTCAAAAGTCCTTCCCATTGTCAGGTAATAAGTGTTCATTATAGCCCGTATTCATATCTGGCTGTGAATTCACAAACTTTAGACAATTCTGAATATGAGCAAGTGCTGATTACTTCATTAACTCAAATCTACTTGTCAAAATGTCAAATCGAACACTGTTTGCTAATATCAGTACTACTGGTGTTTTCAAAAAGATCCCAAAGGCTTAAATATTTTTTGTGAATTAAGTTGTAGTACAATGGGTAAGATTAGTTTATAGGAAGATAACTGAAACAATTTGTACTCTTAGAGCATGTGCAGAAACATTCTAAAATGCCTCCAATGGCAGATATTTAATCTCTACAGGTATAAAATGCAGTTAAGGTTACACGTCCATTTGTCCAATAAACTTAACCAAAATGCCTACTGCCACGAACACATAACATACTGATGAGGTACAGGTAAAAGTATGTGTCAAATGAATAAAATTGTTTGAAATTGTACTTTTGAAAGATTTCTGCAGACAGGCCGCAAACTAAGCTTTTCATATGCATCCTTAAAATAAATGTAAAGTTCTTACAGCAGTTAATTTTTCTGTAGTCACTGCATTAAAGAGACTTAACACTGACCGCCCTACATAAAGCTACAACTTTACAAGCTCCATCAAGATTCCTAGTTCTTTTAAGTCTTCCTAAATTAAATATTTCAAATGATAATGAAAAATGTTTAGAACAAAGCCAAAAGCAGAAGAGTGTCATGGATGTCTCTTGGAAACCAATAAAATCAAGATTACATATGCGGGGGTGCCGATGCAAAATATGGGACCTTCAGAAAAAATCTGGATCTATCCAGGTTTATTAAGAGATTGATCAACATCTGAAAATCATATTCACAGCTTCTATCGAAATCGATCTGTTGTGAGCACCTAGCACTTTTGAAAGTCAGGCCATAAACAGTGTCTTCTGATGCCCATTACAAAGTTCACAGCATTGAATCTTACTAGAAACAAGTTTGTTACAAAAACATTCACAGCATGATATCCACTTCAATTAGCGAAGTACAAGGCCTCTAACTATACTTACCTGGTCTCATGCGCACCCTGCGGATGTATTTCTCTCCCAGGAAGTTACGGATTTCCACAAGTGAGCCACTGTCCTGTATAACTACGTTGATGGGGAAGTGAGCATACACAGACCTCATTTTGTAACGAAAGCCCTGGGAGTAACCAAATAAAAAATGTTACAGTAACATTTCTCAAACTGGGGGCAGGATTGGAGTGGTGGCAGGAAGAGGTGGGGCCTTAAGGGAAGGGTGGAGTGGAGCCTCAGTGGGGGGACTTGGGAGTATGCAGCAAATTTTTAAATCAAAATGGGGGTCCTCGGGTTACTGACGTTTAAGAACCGCTTTGTTACAGAACTAGAAGACTCCAAAACTAGGAGATACATTTAAGAGTTACTTGACAAATGTGATGAAATGTTAGATCGTTTCTGAAGAGTATTTTAACTTTTAATAGAGAAGAGTTGCTTTTGAAGCATCAAGCCGCAAAGGTCTTTAATGTTTATGCTTAATGTTCTCTCCCAACTCTAAAGTGATCTCACTTGCAAAGACAGATCATAGCTAACTGACACTGTACACAGTACCTTTCATTTAGCATGGCTAAAAAAATTCTCATAAGAATGAAGTTGTCTGATATTAAGAATCAAATGACAAATATTCTATTTCAAAATAAAACTTACCAATGTGACACCCTTGATCATGTTTTGAACATGACTGCAAATTGTACGAACTGTTGCCAGCTCCTTTCTGTTACCCCACCATTTGTCAACCCGTAGCTATAATAAAAGTTCAGCAAAGTGTTCAGTTTCAATTCAAAATTAACAAACATGTTTCCCATAAGAAATTAAACTGTTTTTTGTATAGCCTTCAGCAAATCACATGATCTCCACAAGTCTCAATTTCCACATTTGTGAAATGGAGCTTTTAACACGTATAAAGGAGTTTGAGGAATACTGATGCAAAGTGCTTTAAAAGCCTCAGATGACAAATACTTGTGTGAATGCAAAATATTGAACAGGCAAAGAAAACACAGGGCAATAACAAAGCAAACTTCCTGGCATCATTCCATTAACATTTTCCTGAATGGATTGTCTAGGTGAGAAGCTAGCTCCTTTTCTATATGCATTCAAATCTTTGACCTCTCCACACTATCAACTATGGTGATGGCAAGTTTTGTGCTATTAAAAGACAAGCCCAAGAAAATTTAACTCAGATGCACTGAGCTATCAATACAGCAGAAGTCTAGGTTAATCTTGCTTACTACATATAGTTACAGTTTAAATAATAAAATACTATACTGAACAAAATTAATTTGGAAATCTAAAAGCGTCATTCAGTAAATGAATAAGAAGTTCATTCAAGGTTTCTAATTACATACCTACTCCACAATTTTTAACATTAAAACTACCCCAAAACTGTAGCTCCAAAACGGAACATTTAAAAAGAGCATGCCCACTGACAGACACCCATAATACCTGATTGCATATCAATACTGAACCCTGGCTCAGACAGCCAAGATGTGCCTAGCCATCTTAGAAATGTAAATGATACCTATCTGTGTATCTGACCACCTCATAATCTTAGTATTTAGTCTCAAAACAATTTGTGAGGCAAGTACTACTGTCACTTTTTAAAAAATATAAGAACTCAGACAAGCAAGGCCAAGTGACTTTCCAAAGATCACATAGGAGCTTTGAGTCCCTCATTAGTATCCTAGACACTGGATCGTCCTTTCTATGAATATGAAAATAATCCCAAAATATCCCTGCAATGCTCACCTTTTTGTGCTTCTTTCCCAAGAGGGAGAGCTCTACATTGATGTGGTTAAAATCCCGGCGCAAAGTTCCTCTGGGACCTTTCACAATAACCGCCCGGCCCTTCAGAGAAATGTCGACTGGAAGACAAGGAAAGCTCGTGTTACCCTGCCGCAGGACGAGAATACAAAGCTTACGTGGAACCAGCAAAGGACTGTACCTTTCTCCGGGATGTCAACAGTCTGGTTGCTGAGAATGGTCTTCATCCTACAACGAGAACCACAGGGGTGAGGGCAGAGACACCGGGGCACCGCACCGCGCCTTTCCCAGCCCGCGCTAAGCCCGGCCAAGCCTCTTCCAAGCGGGGCCCACGGACCCCGGGAGCGGCCGCTGCGCCGCTCCCCACCCCGGCCACGCCACGCAGGGGGCCCGGAACGCGCCCCGCGGGCTCCCCCGCGCCTGGACACCCGCCATTAACGCGCCACAGCCGGGGCGCCGGGTCACTGCGGGCGGGGCAGGCTCAGACTCCCGCGCGGCGAGAGGCCGCCGCAGCCCCAGCTCGGAGGGGCGGGCGGAGAACCAGCGCCGGGCCCCGGCCTAGCGTCCCCGAGACCGGGCGGGGGGGGGGGGGTCTGTGCCTGGGGCTCTGCCCGCCGGCCCGGGGGCAGGAACATCCCCGGGCGCCCAGTACAGTCCCTAGAGCCCCCGTGTGCCCGGCGCGGCACCGTCGGGGCGCGGGAGGGGCCCGGTGCGGCGGATGGCAGCAGATCGCTGAATAGGGAAACTCCTCACCTCGCTGCAGACCGAGGGGAAAGGGAGAGCGTTTTTCGTCATCGCGTTCTTGTATCCCCTCCGTCTATGCCTGACGTCATCACGCTCGGCCACTCGGCTCTGAGGCGAGAGCAATCGACCGCCGAGCGCACTAAGGCCCGAGCAAGAGGGGAATGGGCCAGGCAGCTCAGCTGAGTACCGATCCGACCGATCGGGATTCGTCCTCGGGGCTCGGTGAGGGACAGAGCAGCCGGCGGTGGCCATGGCGCTGCTCCAGCGCGGCCGCTGCTGTGGAGCCGCCGCCACGACGAGCCTGAGGCGGCTGGTGCTGGGGCGGGTGAGTGAGCGAGAGGGGCGGCCTGCCCCGGTCCCGCTCGCCAGGCGGCTCCAGCCCCCGGCCGGGCCCGGGTCTTCCCCCTGCGCCCGCCCGCCCGCTTCGCCGCTGGGCCCCGCCGGCTGAGCTGCCCCCGCCGCGGCCCGGTTCTGTGTGTCAGCGGGTCCGGGGCTCGACCCTCGGCGGCCAGTGCTCGGCTCTGGAGCGGGGCAGCCCCCGGCCCGCTCCTGCCTCGGGGTGCAGCACACGCAGCCTCCGGGCGTCTTGGCCTGTTGGCTGCAGCATCCCCTGGCCAGTAACCCGCGTCTCAGTTGCTGGCCGGGGCCACTCCCTGCTTGCAGGCTCCCCTGAGTGTGTGCGTTTTGCGTTTTTCCAGGCTGAATCTCATTTCTGTTTTAGCTGCGGTTTTAGTCCGAATAGATCGGTCCAATAAAAGATATTACCTTACTCACCTTGTCTCTCTAGTACCCTGGGACCCACCGGCTACTACACTACTGCATAGATCCCTTTGTGTTTCTTCTGTGTCCTCCCTGATGTTTGTGAGATCTCCCAGTTTAGTGCCCTCTGTACAGGGCTCAAATTGTGGGGAGGAAGGGCTGAGCTGTGGGTAGTGGCAGGACTCTCCCAAGCTGTACCCACAGCTGAACTCTGGTCACTTGAGATGAAAGAATGAGATGCTTCTTGCGACGGGTGTTCAAAATATGATTGTTGCAGGCTCTTTTGAGCCCCTTGAGCCCTGCTCTTCTGCAGGAGTTCCAACACACTGTATGCATAATAAGCTTGTGCCTCTGGCCCAGGATCGCAGAGTGATGTCTGAATCTAAGCATTCATTAGAATTACATTTCTAGCTTACATGGTTGCAAAGGAAAGCTCAAAAATATGATTTGAGTGTAACCGATGGAGTTATGTTTGCTTGTGTCTGTAGTCAGCCCTCCAGCAGAGAAAGAAGAAGCAGCTACTAGAGCCATGAAGGAAGCCCTATGACCATCAACACAGCAGGGATGGCCCCAGCTGCTTTGGGACAGGAAGAATTGAAGGACTAGCTCTATAGGATTGGCCCTCTTGGTGAGGCTGGGGCTTTGCATGCACTTAAACGTTAGGTCAGCATAGCTGTGTCAGTCAGGAGTGTTAAAAAATCACAGCTCTAACTAATCCCCATTGAAGATGCAGCTATGTAAATGGAAAAGTGCTTCTATTGATTTAACCAACTTCATTCAGGTAGGTGGTGTTCCTACAACAATGGAAGAAACCCTTCCACCAGTGTAGGCTGCATCTGCATTACAGGGTTATGTCCTCATATCTATGCCGTCATTGCTATTAGGGGCAGCTCTAGACATTTCGCCGCCCCAAGCAGGGCAGCATGCTGCGGGGGGTGCTCTGCCGGTCGCTGGTCCCGCGGCTCCGGTGGACCTCCTGCAGGCGTGCCTGCGGACGGTCCGCTGGTCCCACGGCTCCACCGAAGCCGCAGGACCAGCGGACCCTCCACAGGCACGCCTGCGGGAGGTCCACCGGAGCCGCGGGACCAGCGGACCCTCCGCAGGCATGCCGCCAAAGGCAGCCTGCCTGCCGCCCGACCGGCAGAGCGCCCCCCGCGGCATGCCACCCCAAGCACACGCTTGGCGTGCTGGGGCCTGGAGCCGCTCCTGATTGCTATACTAGTATAGTCTCTGTAGTATAGACAACTTAGATCCCTGAGATCTGTTCTTTCCATTGAGCCTTTTGGCTCTACAAGACAGATTGGGAGGGGAAAATGATGGTACCTCCCAGCTCCCAAATGCTGTTTATTTGTATCTCCAAAATGAGATACCACTCACAATAGATTGTATTGGTCTGTCATTCACCTTTGCTTTTTTTATATGTTTTGATAACAGTGAAGGTTCACAATGTTGATATTTACATTATCATCATTGGACAAATGGGCTGCTCATCATCGGGCATTGGGATTAATGGGGCAGTTCAGACCACTCTAAACTATTGTTTTATGTTTCCGGCAGACTCAGGCAGACATTGTTCCATTGGTTTACATCACTCATTTTATGTTTTCAGGGTTTTCTCCAGAGCCATAAAAGCTACCAATTTTTTTAATGGAAATTAAGATTCTGGATGACAAGAGGGCAAACTCAAAAAAAAAAAAAGAAAAAAAGAAAAAGAAAATCCCAAACCACTGGGTTTCTGACTTAGCCCAGTTTGAGCCCTGTTCATTGATGACATTTATCTCCTCTTCCAGATGCTATTAAATAACACTGGACCCTAACAATAAACCCTGTAGTTTCTCACTAGACTAGACATTTCCCCCACTACTTGATCATGCTCATTTTCACCTTTTGTTTGCAGTCCTTCAGTTAGTTTTTAATCAATATGACAATATTTATACCCAAACCCATATTAATTAATGTTGAGGTAAGATCTTGTGGTACTTTGCATTCCTTCCGGTCTGTCTTGCATCCATTGAAGCCGAAAGGATTATTATTCCAACAAGGCCACTGTGGCACAGAAGATCAAACAATCTGCCCTATACAGTGAGTCACCAAAAGGATTTGAGAGTTTTTAAGACTTTTGTGGCGAGGTGGCTGAGACATTCCAACTGCATCACCTAGAGGCAGGGGCGGCTCTAGGAATTCCGCCGCCCCAAGCAGGGCGGCGCGCTGCGGGGTGCGCTCTGGCGGTCGCCGGTCCCGCAGCTCCGGGGGACCTCTTGCAGATGTGCCTGCGGAGGGTCCGCTGGTCCCGCGGCTCTGGTGGACCTCCCGCAGGGACGCCTGCGGATGCTCCACCGGAGCCGTGGGACCAGGGACCCTCCGCAGGCATTTCTGCGGGAGGTCCACCGGAGCTGCGGGACCAGCGGACCCTCCGCAGGCATGCCTGCGGGAGGTCTGCCGGAGCCACCTGCCGCCCTCCCAGCAAAATGCCACCCCAAGCGCGCACTTTGCGCGCTGGGGTCTGGAGCCTGCCCTGCCTAGAGGCTTGCTTGGCTACATGTTAAGAATCTCCCATTCCCCCTTAGCTGTCAGAGCTCACTGAACAATGGCAGTTTCCAATATTTAGGCCTAAAAAGGAGATTTTTTCTCTTTGAACTCTAAGGCCACCAACTTAAAAACACTACATGCTTTCCCACGTCACTACTGACTTTGATGTGCAGGTTACTATGGATGCTTTATTTGGAAGATGTATCTTTTATATGATAATTTATTATGCTCTTGTTTTAAATCACTCTGCTTTTTCTATACTGGTTACTGCTGGTGTATTTGAATGCTGCTAAATTTTAGTTACTCCATTTCTAAGAATGTACCAGTGCCATCCTGCCCTGTTGCTGTAGTGGTATTGGAGCTCCCTCCTGTTTGCAAGTGTTTGAAGATTATACTTGCATGTGCTGTACACTTTTTGCTCTAGTATGTGCTTAACCAAGCAATACAATAATTTAAGCTTATTGCTTTGTTCACATTTAAGTGTTCAGCTTCTTCCCTTGTTTTGATTTTCACTTTTTGAAACTTACAGGCTTTGCTGCATCTGTCCCCTTTCTAGCTACTGAGACCAGAAAATGTTATTTTCCAGTCTCCATCTGCTGATTTCCTATGTCTACATTTGCATATTATTCTACTTGAAAACAAGAGCCAAAATTCTGCCATTGGATGTGTGTTCATAGCTCCCATTGAAATCAATGAGAGTTGAGCACAAACTTCCAAGGATGGAACTTGGCCTTAAATTAACAGGTAAAAAATAAACCTTTCACAGTCGTTCTATACAACTTTTATAAGGCCTGTAAATTGTTAACTTTTTGGCTTCTGTATAAGCCCTATCAGCTCTCAGAGATGCATACCATCAGTTATCCAATACATATTAGCACATTTATGATTAAAAGGGTAATACAGTTCTGCTCTGTTTAGGTGTGTGAAAGCCATGTGTCTAGCCAGTACAGAGCATCAAGTTCTTTGCCAGATGAAAAGAAGGAGTTTCTGCAAAATGGCCCTGATTTGCAAGATTTTGTATCGGGGGATTTTTCTGACAAGAGCATATGGGCTGAGTATAAAGGCAATTTAAAACGCCAGAAGGGAGAAAGGTAACTGTAGCTTTAAGTAATTACACTCTACTCTGATGTAGTATCATGCTTTGTTTAGTACTTGATATCTCTTGTATTCTACTGTACAGAAATACCTGCGTATATCATTATTTTTGTCAAGTTGTGTGGTACTGGAATGGCTACTTCACACTCCATTTTGGAAGGAATGGTCCTTTGAAGAGGGGAAAGCATTAGTTTCCCATATGAACTCTTTAAGCACAACATGCGGAGATACGATAGCTAATAGTAATTTCAACACAGTTGATAAGATTAACTGTTATGAATACAAGTAAAAAATTTGAATACCTAAAACACCATTGGCAATATATTTTTATTTTCAGTGTTTTAGGCCCAAAAATAGTGAATGGTTCCACTTGCATAGCTCTATTTTAATTATAGCTGGGAAAAGAGTCACTTATTTGATTTATAAAATGTTACTGGAGAGTCACAGAACTAAATAAATCACATGATTTTGGTGAGTTTGATTTTTTTTTTAACCTAGCTCTGAATGTATTCATGCTACAGACAGGTTGCTCCACAATTGTTTGTGGTTTATTAACAAGTAATGAGCCTGTAAATTGGTAGTGCCCAGCTCCACTCTGTGTAAAGGCAGTGGTAATATCTGAAAGTCTCATCCAAAAGTAATGTAATATGCCCTTGTATATGTTTTGCCCTACTTTAATATAGTAACTGTAGAACTTGTGTTGGAACTTGTCCAGTGTTAGTTGCTAATTGCTTTAGTACACTAAATAATAAATAACAGAATAACAGGCATCCATCTTTTATATAACCCCTTTTATTATTATGACAATCGGTGTTAATCTATAAAATTTGGTTCTAATCTGAAAAAGTGACTGTAAAAATGACATTTTGGATCTTTATGTTTAGTGTCTCAATGATTTCCAGACCAATTCTGCCCAGTTTACAATTTAAGATGATGATTTTTTTTCTAACTTCCGGCTACACAAAATGAGTTTGAAATCTTAAAAACAAGCTGGATTCTTTCTGGCTGATGCATCTCCAACAATAAAGAGTCTGCAATCAAACCTTGGCCCCTAATCCTGTAAAGAAAATTATGTCGCAAAGTTTGCTTTCATTTACACCCATGAAACTCCATGAAGGCCAGGGAAGTTCCACCAGTGTAACAAAGGGCAGAATATGTCCCATTCTATGGCACTGACCAAAAGTTTTTAGCTATCCATACTGTACTGGTTGTGTACTTTGAAAAATGCACTTTAAACAGTATTCTAGATGAACAGTAGTAGCTATGATACCTCTGGTGAAATAGCCACCAATATATCTTGAAGGCATTGGAGTGCTTGTGCCATGAACAGTAACAAATTATAAATATATATCATTGGGACAATATGCCCAATTTGTGTTTTTGATAGATTGTTGGGGGTTTTTTGTTTTTGTATGTAGATAGATTCATGAAGACTAAATTCAAAAGCTGTGAAAAACAAAATGAGCCACCCCTTCAGAATTTGTTAGGAGTTTGTAGTAGCTGTGTAATTATATTGCCAATGTCTGAATTACCATATATAGCATGGCAGTAAGGTTAGTGATCTTAAACCCTATAATTATGGATACTTCTATCTTAGCTTGGTGGCAGGCTAATAAATGAGGATGGAAATGAGAAGTATGGTACTTTTTTGATATATATTAATGCTCATTTATGAATCGTGACCAGCTTCAAGGAATCTTTCATACCCAGAGGCTATAACAAAGTAAAGTAGATCTATGAAATTAAGTGATTAAATGTAAGTAATTTATTAATCCTTATATTTGCTTGATATTATTCAGGCTGCGACTTCCTCCATGGCTAAAAACTGAGATTCCCATAGGAAAGAACTATAATAAACTGAAGAGTACACTGCGAAGTTTAAATCTTCATACTGTAAGTCTAATGCCTGACATGTTTTCTTCTAGGAAGAAAGCAATGTTTTCATGATGTGAAATTCACCCCTTTGCTCAAGAGCAGCAGAGAGCTTATGCATCACTTATGCCTTTGTGGCTTAAGTGGGAACATATGATGCATAGGCCTTGTCCTCTGCTTTTGCACAGGGTGAATTTCACCATGGAGAACAAGGAAAGAAACAAACAGTAGAAAATTTGACATTTTCCCTGCAATGATCTTAAATATGGTGTTGTTTCTCAAGTCCTCTAAGAAGTCAAAAGATTATCAGTGTGTCTAATATAAGTGGAAACACGTGTATAACTTTTGGGACTGTATATTAATAATTCACATGAAAAGAAATTCAAGAAAAGGTTGTGTTCTCTATTAAATATGCCTCCCCACTGATGGAAAGAGACAGAAGATGTAAGACAAGTGTAAAATTCTTTTCTTCAGGAAAAGATTGTTCTATAATGTATCACAGATCTTGTGAATTTTTTATGAACTTTTTTATTACATCTAAAATGTGCATAATTAATGCAGTTTAGAATGTGCAATTCTGACAGTTATAAAATAAATATATGGAGATATACATATCTCATAGAACTGGAAGCGACCTTGAAAGGTCATTGAGTCCAGTCCCCTGCCTCCACTAGCAGGACCAAGTACCGTCCCTGACGGTTATTTTGATGAGCAGTTTTCAGGAAGTTGTGTAGTTCAGAGGATGAAAGGTTAAGTCACAAGATTGGGTGTCACGTGACATATGTTCTCTTCCCAGCTCTTCCGATGACTGGGGCAACTCACTTAACCTATCTGTGATTTAATTTCCTCCTCAGAATTTCACTACCTGTCTCAGAAGACAAATTCCTTTGGTGGAAGGTGCTACAGAAATGCAATTTATTATTATTAATATAATTTTCATTATAGGTGTGTGAGGAAGCACGATGTCCCAACATTGGAGAGTGCTGGGGAGGGGGTGAGTATGCTACTGCTACAGCAACTATCATGGTAAGTCAATTACCACTTCTTACGATAGGAAATATATTCTGTTGGTAGCAAATTTGGGTATACAAAAATCTCCAGCATAGTGACCCATGTATATTATGCTAATGTGCACAACAAATCTCTCTCTTCTACGGTTATTAGTAATTGATTCTTTGAAGTAGCATCTTCAGTAGTTTCTGAGCTGGACAATACAAAGTTTAAAATATAAAGTTAACATAATCTTTTCTTATTTCAGTTGATGGGTGACACATGTACAAGAGGTTGCAGATTTTGTTCAGTAAAGACAGCAAAAAATCCACCTCCATTGGATCTTAATGAACCCTACAATACAGCAAAAGCTATAGCTGAATGGGGCTTGGATTATGTTGTATTGACATCTGTAGACAGAGATGGTTAGTATGTTGTCAGTAGTGTCTTCCAGTGTAAGCTCTCATGCACACTATGCAGAAGTTTTAGAGTCCTCAGTCAGTTTGGGTTATTAGAGGTATATGATTTAAACTTTTATGTGATTGATGAAAGGAATGAATGACATAGAAACTTTTCAGAGATTACAAAATGCTCTTCCTGACTAATCCTTACTCCCCTACTTCTGATGCAGGCAAAATACACATAGAAGATATACAATTATGTAATTGGTTAAACGTTGGTTCCTTATGGAACTGATTCAGTCTATTTGAGTAGAACCTAATTTTAAAAAAATATTGCTACCTTTCCATTAAGGTTGTAATGATTCTTTTGTGCTGTTGCTATCTTGGTGGAAAGACTGTATCAGAAAAAGAGACTTTTGTATTCCATTGAAAGACCAATAGTTTCTAACAGTGGCTTTCAATAAAAGAGCAGGAACAATTTCTTTTTGCGTACATTTTTCTTTTCTTAAACTACCCCTGTGGGAGAAAAAAAGAAATTAAACCATACAGATCTGTGCTAAGGTTAAAGGGCTAAGGTAAACTCATATATAATCAGGGAAATTTAGAATGAAGGTTCCGACTCTGTTCTAACTAACCATACTTAGCCTGGCTATTGTAAGGATATGGTAGCATACCTGTTGTACAACTTAGGCATAAGTAGTAAGTTAAGGGTGGAATTTCAGCTTTAATTTAGAATCGCTTTACCTTTTTTGGGGTAGATTAGACTCTTAACATCAAAGCCACTCAGAATTACACAAAAGTATTGTTTTTAACGTAAAAATACCAATTTATTGCATTGTTTCTAGATATTCTAGATGGCGGAGCAGAACACTTTGCAAAAACTGTATCACACTTGAAGGAAAGGTATATTATTAATTTATTACTATTCATTATTATTCAGCATTTATGTTGTGGTAGTGCCTAGAAGCCAAAAGCAGACTGGGCTCTATGGTGCTATTTGCCGTACAAACATGTAATAAATGACATTCCCTACCCAGAGAAATTACATGTCCACTCCTGGATTTTTCATCCTCGCTTGTGTAACACTGTTAGATTAAATAGATAGGCAGGAATGTTCTCCTGCTGAATTTCAGTTTATCCCAGATTCCTTTTAAAAATTAAGCACTAAACTGTTTCTTTGGACCACACATTTAGAGCAGTGGGAAACATCTATCCATTTTTTTGTGGATGTTTATATTTTAATGATAGGGTTCTAGCACAGTAATAATGGGTTTGGGAAAAGATAAAAACCTTTTTAACTTGGTTCCAAAGATAATCTGATTTATTTTTCAGCTCTGACCTCTAAACTTTGCCATTTTTCCAAAGAGGTGCTCTCTGTGACCCTGATTCCACCTTTATACTTTCCCATTTACACCTTCTACTTTCCACTTTATGCGTTGTGCCAGCATGTCATTTTGGTAGCATGTTTGCATCTTTGTTAGAAGGTTGTAGATTTAATTCCTGCAGCCTGACTTGGGCATTTGCCTAATACTTATACTGTAATGAGGACTAGAGGGACTCACTTCAAAGTCTATCACCAGTACTTCCTTGATTACCTGGAAGTGTTTCTGTATAGCAGTGGTTCTCAACCTATTTACCACTATGGGCCATGTATGCAGCTCTCTGTTTTGTGGGCTGAATCCACACAATATATATATTACCTGTATGGCCCTGAGGATGTCACATGGGCCTCAGCTGTGTGCTGACTGGGTTGCAGGTTGAGAACCACTGCTGAATAGTGATGCAAAGTACTTCTCCATCCAGCTTGGGGTAGCCAAATTCCAGCTGTTGGGGAACTGGATTAGATTCCCAAATACCAATGCAAAGTATTTACAGTCCATTAGGCCAGATGTCCCCTCTGTCATTCAGAAGTTCAGATGTTCACATCCTATTAAAAATCTTGCTAAGTGTAGTATGGAGCAAAGATGAAGAAAATGAAATTCACATGTAACCTGCACTTAATTTGAGCAAGTGTGGTGAATCAGTAGACCATAGAAATGGTTCTGATGTTATGTTCGACTTATGCAACATTCATATTATTTTGTGCACTAGTCAAAGCAGGAGTTGCACCTATACAGTAACGCCTTACTTAACATTGTAGTTATGTTCCTGAAAAATGCAACTTTAAGTGAAACAATGTTAAACAAAACCAATTTCCAATAAGATTTAATGTAAATGCGAGGGGTTAGGTTCCAAGGAAATTTTGGGGGCAGACAAAAGGCATTATATACCGTACAGTACTGTGGTTGGGAAGTGCCCCTGGCTTACCTCACACAGGCACAGCCCGCTGCAGGCAAGGACGCTAGGAAGCACCTTCAGAGCAGCAGCAGCTTCCCCAGAGAAGAACAGGCACTGACTTTGCCGGGGGATGCTACAGGCCCGCCTCTTCCCGTCTCCGCTCCACTCCAGGCCCGCCTCTTCCCACCCCCCCTCCACCTCCTCTCTGTAGCACGCCACATCTCTGTTCCTTCCCCCCAGCCCCAGAAAGTCCTAGGCGCCGCCAAACAGCTGTTTGGTGGCACTTAGAACTTTCTGGGAGGGAGGGGGAGGACCAGGAGATGCAGCGCTTCCCTGCTCCTCCCCCTCCCTCCCAGCACTTCGTGCTTAGGACTTTCTGGGAGGGAGGGGGAGGAGCGGCTGCCAAATAGGGGGGAAGCACTGGGAGAGAGAGGGAGGAGGTGGAGAAGAGGAACTTGTGCAATGCTCCCTTGTAAAGTCGCTGCTCTTCCCCAGAATCTTACAAGCAATGGACAGAGCAGGCAGCCAAACGACATTATAAGGGAGCATGTTCACTAATTGAGCAGCGATGTAATTTTGAAACAGCGTTAAGCGGGAGGATGTTAAGTGAGGAGTTACTGTACTATGTTTTGAGTAAAAACTAACTCTCAAGTATTTTCAGTGCACCACTGTTTTAGATGTTTACCTAACTTGACTTTACTTAGTAGATTTAAATATCAACATCGTAGATTGAGTTGTTTTAAAAAATATTGAATTTTGATTTCTTTTAAAATATTCTGATATTTTAGTATCATGTTATTGAAATATTTTATTTGAGCATCAATAATAGAAATATCACAAGCATGTTTATTTTTCAATCTTTGTTTTTCAGGAATTCAAAAATTCTAGTAGAATGTTTAACCCCTGATTTTCGAGGGGACCTTAAAGCAGTGGAGAAAGTTGCCTTGTCAGGACTAGACGTATATGCCCATAATGTGGAAACTGTTCCAGAGTTACAGAGGTGATTAAAGGTGATCTATGTATATAAACAAATAGTAGGATGTATACAGTTAGAGGGTATTCTGTAATGTTCTTATGAAAGCAATATTTAGATCAACCAACATTAAACCTTAGCTATAGGTTCCTTTAACTCAACTCATCATTACTACATACATCACTTACACTTACAAATAGTAAAAATCCTCCGTACCTTATTATCAAATAGCGTCTAAAGTTAAAAATTAAAAAGTAGACAATACAGTTCTATCTACTGTAAATTTTTCAATGAGAAGCTTGTCTTATAAAAGAAACAGGAAAGGAAAAATACTGATTTTAACAGATGTCAGGCTAGATCTATTTCATAAGAAAGATAGTATACAAGAAAGATGCATGTGATTACATTAAAACAAAATTAGGTTTTTTTCATTTTCATATGCTCATTGGACCTCTTTTTGGAAGGAAAGCAAATTTACTTGGTAAGCCAGTCCCTGTACGTTTTTTTAGCATGTATTCAAACCTACCTGGCTGCATAATAGCAGCACCTGGAGCACCCACGGAGTCAGCGCCTATTACTATGGAATTATGTTTTCAAAATGAGGATGTATTTATTTCACTTTGGCAAATAGCCCACAGCATTTCTCCATCATCATTATGTCTCAGTGCCACCAGTGGGAGCCAGGTCCTGTTGTCTTCATAGAAAAGTTATATTACACCTCCCAGTGAAACTACCAGAATCCTCTGCTCTGTTCCCTCAATAGCCATGTGTGTTGTACATGATTTTGACCAGCAGAGGGCTACCTATCTTGTAAAGTAGCAGATTAAAAGTTTTATAGACCCTAAAAAGTGGAGTCAGCCAACTCCTTTTCTTTGAGTGACCAATGTTTTTCTACCACACAGGAGGGTCTCCAAGTATGACTCCATACCCCCAGCCATTGGCCTTTTTTCCTAATAACTTGGAAATTCAGAGTGATAATATAACACTCTGAAGTCTCCAGCTAAACTGTCTAAATTCAGCTTAAATATGGGTAGGCCATATCCACACTGCTGGTCAAACTGTGTAAACTGAATTAGCCCAAACCAGTTTTAATGTATGTTTAAACTTCCCAGTTTTAATGTACACTAAAACTTCCCAGTATAGACTGTTCTTAAGTGGCTCCAACTAAATTTTCAGATAGACTTCAAATACAGCTCTGTCAGGGCTGTTCCCCAACATAAGCAAAGGAGTTTAATCTTTACTATTGTTGATTTCTTTGCATTATGGTAGAGCTTGTTGGCCCTACAAAATCAGGACCTCAATACTAGAACCTGTACAAACACTCGATAAAAGACCGTCCTCGCCCTAAAGACCTTACAATCTAAATAGACAGTGGGGTTCTGCACAGAACAGCTTGCAGGATTGGGGCCTAAGTAGATACTTATATATGTCCTACCACTGTAGTATTTTCAGTGCCTTTGTTACTCCTTGGGCCAGATTCCCTCGTGTACCAAGATATACTCAGCACAGGAAAGAGTGAGTGTAGGGAGGGCCACTGTCAGAGACCCAGTACCAGCTCCCTGTGTCTCAGGCTGTCCCAGCCCTAGGGACCATATGCCCCCTCAGAATTTTCATAGGGCAGTGGAGCTTTCCTCTGCCCACTCCTTAGCCCTCTGTGCCCTATTATGCCTCTTCCCTTTCCTGATACTTCCCCTACAGTGAAAATGGGGGCAGGGTAAGGTGGGGAATGGCATTAATGATAGCTCTGTCAACTTTACTCCAGTTCCATTACGCATATTCTCAGCTGGTCAGCTATGAACCAATTATATTCCCGTTGTACTGCTGGGGGTTGGAACGGTGGGGGTTGACAATCTGGCCCCTAGTGGTTAGCTGGAGACAATTTTCTGCAAAGCTGGGCTCACAGAGCAGCAGCACTTTGGTTGCATCAATCACAAGAAAAAGTAATGGAAACATTTTTTTTAAGTGAAAGCTTTGTTTTTGCAGGAATTGACAAATATTTCAGAAAGTTGCTAAAATCTCAGTCCCCTTCAGTGTTTTGCACCTGTGATTTTTCCAATGTCCCTTAGCTCATGCATCTCTGTGGTTTTTTTTTCCTATGGTCAAAACAATATGAATATTTTTAAAGGAAAGTACGTGATCCTCGGGCCAATTTTAAGCAATCCTTACAAGTTTTGAAGCATGCTAAGAAGGTCCAACCTGATGTAGTTTCTAAAACCTCCATTATGCTGGGATTAGGCGAGACAGATGAACAAGTATATTCAACAATGAAATGTAAGTTGCATAACTTAAGTATATGTATAAGCTTTACCATGTTGGAACATAGCTGAAGCTTGACCATTGCAATATAACTAAAATGGACGCACATGCATATAAGTTGGTCTGTTGGAAAAATTGTTTTCTAACTTTTTCATGCAATAAGGTTTTGTTCAATTTAAAAATTGAAAATCTGCCACAACTGTTGTTTATACTGCTTTCAAATCGACAGGAATAATTTCACTATCAGAGTGCTGCAAGGGCCTAATCTAGCTGCCATTGAAAACAATAGGCATCTTTCCATTGACTTCAGAGGGAGCTGGATCAGTCTTCATATCATTTAATGTTCATAATCATTTCAGGATCTCAAATGTGTACATGGAATGTTTTATTTATTTCATTGTACCTTTTTTATTTCATAACTAACATAAATGATTTTTTCTTGTTTGCAGAATAATTCTTTTTTGATTTTGATGCACAGATTATTTTAATTGTTCCTCTTCCCTGAGCTGCAGTACCTTCTTATATGAACTTTTGCACTTACCTCTAATTTTTGAGAAAAATAAAGGTTAATATAATGTAAGTAGAACCCTGTATAGGATGAAATTCATGAATTCCATATAATTCCCCCCATTTCCACCCCAGGGGCAGGCTGCAGGCCTGTCCATCTACAACTGCGCTGTGGCATTTCCAGGCAGCATGAAAGTTAAGATTCAGTGTCTCCTGCCTCTAAGACATGTTTGTGTCAGCATATTTGGAGCCAGGGTCTAGCCCACCTCCCTTGTGTGCAAACCACCCCCATATGCCCATCCGGTTGCTCTGATCTTGCTCTTCTTCCCTCTCAGTGGCAGGAGTTATATGACGTGAATTTAAGAGGGCTATTGATTAATCATAGTTAACTCACACAGTTAACTCAAAAAAATTAATCGCGATTAATAAAATTAATCATGATTCATTGCAATTTTAATCACACTGTTAAACAATGGAATACCAATTGAAATTTATTAAATATTTTGGATTTTTTTTACATTTTCATAAATATTGATTTGAATTACAACATAGATTACAAAGTGAATATTATTTTTGATTGCAAATATTTGCACTGTAAAAATGATAAACAGAAGACATTGTATTTTTCAGTTCACCTCATACAAGTACTGTAGTGCAATCTCTGTCGTGAAAGTGCAATTTACAAATGTCGATTTTTTTTTGTTACATGACTGAACTCAAAAACAAAACAATGTAAAACTTTAGAGCCTATAAGTCCACTCAGTCCTACTTCTTGGTCAGCCAATTGCAAAGACAAATAAGTTTGTTTACATTTACAGGAGATAATACTGCCCCCTTTATTTACAATGTCACCAGAAAGTGAGAACGGGTATTTGCATGGCACTTTTGTAGCCGGCATTGCAAGGTATTTACATGCCAGATATGCTAAACATTCATATGCCCCTTCATGCTTCGGCTACCATTCAAGAGGATATGCTTCCATGCTGATGATGCTCGTTAAAAAAATATGTTAATTCAATTTGTGACTGAACTCCTTGAGGGAGAATTGTATGTCCCCTGCTCTATTTTACCCACATTCTGCCATATAGTTCATGTTATAGCAGTCTCGGATGATGACCCAGCACATATTAATTTTAAGAACACTTTCACTGTAGATTTGACAAAACGCAAAGAAGGTACCAATGTGAGATTTCTAAAGAGAGCTACAGCACTCGAACCAAGGTTTAAAATCTGAAGTGCCTTCCAAAATTGGAGAGGAACGAGGTGTGAGCCATGTTTTCAGAAGTCTTAAAAGAGCAACACTCAGATGCAGAAACTACAGAACCCGAACCACCAAAAAAAGAAAATCAACCTTCTGCTGGTAGCATCTGACTCAGATGATGAAAATGAACATGCCTCGGTCTGCACTGCTTTGGATTATTATCGAGCAGAACCCGTCATCAGCATGGACGCATGTCCCCTGGAATGGTGGTTGAAGCATGAAGGGACATATGAATCTTTAGCGCATCTGGCATGTCAATATCTTGCAACACCAGCTAAAACAGTGCCATGAGAACACCTGTTCTCACTTTCAAGTGACATTGTAAACAAGAAACGGGCAGCATTATCTCCTGCAAATGTAAACAATCTTTTTTGTTTGAGCAATTGGCTGACCAAGAAGTAGGACCGAGTGGACTTGCAGGCTCTAAAATTTTACATTGTTTTATTTTTGAATGCAGGATTTTTTTGTACATAATTCTACATTTTTAAGTTCAATTTTCATGATAAAGAGATTGCACTACAGTACTGTGTTAGGTGAATTGAAAAATACTATTTTTTTTTACAGTGCAAATACTTGTAACCAAAAATAAATGTAAAGTGAGCACTGTACAATTTGTATTGTGTTGTAATTGAAATCAATATATTTGAAAATGTAGAAAACATCCCAAAATATTTTTAAAAATGGTATTGTATTCTTGTTTAACAGTGCGAGCAATTGCATGATTAATTTTTTAATCGCACAATTAATTGCAATTAATTTTACTTGCGTGATTAATCACAGTTAATTATTTTAATCTCTCGACAGCCCTAGAATTTACCAGTAGTGAAATAGTTTCTTCACAGAACCATTTTATTCTAAGCAGATGTTCATGCTAACTGTAATTACAATGTTGTAACAATTGAAAAAATTCATGCTTTTAATTCTACTTCACTATGGGGCAAATCCAGCACCCAGCTCTAATAGCTAGGATAGACATTGAGAAGGGGAGGGGAGGAGGAGCTATACAGAACCTGATTCCTCAACCCTCCCATGGATGAGAAGACTACACTGGTTGCACTGAACAGCATCTTTCAGCAGCTGGGTAGGAGGAGGCTGGATTTATCCTTAATGACAAGAGTTTCACTGAATCCAAGTCTGGTATAAATTAGTTCCACCCTGTATTGATATCTTAGCTGAGAAGGCGTATGTGCTTCTTGAGGCATCAAAACTAGCATATCCCACCAAGGATGTAGAGCTGGTGGAAGATATTGGCAATTCCCCTTCGATTTATTCTTTCTTCATTAGAATTGTATGCATAATTTCAGCATCAATCCTCTTGTAACTATGGAGTAAGATGAAGTATTTTCTTTTTATGTGTAGTTGGTGTTGCAGACTGTGTCAAATTAAGAGTCTGACCTAGATATACTAATCATCATCATTTTTACCCAAAAGGAAGTAAATAATGAATGCCGCTAGAACATGAAAGCTCAAAAATTGAGAAATATGGACATTAAAGATAAACTGCAGAATGCTAGAAAAGGAATTCTCATCCCTGCATTTAATTACGGGGTATTATTAATGGAATGAAAAGTGTGTGATAGATACTTTACAAATAAATAAAAAGATACAATTCAGGCTTCAAAAGCTGACAGTCTAAACAGGTAATATGTAGACAAGTGATAGGGTATTGGATACAACCAGAAGCAAATGTTTGCTGGTGATACTTAGCACAGGTCAATCACTTTAAAAAAAAACCCACTATTTTAATACTTCTGAGGAGAAGAATCAGGTTTCTAGACCTCATGCAAGAAGTGAGTTTTTAGGAAGGCATCTAGGCATGAGATACTGGAGGCACGATGGACCAAGCTAGGGAGGAGTAAAATCAATCGCTTTAAAAAAAATAATCTTAAATACTATACAAAAAATTTTAAAAATCAAATAAAAAGCTGCAGCTTCACGGTTCAGTGTGGGCAGAAACTCCCCAGTGGAAACTATGGGGATGGCAAGATATTATCAGATTTGTTGTAAATTGTACTTCAACAAAATGCCAAAATTTGCCTAGTCTAATGAAGTATCAGGAAAAATGTCAGATCCCGCTGAGAAACAGACACACCAGCCACATTCACTCTTAAGGAGATAGTAAAACAGTGAAAGGACTTACTAAAACTGCTTGAAATCAGTTTTTAATATATTTATTTTTATTTACTAAGTATCTTCTTGTTCTAAAGTATTTATACCTAAATTCTGCAATTTCTCTTTAGTGCTTCAGTCATGCCCTCTGATGCTATGTATTAGAGGGTAGAATTTAATCCCTTATTTAATGAGTTAAGGAGTGACTTGCACTCAGAACTGCATTTTAGGTAAGATGATTTTTAATCAGTGATGATTACATCATGATTCTGTCACCTGCTAAGAAGGCACTTTTCTTTTTTATAGTATTACGTGAAGCAGATGTGGACTGTTTGACCTTAGGACAATACATGCAACCAACAAAACGTCATTTAAAGGTACAAATGTGTTGAATTTACTGGAAGCAGACTATGACCTGTACCCGATACCATTGTACCCCTTCCCTTGTCAGAATGATACCTCGTGCCCATCTACACACCTTCTCACTATATGCCAGCTATGGACTTTTGAAGAGGTCTCCCCTCAGATTGGGTAGCCATTCTTGCTCCTCCCCACCTGCCTTTTCTCAACAGTTAATCTGCTCATCAGTGTGGGGCTGTTATGGGCTCCATTCCTGCCTGATGAATATTGTGAAATGTATAAATCCTAAAGTAATTAAGAGTTTCATCTTGCCACATCCTGGCAGAACATAGAGTTGGCATTCCAGTTCATTAACATTAATTATACATTTCAAAGTTATTACAGTCTGAGCAGAATTATTTTTTTCCATCCAGGTTGAGGAATATGTTACCCCTGACAAGTTTAAACACTGGGAAAACGTGGGAAATGAGCTTGGATTTCATTACACAGCTAGTGGTCCTCTAGTGCGCTCCTCCTATAAAGCAGGTAAAGTACTGCACAATGTTAAATTATTATGTAAAGGTACAGATGTAAAGTAATGGATATCAAAAGCTCACAATAATGGTTCTTTGTTTTTTATACAGAAAATGTATTGTCTTTTATAGTTCCTCTAAATGGGTTGCTATTGAACAGTTACGATGCTGCTTATACTCACATTTTATAAAACTAAAATTATTTAGCACTACACTTACTATTCCAGGTATGGATTTATTTAAAATGTTGTGTATATTTTGCAATTAGCTTCTGAGCAAAGTGGGCTTTAAAACTGCCCTCCCTCATCTGTTGTGTCTTTTGACAAGGCTTCAGAAATAAGCCATTTTAGTAACTGATTTTTCTTTTAGAAAGTTCAATGTACTAAATTACAGCTGGCCCTACCTGAATTAACATGAAGGACCATATTCTCTTGCTGTGCGTGGGCAGCAGAAAAGAGTCAGTTGTGGTTCTATGCCAGCTCCAGAATAATATAAAGCACCTTTTAAGTACTTACACCTCACAGCACTGTGTAAAATAGGGAGAATTCCATTTTATTATTGGATATGCTGAGAAACGGGAAGTTAAATAACTTTCACGCAACCAAGCACTAGCAGAGTTGGGGAAGACAACCCAGGAGTCCTGACTTCCAGCCTCATGCTGTGATTGTTAAAATCCCTGTTGGGTAGGTTTGGATTTTCTAGAACATTGGTCACAGTATGACGACATGTATACTGTTTTATTTGTTCTGTTTAACCCCAAAGCAACTAAAAATGATTTATAGGTATTAATTTTCATTTTAATTAGGTGAATTTTTCTTGAAGAATTTAGTAGAGAAAAGGAAGACAAAGGTCATCTGAAGGTAGAAGTGGACCCATTTTAAGTCACCTACAGCTTTAAAGATTCACTTTTTCATAAGTTCAATTAATTCCAAAAATACAGCATCCCACATCACGGAATGATGAATGAAATTAATATTTCTAGAACACTGCTCCCTTGACAAAACAATTGACATTAATTTGCCTAGTTCTTCTTAGTTTCCATAAAATTACAGCTACATGGTACTTTAGTGTTCAGTGAATCATCAAAAGCCTTAGCTTTAGAATGTATCAAAACAGAGACTCTGATTTGGTGAGCAGGGGAATTATGAGGAAAAATAAAGAAAAATGACACATATATGTAAACAAAAATGGATGGATTGTGAAATCTGGTATAGCGTATTAAATGCTGAAATAAAGAAAAAAAATCTTGCCACCTGCTGCAGTGGAGTTGTGACTTTTTTTCTTCTTCTAGGAGTGCCACCTCTACATTTATTTATTTACTTACTGGGGACTAATACTTATTAGTTTGAAATGTGTGGAATCTTGCTAAGATGTTGATATTTTTATATTAGCACTCCACATCCTGTCCTTTTCTCCTCGTCCCCACATTTTCACTTTCCACCAAGCCCATGAGAGAAGAACGGACCTGTCTAAAATGATACTCCTGAGGGAATTCTATGCCAAAAAAATTAAACATTCTGCACACAATATTTTAAAATTCTGTGAAATTCTGCAAATTTTATTCATCAATAAATAAATGTGGAGGTTCCAGCATTGAAGTAGGGAGCACAGGCCACTGACTGCGCAATGGTGGGAGATCACCTCCAGCTCCTGCCCTAGGACATGGACTCAGCCATGAGGCTGCACCCTACCCTGACAGTGCAAGGGCCAGATGTGCCCCAGAAACACCCTGAGGTCCTGCCTCTCCATGCCAAGCACACTAGATGTAGACAGGCAGGCTCAGCCCAGCAGGATCCAAGTGTGGAGGGGCTTAGTGTGAGGAGATCCAGGTGTGGGGTGATAGAGCTTGATGGGGTGGGGGGTCTGGCTATAGGGAGATCTGGATGAACAAAACTCATTGGGTGGGGTTGCCGGGTGCAGAAGCAATGGGACTCTGCAGGAGGGGTCCAGGTGAAGGTGGTTAGGGCTCAGCAGCGGGCGGGGGAGATCTGGGTATGGAGGGCTCCAGCAGAGGGTAGGGGGTCTGGGTTCTGGCTTGGTGGGGCTCAGTGGGGTGGGGGGTCTAGGTGTGGGGAGCTAGTCAGGGTGGTCCAGGTGCAGGTGGGGTAGGGCCTATTGGGGGGGTTCAAGTGTGGGGGGCAGTCTGGGTGCAGGGGTGGGGTACAGATGCAGGGAAGTGGGGCTCAGCTGGGGTGTCTAGAGCCCCCCCCTGCACCCAAATGCAGAGGGTCGGGGTATGGGTTTAGGTTCAGGGGGCACAGTGCGGGGGTGTTTGGGGTGTAGGGGTGAGGCTTGGCAGAGAAAGCTAGGTATGAGGTGGGTCTGGATGCACAGGGGTTGGGCAGACAGGGGAGCAGCTTCCTGTACAGTGACCCCTCCCCCCCCATGACTGAGGAATGATGGGGGCAGAAAGGAGGGGGGATGTGAAGCTTCCTGCAGCCAGAGTCTGACCCTGGCCTGGATGCTCCTTGCGGGGGAAGAGGAAGTCCCATCCTCCCCAGCCCTGCCGGGAATAGCAGCTAAGCCTGGCACAGGGTAGGAGCCACTGGCTGGGGCATCCCCAGTTCCTCCCCCCTCCCACTGATTTACCTCTCTACTGGCTGCTCCAGATGCCCAAAACAACACACCTCTGCTGCTGGGGAGTGGTGCATGACCGTTTTTGCAGCTTCCCTAGCAGAAAGTCATTTTTCTGCAAAGAAATCTGCACGTGACATGAATTCTGTGCACACACAGTGGTGCAGAATTCCCCTAAAAGTAAAAATTAGGAATGGTTAAGTCCCCACTTCTCAGCTAATTAGCATAAAAGGTTGCATGCGAACCTCATAGCTTTCCTGTTCCATGGCCTTCCCTGGGTGATCTGGCCCTGATTTATTGCATTAGATGGTGTGGTGTTAAGTTAGTAGGATTTAAAAACTGATCATCCAAGAAATTATGTCCTTTTCATTAGAAGGCAATAAAATGCAACAGTTAAAGATTCCTATCTTTTTCAGACATAGTTATGTAAAGAGGGTTTTTAATCTGCATGAAAATTCATCATTGTAGCTTTTGGCTAATTGTTACAAGCAGTGTGTTCACTCAAATGATAGCTTTTGATATAAACACCAGAAATATAAAAAGGACTTAGCTATAAGGCTATCATCCAGCTGTGAAAAAAGGACATTACACAATAACTAAACTGTTTCTCCTCCACCCCCCTCATAGTCTGAGGAATATGCTGCTGGAAAGTGTTTCCAATATTATTTCATGTTTGAAGTATTTTATGAAATCATTGGTGGGTGGGTCTGAAGGTTTAAAATATCTGTTTTTCATGCTCTCACTCAACCATTTCTGATATACAGCTTTTATAACTTGAATCTCTACCATGAACCTGCTAATACATTATTTGTAACAAAGTTTACTCAGGCCTGCTTCTTAAATGGAGAGGCTTTGTACTCCAATTTTATATTAATTACTTGTTACTTTAGATTAATATTTTTAAAATATCTATTTCAGAACTTTTGACACACACACTCTCTCTAAAGCTAACAGCGGGGAGGGATAGCTCAGTGGTTTGAGCATTGGCCTGCTAAACCCAGCATTGTGAGTTCAATCCTTGAGGAGGCCACTTAGGGATCTGGAGCAAAAATTGGTCCTGCTAGTGAAGGCAGGGGGCTGGACTCAATGACCTTTCAAGGTCCCTTCCAGTTCTAGGAGATTGGTATATCTACAATTATTACCTAGTATCTTTATGACAAACGTCCCCTCCTCAAATCAGAATTTCTTCAGCCACACAACTTTAGGAAAAGCCTTCCCATCATACTTGTTCAGGTTTTCTGGATATACACCGGGCTATAAAGGCATAATACACATTTCACTTGAGGTCAATAAACTACGAATCTTGTTTTGTTGGCTATAAAGTACAGGCAAGTTTAATATAACTCTATACAGTCAATTACAGTGGTTCATTGACTGCAACAGAATTACTCTGGCATAACCGATCAGAATCTCTAAGTTATACCTCACTTAAAGGTCACTCACATTTAACAAGCTCAAAAAACACTTCACCACATGCTAGTTTCAATTTCAAGAGGTCTCCCTTATTAAATATTTTCAATCTTTCTTAACTTTTGATGCTGTACCAGTTTTCTGTGCACCATTAAAATCCTAACCTGAAGGTTAACGGGCTTGTTAGATTCATAGAATTTCCTCTCACTTACATTAAGGTAAAGCCCAAGCAGCCCCACTAAAGGCAGTGCAGCTACACCGGGTGTAGACAACATAAGCAAGAGGAGAATTGGATCCATTGCTTTTTGAGTGTAGGTCAATAATCCCTCTACACTTGCTGCAGTGACTACTGGTCTGATGCATGGCCAGAAAAGGTTAAACATCCTGCAAAATAAATGACTCAAATTCAACCCTCAAAGACATATGGGGAGGTAACATTTGGGTTTTTGTGTATTTACATAAGTATGGGTAGTGATCAACAATGTAATCAACAGTCCCTGTCTGTGCTGTATTCTGATAATTCAAAGATCAAAAGAACATTGTAGCATTTAAAAGACATGTAAACACAGGGTCTCTCTGTATTCATCTCTTTGAGAAGTGTAGCAAATCATCGGTGAATGGTAGAGGAACAGGCGATTGTCTTATGTTAATTTGTATAGTTAAGTACCGGTGATAGACCCACTTCAGAGACGCCCTGATTACCTATTGTTCCCCAATGAACTCCAGCTTGTCAGACAACCTGATCCTTTATCTCAGATCTGCTTAAGCTTCATCAGGGGATGTTTGAGTCTCACAATGAGATCCCAGTTAAGCTGGTACACCCTGGATACGATATTGGACATTGGACTATAATCTATTAACTGAATTCTAAAGGAACTCTTTGCAACTACAATGTGCACCATCTCTGCTATGTATCTGAACCTCAAGAATTGAACTCATGTCTGAATGTATATTGATCTTTTAACCATACTCTCTCCCTTTTCTTTTAAAATAAATTTTAGTTTGGTTAATAGGAATTGTCTGTAGCATGTATTTGGGTAAGATCTGGTGTATTCGGGTAAGATCTGGTGTATTCATTAACCTGGGAGGTAATGTGTCCGATCCTTTAGGACTGGTAGAACCTTTTATTTTATATGATGAAATAAGATTTTCAGAAAACATCATATTTGACTCAGGAGGCCTGAGACTGGGTTACTTTAAGGGAACTGTGTTATTAGTTTCTGGGCAACCAGTGAGGTAATAAAGAAGTTGTTTTATGCTGGCTTGGTAAATTTAAGTATTGAAAATATCCACCAGCTCTTTGAGTGACGATACCTGGTCCCCACTGGGACCCCAGTCACAACTGGCTATGCACTATGCTTCAATTTTGTTGTTTTCAGTGAGTTTGTGAATCAAGATATTTTCAAAATTGTAAAAGGCACTTGGTATTCAGTCATTTAAGAACTCATCCATGGGAACCAGGGCGGAGGGGGGGGGAATTAATGATTTTTTGTCATGAATGGCAGAAGCCAGAAATTTTGCTGAATATTTTTTAAAAAGCCATCGTTTGACCAAGTCTGAGGAGTTTCAGCCCAAACAGAAAAAATAAGAGTTATGAAAAAAATGAAAACAAGATTTCAGAAAAGAATGGCTCTTTCCAATTTTAAATCTTTGTTTCTAAAATATCTTAAAAGCACTGTGATCTTATAAGCTCTTTGGGCAGAGACTGTCCCTTGCTTGTACCTAGCAGAATCTGGGCCTGTTGTGATAAATGAGTCAAATAATTTACCCAAATTGTGACTTCAACTATAAAATGCATGTAAAAGTTCATAAGATGTTACAATAACCTATAATTGCAAATGTTGAAGGGAAAAAGTACAAAAGGGAGAAAGAATAACTAAATTAATCTAAACAAAAAGGCCAGGTTGATATGATTCCCAAACTGTGCTGAAATTACGCTTATTAAAAAACAGGAGACGTGGCGCCCAAAGTTAATGACTTAAAATTGATATTTTGGATATTAGGCCTAATTGTGGACAAAATAATGAGGGAATGGGCTATTCCATCCATCACTCCTTTTTTAGGTTCCTAAAAAAGATTTTTGTGGGGAAAAGTAGGAAAGAACAGACTACTGGAGCAAGCTTTACCATCAGGGCTGCCATCCCCACCACATCCTGGGACCCCGGGGTTTGTCAGCCTGATCCCAAAAGATGTCCTGTACAGCAGAGGCGCAGCCACAGGTGGGCCTGAGTTGATTTATCATCCAGGCCCACCACCCCAGTCCCAGCTCTGCTCTCGCTGCAGCACTTGCCTCACTCCACCTGCCTGGCCCTCCAGCCAGGGAGCAGGGTTGGGGCACAGAGGCTTGCAAGCCCCCACTCCCCAACAGAAGTGCTTCGCAGGTGGAACGGGGCAAGCCCCCGCTCCCCAGCGGGAGTGCCAGGCTGAGCAGGGCAAACCCTGAGCACTGGGGGGGGCGCACATTTTTCCAGGGCCCCTGGCCAAAACATCTATTCCCGCCCCCCCAGGGGCTGGAGGGGGGGAAAAAAAGAGGTGGCCCTGACCATTCCTATCCTTACCCTCCTGTCATTGCCCACCCACCCTAAGGCGGGGCCCATTCAAGTGTCCCATCCTGGCTATGCCACTGCTGTACAGACTGGGCCAGAAACAGAGTGGGGACCCAAATGACATTGCCACTCATACCAGCTCCAGCTGAGTCCCAATCACTACCTGAGATAAAAGGGGATTGGACAACAGCAGCAACTCCAATTAACTTCTTCTCTTTTCCCCAAAAGAACAGTTATTGCCATTTTACTATTACTGTATCTAACAGACTGTCCAGTAAGGTTTTTTTTCCCTTCTAAAAACTCTCCAGCTAAAGGGAACAAGGAATATTGTTAAAATGAAAGCCTTAACAGTTATAGCATGTGAAAGGTTTTTTCCTTCTTTTCTGTATCTTTAATAAAAAAAAATTAATGGATTTTTAACAGTATTTCCCATGGTAGCAAGCAGGCTGAGATCTCTGTATACCAAACTCTGAACCTTTTGTAACACAGAAAAGTGGGGAGAGAAATAATTTTTAAAAAGGAAGTGTGAGCAGAAGATTCAAGCAGGAATGTATCAAACTACTTTTAAGCTTTTTTTTTTTTTTTTTGGTCTAGATTTCAAGTTGACACTGACTCTTTAATAGCAGATGCTGTGATTCTTTCTACCAGAGCATCATTACAGAATGTACATTAGCCTATAAAGTATAAATTAAAAATAAACCTACAGCTGCCAGAAACAATATAAAATGTAACTACTTCAACTCCAGCAGGAGGATCAGTGACTTAGAAATCAGTTTGAGTACTCAACAAAATAGAAAGAGTGATGTGTTCTAGATATTCTAAAATAAGTTGAAGTCAGTCATTAGTGCCCTTAATCCTGTACTCTTTCACAGCTGCACTTGCTGTACACCTTGTTCAGCAGCCCGGTTGCAGAATTAGTATCTTCCCCTGAAATGGGCTTGTTGTTCACTTGCAACATTCCTGGATGTAAAACAGCTGGCACTGGACTCATTTTGACTGACCTCATAGGAAGACTTGAAATGATAAGCATAGCTTGTCCCACAGAATGTTTTTGTCTTAGGGCTAGATCCACAAAGGGGTCTTAAAACATTACGTATGGCAACGCTGAGACTTGTGCCCTGCCACCTTCTGGAGACCAGAGCTCCAGAATAGGCACCCACACTCCCTGTACAATGCATGGGGAGAGTCACGTACCCCTCGGTGGGATCCATAAAAGCCAGTGAGGAGCCACTCAAACCGAGCCAATAAGAAATGCCAAGGAAACAGGTAGGCCCTAAACGCCCCCCCCCCCTCACTCAAAGGGACTAAGGCACCTCAATCCAGGCTGGAGGGGGGCAACCTCCTTTGGCTCAGAAGTGCCTTTTGGGGGGGGGGGGGCGAGAGGGCATACACACAGGGGATGTCATTGGGACAGGGACTTGAGTCTCCATCTCGCAGGTGTGTGCCCTTACTAGTGACCTATAGGCTTATTCACTCTTCTCCTGGCTTAATGACTATTAACTATTTCACACCAAGTCAAAGATCTTAAACATGGGGGATTAAGAGAGCCCCCATTGCACCCCCAGTACCCCAAAGTCTAATGGTTAGGGCATTCAGCAGAGAGGTTGGAGACCCTGGGTTTCCCATATCCTGGTTGAGTGCTTTAACCACTGGGCTAAAGGCTATAAAATGGGGGGTGGCTCAATAGGTGGGGCAATACCTATTTTGAGGATCCTGCTGGGGCTTAGGCATGAGCCTGGCATCTGGGTATCAGGACTTATGCAGCTGCATACATGGCCCATGGCCTATGGACTTTAGGCACTCCTACAGGATAAGGAGGCAGCTGAACAGGGGTTTTGAGGATCTACATTTTAGAGATTTAGGTGCCAAAGTCTTTCTGGTTCAGCTCTTACTGCAGATAATTAAGTATGTTTGTGTAAAGTTTCATGTGTTAAATGATTATCATAATCTTATTGCCATATGCGCCGATCGCTTACAGCAATAAACACATTGTTCCATTCTGCACCTTCAGAATATACACACCCAAGTATTACATTCATAATTGCCAAGAACTTTTCAACCCCATGAGCCCATGTTACCTAGGGTTTTGGGGCCTCCATGTCCTTCTAGCCATAAAGAAAATGAAGGGTTCATGGGCCTCCTGACAACAGTTCACAGTACCCGTCGGTCACAACCCCCAACCCGAGAACCCACAAAACAGATGGAATGCAGACTTTATTACTAAAAAAGTATTTAATAGCACAGACCTATTAGGACAATGAAGAGTAGAAATTAAAGCAGAAAAAATATCAAAACAAACAAGACTTATTCCTGGTAATCAGAGTGAGGTAGCAAGCTGACTACTTTATGAAGAGTCATGGGTAAATTTTTGCAGATTCAGTGGGAAGAACATCTGTTCCAGCTCATATATGGTAGCAGGAAGGGGAGAAAAGGACTACTGAGTATCCATCATCTTGGACGGAAACATTTATTTTACTCAGTGCTGAGCAAGAGGAAAAAGCAGGAGAGCCAAATGCTTCTCTCTATTTAAGACACTAGGGTGGCAACACTGAAACAGAGGAGAAATTTGGCCCCAAAAGTCTAATTAAATCCATCATTTACAACTGACAACAGATGCTATATGGTATGTATAATACAGCCAAGATCAAGGAATCATTAAGGACATAGCTGGTAGGTCAGGCTGTTGTTGCAAACCCACTGCAGAACTATCACTGAATTAATGGCAGACATGGATCTAGCTCCCTGACACATTACTAAACATTTATATTGCATCAGTGCCCAGAGGTCCCAATCAGGATCGGGGCCTTATTGTTAAAACCAGATCAATATTCTATTTAACGGCTCAATCCAACTCTGTTTAAAGTCAATTAGAATCTTTCCACTGATTTTCACGTGAGTTAGATCAGGCATCTAAGACAACAAAATTACCCCAGAGTCAAATTAAAATCTTCAGCAACGCCAATGACATTACTGAGCACCACATATTCCTGGATCAAAGCAAGAACAATTCTGTTAATTACTTTTGGCCTTTTTGTTGTTTATAAAATTTAAAGTGCAGCTTGTGAATATTTCTAAAAGCAAAAGTTCGCAGTCTGGAGTAAATGTTCATAAAAAATTGATTACTAAAACCAGTCAGGCCTGAACAATCTTCAATAACTGAAAAAAAAAAATACAATATTTCAAAAATAGAGAGATTAGAAAATTTGGGTTCACATGTACCAGGTACACTGCTACCATTTCTAATGTAAAATTGATTTACAATTTAAGAACAATATCTTCTTTAAAAAAAATTTCACACTGGTCCATTGTGATATTTCAGTACCTAGTAAAACTTATACTCTGGGTTTTTTGACAGGTGGGTCCTGCAGGCTGAACTTTGGAATTTCACATGAAGGAGCAAAAGGAATTCTTTTTGCTGACACTTTCTTCCCAATTGTTTCAATCTGGAAGAGGAAAGAAAATTTATATACTATGGTAAAGCTTGTGCAAAAAGAACCTTGTCAGCCTGTGAGGAATCTATGAACCAGTAAACTTGCGGGCTTTGCCTAAACTTGTTATATACATTCAGTGGATAAAAGCCATATTAAGTGGTTGTATTTCTAATTCAAAAAAGAAGTTTGTCTACTAAAAGTGATCTCTCATTTTCCACATGCAAAACAAGCCCTTTAAGAACTGTTACAGTAAAGAGACCTCTCAATCCTGGAAATATGTAGGTATGTGCTTAATGCTAGGCAAGTGAATGTTCATTGACTTCAGTGGGGCTGCCTACAGGAGGAACATGAAGTAGTTGCTTAAGAGTTTCTAAAATGTATTTCAAACTAGGGCTGTCAATTAATCGCGGTTAACTCACTTGATTAACTCAAAAAAATTAGTCGCGATTAATCACACTGTTAAACAATAGAATACCAATTGAAATTTATTCAATATGTTTGGATGTTTTTCTACATTTTCAAATATATTGATTTTTTATTACAACACAGAATACAAAGTGTACAGTGCTCACTATATATTATTTTTATTACAAATATTTGCGCTGTAAAAATGATAAAATAAATGGTATTTTTCAATTACCTCATATGAGTACTGTAGTGCAATCTCTTGTTCATGAAAGTGCAATTTACAAATACAGATTTTTTTTGTTACATAACTGCTCTCAAAAACAAAACAATGTAAAACTTTACAGCCTACAAGTCCACTCAGTCCTATTTCTTCTTCAGCCAAATCGAAGACAAACAAGTTTGTATACATTTACAGGGGATGCTGCTGCCTGCCTCTTATTTAGAATGTCACCTGAAAGTGAGAACAGGGGTTGGCATTGCACTTTTGTAGCCAGCATTGCAAGGTTTTATGTGCCAGATATGCTAAACATTTGTATGTCCCTTCATGCTTCGGCCACCATTTCAGAGGACATGCTTCCATGCTGATGATGCTCATTCAAAAATAATGTGTTAATTAAATTTCTGACTGAACTCCTTGGGTGAGAACTGTATGTCTTCTGCTCTGTTTTACCCGCATTCTGCCATATATTTCATGTTATAGTAGTCTCGGATGATGACCCAGCACGTACTTATTTTAAGAACACTTTCACTGTAGATTTGACAAAAAAATGCAAAGGTACCAATGTGAGATTTCTAAAAATAGCCACAGCATTCAGCCCAAGGTTTAAGAATCAGAAGTGCCTTCCAAAATCTGAGAGGGATGAGGTGTGGACCATGCATTCAGAAGTCTTAAAAGAGCAACACTCAGATACGGAAACTATAGAACCTGAACCACCAAAAAAGAAAATCAACTTTCTGCTAGTGGCATCTGACTCTGATGATGAAAATGGACATGCGTCGGTCTGCTCTGCTTTGGCTCGTTATTGAGCAGAACCCATCATCTACATGGACGCATGTCCTTTGGAATGGTGATTGAAGATGAAGGGACATATGAATCTTTAGCACATCTGGCTCATAGCCAGTGTCGCAAGATATTTACAACAGCACCATGCAAATGCCTGTTCTCACTTTCAGGTGACATTGTAAACAAGAAGCAGGCAGCATTATCTCCTGCAAATTGCAACCAAGGATGTTTGTCTAGCGATTGGCTGAAGTAGGACTGAGTGGACTTGTAGGTGCTAAAGTTTTACATTGTTTTGTTTTTCAATGCAGTTATTTTTTGTACATAATTGTACATTTGTAAGTTCAACTTTCATGATAAAGAGATTGTACTACAGTGCTTGTATGAAATGAATTGAAAAATACAATTTCTTTTGTTTTTTACAATGCAAATATTTGTAATAAAAAATAAAGTGAGCACTGTACATTCTGTATTCTAATTGAAATCAATACATTTGAAAATGTAGAAAACATCCAAAAATATTCCCTTATTGTTTAACAATTCTATTAATCACAATTAATTTTTTTAATCGCTTGATAGACCTATTGTAAACACATGAATAATGGTGCTTGGCTTTAAAAAAAACAAAAAACCCCACACCAAACAATGCAACTCTGCAAGGCTAAGAGTTTCCAACTTGTTTTAACTAGCCAAACAAACTAATCAAGAAACTTGTGTATACAAAAACCAGGCATCATCATTTCCATATGAGAGGCAAATCAGGCAACCACTTACACCCATTTAATTCCATAGACTTCAACATAAATGTTCCCAATCTACACTGGTGTAAGAGGAGAATTAGGCCCAAATAATCCTGCTCAAGAGTGGACTAGATTAGAGACCCAACCATTGAATAATGAGAGGTGTATCTTCCCCTCTTGAACAAGAATTCACCTGTTGCTTATCTTACAAAAGCTAACTACTACAGCTGGGCACACAGAAACAATAGCTGATTCTCCAAGCCACAGGATAAAGTGGACCAAATAGCAATGTGCTAGATAAAGACCTCAATGATGGATAATTTTACACTTCAGCATTTACTAAAGGAAACATTCCACTATAAACACTTGTCTAATTTGGTTTCTATGTTTTATTCAGAATTTACCTGAGCCTTGAAGTGATGAAATACTTGTGTCAGGAGATCATTCACTCAGATTTTAATAAAAAGAACAGGAGTACTTGTGGCACCTTAGAGACTAACGATTTTATTTGAGCATAAGCTTATCTTAGTCCTACTCTATATTCCACTGCATGCATCTGATGAAGTGGGTTTTAGCCCACGAAAGCTTATGCTCAAATAATTTGCTGATATAGACTAACACAGCTACCACTCTGAAACCTGTCAATTTTGATATTCATCATTCTAATGCTGCCAGAATACCAGCTATGGTCATGTCTGTACTAGGTGCCTTGCAGCGCTATAGCTGTACAGCTGTGTCACTGTAAGGTCTCCTGTGTTGTAATTAAACCACACCCAATTAGTGGTGGGAACCATGATGCCAGGAAAGCATCTCCCACTGTCTGCATTGGCACATTTGTCAGTGAAACTTGCGTTGGTCGGGGGTGGTGGTGGTGGTTGCCTGGAGGGTGTTTTTTCCACACTGGACTGACAAAAGTTTTGCTGACAAAAGTTCTAGTGTAGACAAAGCCTATGTATGTCTAGTAAAACTCATTTGTCTATGTTACTGAATGTTGATGAAACAGCCTGATGTGGCTTGGATTTTAAAGCAATATCAGTTTACAACCAGACCTGTATTGTAGGAAAAGTGCTATCAGTGATGGCCTTAATAAAAAGACCTTTACAGGTTAACTCTAAAGCAAGGTATTAAACTCACACACTAGATTCTTCTTGTGATTCAACCATGCTTCTTCGAAAGGAAAAACAGCTAGTTACCTGGAAGCCTATGACTTGTAGCTCATTATGAAGATCATCAAGAACTCTCCTACCATCAAAGATGAAAGCTGGTTTCAGCATTTTTTTGTGAATGCGCTCATAATCCAGTTCCTGTAAATGACCCACAGAATTTGCATAAGTGTCAGAATAACTCTTACCTTTAAAAAAACAACAACAGGAAAAAAAAATTATTTTTACCTTAAACATGTCCCACTCGGTGCAGATAACCAGGGCATGAGCACCATCACAGGCTTCATATGGATCTTTACTAATAGTGACCAGACGAGACACTGCAACAAAAAAAGGAAAAATGAAGCATTATACTTCCCCATTTCCTGGCAGAATTCTGATGTGTACTCCCTGATAGGACAATTTCCCTGCTAGCCCTACTCAAACACAAACTTTCAATGTCAACACCTGAAGATTTTTCCCTTATCTAAAGGTCCTAGGGCCACTGAAGGCAACAGCAGCAGTGGGTATTCAACATCTCTATGAGGTCAGGGCACTTACTTGAATGCCTAGGTTAGGCACTTAAGTTTGAAAGTTTTGTTGCAGATTCACTAAGGAATTAGTAGTAATTGTCCAATGCTTAGATCCAGACATGGATAGAGCTCATTGTAAAATAATCAATACTGAGTAGTGATAATAGCAGCACAGTGGTTTTCAAACACTCCATGCACATTTACTATTTAATACTGCGTACACACTACATGGCTTCTGTTAGCCGAACTCACTGCACATACCAGGGCTCCATGCATTCCTTCATAAGCTCCCTGTGTATCATCCCCCTCTTTCTTCATGTCAGGGTCGCTAGGTGTCCCCCATTTCTTGTTGTCCCCAATACCAAGGTCTCTGTGTGCCTCCACTCCTCTCTATTTATTTTCTCTTAGGGCATTCTAGACTTATGGCATTACAGACTTAGACCAAGTCTACACTAGGAGCATTTTATTGGTATAGCTATACCAGTATAATACAGTAGCAAGGTGCTCCTAGTGTGGATGCGATTTACTACAACCCCCAAGAGCCCATGGAATTAGCTTCCAGAAAATTATAAGGCGTTCTTCTCTGGACTAGCTAGGCACAAGACTGAACAGGTACCAGGTAGAAAGCTGGAAGGGGAGAAGGAGCTGGTCAAATGACACTAGTCTCCTTCCTCCCTCCCTCCCCTTTCCCACCTTTTTTTTGAATTGAAGGAGACACTCTTTACACAGCTTTAAAATTAATGTGTCAAAGGGGACAGACTTGCACAGAAGTAACTTTCACAAATGCAAGCATTTTAGAAGCTATGAAGAATTAAGTTAAAAAACAACTTGACAGTGAACCTTTTTAACCGAGGCAAACCCGATTTAATAATTTAACTGAGCATCCATCTCTGCCATGCTGAAAGCAATTTCAAGAGCACTGGATGGATTCTGCCTGGTGACACACAGCAGAAGGATAGAATTTATGAGAAGCAAAATTCCCTCACCTTGGTCATCTTCTGAGACACCTGGATGTGAGAGATCCAGGATGATCTGTTCCCTTGGTACTTTAGGGTCATATATATGGAGTTTTGCTCCTTCATCCATTAAATACTTGCTGATGTAAATACTGGAAGACTCTCTAAGAAAATAAGTCAGCTAGTTAATGGAAGTTTTCAGACAAACATTTAGATTTATTTAGAACAACATGAACAAATACTCAGAAATGAGCAGTGCCAAAGCTTTCAAACTGAAATTATTGAATGTAATTCCAAGGCTAAAACATGGCCCCAGGAAAGTAAATCATCAGTAAAAACATGAAAATAGAAGAGAATAGCTTAAAGGATTTAAAACAAAATTTTAGTCCCAGACACACAAGAAGAAAGCCCTCATTTACAGTGTTTAAAAAAATATTTTTAAATCTATTACTATAATCTGGTTCAGTCACAATTGAATGTATAATTTGGCCAAGTAGTCTGAATGGGGCCAAATGCCACACTCAATGGGGTGTAACAGGGTGGTAGATTCCCTGCCTGTGAATACAGAAATCTAGCATCTGAGTTTAGGGTGACTCAGCAGAAAACGCCTGCATTATGGTTTTGAGTAATTACGAGTAGGACTCCATGTCTGTCATGGATTCCGTGACTTTCACAACCTCCATGACTTCTGCAGGGGTCAGCGTGGTTGACCCCAGAGCCGCCCAAGCAGCTGGCTCTGCGGCCAGCAACTGGAGTGATCGCTGGCCAGAGCAGCCGTGGGCCGCAGCCCTGGGCAGCAGTCGCCACTGGCCCCCTCCCCCTCCCACATTTCAGCCAAAACAAATTGAGGGGCATCTATTTGATCCTTTTCCCTATCTACACAGTTGAAATGGTGGTAAACAGTTGTTTTAGCTGTGTATATTCAGCGCAAGATTAGATAAGTCATTCCGGCATGCCTTATGATGGCATGAATTAGTTTCATGCATTTTGTCACCTTGTATCTCCTGTATCCTTTTTGAATGCAAATCCTAGAATAGCAATCTTCTTGTCAGTGACTGTGTTAAACAAGCTGTCAATAATACGGGAAGCAAATCTCCTTCTCTGGTAATCATTCATGTCTATCACCTGAAATTATGCAGAATACGGTAGTATGAATGGGGTTACACTTGACCAAAGAAATGCAGTGTTAATAGTTACTGGGGAAAAGAGTGCCACTGCTAAGCCTCTGCTCCTGATAAAAGCACTCAGTTAAAACTGAACTAGGCAGATGTACATGTTTTAAAATATTAACATGGTTGCAATTTCTATTTTTAATAGGTAAAAGATGAGTAACTGAAGGACTGATCCAACTTTTTTTAATCACAGTAATAGAAAAAGCAGTCTTGATCCTGATCTCATTGAAATCAGTGGATGTTTTCAATTGATTTAACATTCAGAAACTACCAAGAACCAAATTCTGCTGTCCTCATTAGTAAAATTTCCAGTGAACATTTGCTTAAGAAAGGATATTGGAAAATTTTGTCCTAACTTTAGGTGTTACTCCATTGTGTGGAAGCTTTCCCCAGATCTTAATGGTTGATTTCATTTTTAAAATCCATTTTACTTTTTCTTTCCGTGCAATGTAGTTTAACCAGCCCCCCTCCCCCGCTCACTATTTTAGGCCAAGACATGGAAAGCAACAACAATAGGAGTGAGCATTGTGGTAAATTTCAGGGAGAAAATGAGCTTAGAAAATAAGGGCATTATGCCAGCAGACTACAGAAAAAACTACACTTCCCTCTAGGTTTGTGTATATATATTATGTAGTACATCTATTTTACACAACTGTCAGGCAGTTTTAGTACCAGTTTAGTGCATACTGTAACATGTCAATGCACAAAGACTGGCATGGATGTAAGTGGTAGTGATGCACTTTAATGATAAAAATACTTCTCTTTGAGAAAGGCTTTGAGGCAATATGTAGGTTACTCTCTACCTCCGTATTAGAGCTGCTGTTTTTTTCCTCCTTCCCCCAACATTTTAGCTCTTGATCCCTAGTCTTTTTTGGACCTTTGCCTCCAATGACCAAGTAAGAAAGCCAGGTTTTCCAGAGATTGTTTGGTCAAAGGCATACATACCTCAGATAATGTAGGCAATAGCCTTCCCTGTGACTCTGAACATGTTCATATTCTCATTGCAACAAACAAAACTACACTTAGCAGTGATGTGAACAGTGGCACATGGCCCACATCAGGTATAAGTTGCTCAAAAAATGGATGTTAATGATAAAATAATGTCACTTGCACTGGTTTGGTTTTCTATACATGGTGTGTAAATCACCCTTTGCCCAAGGGGAAGAAAAAAAGGTGGCAGAAAAGCACTTAAGAGGAGGGTTTTAAGATTAATGTTTTAGGCCCAATGGAAGTTCAGTGCCTAAATACCTTCAAAGATCTCATCTGGGCCTTATCGCTACAGACTTCACTGTATCCTCCAGAATCTAAAGCCTTGTTTACACACAAACTTGTATGGCTTATTTAAACCGATGCAAACAACTACGTGGACACAAATTAAATTAAGAGCAGTTTATTTTGGTGTAGCTTAAACCTGTCCCTAATCAATTTAAGTTAAACCAAGATAAACCACACCTTTTATTCGTATAGCTGCATGCAACCACACTAGCGGGCTTCTCTATACATGAAAGCTTCCACTGGAATACGTAATTGACCTTCCCGAGAGGCGGTAGTTAGGTCAATGGAAGAATTTTTCTGTTGACCCAGTGCTGTCTACCCCAAGGGTTAGGTCAGCTTAACTACACTCCTCCGGGCTGTGGATTTTTCATGCCCCCCGAGCAACATAGCTGGGTTGACCTACCTTTTTAGTGTAGGCCAGGCCTACATCTGTTTCTAAAACAGATATATTTAAAGCCATACAAAAAGTTTGTAGATCAGACCTTAAACCAAAGTAAGCGTGTCCACATGAAGGTTCAAACCAGTTTCAAGTAACACCTTTAGTTTGCACCAATGCAACTCCAACGCTCACCTGGGGCTTCAATTAACATTAAGTTGAGAAGAAAGGTACAAATTTACACTTATTGTTTCAGCCTGTCTGGCTCTAAGATCAGGTTTCATTATGGCAAGTCTGACAAAGAAGGAATAAAAACTTTTTTTTAAAGTTTATATTCCTTCTTTGTCAGACTCCCCACAATGAAACCTGATTGTTCTGTCTTGATCTTAGAGCCAGACAGGCTGAAACAATAAGTGTAAATTTGTCCCTTTCTTCTCAACTTAATGTTAATTGAAGCACGGGGTGAGCATTAACCATTTCATGACACAAAGTAAAACTATTTCCCCATGTTTATTTCCCCCCTACTGCTCCTCACACCTTCTTGTCAACTGCTGGAAATGGCCAGACAATGCCTTCTTTACCTATGATGTTCTGTAGCAACCAGGCTACAAAACACACACACGCGCACGCACGCACACAAAAAAGATCACAGCACTAGTAGCTGAGCTAGAAACTGTTCTCACATGATAACACAATGCACTATCCACAGGGATACCGGACAGCCATTATTAGTCTTTTGCTTAATCAAATAATTGGTTAGTGAAGCTCTTTACAATGTTATCAGATGCAAAGTGTTGGAATCAGCCCATGGGTTCTTGTGGGTTTTCTATAAAAACTTTACAGTTATTTGAAAGTGTATTACAACAAGTTGCCTTCATTAATGCTGGACTGAGACAAGGAGGATAGATTGTGGTTAAACAACAGGCATGGAGTCAGGAGAGCGGGTTCTGTTCCCAGCTCTATAACTTCCTGTGTTGTGCTGGACAAGTCATTTACCCTAAGGCACAGAGGGGCTACAACTACACTGCAATCGGAGGTGTGACTGCAGTTCCACTAGACATACCCACCACACTAGCTTTACTTGTGCCACCATGGCTAAAAACAGCAGTGTTTCTGCGGCAGTGCAGGCTGTAACTCAGAACCCTGGGTTACTTACTTTAAGCCACCACATCAACACTTAGCCATGGTCGCACACTTAAAACTAGCCTAGATAGGTCTGCCTGAAATCACACTTTGAATTTACACCCTCCATGAAATATAGGGTTAGTAATGCCCATTCTGAAGGGGTGTTGAATCCTCGTTTATTACATTTGTAAAGCATTCTAATAACCTCAGGTGGAAGGTGCTATGCAAAGTATTTATTAATAAATATTTATTATCTCTATAGTTAAGGATATATTTTAATTTCAGTTCCAATCACACTGAAGGATAATGATAATTTGCCACAGACAATGCTGAAAAGTTGCAAGCCAAAGAATTACTGGCTCATTACAGAGATAACAGTGACGTGCCCTGCTTGAATAAGTTTTACGCTAGTGAATGGACTCATACCTGTTGCCAATAGCGAGCTACTTCAGGCAAGTTCAGAGCCTCACAAAGGTACACTAAATTCAGAACATCCTTCTGAAAACAGCTACCACCAAATCCTGAAAGAAAGGAAATGGTTACTCGGACTCAGACTTTAAGGTCAGAAGGGACCATTATGTTACTCAACAGATGGTCTTCATCAGTAAAAGATTAGTGTACTTAGCAATATTTTGAATCACTTTATGTCTGGCATATGCCGGGGAGCTGATGCAGGCCACTTTTTGATAGGCCTGGCCAGTTTCTCTACTCTTGCCGGTCAAAAGATGTAATTTGCCAGATTTTTTTTTTTGCTGTGTGCAAGTGTGGCTGTGTGTGCATTGATCTTGAAACATGAAGCCACACATATTACAACTGGGAGCACACTGTGCCCTACACCTGGATCCACCCCATCTACTGGCTGCCGAAACCACAGAGGCTCCTCCCAACACCAGGGACCATCTGGGAAGTGGAACAGTCCCATCATCTGGTGAGGCTCACTAGTAGGGAGAGGATGGTAAAGGGGCTCCCTCCAGGGCTGAGGCTCCTAGGAGGGGATGGGTATAGGGGCTCAAAGGCCAAGGGTGTAAGTCAGGTGGGGGAGAAGAGTAAATCTATGCCCCTCCACAACACAGACACTTTAAAATGGCACTCCCCAAGTTTGGCAGTTATTGACCAAAATATCAATAATAGTTTTCCAGGGATGGGCTGCCAGTCTTTTTAACTAAACTCCTAGGATTCTTCCAAATCCTGTCCCTCAATCCTACTTACTTTAGCAGCTAATAGGACTTAAAATCCTGTTTGTTTTGCCACTGACCTCAAGAGACCTGCTACTTCCCCTAAGGACCACTACCCAGAGATTAGATTTAAGCTAGTTTTAAAAGGGTTCTGGATTCTCACTCACTATCATGGTCAGGAGCCAAAGAAGAACAAAAAGCTAATGAGGGGTTAAGATAATGAGTGGCAGGATCCAGAACTCTCAGACTCCCCTCTACCAAGCCAAAGAGGTAGGTATCTGAAAAATGGACAAATTTGGATAATAGATTTTGCTTGCCATTCCTCTATTATAAACATCTGTAGAAAAGACAACATTTGGTAAAGTAATTTTAAAAATTAAATACTTTTAGTATGGAGATTGTAGCCATGTGACTAGGATTGCATCTTTTCCCACTGACCCAGCTAATGGACATGCTCCACGAAGTTTCTTGTCCCCAAGGCAGAGCCTCAGGATATTTGGCAAGTCAGACTGCAACTGTAGAATTTGCATACTGATAGCTTTCCATATCAGATCTCAGTCTGCAATACCAAAGTCTGGATAACTGAATTCACTCTTCTGACTACAGTGTGGACAGACTATGTAGTGACAGTAGGGAATGCTCTAGAAGGATGAAATTGAAACCTCTCTTCTCTGATGGATGCTCAGTGTCCTAGCTAGTCCAGGCCAACCGGAAGTGTGAGACTCTTGAGAGGATTATCTGAATCCTCAATCTCTTTCATTAAAGAATTAAAACAAACAAACAAAACACTACTACATCAACCACAGCACGACAGTAGGTCTTTTGTAAGCTGTTGTGCATTGAACAGTCACTTCAGAATACCAGTGATTATTTTTAATGTTTCCAGTTGAGCTATTGTGCTGGATAGAGACAGTTCTCCTACCAAGTCTAAAGAGAGAAAAAGATTCTTCATTTACCAACACTGGCCTTCAGAAACTTATTTCCTATTCTTTGGTCCATTCCAATGGCTCTTGCTACCTCTTCAACATCAGCTCCTGTAGCTTCACACAGAGCACTGATTGAGTTAATGCTGCTGATTCTCTGGGCAAGGAAAGCATTAGCTGCCTGTAAATAAAACACAAACACCACAGAGGTGGTTTTCTCTTCTGTAAATAAGATGTCTGTAAGCCAATGGAGAGGTGCGGTTTGGGGTTGTTTTTTTGTTTGTTTTTTTTTTGTTTGGTACAGATAAAAAGAGGGGGATTACTTCAATGTGTACACAGATTTGTTTTTTTGGTTGATGTTACCATTTTCTGCTGTTTCCAATAGGTCTGATTTCATTCCCAAAATATAATTGATTTTGGATAAGATCTTTTCTGATACAGAAAAGCCTATTAGTAAGTTGTGAACAAACAGGTTTGATACGCAATACTGGAATCTCTTATAAGCATTCAGATAACTAGTTGCTATGGCTTTTGGAGGATTATTCTTAGTAATATCAGTGCTGATATTTTTTATTTAATTTGTTGATTGACATAGCATCATAACTGATACGAACCAGTTTGGAGAGCTCAGATGACCAAGTATTGGTTGTGAGGATTTTTTCTTTGGGAACCCAGTGCTCATACACAGCACATAGCGCATGGACCGCCTTCTGTCCCTCTGGAGTCTCATCTCCACCAATCAGCACTCTGTCTGGGTTCTTTAGGTCCTTGATAGCTGTTCCTTCTGCTAGGAATTCTGGGTTAGACAACACCTGCAAACAGACAGGAAAATAAAGTCTGAAGTAAAACAAGGAATGGGGGGGGGGGAGGCTGGGGGATGACTTTAGTCCGTAACTTCTAGATATTTACCTGCAAATTTAAATTAGGTTTTGTATTGGCATCAAATATCCGACGAATACTCTCTGCTGCACGTACTGGGACTGTGCTTTTCTCGGTGACAATCTTATAACCATTTGAATTCTGTACAATCCGCCTAGCACATGCTTCAATGTATTTCAGATCAGCTGCCCGGCCTTTTCCCATCCCGTAGGTCTTTGTTGGAGTGTTAACCTAGTTACAAATTCATAGGAAGGAAAAAGTTATTACAGTCTTTACAAAATTTTCACAAGTCTGAAGATACAGGAACTCCTGCATACATGAGATTACACTCCAAGGACAGGAAAGCTTCTGTTCTACTGATTCAGCCAGTAACTGGCTGCCAGATCAACGAACAGCTAGCAGAGGTATCAATTACTCATTCTAAGTTGTAAAAAAAAAAAAAAAAAAAAAAATCATCACTAAGCTATGTTCATCGTCAAATAGGATTTACACAAGGGGCATTATTCATAGCATCTCTGCAGGCTTCAGCAGAGTCTAATCTTTATTCAAAATTGCTTCCCCATACCCACAAAGAGCTATTTCTAGTCTTCTCCCAAACTCAAGCTACTATACGTGCAAAGATTCAATTCCCCCTTATTCCCCTCTACTCTGAGGGATTCCTCTGATGCTAATAGTTGGGAGGCTACCCCCTAAAAACCATCTGACTGGAAAAGCTAAGTACAGACCAGCCACAGAGCTCCTGAAAATTGCTGTACTTGAGTAGGGTGGAGGGAAGTGTCAATGTAGGGCAATATTTCACTTAACTGAACATAGAGGGTCCTTCTCGTTACAAACTGAAGGCAAGAATATTTAAATTAAAACACAACACAGCATGTTTTACCAGCCAGGGACAGGAACTCAGTGGCAATCTACAGGCTGAATTAATGGCTGTCATCCAATAATTGGTTCAGTGATTTCATAGCATTAATATTAGACTTTACTGATTCATGCAGAAGATTCTCCCAGGGGATGGAAGAGAGGTCATTAACAAGAGCTCTTCCCAATATCACAGCTTTCAGTAAAGTACCTGAAGAATAGAACAATAACTGGTCTGCAGCCCCAGAGCTGTAGTTCTGTTAGATATGGAACTAGGTACATGACTTTTGACACTACAAAATGCCACAAGTGTGTGTTTAATAGGACCTGTTTCCTAGTTTCAAGAGAGTGGAAATATTAAAAACTATAGGAGACTATCTAAAAACAAAACAAAAAAAATGCTGCAGTCTTCTCCTCTCCACTAATTAACTGAATTTTAAAAAGTATTGAAAAAAATAAAAAAAAAATAAAAAAACCCCTCTTTATATCCAGATAAGTATTATACAATTTTCATCACCAATCCTGCAATGAAACCTGCTGTTGGACTCTTATTTCTGCACGAGTCCCATCAACTTCAGTGGAATGCTACAAATAGAAGCCCACACTAGTTACAAAACTGTGGGCTTATTTTGTATTCTCTTCAGAAAATACTCAACTATGTAAAGTAACAAGCTTATTATTTGTATATAGAGTCCAAAAGTTTGTTGGGGGCTTTACAGATAGAGAGAGATAAATAATAGCAAAGGAAGAAGATTTAAGAGTTTTATCATCCTCACTGCAATCTAAGCATACCTGCATGGTAAAACCCGCCCAGTGCGGCACAAGTCTGATATGCTTCCTGAAACTACATCACCTCTTCAAACAAAATAAAGGACTTGTAAAAAAAATTTTTTTTCTCTCCTCCTCCTCCCCATCCCCCGCACATTTGAGCACAGCAATGTAATGATAGTAAATATCAAAGTGCAAAAGAAACTACTTACAGAAATAAATACCAAATCAGCCTCTCTAATGGCATCGTCAATACTGGTGGAAAAGAAGAGATTCTTTCCTCGGCAGGATTCTACCACTTCTTTTAGCCCTGGCTAGAGAGAGACAGGCAAATATTTAATAGTCAAAATTTGGTTAAAACAGGTAACAGTATATTCAAACAGGCAGCACACAACTTTAAGTACAGCAAAGGTTCTATTTTCAATTTTTTTAATTTTATCTTTATTAAAAGTCATTTCAAATCTGTTAGAAAAATAAAACTTGTGTGGATTCACAGAGGATCATATTGAGTACAAACTAATTATAGCCCTCTCTTACACAGAAACATAGCATTGGGATGTTTCCCCAACGCCTCCCCCCCACTTGCATGGGGCCTCTGGTTATTCATATACCTGGACAAACTCCATGTATTAGGACTTCATACAAAAATGTTTGAATTATTCGACAGAAACTAAAGCCACTATTCTAAATAAAATAGTAAAGAATTGTGAATTTAACCCAAATCCTACTTATAAAAGTACTATCAAAAGAATAACACAAGATCCTTTTTCAGTAACTGTGTCAAGGTAAAGGTTCAGTTTGGGGGAAGGGAGGGAAACTGCACCTTACCTAGACAAAGACATTTTTTGCTGTCTCACTGTTTACTAAACATTTGACCTAACAGAAATAAAAAATTAACTCAAGTAGAAAATCATTACCACAGAACCTGAGCCATTTCAAACAAACACCAGAACCCAGTTATGAATAAGATTAACATTCCAGCTGTGATTTTTGCTGGGATTCAGGTCCAAAGACTGCTCATGTAGAAACCAAAGGATTAGCTTGTATCTTCCTATATGGTAGTTGAAGGGGGTGGAGCACAAAGTGCCAGGGGGTCAAAAATTGCAAATGTCTGAACTCATTCTTAGAAGTTTTGGGGTATTCTTTGTAAGCAATAGATACCCTGCTGGGAAACAGATGTGCTTCTGGTATGAAGAGACTAGCTGTGTTTTAATAATAAAAAAAAAACAAACAAAAAAACCATTTGCTCATCCATGTTAAGATCTGTACTCAATTCTTCCCACAATTCTTATTCACTAATCCAAATGCTATAAATTTTACCATTAGTTAAATTTTAACCAAGCTCTGGAAACAAGAGGCAAAGGCTATGGTTTTGATTTTTTTAAACAAAGGTCAACAAAGCAACTTTGTCCTGTATTTGATGTTACAGCAAGGGTAAAAATCAGAGGTAATATCAGAAGACAAGCTTATCTCTTATTATGGCCAAAAGAACAATGTAAGGCAGCCTTGCAAAATTCTATTTTCCTTGCTTTTGAGGGTTGAGCAAAAACATTAGCTTTTTCCATTACAAAGTGTGGGCAGGTATATCTTGAGCCCTGGGTCAGTACATTCTCATGTCAATTTTGTTATTTATAACACAGAGAAGTGGGGGGTGGCGAGAGCTTCTCTTTAATGAGCAAAAACTGTAAAGTATCAAGTGCTAAAAAATGGTAATTTGTATACAAGACAATGGAAATCCTTTTGCCGTGTAAAAAGCAATGATAATCAACAGATCTCTGACGCTGAAATTAATGTATGTGCTTACTGAAAAATGATTTTAGAACTAAAAATAACAAAAAAGATGTGAAGTGTTACTGGTTAGGAATTGAAAAGCTCTTGGTACCCCTGGTGATCATCAGGGTATCATTCAGGTTTAAAAAAAGCTGACTCCTTATAGGAAGGACTAAAGCTCTAGCAAAAATCTTTAAGAAACACCAGATTCCAGTGAACAACTAGATTTTGCTACCCTAATGCCAGTCAAAAAATCAGCAAGACTGCTTGTGTAGGGAGGTACTACTCACTTCATTGTGTGGCTCATTCTGCCACTCTTGGTTTCTCATTTTCCTGTATGTTGCCAAATCACTTGTATGCTAGGTGAAAGTTTGATTCACCATTTCACAGCCATTTGCAGTGGTTAAGGGAAAAAGTGGTGAATTCTTCACTGCCTCCTTAAATGTTGATGGCCTGTTTGCACAGGTGTGAATAGCACAGTTACCGGTAGGCCCTGTCTCCACCAGCCAGGAAAATTGTTCTCTCCCTTCTAGGAGCTCAGCTGCATTACAGTTACAGAGTCAGGAGACATAACTGCAATATGGCTGGCTGTCCCCGACTTACAACTTGGTTACAATTTGTAATGTGGATAGGACCTACCACAGTGGTCCAAACCATCCCCCTGGGACACAGATTGCCATCCACATTACATATTGGAACTGTGCTGTAACAAAGGAAAAACTTTGTCATAACTGGGTCTGCTGTCTCAGCTATAAGAGTGTAGTGTACACAGGCCCAAAAAGAACCATGATTTTGTATGATTTACTGGATACAGCAAACATTTTTTCTTGACCAGGATGCACAAGACCTAAGTAAGTCATCTCTGAAACACGCTCCAGCATCTGACAGCACTAAGTTCATGGAGGCCAGTGGTCATTTCAAACCCTTGTTTACCGCACATGCTTAATGTGTAGTTGTTGAAGGAGAATTCTTTTTGAATGAGGCATGTAGTTTTGATGTTCCTAGAACAGCCATTAGGATCAAAGAGAGGCGGGGGGGGGAGACTGTATGAGCAGAGGCAAATACTTTATATTAAAGACAGAAATGCTATAATAAACACAAGTTTACCTCATAAATTGGAAGTGTATCAGAGTTCCAGGCATTGATTCTAGCTTCATTAACGTCAACAACTGTAACCTTGATTTTAGGGCACATATGTGCAATGACACTACATGTTGGCCCACCAACATAGCCTGCACCAATACAGCAGATTTTCTTAATTTCAAACATGGTTGCTCTAGTGGAGAAGGGGACAGAGGGGGATGAGGGAGAGATAAAAAGAAAGGTAAGGTAATTGTACAGTAATTCAAACAGTAAAAGCCACTGATTGACTATGGTAGCGTAACAGGAGACTGTCAGAAACATTTCCTTACATAATTAGTATAATCATAAAAAGAGTATCTCAATTGAGCATCCATTGAAATTAGCTAGTTAGTCTCTTGTGTCCAGAAAGACTTAAATCCAAGCTATACTAGCTAGGGATATTCTGCTAGCATCTTTGAAATGAGACATATATAGATCACTAGAAAAATGCTAACATATTTTCCATGGCCATCTTAAAGCAGGAACTAAAATATGACTAACATAAAGATCATTCCTGTTTAAATAGAAAAACTAGTATTGTATGATCTAAAGTGTAAATTGAGTCTACCCTCTAATAATAGTTTTACTTCGCAGTCTAATTTTAATTTTAGTTAGTTTCAACAGTGATAAATCACAATAAACCACTCACTGCTAACCAAACAGTAATTATTCTCAAAATTAATCACCAGAGTTCCTATTCTGTCTGGAACTGAGCAACCCCTCATTGAAGTCTTTGGGACTAGAGAGCGCTCAGCCACTTCAATGACTGGACCATGGAAATGATAAATGCTTACAAAGTTCTGAAAGCTTATTACACCACATACAGCTATCAAATTAACCATGCTGAACAGTGACATAACTAAAGACTTAGTTGCATACTATCAAAATTAATTTTAGAAATAACATTGATATAGCTTATATTAATTTTGATGAGGAATTTCTCACAATTAGCCCCCTTTTCTTTCACAACTCATTAATTTATTCATTTTAGAAATTTCTAAAGTCTATCTATCACAACTTTCTTTGAACACAATAAATAATAGGCCCTGATCCTTCTCCCGTTTAAATGTGTAGGTGTTTTGCCACTGATTTTCATAGGAGCCAACGTTGAGCCCTTAAAACTACACAATTATACCAATCATGTTGTCTCAGTATTTTAGGATCACTGTAATCATGACATGATTCAGATCTATTTCCCATTGTGCACTACAATTCATAAATCTTACCGGAGGTAGCGATCAGTCATTGTCCAGGTCATCACATTACTTTTACTAGAGCAGTAGAGATTGCCTTCCTCTTTCCTCCCGCTCCCCAAAATATACTGAAGTATTACTGTATATACAATAAATTGATTCTAGAGAGGCAAGAATTCTTAGTACATTATTCATGAGATTACACTATTTCCTTTTTAACTAAACTTGGCTCACTGCTGACCAAAGATGCTTCTATCAATCACTAATTATTTTAACAACTATTACATCACTTTTGGTAGAGTGCATTCTAGACAAGGGTACCCCACCCCTGCAAAAACGTGAAATGTTACAATCCAGGTGAATGCTAACCGGCACCCTTCTTAGCCATCTCAGTAGAGAGATCACTGAATGGGCCTTAGCACTACACTTTCTTCTAGGACAGCATGGGGAAAGCTTGCAGAGTGCTACTGCTCATGCTGTATCTTGTGTATGTCATCTGTTAACAGAAAGAGGACTTCAGTCTTTAAGGTGAGCAAGGCTATGCTCTAGGCATGAAAATTTCAACAACAGAAGAGAAAATGTGATTCTATAAAAATATTTTAAAAGAGAAACAGCATAACAGATTTAGACTCCAAAGTCACCATCCAGCAGGATACTAACACTTCACATTTTTGTGAGCAGCCTTGTGGAGAACGGATATTGCGAAAGCTTTTAAAGAAATGCAACAGTCCTTGAAAGAGTTGGACAAAGCAAGACTCCTGCAATGTCACAGACCTGTGTGCTTCTGATCCCTGGAAGCTAAAGGGCAGGAAAAGCACCACCAACGGCACAGTAACCTACACGGAAATCAGAGAGAGCCCCTATAATCCCTGCTCCCCGGGGCGGGCCGGGGCATGCCCAGCCCTTTGTCCTGCTGTTTGAGATGACCCAGGCCATATGGGATCACCGCGCTCAGCACTTCAGGGGGCGAAGGAAGCCGATCTCGCGCGGGCTGGGGAGGAGGGAGGAAAATCCCGCCCCTACGAGGCAGGGGATGCGGATACATACAGCGCGGCCGGGGATCCCGACGCCCCGAGTCCCTCCGAGCGGGAGATGAAGATGCAGCCGGAGCGAGGGCTGGTGGCGGGACGGGGAGAGGCGCCTGGCCAGGCAGCAGCCAGGCTCGAGCCGCTATTTAAAGCGTCTCCTCCCGGGGGAGGGGGCCGGGCTGAGCCGCACCCAGGCTGGGGCGGGCGGGAGCCTGGGGTCTCCCCCGCGCGTCCCGCCCACCCGCCCGCAGCCAGCGAATGCCGGCAGGACAGCTCAGCGCCGGCTGAGGCGGTGGGCGAGGAGCGGCAGGATCCCCGGGCCCAGCTGGGGCAGGCGGTGACCTGCGCGCTCCCCCGGCGGCCCAGGGCCAGCAGCTCCGCCTCCCGCGCTGCAGCGGGGCCTGCCCCTCGGCTGCGTCCTCGCCGCCGCCGCTCCCTGCTCAGACACGCGGGCCTGCCTGTGTGCTGGGCCCGCTCCCCGCCTGGCTCGCCAGCGCTCACCGGCGGCTGGAGTCCGCGGTGGCTGCGAGCGGATTTTAGTCCCGATGGTTTGAGCCGCTCCCAGGTAGCTCCTCTCGGGGGCGCTTGGAGGCGGCGGCCCCTGTGAAGGGGCATTTCTGGGCTGGCTGGGTCCGAATAGCCGCGGTGGCCACAAACCCTTCCAATCGCTGCTTACAACAGTGGCTCTCAATCAGGGGTACATGTACCCTTGGGGGTAGGCTGAGGTCGTCCAGGAGCTACATCCACTCATCTAGATACTTGCCTAGTTTTACAACTGGCTACATAAAAAGACAGTGCACATTAAAATTTCATGCAATGACTTGTTTACACTGATCCACATACTACACACTGAACTGTAAGTACAGTATGGCTATGCCAATTGATTTATAATTATGTGGTAACAATTAGAAAGTAAGCAATTTTTCAGTAGGAGTTTGCTGTAGCGCTTGTGTTTTTAAGTCTGATTTTGTAAGCAAGTAGTTTGTAAGTGAAGTGAAACTTGGAATACATAAGATAAATTAGATTCCTGAAAGGGGTACAGTAGTCTGAAAAAGTTGAGAGCCACTGGTTTAGAAGACTGTGCCCCATCCCTGGCTTCAGCATGTACACATGGGTGACCTCTAGGATGCAGTTCCCAAGGAAGGACCCAGTCCGTTTAGTAACACGGGTCATACTCTGCACTCAATCCCAGTTGAGAGAGGCCTGTTTGAGATATCTACCCCAGGAGCATAGGCATGCGCACAGGGTGTGCCGGATGTGCCCAGGCACACCCTAATGCAGGGATGGGCAAACTACGGCCTGGGTCCAGCTCCTCAGGGCTTTGGATCTGTCCTGCGGGACTTGCCCCCTGTGATGCCACAGGCCCCTGCACCGCTCTCAGAAGCGGCCGGCTCCACATCCCTGGGGTCTGGGTGGGGTGGAGGCAGAGGGCTCCATGCATTGCTTCAGGCACCGCCGCCCGCAGCTCCCATTGGCCAGAAATGGGGAACCACGGCCAATGGGAGCTTCAGGGGAGGTACCTGGAGGCGCAGCACACGCAGAGTCCTGTGCCTAGGGGACGTGCAGGGACATGGGGAGTGGCATGGCGTGGGGCCAGGGCAGGCAGCCAGGGAGTGCGCTGCTGCCACCCTGAGCCGCTTTAGGTAAGCAGTGCCGGGCTGGAGCCTGAACCTCTTTGGCCCCTCAACTCCTTGCCCTGAGCCCCCTGCTGCACCTGGCACCCCAACTCCCTGTCCTGATCCCCCTGCCGCACCCCAACTCCTTGCCCTAAGCCCCCTGCCTGCACCCCAGCTCCCTGCCCTGAGCCCCCTGACTGCACTCCACACTCCTCCTTCACCCCAACTCCCTTCCCTGAGCCACCTCATACACATCGCACCCCTCCTCTGCACCAATCCTGAGCCCATTCCTGCACACTGCACCCCCTCCCACACTCCCTCCCAAACCCCAACCTCCTGCCCCGGCTCTGCATACAATTTCCCCACCCTGATGTGGCCCTCAGCCCAAAAAGTTTGCCCACCCCTGCCCAAATGTCTCAAAAAAATGGCGTTGCATTTTAATTTAATCGCATGATACGCTCTTTTAGTTTTAAAGTATGGATTGTTGTATTATGCAATAAGCTCCGAATTGCGTAATATAGATGTTTTAGAAATGTATAGAAAGCCCGCGTTCGCTCGCAGCATGCGTCCCCACTACTGCAACACCGCATTACCATTGGTCCTCCCTTCCCCCTCCAACTACTATTCTAGAAAATTCTTTGACCTATATAAGCGGTCGCATCAGGCATGCCCAGCGCAGAGTCTACAGAGTTTGTAATCTTTGTCACGTGTACTCTACTGAAATAGCATAACAAGCCCATGGCTTTACGTTTTAATTTAATCATACCCCCTTTTAATTTTAAAATATGGATTGGTTCATTGTTAAGAAAAGGAGAAGAAAAACTGAATTATAATGAATGTGCTGATAGTAGTGCAAATACCTCCGACTCCTCGGTTAGGGACTGTGTCTCATTTTTTAAGTAAAGTTTAGTTGTTAATTTAAAAAAAAAAGTTTAGTTAAGTTTCAGTTTCTTTAGTTTGATGAATAAAAATAATGTCCTTTATGACTGAGTATTCAATAAATGTTCGCCTTTAAAAATAAATAAATAAATACAATTCCCTGGGTGCACACCCTAATGAAATGTGCTGCGCACACCTATGCCCAGGAGTAAAAGCCCTCCATAGCGCTCTCTCCCACTCTGAAAACCCTCATCTCCCACTTTCAGGCTGCTTTGGAAGAATGAAAACTGTTGACCAGTAGGGGAGGTTTGTGAATGAGGGAGGCAAAATCTTCCCAGGAGCAGAACCTAAATTAGGGAACTCCCACAACAGATAAGAATGACCCCAAGGCTAGCCTCCTTCAGAATTTAGTGCATAACATAATTCATGTCTTTACTTTCTATCAATGAGGTCCTCTCTCACACACATAAACATACCCATTGATGAAATGCTGTGAGTTGCATCCAGTTTGGCCCACATAAGTGCCAGTTTTCACTACAAGTGTGACAGCACTTGGTTGTATGGTATGGCTAAAGGAATCTATGATCTAACACTTTTTGTTTGTAAAGTTTTTTTTCCTCTTTCTGCTATAGGGCTTTGAATATTGTTATGTACTGTGCTCCTGACTGTAAGCATTATAGCGTTAAGGATGGCTGACACACCCACCACATGGTTGGTGATTTAAACCACATTGCATGCATCCCAACATGTCTTTTCACTGATTAAAGGTTCAATGATTAGTAACATACACTCGCTTATCTATTAAAACAGTTAGTTACAGCGTTTACACGGAAACAAAATGACCTTTTTCAACGTTATAACCCGACACTGGTTGTTTGGAAAGTTATCCCCTTCCTCATGGTTACCCGCTTGGAGAATAGACTACGAAAGTGATGTCACTAAGTGTTAACGCTGTTACTTTTCTTTTATGGACCTTATTTATTACATGGGAACCAGTTATAACAAAGAAAAGTTCATGATTATACAGCCCAATAATAACGCTTAAAGATACTCACATTTTGGATTTATAATGCTGAAAGACATTATTCTTTGGCACCAAGAAACACCATTTTCCAAGGTATTCACTCGATTCTTAACCATCTACCTGCAATGTGTGTTAAAATGACTGTTTGACATGTATCAACTCGCGATATCTCCGCTCCACTTTCATTTCCAGCTATGCAACCTTGATGTATATTTGAGTTAGGTGTCACTAGCATTGTAGCTCTTGCTGCTGGCGGAGTTATTGCTTATCAAAATTGCGGAGTGGGTCATCTTGACCCTACGTCACAAATTGGAAAAAAATCTCGCTAAAATATTATTTATTTTTGCAGTAAATAAAAGATTTGACATATTAATAAATTATCAGAGATGTAGAGAAATGAATTATAATTCATATTCCCTCCGTACACACACAGGAATTGAAATAATGTCTTTATTTTATTTGTATTTTTTAATCTTTTTCTTTTTTTAAATTTTTTAAATTTTATTTTCTTTGAATTTGGCACCCCATTTAACTTGGCAACCTAGGCTACCCTCTAGTTCACCTATATGGATGGGCTGCCCCGACCTTGTTCGGAAATTGTGTTATTGCCTAGGTCATCAGGCAGCGCCCTTCTCCAACCATGGATCTATAATTGTGTTGTCCACAATGCAAATAAAATTGTATTAAAGCATGGATTATCCTAATCATGGCAAACAACTATGCTCTGGGAATTTGACTTGCCTTGTAACCGGGCCCTGCAGTGACCCACGGTCCTGCCCAATATCACTTTTCAAGGGTTACAAAGTGTATTTTGTTGAAGTCTTTTTATGCCTTGTATTTCTTCATAGCTATGCTAATTCTCAGGAATTACAATGTATAAAAAGACTGCAACAAAATAGCTCTTCAATTCATAGCTCTGGCAAGTGCAAATTTCTAACTATGTAGGTGCATCCTGGCAGGTGTACTTAGAAAAAATATCACTGTTGAACCAAAATAGCTGTAGTTTATCTTGAAGTCCCTAGGCTCCCTGTAACTACAAATACAGATTCACTGCCCCCTGCTCCTGCTCCCCCCCCCCCCCGAGGCCCCTAAGAGTCGCTCAGGGAGCCTGGACCACTGTGGGGAGCCCTGGACCCTCCACCTGACCTGGGTGGTGTGCCCTAGTGGGTAGGGACACAGTCTAGGGGGCTGATCTTGGGTCCTCCAACCCCCCCACCCAGAGGAAGTGGAGGGTCTGGTGCTCCCCACAGTGGCCTGGGCTCCCTGAGCAGCTCTTACCTTGGCCTGGCTCCAGCTTTCGGCCTGGCCAGGGCCTGCAGGGGAAGAAGAGAAGCAGGGGATGGGGCATCAGAGGAAGAGGAGGAACACGGGTAGAGCCACAATTCTGGTGTTGGTGGTCCTCCTCCATTCTACACAGGTTACGGTGCTCCTGGGGCCCCCAAATTGGCCGGGACTCCTGGGCACAGGTCCTGTGGGTCTGTGTGTTAATCCACCCCACCTATCTCTAAATTATATTATTATTGATGGAAATATATTTTCATCCATTTGTATGTGTTCAGTGAAATTAATGTTTATTGACATTTACCAATACAAATCTAACCTTTCTAAGCCTAACTAATTTATCAGGCGTGTCTACAAAGAGATCTCCAACCATCCAAGGAAAACAGATGATCCTTGTTGGGGATTCTATACTAAGAAGAATGGAAAGAACTTTCTGCAAAGGACAGGCATGCAACAGGATTGTGTGCTGTCTCCCAAGACATAAGATGTGATGACTCTATAATTGAATAGTCTTCTGAATTTGTCAGCCAAGGATCCACTGGTGATGGTGCATATCAGCACTAATGACGCTGCTTCAGGTATACCTCAGATTATAGAAAATTCAGGGAACTTGGAAGTGTGCTGAAGGATAAGACTGTCCAGGTGATTTACTCTGTGATCCTTCCCATCCTGCAAGCAAAGGAAAACAGAAGGCAGAAGACTCTGGAAGTGAACCAATGGCTAAGTAAGCAGTGTAAGGCTGAGGGTTTTGATTTTGTAGAACATTGGTCCAGCTTCTACAAGGAAAGGGGGCTGTAAAGTTTAGATGGCTTCCATTTCAATAAAAGAGTAAGCAATCTTCTAGGGGACAGGCTAGCTAGACTAGTCAAGAGGATGACCTGATAAATATAGGCCTATCAGCTTGACATTGATCCCGGGTAAAATAAAGGAACATCTGATTTGAGACTCAATTTATAAGGAATTAAAAAGTAATATAATTAATGACATCAACATGGATTTATGGAAAATAGGTCTTGTCAAATTAACTTGATTTTTTTTTCAGAGATGACAAGTTTGGTTGATAAAGGTAATATTGTTGATTAATTTACTTAGATATCTGTGCGGCATTTGACTTGGTAGAACATAACATTTTGATTAAGAAACTAGAACAATATCAAATGAATATTTCACACATTAAATTGATTAAAAACTGGCTAAATGATAGGGCTCAAAATGTAATTGTAAACAGAGAGTCATCATTCAGTGGGTGTATTTCTAGTGGAGTCCTGAATGTATCAGTTGTTGGTGCTGCTTTATGTAACATTCTTATCAAAGACCTGGAAGAAAGCAAAATCATTAATGATAAAGTTTGCAGGTGACACAAAGATTGGGAGAGTGGAAAATAAGGAAGAGGACATGTCACTGATACGGAGTGATCAGGATCACTTGGTAACCTGGGCTAAATGTGCATTTCTATACAGCCAAATGTGAAGTCCTACATTTAGGAACAAAGAATTCAGCCCATACTTACAGGATAGAGGACTCCATCTTGGGAAGCAGTGACTTGGAAAAAAGACTTTGGGGGTCATGGTGGGTAATCAGGTGAGCATGAGCTTCCTGGGCAATGCTATGGCCAAAAGGCCTACCGTGATTCTTGGCTGTAGAGAGGTTATATTGCCTCTGTATTTGGCACTGGTGTGACCACTACTGGAATACCGTGTCCAGTTCTGGTGTCCACAATTCAAGAGGGTTCAGAGAAGAGCCACACCAGTGAACAAAGGATTAGTAAACATGCTTTATAGTGATAAAATCTGCCCCAAATATGGTTATTTGTGGCTAGGGACTGTGTCTTTCTGTGTTTGTACAGTGCCCAGCACAATTTGGCCCCAATTCTGGTTAGGTTCTTTGGGCACTACTGTAATATAAAATAGCAATAAATAAAAACAAAACCCATGCAGGATAAAAAACACTTAAACTTGGAGGAAAAACACCCTGAAAATTCTGATGTGAATATCCTTTTAAGCCTCCACTCCTTTAGTTGTCTGATGATAGCACTTTGTTTTCTACGAAATGACCTTCTTCCTAATTAAATTATTTAAATCTATCTCTCACCAGACATAGAAATTATTCACACTTACTCCCAGGGATGATTACATTTGAAGGGCTTATCTATTGTTTAGTAAACATCTTGTTGGTTTTTTTATGTTCTTTTGAAAAAACTATATACATTAGTCTAGAAAACATCAAAGTTATTCCATCAGAAGCAGTGCTGTTGGCAGTAGAATTGCTTTGATGAATATGAAGCATACTAAATCTCCCAACAGGAGAGATACTGCAGGCATAACAACCATGTCAATAAAACACACAGGAAATCTTAAATGCTAAAATAAATGCAGTGGAAGTAAAAATAGTAAGATCAGGAGGAGCTGCCCTCTTTCACCCAGACCCAATTGGAGGAGCAACAGTATTGCTACATGATTTTTTTAAACAATGTATGGGGCTTTACTCATGTGCGTTGTCCTGTTGACTTTGAGGTAGCTTGTGAATAAAGTGAGCAGGATTTGGTCCATGATTAAAAAAAGCTAAAAGAAAAAGTGGTATAATCTTTTCTTTCTTCTACATACTGAAGCTTGAGAGAATCTCTCAGGCAGGAGGATGGGTGTGAGAACCTTAGGAAAGATGCATTCTCAAGTAAAAGTTTTTGACCTAAATAACTTTGATGGGATGGTGGGGGTGGAGAGAGGAACATCTTATTTGGAATGCGTGTTTTATTGAAAAATATCTGGATAAGTCAAATGTAGAGAAACAGTATATTTAATGCAGTAAATTTTATATTTACAGTGGCATAACCATCCAGTTGCATGCACACCTCGTAAAAAAATGCTAGTAATTTTTGGAGGTCTCTGCTACACCTCTGGACCCATCCTGCAGAGGAATATGCAAATATGGATTCATGCGCATGCAGAGTCCTATTGAAAACAGCTGAACTCTGTGTGGGCATAAGGATCCTCATTTGCAGAGATTTTTTCAGGATTGTGCCCATGGTGGCGGGTGTGACATTATCAGATTAAAATATGACCATATAGCTTATTGTTGCAACCACTGTTACATATTTACAACAAATCTGGTACAACATGTGGCATGTAAGATGTCTATGAAAAGGTTACGATTTGCTGGTTATGATTATGCTATGTGTATGCATGTATCATTTTTGTATTTGAAGTTATGAGTATTGACTCTATACCTGTATTTCAAATGTTTGCTTCTGGGGTAACGCTCACAAGGTAGTTAGCCAGCACATCTTGAAGGGACTATTCAAATTGAGTGGCCCATCAAAAGGACACAACTCACAATGGACCATGGGAGATGCCCATCTACACTGAGTGGACTTTCCTGTGGATGTTCCATCCGAAGTATAGGTAATGGCTTACTGCAATGACTAATCGAAAATGGGCATGGACATGTGACTTGCCCTTGTGATTCCAAACTCTAATCTTTTCCCTGTAATTTTCCACTAGCTGTGCTAAGGGTTTTGTTGAAACAATGGGTTTCCCTCTACATGTCAGAAGCTATAAAAGGCCCTGGAAAACACCTCCATTTTGCCTCTTTCCTACTCAAGCCTCTGGACTATGGGCTTACACTAATGGGAGCATTCTAACCAAGGGACTGAAGTCCTTCTGATGATTTGGAAGCAGCCAGAGACTTGACTTAAGCCAGCAGTTTATTCCATCACTGCTACAAGCCTGAACCAAGAACTTTGCAATTAATGTATGTATTTGATTCCTTTAACCAATTTTAACTCTCACCTTTCTTTCTTTTTATAAATAAACCTTTAGATACTAAAGGACTGCATCAGCGTGACTTTTCAGTAAGATCTGAGTTATATATTGACTGGGGTGTTTGGCTGGTCCTTTGGGATCAGAAGAACCTTTTATTTGATGAGACTGGTTGTAAAGAACCACTCATCTTTAAATCCCAGTGTTTTTGGGGTGATACAAGGATTGGCATACCTAAGGAAACAACTTGTATGACTTCTTGTTAGCCAGTGTGGTGAAACAGAAGTTTAGTTGGGAGAATAACCTCTAGTTTTGGGGTGTGTCCACCCAATTTCTCAGCAGTTTGTCCTGAATTTGGTATTCTCAGTTGTGACCCACAAAGGCACGGTTACAGTGGGTATTGAGGACAGGGGAGGCTAAGCCTCCCCAAACAGCCAGGCATGGCTCTGCCCATGCTCCATGACGAGGCCCTCTCCTGCCTCCTGATGTTCCCCTGGGGCCCCAGCCCAGGCTGCTCTTCTTCCCTGAAGTGGGTAGAGGCTGGGGCTAGGGCAGGCCAACCAGCGGCCTGGGACTCGGGGTGACTGGGGCCGGTGCTCGGGCTCCCTGGCATTTGGGCTGTCCAGCGCTCTGTATTAAGACAATGTTCAGTTGTAAACTTTTGAATGAATAACCATAATGTTTTGTTCAGAGTTACAACCAACCTCCATTCCCAAGTTGTTCATAAATCTGAGTTTCTACTATAACACAATTTTATGTTGTGTCTCTGCTATTGTTACCCCTTCTAATGTGCTATTTCTAACTTTCTGGGCCAAAGGTTCCAATGCGAAGGGCAGAGGGGAGATCCCTGTCTTGGTCCTCAAAGTATCTTAAACCTCTGAACTTGCTACCATTTATTCTGACTAGCTTGGGTTGTATTTAGGTCTGTGCTCGAATCAAAAGTTAGAACCCATGCATGACAATGTTGTTTTTTGTAATTAGCCCTGATTAACAATCAAATCTTGTGTTGCTATTTGTTGGTTGATTATTTTTTTAACTGCTAAATCACTTCAGATGAGCTTTAAAATTAGTCAAAATTGTTCTTAGATTGGTGCGATCTTGATTCTATCAAGAAATTCAGACAAAAACAAAAGGTTACTAAGATTTGAAATTTATTTGTCAATAAAAAGTGCATAGTACAAGCCCTTTATCCCAGTTCCAAATACTCAGTAGAAGATTAATAGTAACCCTCAAATGGCACAGACATTATTTTTGTTTGGCATGATTCAGACATTTTAAACCACCAGTTTACATCAGGTACATCACATTATCATTTTTCATCTTTCGGTAACAAACATTACAAGGCTAAGTGATCTGCAGACACTATATGAACACACATGATTTTTAATTTCAGAATATAATAATTGTGTTAAGCAGATGCTAAAATACTATTATTTTAACAAAGTTATAAACGAAGGTATAAACATAAACTCTCTTCTTTATTTCTTTAATTTCTACAACTTGTCTCTTATTAGCTGAGCCTCAAACCTTTAATATAAAATTGATCATGGTCTTAAACTTTACATCCCACTAATCTCTTCCAAGGGGTTCCTCTTAAAATTTACAGTGTTCAGTTTTATAATCATGATGCAGTTATTTCATCACAAATTATTATTATGGGCTAGATTCTGCCACCCTTATTAATGATGCTGCAGTTAGAACATTCTCTGACAATAGTAAAACTAATTACAATGGAACTACTTGTTGAGTAAAATAACATGAAAAAAAGTGGCAAAATACAGCCCTATAATAGGTACTTTTACTTTAAGCAGTAATATTTGTCTGAAGTTTACAAAGAGTCCTGTGGCACCTTATAGACTAACAGATGTATTGGAGCATGAGCTTTTGTGGGTGAATACCCACTTCGTCAGACGCATACTGGAGAGAATCTCTCAGAATTTAAAAGGGATACATGTTAGCATGGGATAGTGGCCTGGCTACATAGCAAAACATTTTACTATACAATATTTCCGCTGCTTCTCTTTCACATAGAAAATTTAAAATAGAAATGTACATAAGGAAAGTACATATGTATAAAACCATTTGGACAACATTTTGACTAGCAGAATTTTAAGAAAAAAAATGTTGATTCAACACAGAACACAATTAAAAATTTCTCAGATTACAACATGCAAACATCTATGGCTATCTATTGGCCAAAATCTCAAAGCAGGGTGCACAAAGCAAGCCTTCTATATACATATTAGGGCATCTAAATAGAAGTGGTCTGATCTTCAGAGATGCTGAGTACCTGCAAGTCCCATTAAAGCTGGGGTTGCTCAGTACCTCTGAAATTAAGCCCTTTCCAGTTAGGTGCTTACATATGGAGTTAGGCTTCTAACTTAATGCACCCAAGTTTGGAGACTTTTGGCCATTGACAGAGCTGTCCCTAGGGTATGGCGAATTGGGGTGACCCCTCTGCGCCCCATGCTTTGGGGGGCCCCGCAGGCCAACGTGATTGGCCAGCACAGTCAGTCCCGGAAATGATGGGGTGGTCCCAGAAGTGACAAATCTGTCACTTCCACTCTTGGCCCCACATACCCCTAGGGACGGCCCTGGCCACTGATTCTTGGGGGGGGGGAATGCAGGTATGGTAGGCAGTAAGTATTTTTTGTTGGTTCCATAAAAAGATATGTTATGTTTAAAATGTTATTCTAAACAAAGATATACTAGGAAGGTAAAAACTAGCAGTGGGATAGCGTATTCCAGTAATGTACTTACAGTGTTTGTGGCCTATACTGCCGTCAGTCATATCGGGACAAATTCTCTCGATTACACTGTTGCAATCCCACTGTCTTCAGTAAGGTTGCATCAGGCTAACAGACAATTTGGCCCAATATTATTATTTTACTAATGCTCCCTATCTATCTGTGCTGTATTACACAGCACACTGCTACAGAGAAGCTCAGTGGTGCAGTTATGTACATCAAATTATAAAAGCAATTTTTCAGGTCTGTACTGTATGTTTACAAGACAATTGGCTGACCTGCCATTTACCCTGAGGAGGGCAACCCTATCTCTGAAAACAAAGGGATCCAACGTGGTATTCTTACAGGGCCCAGTTATGCAAATCTTTACTCATGTGAGTACCTCCTTTGGCTACTTGCAAAAGTAAGGAGTTCTCATGTAAGTAAAAACTTGCAGGATCAGGCCATTAATTCCCCGCATATTTGTTCTCCTTACTTTTGTGGAAAGTACCTCCACCAGGGCCGCCCAGAGGGGGGGCAAGAGGGGCAATTTTCCCCAAACCCCGGGGCCCCGCAGGGGCCCCCATGAGAGTTTTTTGGGGCCCCTGGAGCGGGATCCTTCACTCGCTCCAGGGGCCCCGGAAAACTCTCGTGGGGCCTGGGCCCCCGGAGCTTCTTCCGCTCCGAGTCGTCGTTGGCAATTTGGTGGCGGGGGGTCCTTCCACCCCAGGACCCGCCGCCGAAGTGCCGGGTCTTCAGGGGTGGGGAATCCTCTGGGCGGCCCTGACCACAAAACTGTCCTTTGCATTATTCTCATTAATTTTTCAAATTGATAAGAAAAATATAGAGTGTTACTTTTCTGTACATCTTTAAAATGTTCTTAAATTATCTAATGTATGTTTTAAAAAAGTCACTCTCACTAGTTCAAACGGAAGATGCGCGTGCACACACACACACACTCACTCTAAAGGCAAAATATCTATACCATAGATCTTCACCTGCAATTTCTGTTTTGAACAATCCAACAAGCAGCAGATAAGAATCGAAAGTAATATATATATTACTTTTACTTATATATTTACAATATATAAGTAAAAACCAAATTGTAAGTAAGTGACAATAACTTTCTGAAGTTAATGACTGGTTAATAACATTTTGATCTTGTTACGTGTTGCAGCAAAAAAATTAAGATATTGATTATTATAAGATTATACTCGGGAGAGAAAATTGTAATGGATATTTGTCACTAGATTTTTCTTTGTAAAGTTTGTAAACAAATTCTCTTTTAGAATTTAGTATTTAGTTGCCCAAGTCTTAGTTGTCTTTAAAAATATACTGAATCAGACAGCTCACTTATTGGTGAATGTATTTAATTTCATTTTGGTGATAATCTTTTGTGTAAATTCCTTACACGTCAGACAAGTTCTGGATGGTGATAATTCTCAGACACATACTCATGCAAACACACATAGATGTACATTCATTACAGTAGATGATCCATGCTTTTGCAACAGCCCTAAAAACTAGGTTAGCGGTCCAAAGAGTTAAAGCTGCTCTGAACAGCAAGGTAAAGGTAAAGTAATTTCACTTTTTCTACCCAAAACTCAAGCTAATGTTTGCAACTAAGTTTCCAAAATATGTAGGGGAAAAAAGGAGAATTAATCTGAAAAATAACTTTTAATGCCTATAAATGCACAAGGATTTGAATTATCCTTCAATTATGCTAGAGACCACTGCAAAGAAATTATGTATTGTAATCATTGTAACAAAAAGAGAATGAGTGGAATGTCCACAGTAAAACAACAACCAAAACCCCAGCTCCTTATTGTTTATTCAAACATCACCTACTAGGAATGGTAAAATATAAAGCAAGAATTAATTTAAAAGTGAAATAGCTACTAGCTGTTCCATACCAAAATAATATCATCCTGCTTTATGTAAATGCAAAAGGAAAATAGTATTGAATGGGATTTAGTACTCTGGTCACTTGCGTTCATTTGGTCGTGCAAGGTTTTAGCGGTTGAGCATTTCCAGAATTACAAGGTCTAATCCACGGGAGGGGCTGGTGGTTCTTGTCCCTGGTTGTACAAAAGGAAAAAAAATGCACTGATTTAGAAATTCTAGTCTACTAATCATGACTTATAAAAAAAAGAATGAATACAAAGGAGATACATGCTTCCTGTTTTTTAAATCCTCCTCCAATATTCAAAGTAAACAACAAACAGACACAATTCTGTTTTTCCCTTCAGCATGGATTTTGCCAACCCCCAACTACAGTCCCAAAGGTCCATTTCTATTCTTATTTGTTTGCTTACATTCCTCCCACCTTGACAGTGTGCTGGGGTCACTCATCTTCCCCCAGGTTGAAGACAACTGGATGGATGAAGCTTCAACTGAAGGAGAGTTATTTGAGTATGTAGGAATTTAGGCCTACATTAGGCCTGAGTGAACTATGGTTTTAAATTGAGCTTGGATTTTAGCATGAGTGATAGGTGTAAAGCATGTAACTAGAAAGAATTAGGGTTGCCAGTTTTGGTTGGATATATTCCTGGAGGTTTCATCACAACATAATCTTTCATTCCTGGAAACCCCAGGACTATCATAGAGGGTTGGCAACCCTAGAAGGAATAAGATAATGAAAAAGGAGGACTGTTTGTATAAAACTTGTAGTGACCTTTAAAATACCAGCGTTATCTTATTTAAGGTTTGGGTTGAGATAACAGAAATCAGGAAAATACAGCTAATTAGATATCAGGTGCAGTAAATAATTGGTCTTTTTCATTTATTATAAAACAATGCTTAGTTTAGTGGTTAGAAAGGAATATGGCAAAATGAGATAAGAAAACCTTGAAGAAATAGGCCCAATCACTAATCTTGCCTTGACCAGGGCAGAGGACAGGGTTCAGACTTAAGCTGTTTCATCTGACCTGAGTCAAGTTCTGATAATCAGCAATGATATCACTTGTTTGTTATAGTCAATAAAAAAACCAAAGTTTTCTAGGGGTTCTTTCTCGGAGCTTTCCCTGACCTTCTGGAGCCATGCTATGATGGGAAGGTGTCTCCCAGGACTGAACCTGTTGAGAGTATTCAGCCAATGCTTATAACTGTAATTGTTGCTAGAGCATAGAATATCAGAGCATATATCCTTATACTGATATTTTGGATGCAACCAATGCCTAATGGCCAATAAGTGCTTCTATGGAAACTGAGCCATGATAAATATAAAATTACTAGGAAAATTATTTCCAACAGAATCCAGCAGTGTTGTCATCACAGCATACTCCATCTCACTTGTGCTCTTCTGTACAGCAGACTCCAAAGGTGGCCTCAGTAAGTCTATGTTCAGTTTGGTTTTGTTTTGGAAGTGGAGTCCTACTCTCATGGGTGACTTTGTGATATTCCATATGTAAGGATCTAGGAATTAGAACTGGGATCTGCAGAGCCTGGGACAGCTGATATTCCCACAGTGCCACCAGGAGGCCATGAAGAGCTTTAGCCAGGAGCGCTATGGAGAGTAGGCACTGCAGGAAGTGCCATCCAAGAGACCCAGAGTGACAGTACCATGCAGCCCTCTGATTGGCTAAGTGTCCTATTTAACCCCAGGGTAACCACACAGAGTTTGGCCTGTGGCAATGCTAGACTTTGCTTGATCTCTGGCCTCTGACTCCAGCTTGACCCTGACTCTTGCTTATGGAACCTGGCCCTTGTGAGTCCTCCAACTCCTGTCTGGTGACTACTGGCCCTGATGGGCAGAACTCACCCCACCTATGACCGTTAGGTCAGACCATCTATGCCCTGGTCCCTTACACCATGTTTATCATCTCAACTATTTCCACATCATATGTGCTCAGTGTAAAGTTAAAAAAAATGGGGGGTTAATCACCATCCTAAAAACACATCTCAGTTCTTGCCATCTTGATAAAGATTCTGCAAACCAAATTGAGGCCCTTGGTTACTCCTGTGCATCTTGTTACTCAAGTGCATCTTGTGGGTTTGAGTGGGTATTACTGATCAGAACATAACACTTCAGTTTATGGTTCACCACAAGGAATAGAATCCAGCTCAATCCAAGGCAGAGTGATTTAGCTGTGCAGGACTCACAGAAGTATAATCAGTGAAAACGTAGACTATGTTTACACTGCACACTTCACAACAGTGTGCCTGTGCCACTGCAGCTGCGCCTTTGTAAGGTGCACTGTGTAGCTGGTCTTTATCGCTGGGAGAGCTCTCCTGCTGAAAACATAAAATCACCCCCAATGAGGAGTGGTAGCTTTTTCACTGGGAGCATGGTTCCCACTGACAAAGTGCTGTCCACACCGGTGCTTTTCATCGTTAAAACTTTTGTCGTTCAGGAGGGTGTTTGTTCACATCCCTGAGCGACAAAAGTTTTAATGACAAGTGTCAGTGTAGACATAGCCTTAGTTTTGTCAATAAAATTGGCAGTTATGTCTCTAAATAGGCAGAGGGAGCAGATCTATTCACTGAAAAGATGCTGTTTTTACAGTTACTTTTCAGACTATAACCACACTTTAAACAAAAGACTTAATTATTTCTAGTCTGAGAGACTTTTGCAGAAGGGAACATATACATTTTAATATTAATGTGGTACCAAAATATAGCAGTAGAAAGCATAGGAAAACAGTTTTGGGAAAAAAATAATGAATATAATGTAGTGTACTTTTAAATGTTCCTAGATCTAGATATTTTATTTAGACTCTTTAGGTAGATTGCTTCAGGACACAGACATACTTACATTATGTGGACTGGCTGGTTTTCCACCCATGTTGGATCCTCTTAGATTAGTTGGTCTCAGCAAAAACAAGACAAGAGCGATAACCACCCAGGCCATCATTATCATGGCAATACTGATGCCGTTATCACCAGAGGAATTTGGTCCTGGCACTACAGACAGAGAAAACTAAATTATAAAAGGGTGTGGGAGCAGAGTCCTTTTATCAACATGAAAATGTAAACAACACAAGTATCAGACCAAACTACAACAGTTTTGGTTCACAGCTGTGATTATTCTGTCTGCTTGGCTTTAAGATTCACAAATTTTTGTAAGGTTGACAAAAAAGTGCCAATTTCCTAAAGCTGCAATTAAATTCCCTCTTAATGGGTTGCAGATAAAGAGAGCACACTATGTTACTGTAGGCAGAGTATACAAAGACCAGTGTTCAGAATGATTTACAACTCATATCAGTGCAAAAAAAACAACACAATATTATACATATATCAATATAAGTGAAATATTCCACACTTGTAGGGGGAATGGTGTATGATTTTTATAGCCCAGTTTTATAGGCCATTGACACTGCAAACCCCAATGCACCATGCAGGGTTGTTAGCCTCCACTTGCTCTTAAGCAATCTTGTATATGTAGGAACAAGGAAGGTGTCTAGTTCTTTGTGTAACCCACAGTAGATGAGCATGAGTCTTTGTTCCCCTCTACTGGCTGATCTCCATAGGTGGAGGAGTCTACTACAACTGTGGCCTAATAAAGCAAGTGGGAAAAGCTTGCTTTTAACACTGAAGGTCCATGTTCAAACCCTGCTATCACAGCCCAAGCACAGAGGATCATCATTATACCTACTTGCGAGAAGAAGTTTGCAAACCACTCAGAATAAATTGTTTACTGTTAATTTAGCTCTCCAGTTGTTTCCAAGGAGACTGATGTTTCTAAATTTGATGGAAATTCAAAATTATGTATTGCAAAGATTGTGCAGACAGATGTCTGTCTTGGCATTAGTCATGAGCTTGGTGTGGCAAAGATTTCTCATTTAAGTATTTGACTCAATATGTGAGCTGTGTGGTGGTCACTGAGATCATGTTCCCTAACAGAGTGGCATAACTACTATAAACTACTTCCCTTTCTTCCTAAAACCAAAATATTTGTGTGTCAGGGTGCAGGAGGTCCTTAATTTCTGTGAAGAAGAGTGCTGCAGGGGTCAGAGGCAGGGACTGATAAAAAAGGGAAGCCGATATACTGACATGTGCAACAAAATTACAAATGGCTGGAACTACAGCATATTTCCACAAAATTGAGAAATTCCCCTGAATGGAGTTGTCTGGTTGTACTACCAGGGAGAAATAAGTATTTAAAGTCTCCCAAATATCTGATTATTTGCATATTTAAAATATGCAGCCTTTTTCCTGAGATCAGCGTTGCCAGGTTTAGCACATTAGCTGCACGTTTCTGCTACAAGTAGTAGTGAAATGCTAGTATTTAAAATTACCTTAATTAAGCATTTGATTTAACATCCCATCATGCTGAATTCCTTGTCTTTCAGGCTCATAATATATCTTTTGGATCCAACAGCAAAATTGTCATTGACTTTACGTGGTGTAGTTTGTGTATTACTCATCAGAAGGTAACTAATGCAATGCTATTGGGAAGTAATCTTCAGAACAAGAAAAGCTAGATGATTTTATTTATGAAAGTTTAGATTTTGTACAAAACCTCAAAGTCTGGGGAAAATCCACAGGGAGAACCAGGACCTTGAAATTTGCAGGTTTTTAGCATCCACTCATTTCTATTATCTTTGACAATTACATATAGAGTCTTTCACCTCTACCATGCTGGTTTAAATCTGGCCTATGTCAATGTTTGCTGGAAGTTACCACCAGTAATAGCTGTTTGATGATCTATTTGCAGTGAGTGGGGTGGGGTCAGTCAAGTTCCTTGAGCACAAGTTTTCATAATGGAAAACTATTATCACTGTTGTCCCCCTTAATGGCATTTTCAAGAGAGCCCAAGGGCTCAGTGGGCACAGAGAACTATTCCCTCATCCATGAAAGTGATGTCTACATAACAGAGTTAAGGCAAGCTCATCGGAATGGTGGGGAAGCTTGCAGGACTGCTGCCCACAACACAGCTCTTCTGTAATACAAGACTTCATGATCCAGAGCCATTGATCTGATATCCTTCATGTACATAAAATTCACTCAAAAATATAACAGAAAAATTAGGATGAATTATGAAAAATCAGACCTCAGCAGCACTTTCTCAGACCCTGTGAGACAACTCTTTTGATTTTATGAACTAAAGGAATTGCCATTAAACTCCTGTTTTTCAAATCTTTGAAATAGAGACATCCTAAATCTGGAAAAACTGCTAACATAGAACGGGTTCAACTGTAAATGCCAGTTACAAAAAAACATTCTAATGAGAGTTTGAAGGTCAGCCACTCTAGGTGTGGGTCAGAAGGAGATCTAGCAGGAGCAAAATGAGAACATATAGTAACAGGAAACGTAACTTTCAGTTTGCTAGTTATGACACAAAATACTGATTCAAAACAGCATGTATAATTGTGCAGGCAAGCGTTCAGCTTGCAGTCTTGTTCTGTACAAGTGAAACAACATCAGTCAGCTTGGCGCATCAATATTTGAAACTTTGGGAGGCCTTTATGCATCACATCCCTATCACATAATACTTAACCCTGCCTTAGAACAGACATGTTGACTAGTTGACCTCTTGAGGGCCCTTTAGGGCTTCTGATTGTAGGTTTTAACCAATGAACACCAACAAAACATTCCTGATACAAAAAAACCCCAACCAACCAACCAAAAAAACCCAAACCCTGGTGTATATCCTGTTAACACCAGAAAAGAACTGGAAATGGTTACTTGTACCTAAGGGTTTGTCTACACAAAGCAGTAGTGTGGACTACAGGGGTGTGATTTTTAAAGTGTACTAATGCATTGCACATTGATCGATCCATGCAGACCCTGTTGGTGTGCACTAAAGGTTCCCTAGTGTGCTTTAACACAGTGGTTTTCAACCAAGGATATGCATATACCCCTGGGAGTACACAGATGTCTTCCATGGGGTCCATCAACTCATCTAGGTATTTGCCTAGTTTTACATAAAAAGGCTACATAAAAAGCCCTAGCAAAAGTCAGTACAAACTAAAATTTCATACAGACAATGACTTGTTTATACTGCTCTATCAACTAAACACTGAAACGTAAATACAATATTTATATTCCAATTGATTTATTTTATAATTATATGGTAAAAATAAGAAAGTAAGCAATTTTTCAGTAATAGCATGCTGTGACACTTTTGTATTTTTATGTGTGATTTTGTAAGCAAGTAGTTTGTAAGTGAGGTGAAACTTGGGGTATGCAAGACAAATCAGACTCCTGAAAGGGGTACAGTAGTCTGGAAAGGTTGAGAGCCACCACTGCTTTAATGTAGTGCTTTTGAAATAGTACTGTGTTAAAGTACAGTAGGAATATTACAGAGATTAGATTACTCATTACAAGAGTGTATACTGGAATGTATATACATTAACAAGTCATCAAAACACGTAAGGACAAGCTTAACTTTAAGCACATGCTTAAGTCCACCCCTGTTCATTAAAGTTCAGCAAGTCCTTAAATGTTTTGGTAACTTGGGTCCTAAAGTCACATATCACTTGAGCGGGCATTGGCTACCCTATGCTATGTTCAGCAGAAACTCAACTGACAAGCCAGCTTCACAAACTTCAATTGTCAAAAACCCACTTGTGTTAGCAATGCCATGTCAATGTACTTTGACTGTATTCACATTCTTTTTATTCCCATTGAGTAAATTTCACTCAGGTACAGAGGGGTGACATAAGAAGACCCAATTACATCCCATGATACAGTTAAAACATGCCTCGGTCTTGCAGTGCAGACAGAGAACAAGCCCTATTTTAGTTGTGTCCCTAAATCAGGTTATAGCCTTGGTGTTGCAGGGCTAGAGAACATGCAGGGTACATGGTAAAAACAGTTCGATCCCATGTACACTGCAAGGTCAACTCATAGTTTAAGTGTGCTGGGAAATTACTATATGTAACTGGTTCCCTCATATGTAAATTGCCCATGGTGGTTGGCCAAAGATGATTCAAATTCTTTAGAATTTAAGTTATAATACTTCAGAGTTGGGATTGATTCAAAATGGGAAATGAGGAGGTTAAGTGTGATATATTAGAACTTTTCAACTGACCTAATAGTCTATTAATCCTACCTATATCGGCTCTATCCCAGAAAGATTTTGTTTAATTTAATAGGAGTTCTCACCCATGTGGAAGATCTCAATTATACCCTTAAAGTTCAGCCATGAATCACAAAAGACTTTACATCAGTTCTGATCTGCATTTACCATACTAAAATTGTAGACTACCTTTCTGAGTCATTGTACTGACTTGCAACATTAACAGTCACAGATGACTACTCCTTAAATATTGCCTGCTTTGTTTCCAGTTAGTCTGATAAACTTTGAAATAAATTAGTGTTATGCATCTTGTGCTCATTTGTAAGAGTCAAGGGAGTCCAACCTACTGCACTACCATCTGCCAGCTCCCTCCTCTCTCCCCACTTAGTTCTCTGATCCTCCCTCTTTTTCTGTTCTTTCCTCCCCTCCAGATCTCCCTATGGTCTTTGATTTCCCTTCTCCTCCCCCTCGCTGATCTTCAGATTTGCAGGGATGTGCCCTGCCTTCTCAGGTTAGCCTCCTGTAGAACACATCTCTTTCTAGTCTCTCCTGCCTCTGTGGCCATGATCAAGAAATGGTAATTTATTAACCACTGGAATAATTTCCCAAGGATCATGGTTTATTCTACATCCCTGGCAATTTTTAAATCAAGATTGGATGTTTTTCTAAAAGATATGAGGTAGGAATTATTTTGGGGAGGTTCTATGGCCTGTGTTATACAGGAGGTCAGACTAAATAATCAAAATGGTCTGGTCTGACCTTAGAATCTATGAAAAAATTAGGCCTTGTCTACACTACCAAGTTTTGTCGGCAAAACTGATGTTGACACTCAAAAAAATCGGCATAATAAAAATCAGAATGTCATGTTCACACTTGCTCCTTCTGTCAGCAGAGTGCGTCCACAGCTGGAGCACTATCACTGACAGTGTGGGCAATATGCTGTGGGTACTTATCCCACAGTCCAGCTCTTCACCTTATGTCGCTAGGTGTTGTGGGAAGGTGGAGTGGATCGTGACATATCTTTGGACCGAGAGGCATTGCTTTCTGTCCCAGCACTCCATGGACTTGCAGCTTTCTTTTGTGGAATTTTTCAATGACCCTTCTTTGCTGTGCACCCCGGCATCTTTGTGAGAAGGGATGCATCCCGCACTGCTCTCCTATGCTCTGTTAACTGTCATGAAGACATCGCGAAGGGCAGGAGTTAATCGCAAAGTTCCTAACTGAAGAAGACTCGCAGTTGCCTGACATGCTGTGTGATATGGATAGGAGCAACTTTAGATTGCCGCCTTTTGTCAACAAAACTTTGTAGGGTAGACAAGGCCTAATAGATCAAATTGAAAGGGCAAGGTAGACAGACCATACACTGACCTTGCCAGAAGCAGAGATTAAACACTACAAGGCTCAAGATCCAGGAGGGACCTCCTCCCAATGGGAGAGCAGAAAAGAAATACCGGTACCACACAAAGTACTCCGTTGCTAACTACTGGTTGCCTTTCCTTCCCTTCCCTCAGTATGGCATATTCTCGGAATGCAGAAACAATGGGAGTCAGCACTGTAAGAGCTGAGTGACCAGACAAACAACAAAAGAGCACCACAGAGAGGGTCTATTTTCTAAGACCTTGATTGAAAGGTCATAGGTCCTTATACCACGTCATTACTCCAGGAGCCAATAGCCTTCTACTAGTGCCTTAAGCAACGTGACTAGCATCTATCATGTATGGTTTGTTCTTTTTCTCTCTCTGCAGGAGGAGAACTGTATGTATGCATTTAATGTACTCGTTGCTTTGTGTTTCTATTAGAGAAGGCAGGTCAAAAAAGTGAACCTTGGACTTGGACTGAAAAGTGGTGAAGTCTGTGACAACTTTTACTAGAGCTGGGCACTTAACTGATTTTTCAGTCTCTGGCAGTCAGGGGTAGGGGGGGAATTTTTCATTCCACCAAACCCCAAATATTTTCAGAATTTTCAACAAATCTAAAACGTCAATAACAATTTCATTTCAGGTCGAACAAAATATTGTTAGACCCAAAACTTCTTGGGTTTTTTCTGGGCATCTTTAGACTTTTATAATAATCACCAGGCTACAGAGTCATTCTTTCTCTGTCTATCTGGCCCAATGAATACATGATTATTTATACAAAGTGGAACAGCTTCAACAGAAGAGAAGGGAAAACCCACCCCAGAATATGCTATAGCCCTGGTGGTAAGGACACTCACTTTGCAGAGTGAAGATCTGAGTTCAAATCCCTGGTCTAGAGCAGGGATTCAAACCTGGGTCTCCCACATGAGTACCCTAACCACTGGGATAGTGCGTATAAGTGGGGTAGCAGTGGCACTGCCACAATGTCAACTCATGTCTAAGTCCTCTTGTATATCTAGCCCCAAATTTTCTTTTGTCCAAAACTATTCAGCAAATATGTGTCTAATTCATGAAGTTTGTTGATCCAAAACTGCATTTTTTGGTGAACAAACTATTAAAAAAAAATAAAAAAGCCCAGCTATAGTCCTTTATTTCTAGGGGAATTAAATTCCACAGTCTCAGATTAACCCTCAAGAAAGCTCTGTCTCCTGCACAGTGAAAGCAGAAAGTTCCATTGTGCCAGAGAAGCAGAACTTATGACCAAAGTCCTCATCTTGGAACTTCTAGCTATCATTTAGAAGTTCTAAGGCCAAGGCATTGAGCACCTTGAAGATAAGGACAAAGACCTTGAACATGACTTGAAGTTCTATGCAAAGACAGTGTGGAGAATGGAGGACAGGTTTGATGTGGTTGGAGTAACCACCCTTACTAAGGAGACATGCAGCAGAGTTCTGTTCCAGCTGAAGATTCCTAAGCATTGATGGCTTTATTACTGTAGTCCAGATGGATGGTGATAAAAGGCATATATATATATATAATTGAGACAGGTCACCATCTGCCAAGATGGGACAGAAGCTTCTAGATAACTGGAGATGGTAGAAAGCATTCTTGCAGATGCTGCCATGTAAGAGCTTTGTGTCAGCAAGGAATTAATGAGCACTCCTAAACTACAGACGGAAATGACCAATTTATGGGTGTGCACCTTCAATTAAAGCAGCCTCCACCATGCCTGGAAAGTCTGAGTGCTTTCCTTTGCCCACAAACATCATCCTTCTCTTGCTCAGGTTCCGCTTCAACCAGGTGTTCTGCATCCATGAGCTGATCCTATACAAACAGCGGGTCATCTTGTCAGTAGTAGTATGATCCTATCTGGTGAAAGACAGGTAATGCTATGTGCCATCTGCATACTGCAGGCACTTGAGTCCATGTCATCTTACCTTTCACCTAACAGCTGCAACTGCAACTGTTCTGTCGCTTGATCTGTGAATTGAGGCAAAAAGCTATGATTCTTCCACTCTATGTAAAGTGTGGCTTCTCCCCTTCCACTTAAGTTAAGAGATTCCCTGAGTAACAGATTCTGAAGAATCCTACACCCTCTCTAACTAAGGCACACAGGTAAAGGAAGCAAGTTCAACCTTAATCTCAGTTGTGATTGACCTGGGCTCTGAGATGCCGTGGGAATGGGGCCAAATAGTGTTAGGATAACTGGTGAATAGCCTAAGTTTGGCTAGAACCTGATTCTAACACACTTGGACCCATCCAAACTGTATTACAACCTAGTTCAGCTAAAACTTAGCTTAAGCACATTTGTTAAACTCAGTTCCCTGGTCACTGTACAGGATCCTGAGAGCAAAGGAGAGATAGCTAGGAGAGAGGAATAGGGCTTCTAATGTTTGTGTAGCACCTTATACAGTATTTTCAAAGTGCTAATGTACAATTACTAACTACCCTGAGCAGCACTCCCTTATTGTATCATGTACTTCCTTGCCTAAGTTATAAATTAGAATCCTTGTTACCCTAAAAGGATATATAAAAGGCTTTAAGGTGACCTCTTTAGTTTGTAGTTACACAACTCCCCAAGAAATCTTTCAGTTAAAATCCTCCACTATCAGGGGCGGCTCCAGGCCCCAGCACGCGGCAGGTCCGCCGAAGCCGCGGGACCAGCAGACCCTCCGCAGGCAAACTGCCGGAGGCAGCCTGCCTGCAGTGCTTGGGGCGGCAAAATCGCTAAAGCCACCCCTGTCCACTATGAAGAACAGGTCCAGTTTGCAATACAAGCTGAACTCTAATGATACCTACCCCTAAGGGATATAGTAAAAATAAACATCAGCCACATTGCTCTGCAAGAAACTGCATACTACAAAATTCTGTAGGTAACAAACCTACTGATGCATATAGCCAACCTACTGCTCGTATGAGTATGAGCTGAGGATCCCATTTCCAAGAGAAGCAAGGAGCAGGAGTCATGATCGGTGGGTGGTACCACCAGTGGCACAGTTGAGACAGAGCAGTGATGCTAACAGATAGGGTTCACTCCCTGAAGTTCAGACTATGCAGGCAGAAAAGGCCCCCAAAAGTACCCTACAGTACTGTAAACATTCTTCATGCTGAGTGGCAGATGTCACTTAAAGAAAATTAGAAGTTTATTTTATTTGAAAACTAAAGTTAAGGCCAGATCCTCACCAGCAATGAGCCTCCATTCTGCTTCCCCAGCTCTTGGACTGCTGGCAGTTACGATGGCCCTCAAAATAACTTAGGCTGCTCTAAGGGCTGCTCCAAAAATTGCTCCAGGAATAGTGCCCTACAGTTCTCTGGTGCTCTTGTTCCTATCCCTCCCACCCCCTTTGTAAGGTGAGATGGGGAAGTAGAGCAACATAGGGGCAGCTATATGCCACCTCAGGATTCCCTCTGTGGCTCTGTTAGGCTGTTAGCCCCTATCACAATTCTGAGTTTCATCAGGGCTGAACTAACATTACATACACCTCCCATGGCCTCCCACAGCAGTATGGCTGTTCTAACAGGTGGGGATTGCTGGAGCACAGAGAGGGGGAAAAAAATCAGGTCTCCTTTTCTTCATCCACATGCCTATGCCAGGTTTTATAAGGGGAGTTGGCCACTACAGCATCATCTGGGAATCCTCTCTATGCAGGAGGAACCACCAGAGGGGCTGATCTGCTGGGTTTCCAGCAACATGTCCCTAGTCTCATGTGTTTTTACCATAGCTCATTATAAGACACAAAGCATCATTCAGAAATATTACGCGCTAAAAGTGAACTACTGCTGCTGGAACAGATTTTAGAGAAACCTCCACTATCCTAAAAGCAGCACTGGGCAGCCTAATATCTTCTAACAGACAGGACTGCAAACAAATACGCTTTTCCTCTACATTTTGAGGACCGTTGCAAGAGCATTTTACCTGGAGAATCTAAGGAATCTCTGATGGAATATTCAGCTATTTGCACATTCAATACTTGTAGCATTCTTCCTTCATGACACCCTTTAAAATTAATCCCTCAAGCTGAGACAGGTACCTTCCAGCAGCAGTGGATAAATGCTTGTGAACGGGAGAATCAGCAGTGAAATGGCTACCAGTGGCAGATTCTACATAGTAGATTATAAGATCTTTGGAGCATTGCCCATATCTTCCTCTATGAGGTTGTACAGAGCCCCAATCCAGACTGGGTCCTGTGAGTACTACAGCAATATAAATTCTACATAATAGTGCAACAACAAAATCAATAAGAGTTCACAGTTATTAGCATACGGAAATGAACAACAGAACTTCACACTTCTGTTAATGCTGCTATTCCAATTTGGCTGGATGCAAGCTCCAAAAACTCTTAAATTTGGGGTTAAAGGATACATTTCACAGAAAGAATCATAATCCACAGTGTTTAGGGAGTTTACATGGATTTCTGTGGTTGCCTCTTCTTAGTTGGTAGCAACAGAAAAACATGATACACCTATGACATCACTGAGCCACAGCCCTGTTGTTTCCCAAACCAAAACGCACATAAATCTCAGCAGTTACTTCTATGATCTGTAGCCAGAGGATTTGTCTATAACAATATGAACAGCTGGCTTTCCAGAAGGAAACATGAACCAGCAGAATGAACTGTCAGGGGAGAATTAAAGCAAGAATTTTGGGATCTGGGCCCAGCAGTGAAGAACTATGAATCAGTAAATGGCAGGAGGTGTAGTACCGAGCTGATTGCTGCTAGCCAGCTAGTCACTTGCTGCTGGTGCAGGACTTAGGAAAAAGGAGCGGGATTCTAGATCCATCACAACCTGATTTAAGGGGAAGGAACAGGGAGGCAATGAATGGGAGTCATGCCTCATGCCTGTCTGTCTGAGAGTGAGGGTGAGGGTGGATGTGACGGTCTCATGGAGCAGGGCCCAGAATAGTCATAACCCACTCAGAAAACAACAGTTCCAGCAGATTCTCCAGGCTCAATCTGTTTATTCTGTTATTTGATTCTTGAGAGTTTTACAACACTTGTTGTTTACCCAATAAAAAGAAGTCAGTCAAAATGTCATCCTAAGCCATTAATAGAAAGCAACCCCCCCACTGGAACTAAACTGTGCACATTATAAAATAATTGAATAGAACTTGGCTCTTCTATACAATACCTGTCAGCCCAAGGATCTCAAAGTGCTTCACAAACATTAATGAACTAAGCCTCATGCCCCTCCTCAGGAATGAGGAAGTATTACCATCCTATTTTATAGATGGGTTAACTCAGGCACAGAGAGGTTACTTGTCACAAAGCAAGTCTGTGGCAGAGAGAGGAACAGAACTCCCAACACAGGTGAATACTGAAACTGCTAGACCACGCTATCACCATCCCCTGATATACATGCCCCTTTCTCCTTCTCAGAAGTGACTGGATGCTTGCAACTCATGGTAAAATTCACAATGACCTTCCCTGACTAAGGGCGTGTCTACACTACAAACTTTTGCTGCTATAAGTTACATTGGCATAAAGCTGTCGCAGTTAGCATATTGCTTATGAACATGCATACTTGGCTCCCTTTGTTGGTGCTGCATGTACTCACCCAGAGTGTTTCAATGCATAGTGCCATGCACCATGGATAGATATCCCAGTGTGCAACTCACCACTGTCCAGCATGCTGTCTTTTGGTGGGGCAGAAACAAGTAGCATAAGGTTGAATGGCACTGCAGGGTCAAGTTCCCATGATGCAACTTTCTCTGCCCTATAACATCACCTCTATCCCATAATTTTCAAGTTTATTTTTAAAAACCTATGAACTCACAGAGGACTTGTTGCTAATGCCATCTCTGACAGAAGCATGGGGTCTGCACAGCTCTGCATTCCTGTTCTGAGCATTGCAAGCACAGGACACATGATCATGAGGTAACTGCGGAGCCAGAAGAAGAATCACAGGAAACAAGATGATTTTGTGAAGGGCAGATTGCTGTGGGACATAGCAAGAACCAATTAAAGGTTGTTGTTGGCGTTCACAGAGCAGCTGCAAACAATGGAGTGCAGCTTCTGGATCCAAGAAATAAGCACGGACTGCTGGGATCCCATCATAATGCAGGCTTGGGATGATGGGCAGTGGCTGAAAAACTTTCAGATGCACAAGACCACATTCCTGGATCTGTGTGCTGAGCCTGCCCCAACCCGCCATCATAGAGACACCAAAATGACAATGGCCCTGCCAGTAGAGAAGTGAGTGGTGATCACCGTGTGGAAAACTTGCCGTGCCATATTTTGCTACCAGTCAGTGGGAAATTATTTTGGAGTTGGAAAATCAATTGTGGGGGGCATTGTCAGGCAAGTGGGCAGGGCCATTAAACATCTCCTGCTACAGAGGACTGTGACTCTCAGCAACATGCAGGACATAATGGATGGATTTGCAACAATGGGAATCCTGAACTGTGATGAAGTGACAGATAGCATGGATACCTCTGTTTTGGCACCAGACCACCTTGCCACAGAGTACATCAGCAGAATGGGCTACTTTTCTATGGAAGCACTGGTGGATCACCAGGGACGCTTCATTGATATCAGTGTTGGCTGGTCAGGGAAGGTGCGCAACACTCACATCTTTAAGAACACGGGCTGTTCAGAAAGCTATAAGCAGGCACTTTCTTTCCCAACTGGCAGATTATCATTGGTGATGTTGAAATGCCATTACTTATCCTGGGAGACCCAGCCTAGCCCTTAGTCCCCCTAACTCACGAAGCCACACACTGGATACTTTGACAGCAACAAAGAAAGATTAAACTATTGGCTCAGCAGCTTGAAAGAGGCTTTGGTAGACTGAGGGGGCACTATCATTGTTTACTTCACAAGATTGGATCTCAGTAAGAAAAATATCCCACAGGTTATAGTTAAGGCTAAGATTTAGTCACGGGTATTTTTGGTAAAAGTCATGGACAGATCATGGGCAATAAATAAAAATTCACAGTCCGTGACCTGCCCATGACTTTTACCAAAAATACACTTGACTAAAACTCTACTTCTGGAGTTCTCGTGCTCAAGGGGACCCCTGCTGGAGGGGCTCTGCTCCAGTGCTGGGAGTTGACTGCCCCCTGGCCGCTGCTGCCAGGGACCACTCTCCGGACAGCTTCTGGGCACCCTGGGACTGCCGCTGCTCGGGTGCTCCCTGGAGCCAGCTACCCAGGGCTGCTCAAGCAGTGTCCATTGTGGCTGGTCCTGGGGCAGCCCCTGGGACTGCTGCTCAGACACTCTCCGGGGCTGCCCCCAGGACCACTGCTCAGGGAGTCTGCAGGACCAGCTGCACTGGCCCCTGTTCAGGCGGCTCCCGGAGCCAGCTGCCTGGGACCTCCCAAGCGGTGGCTAGTACGGCTGGCCCCAGGTTGCTCCAGCAGCGGCAGGGGTGGCTGCCACTGTGGAAGTCATGGAGATTACAGAAAGTCACGGAATCCATGACTTCTGCCACCTCAGTGAAAGAATCACAGCCTTAGTTATAGTTGCTTGCTGTGTCCTGCATCTGTGAAGCAAAGAGGGAAAAGTTGCTGCTGGGGTGAAGGACAGAGGTGGAGCAGCTGTCTGCTGAGTTTGAACAGTAAACACAAGGGCTATCAGACAGCTCAATGTGGAGCTATACAGCTCAGGGAGTGCTTTAACAACAAGCCACAGTAATGCGTTTTGGTGTATGGTGCTCTACCTGGTCCTTCAGTTTGGCAGCCAGTTAAGAATTGTGCAGTATTTGGTATACATATATGAATATAACACTGACAATGCACCATGATTGTTGCGGGGCTTGCTGTACGCTTATGATTATTACTGTGTGCTCGTCACTGATCCTATGACTTATGTCACAGTATACAACAACACGTAAGTGGCTGCTTTCAGTACTGCCAGGCATTCTGCAGCATAAGTTGGGGACTAATAAAAATGAATTATTTTCCAAACAGTAGAATTTTATTGAATAATGACAACAATTCAAAAAAAATTCTGTGAAAATTAAAAGCAAATACAGTAAAACCTTAATAAATATATGGAACAGGGCTTAAAGAAGGGGAAGGAACTTTCATGTCAATTTTAGGTACATATACAACAACTGTGGCACTCACAGGTCAGTGTATGTGAAGCTGTGGTTGTGTCCCGCGATGTAGAGAGGTAGGCATAGTGATGTGGCCCTGATGCCAAATGGAATGTTGAGGATGGGTGGAGGGAGGTGCTATAGTGGAGCTCTCCATGGATGCAACGGGAGGTGAGCCAGTGATTGTTACACCTGTAGATTCACAAGTGTCTGCAGCATCAGTTTGCTGCCAGAAAAGCCCCATTATATCCTGGTGCATTTCCCTCTCCTTTTCCTGCTGGGTCTCCTAGGCCTCTCTCCTGACCACTCTTTTCTTCTCCATATAGTCTGCAGTATTCATCCTCCAGGCCCTCTGTCCATGGTCTGATGCAGTACTAGCTTGCAGGAACTCGCTGAACATGGCATCCCGAGTCGTCTTCTTTCTCTTCCGATCTGGATCAGACATTCCGTGGGGAGTGGAGGGAGAAACCCTCAAGGCTGCAGTGGCAGCAGCTACAGACAAAACACACAGAGGTACCACTGTCAGTGTAGTCACAAAGGAAAGTGAAAGTTAAGTTTCAGAACTCCCCTCCCTTGCTCCCCTGAAGTTTAAACAAGCCATGCTCATGGACACGTCTGCTTCAGAGTGCTTGTGCATGGCGTCACTCACTGCTCCAGCCATGGTGAATATGGCCCTCCAGAGGTGAGGGAAACAAGGAGGGAACTGTTCAGTTACATGAAACTATGAGTATAAGGCAATGGCATTGAATACTGGCACCATTTTGCATGGGCAATGGTGATTTTAGCTGATCCCACTTCTGAGGGTAACAAAGGCAGAGATTGCACAGCTGCTGCTGGTGTCCTGAAGCCACCAAGGCTTTTATGCAGCTAGCCTGTTTACTGCAATGGTGCTGCCCCAAGTTATTGCCAACGGGCATGGGAAAGCGTCCTGCAGTGGAAGAAGTAAGTCTGCCATCTCTAGAAACCTTCCAGAGAGCAGAGTGCCTCCATGAAAGTTTCATTGAGATCTCTCAGGAGGATTCAAGGGACACCCTGTGTACATAAACAAAACTGCTCTGCATGCCCTCCCCTTACCCCACTTAACTCTACATGGGAATGAAATGCAGATAATTCCAACTCTTTGTTGTATTGCTGCAGCTGCTTCTTCTAGTACAAGTAAATTACTGAAAAGTCGATAGCTGTGTCCTGCTAAGTTGGGAGCAACATCAATGTAACAGGAAATACATTTACAAACTCACCCAAGGTTTCTTCCCCTGCGTCGGGCTCGCCTGTGCTTGACTGCTGGGACTGAGTGTACTGGGGTGGAGTCAAAACCAGGTCCTGACTCATGGCATAAGTGGACCCCCCAGTCACATGCCCCCCATATTTCTCCTCCTCTTCCTTATCCATCTTCTCCTCCTCACCGTTCATGGCAGGAGTCTGTGACTTGAGCTCCTCAGAGGCATCCACGGTGGTCTGTGGGGTGGTGATGGGGTCTCTGCCAAGTATGGCATGCAGCTCTTTGTAAAAGTGGCAGAACTGCAGCTCGGCACTGGACTGACTGTTGGCCTCCTTGGCCTTCTGATATGCCTGCTGCAGTTCCTTCATTTTCACGTGGTACTGCTGCTGGTCCCTGTTATATCTTTCTGCATCCCCTGTGCAATCTGCTCACAGATGTCCATGTCTCTACAGCTGTGCTTGAACAGTTTCTTCTCCCCACTGGCCCAGGAGATCCAGTATCTCCTGTCTACTCCAAGCCTGAGCACATCTGGAGCATGTACCAGCATGGTCAGCTGGACAACTGCACACAACAATAGAGAGCTGCCAAGATGGACAATCAGGAAAAGGCATTCCAAAATTCTGTGGGGTGTTAAAGTGTGTGTGTGGGGCTTTTGGTCTCTGTGAACCTGGGCAGTAGAGCACACAATTGTGATCAACGCGGTCAGCGTCAGGCATTGTGGGACAGCTGTTGGAGGACTGTTAGGGTCGACATAGGTAATTGAGTATCTACCTTCACACTGAGTCGACCACAGTACATTGACCATGGCTCACCACCACTTGGGCAGGTGGGGTTACTACGTTGGCATAATGCCAGGGTTACAAATTTAAGTATAGACACATGCACAACTCGATCGATGCAAGGTGGCTTATGTCAATCTAACTTTGTAGTGCAGACCAGGCCTGAAGATTACAGAATGTGTCTCTCTCTAAAACTCATCAGCTCCACTCTGGGATGGGATCCACAAGAGTGAAATACAACCTGCCCTCTCTCCTACTACTTAAAACAATGTTTTTTCATAAGCAGAAAGAACCAAATTGCAAAGTTGAAAGCACAAATCAAAATAAATTGTACAGAGTATAAAAAATAGTAATGAGACCCAGACAAAAATATGCACTTAGAATCAAAGTATTCTCTGTGATAGTGGTGGAAATAAGTGTATAATGGCCAGCCCTGACCGAACATAGTCTGAGATGTATGGATAACTTGATTCTACATAGTTATCCACATTTAATTTATTTGGCTGTCTATTGATGCAGGCTGGTTCTAAATTGTTGTACCTTCTTATATGAATAATGATCATTGAAGTACAAGCTGTGATTCTTTTGCCTTCTCTCATTCCTTTTAATGGCAACTGGGAAAAATCTAATGGCACATCTGCACTATAAGCATAACTGAGTCAGAGATCCTGGTTACAACATAGCTGTGTCCTGACCCATTACAACACTGCACTGCATAGTTGTATCTATCTATGCGGACAGGACTCAACTGTGTTTTATCTGAATCCTGTAACTAAGATAAAGCCTTGGACATAACAATAAGCTTTAACAGTAAACATGAATGGAGTTCTAAGTAGGACAACACATTTTGAGGTGTATTTTCAGCAAGCTTCTACTCAGACATTTGTCTCCGCACTTTGCAGGCGCAAACCCATAACAATTCTTTATTATATTCAGATATTTGTCCTTGCCAGAGTGCAGACACATATATAGGAGCCCAGGTGTGGTGAGGTATGCCTGCCCTAGAGCATCTCCTGCTGACCAATGCAGCGCTGAAAGCACTTCCTGCCTCAGTTTCCTTTTTCTCAGGACTCCTTCAGAACTCCACAAAGTCCAAACAGACGTAAGACAAAATTCCCTTGCTAGGGTTCTACTTATTAAATACAAATACACTTCAAATATAATCTCTCCCCTTGGGCTCAGGTCTTACACTGCCCTTCTCCTTGGGTCATAGAATCATACAATATCAGGGCTGAAAGGGACCTCAGGAGGTCATCTAGTCCAACCCCCTGCTCAAAGCAGGACCAATCCCCAACTAAATCATCCCAGCCAGGGCTTCATCAAGCCTGACCTTAAAAACCTCTAAGGAAGAAGATTCCACCACCTCCCTAGGTAACCTATTCCAGTGCTTCACCAAGTTTTTCCTAATATCCAACCTAAACCTCCGCCACTGCAACTTGAGACCATTACTCCTTGCTCTGTCATCCTGTACCACTGAAAACAGTCTAGAACCATCCTCTTTGGAACCCCCTTTCAGGTAGCTGAAAGCAGCTATCAAATCCCCCCTCATTCTTCTCTTCTGCAGACTAAACAATCCCAGTTCCCTCAGCCTCTCCTCGTAGGTCATGTGCTCCATCCCCCTAATCATTTTTGTTGCCCTCCACTGGACTCTTTCCAATTTTTCCACATCCTTCTTGTAGTGTGGGGCCCAAAACTGGACACAGTACTCCAGATGAGGCCTCACCAATGTCAAATAGAGGGGAATGATCACGTCCCTCGATCTGCTGGCAATACCCCTACTTATACAGCCTAAAATGCCGTCAGCCTTCTTGGCAACAAGGGCACACTGTTGACTCATATCCAGCTTCTCGTCCACTGTAACCCCTAGGTCCTTTTCTGCAGAACTGCTGCCTAGTCACTCGGTCCCTAGTCTGTACCAGTGCATGGGATTCTTCCGTCCTAAGTGCATTCTGCACTTGTCCTTGTTGAACCTCATCAGATTTCTTTTGGCCCAATCCTCTAATTTGTCTAGGTCCCTCTGTATCCTATCCCTACCCTCCAGCGTATCTACTACTCCTCCCAGTTTAGCGTCAACTGCAAACTTGCTGAGGGTGCAGTCCTGTGGTTCTCAGTCCTGGCCTCTCTGGTCTGTAGCCTTTCCCCTTGGCCTCAGGGATGGCATAGCTCTCATCCTTGGGGCCTGTGGTCTCTGGAAGCTCCTCTCTCTCTTAGGCTACGTCTACACTACAGAGCTTACAGCTGTGCACCACTGTAGCGCTGCTAGTGCAGATTCTCTAAGTTGATGGGAGAGAGCTCTTCTGTCAACTTAATTACTCCAGCCCCAATGAGCGGTGGTAGCTATGTGGGCAGGAGAATTGTCTACATCAGTGGTTCTCAACCAGGGGTCTGGGGCCCACTGGGGGGGCCGCAATCAGGTTTCAGGGGTTCGCCAATCAGGGCTGGCATTAGACTTGCTGGTCACAGGGCAGAAAGCCGAAGCCCCACCGCCTGAGGTGGAAGCCAAAGCCTGAGCAACTTAGCTTCACAGGGCCCCCGGCAGTTGTGCTGCTTACTATCCCCTAATGCTGGCCCTGACTTTTATATGCAGAAAAACAGTTGTTGTGGTACAGACGGGCCATGGAATTTTTATAGAATGTGGCGGGGGGGGTTAAGAAAGAAAAAGGTTGAGAACCCCGGTCTACACCAGTGCTTAGGTCGGTATAACTTATGTCACTCAAGGGGGTAGTTTATTCAAATCCTTGAGCAACGTAAGTTACACCAACATAAGATGTAGTGTATCCATGGTCTTAGAAGGACTTGTGTCTCTCCCAGCACCTTCCTCCAACTGAGCCGTGATGGTCTTTTAGCAGGCCCACTAGGTGCTCATTATTCAATTAATGAGGATAGGCTTGTTCCTATAGCACCAGGGCAGGTATGCATGTGGAAACAATTGGCTAAAAATCCATCCCTCAGAAACAGCTGCTCATTCCCCCTCCAAATGCATTCACAGACAATAATGTTTGTATTACCTGACTACAAACTGTAGCTACATAATGCTCAGTTCTACCAGGCGGTGATTACTCTGCCACTCAAAACCCTCAATGGAATCTCCACACAGATACACTTCCATGTCTCAGTTGATCTCATTTGGCTAACATGATGATGTCCAGTCAGTGTGCGCTTATTATTTACAGGAAATTTACAGCATATTTAAGTGAACATACACCTCAACACTGCTGTATTAGTGAAATGGCCACTGAGTCAGGGAGAAATGCCATCATGCTGTACTTTGGTGCAGCATTTCTCAAATGCGGTCACCAGGGGCTTTTCTTGTCACCACAGCCTCCTGGGGTGTGATGGGGTGGGAGGGAACCAGTGGCCCCTCCCCTCCCTGGTGCTCCTGGATGCACAGCCTTGGTGTTGGTTGCTGGGGCTTCCAGCAAGAGTTGGGCAGCTGATGGGGGCGGTGGGGCTCAGAATTTGGGCTTCAGCCCAGGGGTGGCAAGGAGGAAGGCTCTGGTAGTGAGGCTTTGGGCTCTAGCCCTGGGCTCCGGCTGTGGGGCTTCAGGCTCTGGCCCCCCGCTGCTTTCCCCGGCCAACCTGCCCTCCCCAATTGCCCCTGCTGCCTACCTCAATCTCCCATCCACGGCTTCATCTGCCCCCAGACTTCCCAGGGCTGAGTAAATCTGCTGTAAAAAGTGATACTTGTATGTTGTTAATATCACTTTTCACAGCAGGCTTACTAACGAGCAAAAAATAAATTACAATGATTTGGACGTGTGTATGTACATATTTGTTTGTTTTTCCTAAAGGTAATTAAATGTTTTAGGAAGAAGTGTGAGAGCTGCCACCAGCAAGGGTTGGTGGCTGCACCCTGAGGCCACCAAATAATTTGTCCTGTGAACCCCTGCCATGTATATGGTGCATAATGGATCAGATTCCCTCACAGGCAGATGCTGGCAGAGGCCCTTCTGTGAAGGAAGCTCTTCTTGGAATGCAGGGGGGTCACAGTGGTTCAAAGAGACTGCACAATCCTACATGCGAATGGCACTAGCCATGGAGGGGGCATGACCCAGGCATTCAGGGGATGTATTGATTCCGCACAGTCCCACTGCAGTCTTCGCTGGCAGGGCTCCCATACTGCTACATGTGGACATTAAAACCACCCTCCCGTGGCACAACCTCTGTGTATTGGAAAAACCATGATTATCCTGCCTGGGGTGAATCCCACTTGGTACCATGGTCCTTGCAGGTGCAAGGAAGGTCAAGTTTGAACCATGAAAATTACTAGGCTAAATTTCATTAGACTTGGGGACAAATTGAGAAAGGTGCTGCACTCCTGCAACTCACATTGACACCAGTGGGTTTCAGGATTGCTCAGCCCAGGATGTGGCCCATAACATACATTAATTTAAATCTGATAAAGATTAATTCAAACCACAACTCTGCAAGGAAAAAAAAATCCAGGCCATACAACATCTCATTTTAGTTAAATTACTGCTGCTTATTTTGACTTTCACGGGAGTCCTAATCTCATACACTTCCAGTTAGAACACGGTTACTCACATTCTTGAAGGCATTCCGTGTCTGTGCAGTATGACTGGGATTGCCTCAACTGAAATGAATAAAAAGAAAGACCTCATGGTTAGGAACGGGACCTGATCAGCTGTTCAAAAATAGCAAGACAGATCGGAATTACTGCATAGTTTAAATTTATTCAACATAATGGATCTATACAGAGTTTAAAAAATATTAGGGAATACTAGTTTGAATTTTTGAACTGAAACCATCAGAGATCTTTGATAAGAAAGATTGTAACTGCTACATTGCTGCCTCACACCAGGTTTTTGGTATGTGAAGAATCTTAGTTATTTATGAGGTTTCTAAATAACCATTTATACAATGTACTTTAAGGTGACTGACTAAAATACTGTTGCTTCCATTATCAACATTCCTGGTATGTTACACAAGGTTTAAGTCTGAATACATTTTTTTAAGTTCAAGTTTATAAACCTGTATATACTTTGAGGTTCATAATGGATGGGTGCTGTTCTAATCAGATTAAAAAGCTACAATAAAATACTACGTAGTCGTCTACTAATATGTGATCATACTAAAATAATGCATATGCACATTAATTCTGGCATTTCCCATTTTTTGCATTCTTGATTTTTCAACTTAATAACTTTCTTTAAATAAAGTTTATTTTGCAGACAGTTTCCTAGTTTGTTAGGTTTAGAAAAAAACTGCAGAAACATTTTCTGTTATGTACAATTATATCACCAGCCCCATTAGCAGAGGTTGAACCTGTCCTTTCAATTCTGCAGAAAGATGTGGCAGGTTTGTTTTGAGAAGCAGCCTGGTTAAGAAAATGGGATTTGTGTCCGGCCTATTAGGGAGTTGGGCTCTATTCCTGCTTGTGCAACCTCTCAGTGGAAAATGAGATATTGATTAATTATAAAAGGTGGGAAGGGAAATATTAACATTAATGATAAATGAGTCTTTAACTCATATCCTCCTGGTTCCCCATTATTATTGGTGTTTGTTTCTGTTCCGGGGTTCATGTCACATTTGCAGACTATGACCGCAGAGGCAGGGATTGATCACTGGGCGTCTATTCTGCTGCCACATTATCTCTCTTCCCAGGCGTTGCGAGGGGCAGTGAGGACCTGGTCTTAGAACGTTCAGGGATTCTGACATACTACCAAAATTATATTTCGCAAAACACAGGCTGGAGATAGGAAATGGTGATTTTCAAGAAGCAATTTTTACTCGGGCAAATCTGCATAAAAATTCCTGGGATGAACAAAAGATCTCTGGCTTCAAAACAATCACCATGTTGAATTTCAAAGACTTGCTTTAATAGCAGTATTGGAGCTTCTCTCTCTTCTTGTCACAATGCTCACTATGACTTTGGTGTATTAATCAATACAGGCACACACACACACAAACACTAAATAGTACAAGTGTAATTGTTCATGATTAAACAAATCTAAGTAGCTTGTGCAGAAGTCTCACACTTTCCCCCAAGTTTTACCTTACATTGGTGTAGCAGGTATAATCACTCATTTTGTTATAAGCACATAACGTATTATACAAAGCACAACACTTCACAAAGGCCAAGACAGCAAAAGCTGAGCAACTGAGAAAGGAAGAGATTTTTAGTCAGAACAGTTAAAACAGTTTATACCTATTTAACTTCAATGACTAATTAACATTTTGGAGAAAGGAAACTTTTACTAAAGATTCATCACAACATTTCCTTCAATGAAGGTGTTACGAGCTCATAATAAACATGCTATGAGACTGTCAGGAAGGCCTCCAGCAAAACCAGGGAAAACCAAAATTAACTTTCCTGATGTTTCTATGGTTAATAAACAAGCAGAAAAAAAATTGAATAAAAGATACCCTGGCCCCCAGAAACAACACAGCAAATCAAACCTATTTCCAGGCCTTCTTTACATATCAAAGACGGGCACAAGACAAATTTTTATTACAAACCTTTGCAGATCATCCTTATAAGAGGAGGAACTTGTCTTACCAAATGATATTGACTTAGAATATTTTGTGACTGAAATATTCTGGACTGTAAGGATTGGACATTGGTGTACCTACAGTTTAAAGAGGTGAATTATGTGGATAAATTCCACTCATAAAAGGGCTTGATTTAGGGAGGGGCTAAACATTTACAATCCCTACTGGAGGCCATGGGGTTTGCAGGTGGTCAGCACTCGTGAGTCAATTTGTCAATTAAATGGACAAAAGATATACAATTTTACCTTTGAGACATAATATAGACTCACTAGCATGTATCATACATTCTTTAATATACACAAAACCCTTCCTATATAAACAACAACAAACAATTTCTTCATGTACTTGTAATAAAGATCTTTTTTTGATGGTTACGCAAAAAGAAATAGGTGAAATTTTCAAAAGGGCCTAGGTCACTTTTGCTCTTAAATCCCATTTAAATTCAACAGGATTATGCTCCTAGAGGACTTAGGCGCTTCTGAAAATTTTACCCAATGGTTATAAACATGGACCTGTAGTACCAATTACTTGCCACAGGAAGACAATGGTGTAAGCAAAATTCACAATTTTGATACAGGGCGCTGAAGAACAGAACCGATGGAGCTATGTAACTTGTTTGTTTAAAACAATGAAGTGATTTGCAAAAATTGTTCTCTTATGATAGAACATAGCAGATTATTTGAAATTAATTGGTATAAAGAAAAACAGGTTTTGCTCAGTTCAAACTGGAGGATTGGCTCTAATTCCATATAACCCTATACAAGTCTGATCCCTTGTGGTCATTAAATTAGTCTAAATGAAAGAAAAAGAGACTCCACTATATCTTACAGGAGGCATATGTAAGTTAAATAGTGGGGAAAGCTAAAAAAACTTCTCACTGGAACTAGAATGCCTCTTCTCTTACCAACTCTGCCTATTTCCTGCTAACTGCTTCCATAGGGGACACAGTAACTATTAGAAATTCTGAATATTGTATATTTCAAGTATCGTAAGTGAAAGAGGAGCAATTCTCAGAGTCTGTGTGAACAGTTTTTGTACTTAAGTTTTTCGGTCTGAAGGGGTGGGGAGTTGTGGGTGAAGGTTTATGGGATAACAATATTTAAAAGTGAAACTAATTTTTCTATTTTAAAATACAGATTTCACCAATGAATTCCACTCTTGAGTCAGAAAAGGAAGATAAAGTAGCTCAGCTGCAGTTCAACTGAAAGACAATCTCAATGATATGGTGCTGGGAGAGGTGTGGTTTTGATTTGAGGACAGTCAGATGTTAATTCTAAAATAGGATAACATGTTATGCTCAAAGCTATAAAAATATTAATGAATATTAGTGTTGTTTTTATTTGTTTTCCAATGGAGAGACTTCCTTGTTCTCAAAAACATAAATTCAGTTCAGGATTAGCATCTTAATCATAGGGCCAGATAGACTCCCATGGACTTCAGTGGGCTGTGTTTCTATTGATTTCAGCGGGCTTTGGATCAAGCCCCTAAAAAGGACACACTGTCAGATAGTTTCGGGTTTAAGCAATTAGGCTGGGTTTAAAAAGGAAGGAGCTGGGAGAGGGAGAACTTACAAAACCAAATATTAATATAAGTGCTTTTATTATTTTCTTTCATGTCAGTGTTTTGTGTTTGGATTTAGAGGTTTCCTGTTTAGTGTCTGCCACCCCAATGTTGCAGCATTGTACTAGTACATAAGAACCAGAAACATTTTATTGTCCAAACTGAGTTAAAGGCAAAATGGAAACAACCGAAAGGGTGAAGTTAGAGTTTCAAATTTTCAGTTTCAATAATCTAAAGCCTTACTGGTAATACAGGTAAAAAAATATATATTTTAAACCCAATAATGTCCTTTTTATCTCCTTCCAAGTACATTTTTTAAAATGTCCCTTTCCAGGGCAAAATGAGCTAAAACACCATCAAAACATACAAGTAGAGTTTCTGTGTCAGTTTTGGGGTTTGTTTTATTTTAAGCAGATTTTGGAATGTGAAGATACCAAAGATTTAAAAATGACTCCCTACCCCGTTGTTGAATTACAAGAGGTCATGACCCACCTATTGGGCATGGGGAGTGGGAAGAAGGGGCAGGTATTTCCAGATCAGGTGGGAAGATCCCACCCCTTCCCTCTGATTCAAGTGAATATTTTTGGCTTTGTAAAACCAACAAGTTCAGAAGACAAGAACCCCTCCGATTAATGTTTCAAGCAATTCCTGACATTTTTCCAAATGCACCTTTCTTAGTCCCAGTCCATGCTGCTAATGCAGCAGTATTAAAATCCAGCTGCCCCATGACACAGTTAAAGCATGGTTTCAACTTGTAGTGTAGACAGGTCCTTACCATGTTTTAACTGTGTCCAAGAAGCATGCTGAAAACCTGGATGTGTCCCACTACTCCTATTACAAGAGGTATTAAGTTTTGCACCTGAACAAGAAGATCCCTTGTGGACCAGCTCAGGAATTTCCATACAAATGGTTCTGATAAAAAAAGCCCAGAAAAGGGTGCGAGTGAGATATCAAGATGAGAGAGCAGAAAAGGAAGAGGATGACAAGGAAAAAAAAAAGAGACAAGAATAAATAAGTAGGGAGACAAGGACAAATAGTTTGAACTGGATATGGTGATGCTTTATTCATCCCATTAATCAAGTCCTGTTAATACAGAACCACGGCTAGTATTGGGTGAACATTTTCTGCAAAAAAGCAAAATCTCTGCACTGTGGTGAAAATTTTCTGTTGTCCCAATCATAAACTTCATGTTTTTTCCAATTATGCTAGAATATGAGAACGGCATGGCATGCTCTTGATTGCAATCTGATGCTTCAGGATAATGAAGTCACTACTTTAGTTTAGTTGGGCAGCCGCATCTGTTTTGTCAAAAGGATATTAATGATTTAGTAAACAACATGATAAATAAATTGCTGCCAATCTGACAGGCCAGCACAGAGTACAAGCCAGGTTGCAAACTGAATCCTAGTACTATCTATCAAGTTCATATTTAAAGATGCAGAAACTGGGCAAGATAAATGGGAAAGAGAGGGAGGGTGTATTGATGGAATTAAATTGTCCCTTAAATAAAATTAGCTTCCTTGGGAGAAATAGGCAAAGAGAAACTAAAACACCCCACACTCCCACATACACTTTAAGCAAGTGGAAAGATGATGATAGAATAATAGTTGGAGGTATGAGGACAGAGTAAAAAAAAATGGAGTCCAATCCTCTCTGTGACGTTGCACTCTATATGATTTTATGAAAATATGCTAATGAGTGTGAATATAATGTAACTGGAATATGCTTCATGCAAAAGGTCTCTTGTAAGGTATCATTACAAAGTTTATAATCTACTGAGTATGTATCTGAAACTAGAAATATGACATAACTCTGAGGGCCTATTGTAATTATGCAAAGTGTGGGCCATTAATGGTGGTTTGGAATCTTGATGCCTCCCATTAACCAGGACAATTGACTGCAAATGGCTCTGTTTTACCTGTAAGTCTTCCAGTATATGTGTGTGCTGACAAGTGGGTAATGAAGTCTTACAGTGACATATGATCATGTCACCTGAATTGGAATTCATCTTTAACCTGGTGCTTTTCCATTTAGAAAGGGGGGCGGGGGAAAGACGCAGAGAGACAAAAGATTCCCACCTTGTACCAAAGCTATATAAGGGGGTGGAACAGAACAAAGGGGGCTGTAATCATGAGAAATTCCCTAGCTACCCCCTGAGCTAGAACAAGGGCTGTACCAGGGGAAAGGATTGTGCCCAGACTAGGAAGGTATCCAGTCTGTGATAGAAGCTTATTGAAACATCTCTGAGGGTGAGATTTTCTCTGTATTCGGTTTTCTTACTGGGTTAGGTATAGGCTTGCGTGTTTTATTTTGCTTGGTAATTCACTTTGTTCTGTCTGGTATTACTTGGAACCACTTAAAATCCTACTTTTTGTATTTAATAAAATCACTTTTTACTTATTAATTAACCCAGAATATGTATTAATATCTGGGGGAGGGGGGGAAAAACAGCTGTGCAGCTCTCTCTGTCAGTGTTATAAAAGGCGAACAATTTATGAGTTTACCCTGCATAAGCTTTATACAGAGTAAAAACGGATTTATTTGGGGTTTGGACCCCATTGGGAGTTGGGCATCTGAGTGTTAAAGACAGGAACACTTCTTAAGTTGCTTTCAGTTAAGTCTGCAGCTTTGGGGCACGTGGTTCAGACCTGGGTTTGGGTTTGCAGCAGACTAGCGGGTTTGGCTCAAACCAGGCAGGGCACTGAAGTCCCAAGCTGCCAGGGCAGGAAAGCAGGGGCAGAAGTAGTCTTGACACATCAGTTGGAAGCCCAAAGGGGGTTTCTGTGATCCAACCCATCACACTCTCCCACTGACAACGAGAGAGGGGTGTGTTTGGCACCTTTCCGGACAGAATACTTGGATATAAACCATACCTCAGAATCTAGAACCATCATCATACCATCCAGGCGGGGGAGAGGGGGAGGGAGAAATGGTGGTGATCAGAGGAGGAAACTGTGACACTATGCCCCATATTATTTATAGAAATATTGTTATAATACAATAATGGCATAACTAAGATGTATTTTATGCACGATGGGGCATGTGAGATATCATTGGAAAGGTTATGATTTACTGAATATGATCATCATATTTGTATGCATGTATCATTTTTGTATATGAAGTTAGGAATATTGTCTATGCACCTATTACAAATGTGTTTATACCTGGGGAATACCAACTAGACAGACAGCAATTGGTCTAGATTGCTGGCTGGAAAGGGCCATTGGGAAAAACAATAGGTCTTTGAAGATGCTAATCTCCCACCTTCCTGGAAAGCCTTCCTTGGACGCTGCAAATAGACTGAGTTATGGCTGTAAGGTTCATGTGATCAAGTCACCTGACACTAGACTCCATGATAAAATTAGTACTTTTCCACTGGCTGGGGGTGGGAATCACACTGGAAGACAAAGGATTCCCCCCATATGTAAAACCTATTTAAGGCAGGGGAGTGACATAATCGAGGTTCATTCTTCACTGAATCCCCACCCAGGATGACTGCTGGAAACATCTAAGAAACAAAGACTGAGGGGAGGAGAATTGCTGAGCCCAGGCTGGAAGGGTGTCTAGTCTGTGGATGAAATATCTGAAGTTTTAAGCTGTAAGCCAGTGCAGCTGGTTTTTAAGAATCTCTGCAATCTGCCTAAAACAACATTTAGGGTGAAAATTTGCTACTTAGTTTCCTTAGTACCTTAAGCTTAGTTTGAGTATTTGTTTTATTTGCTCAGTAATCTGCTTTGATCTGTTTGCTATCACTTAAAAAAAATCTATCTTTTGTAGTTAATTAACTTGTTTTTGTTTTGTCTAAAACCAGTGTTTGGGCAGAAAGCTGTTGTATATCTCTCTCCACATTGAGGGAGAGGGCAAATTTTATGAGCTTATGCTGTACAGTTCTCTGTGCAGCACAAGATGGTATAATTTTGGGTTTACCCTCCAGAGGGGATGTGCACTTGAGTTCCTTAGCTGAGCCTTCCCTGGATCTCAGCATGTGTGTGGGTAGCTGCAGCTGGGGGTGTCCCTATCTGTATGTGTGCTGGTAAAGTGTAGTCTGAAGCCTGGGGAAGGGCTTGACAGGCTGCATAGCAGTACAGTGTGAAGGGAACCCAGGCTGGTGGGTCAGGCAGGCTCAGTGGTACCCCAGTTCCAAGTGGCACCCCAGGGGAAACCTGTGACAGAAACATTATGCTCATTTCATTATTGAAAGGTCAGAAATAATATGGAGGGGAATGCAGAAGAGAAACAGTTCAACAGAGAGGAGATAGTTGTTGTGTAAAGGGTGCTCCACTCCAGGCAAGGAATTGCTCTTCCCTTTATCTCTCCCCTCAGTCATACTGGTCCCTCTTTTCTCCTCCCCCCTGACCTCAACTTCATAGCCTATATTGTTTCCTATATTGTGTTGCTTTGCTGGAGATTAGGATGTCACCAATACCCTGCTGTTAGTGACCACAGGAGTGAAGCAGCAGAGCAAGGTATCAATACAAAAGTCAGGGGAAAGAGACCTTCACACCTCCCATCATTCAAGCTGAACCTAGCAGGGAGTCCCACAATGCCTCTGGCTGCATGGAATAATAGACAACAAATCGGAGAGACCAGAAATGATCATAATAATCAGACTGCCTCGGATAACAAACAACAAAAGCAGATCTTGAGAGGGAACTACCAGACTTATGTCTAACATCCAAAAAACATGCATGTTCTTTGTTTATACCAAATAATGGAAGGGCTCTATTCTGCAAAGTGACCCACATGGGGTGACACCTACAGAGGCATTTCCAGGCAGATGGTTTTGAGGGATCAAAACCTTAATGACCCATAGTTTAACTGACTGAGTAGTCACTTGGTGGCACTAGAGATACAGTATGATTTCTTTTTATCAGTAAAAGGAAAAAAGAGGCAGATATAAAGGTTCAGATGATCAAAAACAGTCCAGCCACCACATAACATACAGATTATAACTACTCCTAGGAAATAGAGTTACTGAAATTTTCCATGTATAATCAATAGTCTCTCTACTACTTTTAATAAAAAGGTCAAACAATGTAAACACATTTAAACTCAAGGTAGTCATGAGTGATCACAGAAAAATTACTATTATTACTAGTTAATCAGCATAGTGGAAGACTCAGAATTGGGAGATGGAAAGAATGACAGCTGTCTTGAACGTTCAAATTAATTCTCTTATGGGAAAAGTGGTCTCCCAAAACAGACACAGCTATACTTAACTTTTACCTGCTTAGAAATCTGCCTCCACTTGGACTGTTTGATCTAGAACTGGACTTGTTCACATGTATTCTGCTTGTTTTAGATATCACTTAGCTACCACTGTTTTCATTATACATTTTATGGGCTCACTCCTGCAAGGTGACAGAACCCTTAATCCAATTGAACTCAAGAGCGCTGGAAGTCAATGCAAACAGAGAGCACTCAGGAGGCACTCACTACCTTGTGGGTTCAGGCCCTCTATTGTTCCCTTGTGGCTCACACTACTGTAGGAGGCTCTCCAGGGCCCAACCCCGTAGTCAAAAGATGGCTAATGACATCCCCTGTGAATTTTAGGCCTGGTCTATACCTAAAATTTAGGTTGACCTGGCTACATTGCTCATGGCTGTGGATAATTTCACTCCTTGCCTGACTCAGTTAGGTTAACCTAACCCCCACCGTAGACACAGCTAGGTTGATGGAAGAATTCTTCCACCTACCTAGCTATTGCCTCTTCAGGAGATGGATTTACAAAATCTATGAAAAAATTACTTGCGTCACTGTAGCAAGTGTCTTCACTACAGCGTTGCAGTGGCACAGCTACAGTTGTGCTGCTGCAGCACTTGAAGTGTAGACAGAGCCTGAGATCGCTCATTAGCACTTGTGTGGTTATTCTGAGCCACCTACGGCTTAGAGGAGGATGTAGGTCCCTAATGAGTCTAAGGCTCAGTGAGAGTCAGGGGTGACCCCATAAGGTCTCCTAAGGTTTGTGAGGTGGTCTGACAAGTTCCTAAGCGTCACTGGAGCTTGTTGCTTCCTGCAGGCCCACAGGAAGGGAAAGGAAAACGCTTCCTTAATTTTTCTTCAGCTTCCCCCAACCTCTGGTCTCCTTCTAAGGAGTATAAATAGAAATATATCCTTTTTCAGATCTTGGCCTCTGCTCTGTCCCCTTTGCACCAATGGAAAGCCAACTTAAAGAGCGCTTGGATATGGTAATCCCTGAGTAGCATGAAGTCCACACAGATAACCCTATATTACCTGCTCTTAGCTCCGTTGGCACAGGTGGTGTGTTGGGAGCAAACCAGCATACAAGGGCAATGTGCTCTATCAGTCCTGCCAGAACAGCCCCATAGGGACCATATAGGCCAGCACAAGGTAGAATAACTCTGAGAATGCTCTAAAACTTACGCTGAAAGCCAAACAAGACCCGGGCTGCCCCCAGAATTTGGAGTCAGTAGAGAAGGGGCAGAAAGCCACCTGCCTTTTCCCTCTTCAAGCATGCAAAACCAGGTAAATAGACACACCTGAAGTGGGAAAGTCACTCCCCTCTCTGTGCCTCACTTTACCAAAAATTGAGATAATGATACTGACCTCTTTTGTAAAGCACTTTGAGATCTAGTGATAGAAAGCAGAGTCTAAAAGCTAGATATTATTTGGCCTTAGAATCTTCTACAACATCAGAAGAATCTATTCCAATATATATGTTGAATTAAAAACATTATCTATTTTGTTCTTGTCTGTATTTTTGCAAGGTTGTGTGTGTGTGTGTATATATATATATATATATACACACACACACACACACACACATATATACATACACATATACACACACAACCTTGCAAAAATACAGACAAGAACAAAATAGATAATGTTTTTAATTCAACAAAGGGGGGGATGAAAATGTAATTGTAGCCCTGTGTGTATGATAACATCCAATAATTGTAAACCCTGGTATTAGCTGCTTGGTTGACTGGCTTGATATTTAATCGCTTGATTCAATTCACTCTGTCTTAGTTAGAATGTCTACTAAAAACATGGTTCATGGTAGTCAAAAAAGAGCTGAACACAGTAATTATCTTCATAAGTTGCTACTGACTAATAAATGTATTTAGGCCAATGGGATTTTGAAGATGTTATTTTCCGTTAATTTTGTAGGGTTGATATTTGCTATAAAACAAGAAACACATAATATGGTAAGAAGTATTAATCCTTAAAGTTTACTGTGGCTGTGCTCCAAGGTATCCTTAGGCCTGGGCTACACTAGCGGGGGGTTCTAACTAAGATACGCAACTTCAGCTATGCTATTTGCGTAGCTGAAGTCAAAGTATCTTAGTTCAACTTACCTGGCCGTCCTCATTGCGGCGAGGCGACTGCCGCGGCTCCCCCGTCGACTCCGCTTACTCCTCCTGCCGAGGTGGAGTACGGGCATCGATTTGCGGATTGATTTATCGTGTCCAGATGAGACGTGATAAATCGATCCCCAATACATCGAACACTATCCGCCGATCCGGCGGGTAGTATAGACATACCCTTAGTCAGCAATACAGGAAGCAGGTACATTAACTGGAGCAGCAATACCTATTGATATCTAAATTATGGAACTAGCATAGGACTCCGCACTTCCTAAGTCTTAAAGCATTTAGTTATGCTTTTGAACCGAATGTAGAGAGCAATAACTAAGCACAAAAGACTGTCTTAGGTGGCAAGAGTGGAACTTGTATGCACTGACACCTTACTCACCCTCGTTTTCCCTGGACTCAGAAGTGATGTGTGGAAACATATCCATATTCTGCTAACAACTCTTTATTGGTTTTTTAAAGGTTTCTCTTAAATCAATTTTCATGCAGTGCAAAGATGCTGAAGGCAATCCAGGATTCAAAGCCAAAGCACTGGCTGGGAGTCCTGTGCATCCACAGATTTTTACGTGGAGAAGAGAGTGGGTCCAGATTTGTAAATGCAAGGGAGAAGGATGTGAGCAGAAGCATGAGTCAGCACTGCTACTGTCCCACGAGGCTGGCTGAGAAGTGTTCCAGGCTAGCAGAAATGAGAGGTGCTATCACAGAATCCACAGTGCAAGAAGTTATAATGAAACTTGTACAAGTTTCTGCATCTTAAGAGACCATCTCCAGGTATCGCAAGTGTGATGAATACAATTCTGATCCACTTTTAATTACAGGTAAGTAAGCAGTCTTTGTTGGCTGCCTGAGTGGTTGTTTAAATCAGGTTTAAGTACTGTGACATCTTTAAAAAAAATTAAAAGTATTTGCAACAAGGAGTGTAGTTCTATTTTAATCATCTTTTTTTAAATTTTGTGCTGTTTGCACCAGGCCTGTCTGCCAAGACTCATAGGTATGTTGGATACTATTTCAGACTACACGAATGTATATAAGAAGATTCTAAAATGGTCTGGGTTAAGAGTAAAGGGCAAATCTGAATGGCTAGAGGTGTCTGAAACATTCATAACTGAATGGTTTGGGATTTCACCACACGTACTCCCAATCTTAATTCCACTTTAATGTAGTGTTTGTCTGGGAATCTTTGTAATATCTCTGTAAAGACACCTATGGACGCTAACAAGGTATATTGCACATTTTCAAGAATTAAGACAAATGCCGTACAGCCAGACATTTTGTGACTACAACACAGAAAAACCAACAATAACTCAGCGAATTTGGGTATCTTTCCACGATAAAAAGCTTTCATATTGAAGGTCCAATCCTACAAGATACTGAATGTCTCCTGTAAAATACTGAATACCCTCAGCTCCCACTGGCTTCAATTAGTTGAGGGAGCTAACAACTGCATTAAATTAGGCCCTGATTTTCAGAGGCATTAGGCACCCAGAACTCCAAAGAAGCTGGGAGTGCTCAGCACCTCTGAAAAATTAGTCCCTTGGGCCTGCTCCTGGTCATTTTGAAGCTATTGGCAAAATTTCTATTTATTTAAATTATGCAGGACTTGGCCATAGAAGAGTAACTCACAGGGCTGTCCTTAGGATTTATGGGGCCCTATGTAGTATTATTAAACTGGTACCCCTATGCCCGACAGCAGCCTGGGCTTGCATGTGTATTTTAGATAAGGGTGGTCTTTTGAAGGATTTATTTAAAAAAACTGTATGTCTGAAGATCCAAACATTTGAGGCTAAAAGTGAATACTCAGATTGTGCATCTAAAAATCTGTGCAAGGATTTTTTAGAGATGTGATTTTATAATCTTCAGCAACACACTAATGAAATATTTTTAAAGCAAATTTTAATCTAAGGTCCTGTAGACTAACAGGTTCTGAGTAAATATTACAGTAATGCACAACTGTTTCGGGGCTTGTTTACACTGCCAATTTACAGTGCTGCAACTTTCTTGCTCAGGGGTGTGAAAAAACACCCGCCCTCCCCCCAAGCACAGCAAGTTTCGGCGTCGTAAAGCACCAGTGTAGACAGTGCAACAGCGCTGGGAGATGTGCTCCCACCACTGGTAGCTGTGCACCCAGCACTGGTAGCTACACCTCTCAGGGAGGTGGGTTTTTTAGTGTTGCCAGCAGGGCCGGCTCTAGTGTTTTTCCTGCCCCAAGCACAAAAAAAAAAAAAAAAAAAGCGCCGCGATAGGCACCAGGTCCTTCACTCAAAGGGAGTGACGGCCCCGCCGCCGAATTGCCGTGGAACGGCCAGATGTGCTGCCCCTCTCTTCATTGGCCACCCCAGGCACCTGCTTGCTACGCTGGTGCCTGGGGCCGGCCCTGGTTGTCAGTGTAGACTAAACCTTTGTCAGTAAATTCAGAAACTGACAGTATATACCTGGGGGTTGGCAAATGCCTGTTAAATGGCTTCATTACTACTTGAATGGCCCTTTAACAGTTTCAATGTTGTGCTAATAGGTCTGGCAGGCGTTTTCACTTTTAAGTACTAAATCCCCTCTGGAGGAGAAGACTCACCAGGCTGCAACAGCCAGCTGTGGTTGGAGCCTGCAGGAAGGGACAGAACAGGGATAGAAAGAGGCGGGAAGGTGAACACTAAGGCGTTGTCTACACTGGAACTTTACAGCGCTGAAACTTGCAACACTCCGAGGGGTGTTTTTTCACACCCCTGAGTGAGAAAGTTGCAGTGCTATAAAGTGCCTGTGTAGACAGTGCACGAGCATGGCTCCGAGCTACTCCCCTCATGGACGTGGGTTTTTTTATAGACCTGGGAGACCTCTCTCCCAGCGCTGGTGCCGCAACTACACAGTCACATTAAAGTGCTGCCACGACAGCATTTTAACGTTGCTAGTGAAGACATACCCTAAAACCCAGGAGTGCCCCACATTTTCGGGTGCCCTACGCAGCCGCGTATGCTGCATATGCCTAAGAACCGCCTTGGTAACTCATAAAAAAGGCTCTTATTGAAGCGATATGCTGGATGGGATTCCTGGGGCTAGACTGAGCATCCTGCTTAAATTCTGTTCCTGATCAAGTGTAGGAGATTTCCTGGCCTCTGACTCGCTCTCTTTCTGGATATTGCTGAACTATCTGTGCCAAGCATGACCCTTACAAATATTTAAGAGCAAATGTTTTGCCTTTTAAAATGGACCAGATTGCACCAAACATGTATTTTACCATGTGAGGTTACCCCTTCCTCCTTACAAAGTCTTCATCCCAAACTCCACTCCCCCTTCGGAAGTTGATCACTGAGCAACACCACCAATAGACTCAGTATACTTTCAGGAACAAAGTCTAAGGTATGAATACTCCTTTCAAAATGCAGTTTAATATAAGCTTGTTGCCTCCTTTCTTGGCTGTGGGTAGGAGAAAGTGGTTTTGTTTAAATGGGAAAACAAATTAATAGATTCCTCATTCCTAGCCATACATACCCCTAGAACACGGAGTTAGTCACAAGCTAAGGGGCAAAATATTTGTTGTGGGCCCTTGTTAAAATATTGAGAGTACAGCCCTGGAAAAAGGATCTGATCTTGCAAGGTGTCAAGTGCCCTCCACTCCCATTGGGTTCAATAGCAGTTGAGGGTGCTGACTACCTCAAAGAAGCATTAATTCCAGCCCTAAGGCAGGAATCGAAATAAAATAAACCTGCAAAAGTAAAAAAGGGGAAGTAGTCTACTCTAAAGGAAGAGGTTGTATGTGTGCGTATAAGTCTAATCTTAAAATATTTAAAATAACCAAATTATATTTGCAGCAAAGAATCCTGTGGCACCTTATAGACTAACAGACGTTTTGCAGCATGAGCTTTCATGGGTGAATACAAAGAAGTGGGTATTCACCCACGAAAGCTCATGCTGCAAAACGTCTGTTAGTCTATAAGGTGCCACAGGATTCTTTGCTGCTTCTACAGAACCAGACTAACACGGCTACCCCTCTGATACTTGACACAAATTATATTTAAACTTGTAACCATATTTATTTCCCTAGCTGGACACGGTTCACACCTGTCAATATTTAGAACAAATGTTTATGAAATTGTTTTCTTCCACAGATCTTCAAGTACATTACAAATACGGGTGAAAGAGTAATTATTCCCATTTTACAGTTCAGAAATTAAGTCACTGACAGGTAAAACAACTTGCCCAAGGTTACTCTGCAAGTCAGTGGCAGAGCTAGGAAAAACACAATTTCTAGGTTCTGCCTCTCAACTACTTCATTTTTTATTTTTACAGTCTTGGTCTTCCAAATTTAGACCTTAATCCTGCAAATGTTGTGCATGTGAGAAACTTTACATGTGTGTCATCCTATGAAGTCTAAGTGTTTGCAGAATTGGGGCCTTAGGTTTTATACTGACTGACACAAGTCAATGGGTACAGAAGGTAGCTGTGCAGATATAGTATATGCTGTTTAACTGCAACCCTTGTAAATATCGTAAACAGAAAGGTATCATCTGCATCTGCCATTTGTAAATATTTAAATTAAAACCATGCTAAAAATCCAGAAGATGTCATTCTAAATGCACACACAATAGAACATGTGGAGGCAGCAGCCTATTTAACTGTGATTATAAAATTGCTGCAGTCAGCTCTGGAAAAAAAAAAAAAAAGCAGCATCCTCATGTTAGCCTCACCAGATTGATCAGCCTTCTCATTGCATGTTCATGCGAGCAAATGCATTCACAGGGATCAAATCCACCTTCTGCCATGATTATGCGGAGAAATCTAAATTTGGCTGTGAACACCTAGAAAGAACAATAATAAAAAGGACAATCAACTCTTTGACCTTATTTTACAGAGACTAATGCATCAAATTTCACTTCATTTAGTCCAAGGGGAAAAAACAAAACAAAACATAGTAATCCAATTATTCCTTTTGGCAGGATGAATAGAGAAAACTGGCACATTTGATTACTTAATAAATCAAAAAGTAGAGTAGTGGGTTGTTGTTTTTTTCGAAGTGGTGTCTGGTAAACTCTTACTCAGAGGTCCAAATAATTTTTACTAAGTTTTGTGTGCAATCTGCATTTCCCACAGGCCATTATGAAAGATCCCTTCACAGACAAAACGACAAAGGTAAAATTGCTCTCTGAGCTACACAGTGAGTTGGTTAACTGCAAAATTTCTATTTATTAAATGTTCCATACTCATTCCACTACATCAGTGGGAGTTCCCTGCAAGAAAAAAAATGGTTTAAATTTGAAATGTGCTGAGTTCCCACAACTCCTACTGAAGGAGACTGGGGCAGAAATATGGGACAAAAAGAATTATGCAGATGATTAAGACAAAAAAGTCTATTTCCACATATGAACTGAAAAGCAAGAACAGAATACTTTTAATCTCCATCCAGGTTCTTATCCCATCACTGTAGTAGTTAAGTAGTTAAGTATATTAAAGTATATTAAATATATAAGTATAGTAAAGTAAGGTAAAGAAGCTCTCTCTGTTAAATTCAGTAGTGTCAGAAGTCAATCATAACCAAGGATTTGTTTCAGAAGATTGTCAAGCAAAATACTGAATCCCAAAAATGTCATGCCACATGTAGGTGCTCCAGAAGGGATCATGCCATGCATAGGGGTTCCAAAATAGGTTTGAGAACAATATGGTTCAAGTTAGAACTGGACAACTTTCAGTACTGTCATACCACTGAAAGAATTCGCTAGAGGGAAGATTTTAAAAGCCATCTAAGCGGGACTCCTAAGCCCTTTATTAGACACTTATAAAATTCTCCCCTAGGTCAACATTCTAGTAGGTGCAAGGAGTAAAAATTAAAACCCTGTAACTTATTTACTATCGGGAGACACAATGACCCTTGCCATCTAATGGAAACAGGCAGAGGGAGGGTAGAAAAGGATGTAGTTGGAGCTATTTTAAGAAAGGCACCTCACACACTAAATTTAGATCAAAGAAGGTCATTCAGCTAGTGATACTGATTCAGAGTTCAAAGAAATTATAATAGGAAACAGTGGGGAATCCATTCTAGTTTATTCACTTGTTAAAACCAGTTCTCCATCATACACTCCAGTGGTTCTACCAGTGTATTTTTATCATCGTTTATCAATAGTCTTCTCAGTGGTTTAATTAATGGCAAAAATGGGTGACAGATTGCCCGTAGTTTCCATTCCTGCAGTCAAATCAGAATTGCTTTCTCTCTCTACTAACACAATGTAAGAATCTTCAGATCAGTTCTGCAGAATACTTGTAGTCAAAACATCATTGCTAACCTGGTATTATCATGGCTAGATTCAGCTTGGGTTTGTGCTGGCCACGCAGCACCCCTGAGGTGGAACAATCATCAGGTTTGGAGGTTATAGAAGCAGCAAGCAGCTGCAACCTTTCCTATGGCAGTAGGGCATCATCACAGCCTCATATGAGTAGTGTTAGTCCGCAAGTTGGAAGCCATGTAATAAGGTTTCAGAGTAGAAGCCGTGTTAGTCTGTATCCGCAAAAAGAACGGGAGTACTTGTGGCACCTTAGAGACTAACACATTTATTTCAGCATAAGCTTTCGTGGGCTACAGCTCACTTCTTCGGATGCATAGCACGTAATAAGGGTAACCAGAAGATGTACTGAATCAAGCACATCTGCTCAGCAGTCTTTACCAGCTAGACTCATGGAAGCTTATAATCCAATAGTATATCTTGGCTCCAGTGTGTGTTCTTTGGCCATACTTGGTATCAAAATCCTGTTACAGAATTGCACAATGTATTTTCCATTTACCTCACACTAACCAGAATTTGCTTTCTCTTATGTCAGTTCTTACCCATCCCTACACCCAGTTCTGTCATATATCCTTCTCCACTATGAGTCACAGCAACTCTGCCTTTTGTAAATACGGCAGATCATCTATAAAGACGCTAAGGAATGAGAGGGAGAAGGGTTGTGCCCTTTTTTGCTTCCTTATGGAGTATAAAGAAGGCTTGTATTTTTTTTCCTCTCCAAAAACGTTTTTCCATCTGCATGCTTCCCTCTCCCCCTCCTACCATTAGATATCCAGTTCGTTGTCTTTTTTGTTTTTCCTAGATGACTCTTTGCACAATTTAAAACCTAAAAGAATTATGACAGAGATATCAAGCAAATAGAAACTAGTTAAATGACAGGAGAGTTATTTTTATTCGGTTTAAAATTCTTTGTTTTTCCTTGTTATTGTTACCCACTATTTAACTCAAAACCCCAATAAGCAATCGGTATGTTTGTTAAAGATCTCACATCCCCCTGCACTTTAATGACAGTATACAAATTGTAGATTTACTACAAGAACTCCAGCAGAATCAGTGGAAAAAAAAATCACACACACTTGACTGATATTTCTAAGGTAAAAACAAGCATGTTTAAAGAAGACTGAACATTTGTTTGTTTTTTTTAGGTAATTTAACAGAAAAAGGGGCACAGAAACCAACCTTTTTTCTTTTGCAACCTACCATAAGGAACATCAAATACAGAGTTCAAATTGGATTAATAAGAACTATTTTAAGTACTGCTTGCTAGAAAGGTAATAACTCTGTTTCAAACCCCCGGATAGAGAGGACCTAGCAGTGCATAGAACATTTAACAGAACAATGTGATTGCACAGTTTAAAGGTCTTTCTACACAGCAAATGTTATTTCATAGCAGGGTCTTGTTGTAACATACTATCTCTCAGCCATCTTATAACATTTGATATACACAACTGCATGTGTAGATGGGATTAAACAGTGTTACATACCATGTAACACAATCCTTTAATACTACAGTTCTGCAGTTTAGGCAGGACATTAGAAACAATCATAAAATAATTACTACTGAAATTGAAATGGATTGCTGTCACACAGCTGAGGTTATTATAGTCCTCGGGGCAAAATGGAGGTGGATCTTCCATTATTTTAGCCAGATGTGAAAAACCACCATTATCTCCAGACTTAAGCAACTATCTGAAATTACAGGAAGAAATAATATATTGGAGCATTTCTAGTTTTTTTAGGATTTAACAATTAGCATTCTCAGCTATCACATTAATTGTAAATTGTTATTGGATGAGATAATGAAAGGGAAAACATCAGTCCTGCAGCTGTGTATTATACTTGATATATCTCACTATCAATAAAAGAATCTGTGTGAACACAAATTGATTGATTCTCTCTACCTATGAAGTCTTCTCTTCCTTAAATTACTTCCCAGCTTCAGCAATGACTATATGTTCTTTGCCAGCTCAGCAACACCTCTCCTGAGTAAACAGTTTGCAGCTGGTGAGCAGTGGGAGACAAAATATACTGTTTCCATTTCATAAAAATCATCTTGTTTGTTACATGAGTGAACTCCTTCCTGTGCCAAGCAAGCAGGAAGCTTTGTACATTCTCCATATGCTAGGCGCTCTCAGGTGTGGCTCCACGATTCCAGTGATTAGTACTAATGGTAAAAGGTCATTATGTACATATTTATAGAGCCCTGTGTGGATACAAAATTTCTATCCGCAACCGATTCGCAATCCGCAAAAATGGTCTGTGGATATCAGAGGATATAAAGCGGGTATCTGTGGATTTGCAGAGCTCTACATATTTACTTGGGAAGAAAATGCAATTAAAAAAAATCTTTTAAAATTCAGGTTTTCAAAGAAACACCCATTGTGGCTAGAATACACAGTGGTTGCATATGTGCCTATACAGACAGAACAGATATTATAATGGATCAAACTCTGCACCTCCAGCACCAAAAAACACAAATCTCGATTCCCTGAGGTACCAAAATAATTCCACTAACTTTGAGTAAGTAGGAGGCTCTTCTCTTTCCTAGGGCCTGCCACTACAGGGAGATATGATCCGACATCCTCTAGGCCAGTGTATAACACTGATTTCATATTTCCACCACAGGGAACCACTCCGTTGCCTGTCCATGTGTGTTGCAATTTTACTGCTCCTTTCCTGCTAGAAGCTCTTTGGGTGGATGTAGCTCTAGACACAGCGCACTGGTAATGGTTGGGGTTTAGGCAGCTGGACCTGTAGTGTCCATTGGGCTGGGGCTGAAGGGCAGGAGTCGAGATTAGTTACCAAGCAGAGTCAGGAGATGGGTACCTAGGTCAAGCTAGGCCGGAGTCAAGAGCCGGAGTCAAGAGCAAGACGGGGCAAGTGACGATGTCTATAGAGTAACAAGCCAGAGTCTGTGTTGTTGCTCAGATGGCTCTCTGGGGTAACTTCCTTGTTTAAATCGTTGGTGTGCATCAGGCGGCTGCAGAGTCCTGTAGCTCTGGCCTCTTCTGGCAATACTTCCTGTGGTGTCTACCCCTCTAGTAATTGTTGGGTGCTGCTACATCTAGTTCCTTAGTGGTGACATAGATTTTAGTTGCCCAGGACCCTGCAACCCTAGGCTCCAGACCCATGGACCCTCATTCCACTACACTCAGTGGAGGAATGCTTGAGTTTTTCCACAGTGCTTTAAACCTTTCCGGTTTATCCAAATTTGTTGTCATTAGTGTTAACCTTAGATCACTGAGTCTTGTCTTTACACACAGATGCTACTGTGGAATTTTATAAGAAGATTGAAGACTGTCCGCCTAATCCTCTCCTTGCTATTTGGTTTCAGATAGCAGCAATATCTAAAAGCACCTGTCAAAATGCTATAACAAATCATTTCATTAATTTTGCTTTTGAAATCAGCTTCTATAAAAACCACTGTACAAATGAAGTTATTTAAAGACAAAGGAAACAATTTGTTATAGATGTTTTGGCACTGTTGAAAAGTGCTAACGGGCTAAAAATTACAAGCCATTACAAGTCTGAAGCATCAACAATATTCAGAGAGTTTACTTCTGTCCTGGGGTGAGCTTATAATCCAGTCGAGTGCATCAGCCAAGTTCCCAACTCCTCTGTGATTGCCCAGAAAATCCTTCTCCCCATAAACAGGGCATGTCTTTCCCCCACCCCCAACCACCACCACCTGCACTCAACCTGTCTTCACATCTAGATCTTCCCTTTAGGCACACAAGCCTTCCTGCAAACATTCCCTTCCCAGCATCTTACAAGTCTTAAAATCTCCCTTACTTCAAGTAATCTGAGCCTTCACCCAAATGGCTTCCATATATTCCCTTCCTACTGTCTAAAGTAACATACTAAGCTTGTATTGTGGAAGTAGCACATGTGTTGGTCTATCCAGCAACTTGAGTTGTAATCTGGAGAAACTACCAGATAGAGGGACTGACTATGACCACAGTACGAATACCAAGACTGAACTATGAGAGTGAATTACTGGTTCCATTGAGGTCAATGGAAAAACTCCCATTAACTTCATTGGAGCCATTATTTCACCCTTGGGAAACGAAGTTACTTTAAGAAGTATACTCTTTACTGGACACAATCATTAAAAAATTCTGTGTGTGTCACATCATTTAAAACTTCTATTCCACTAACAGAAGGAAAAAAATTACATATGAAGTGCACACTTTCCAGAGTAAAAAAAGATTGAACCTCTCTCCTATGCACCCCATCAGGTACCTGTTAAGTGTCCAGTTCAGGAAATTTCTTAAATGTGTGCCTACCCCATAGAAATCAAAGGAATTTTAAATTGAGCACAAGCTTATGTGCTGTGCTGAATCGTGAACTATATTTCTATTCAATTAAGTCATTCTACTGAGGTTATGTCAGTGAAGTCATAATGCTGTTTTGGTAACGTCCTGGCTGTTTCCAAAGAAACTAAAGTGATAACATAAATTCAGCATTAAGACTTTACTGCAAGATTAGGGTCTTGGGCAAAGCCTGCCTCTGAATAGAAATATTTTCTAGAAAAAGCACATGACAAAACAAAGTTAGGAAACATCAGCAAAAAGAAGAATGGCTTCCTAAGTCTAATATATTTGGAAGTCTCCATCTTCTCCCCTCCTTTCTTACAACATCCCTCATAACTGTGCAGAAATGTACTACATGTTCATAAATTCATTAGAATTGAGGCCAGACAAGAACATGATGATCATCTAGTCTGTCCTCCTGCATAATCCAGGCCATAGAATTTCACCAAGTGTTTCCTGAACATAACTTCTGGTTGAGCTAGAGCATAGTTAATAGTCAGAAAAATTACAAATGAATTTATTTTAAGTGTCTCTCTTTCTATGTGGCACTTTTATTCTTTTAAACGTAGCCTAAACCAAGAAATCAGATGAGGGTGTTAAACCACCACAGGGTGACTTCACCTGCAACAACCTCAATGAGAATCCTGGCCTCTGAATCACTATTCTCTGGTGTATCAGAAAGCTTTTAAATTTCCTACCAACAGATTAATTGTAAAAGAGCAGAGCTGTACCAGAGAGACAACATACACATTTAAAAAAAAAAAAAAAAGGTTAGTAAAGAAAGGAGTGACTAAGTGAGAGGGTAAGGTAACAAAAGGACGATCTGAGGATAGAAGAGAGTAGGCGTGAAGCATCACAAAAAGAAGGTGGATATAAATAATGCAGAAAGAAAAGATAAATAGACAGTGTGCTGAGGGGGGAGGCAGCATAGCTGAATGGAGCTAGAGAATACACATCCCTAAGGCAGTAGAGGGGTTCAAAACTATAGATCACAAGAGACATCATAATCCCCAATACATTTTAGAAATATGATCCAGAACAGTGGTGGTCAACCTGAGGCCCACATGCGGCCCATCAGGGTAATCTGATTGCGGGATGCGAGACATTTTGCTGACATTGACCGTCCGCAGGCAGAGTCCCCTACAGCTCCCAGTGGCCGTAGGTTGCCCACCACTGATCCAGAAGGTAGGGGCAGAGTCATGTCATCTCACAGGAACCAAGGAGAGATGGCATGGCCCTCCTTATTCAGGAGCTGGCGGAGATGGTTCGAGCACCAGAACAGGCAAGACCAGCCCTGAAGTCTTTATAAGGGCCGAAGTCGTTTACAAAGGGACATTCTTGGATTAAATTTGGTCCAGATTTAGGTTTTGTAAAAAGAAGCTTTGAACCTAAAACCAATTAAAATGTTTCCATGATTTGTTCCCCTTTATATTCTAGGGCAAACTTTAAGCAAATATTCCTCTGCACCATATGAAGCTCAGATATTGCATTTTTTCCCCATGGTATTTTTTAACCCCCTTTCTATTGGAAAGCAATTCTCTCTCTCGGCATCTCTCCCCACTTGCAGCTTGATTTTGGTTCCACTGAAGCAAGTGATAGAACTCCCAATGACCTTCAATGAACCAGGACTTAGTGCCCTACAGAGAGCCATAGGTTTCCAGAGCACTGTTCATGGCCATTCCTCATATGGCCTATTACCTGTGCAGTTTCAGTCTTTATTTTGAAATTCAACCGGTGACATTAACAATCTCCTGGCTGAGTTTTTAGGGCAAAAGAAAAACTGGCTGACGGGGCTACAAAGGAAGAGCAGTAGCACTGTTCTCAAATGTGAAAGTGGATGCTGCCATCATGAGTGCTGCCAGGGCTCAAATGTGGCTCCTGCTAGGGCTTTCTCCTGTTGCTCCTCCCAGATTCAAATTAGCCACTTAACTTAGTTGCCTACTGAAAAAACAACAACCCAGAAAGGGTTTACGTGGCTTCTACAGGACCCAGCGGGTATTCTCAGCCATAGCAACACTTTTACAAGTTTAAAATAATTCTTCCCCGCTTCTTTCTTCATTATTCCAAGGAGAAAAAGCTGTTTCTGTACTTGAAAGCAGCTACACATGTCCCCTGGAACTCCTTCTGCAGTTTGATGAGTTGGTGAATTTATTTTTGCACTGAAATTTTACTCAGGATAATTAAGCAGATCCCAGTTGAACTTTTCAATGCAAATTAAACTGAGATGTTCATTTATTTATGGAGAGTCTACTTAAACACACACACACACCATAAACACTGATCAAAGAGGCCAAGGATACAATAGGCTTGGGGAGTGAACTACTCCGAACTATGTCAGGCTTGAGGCATGCTAGAGTGGGGTCACTGAAGAGGAAGCTTGCACTGTTGCTGTCTGTGAAGCCCTTTATCTGTAAGTAAATTAGGACTTCATTTTCCAGGATTGTACATCTAGCACCTCTCACAAGCACCAAATTCACTTTAGATAACCATTTAAGAAGAAGAAACAAGAATAAGAACAGAAAGAAATACAAAAAAAGGGCTGATACAGCCAATGAAGGAGTACTGGAGGTACCTCAGGGATATGCATTGGCTAAGGAAGGGGATCCAGAGCAAGGACAGGTTGAGGAGCGGGAATACTAAGTGGAGAAAGAAGTTCTGAGCACAGAAGCTGTAACTACACTGAGGATTTTCTGATGCTCTCCCATGGTTTCTCTAGCACCAGTGCATCTCCAGTTATTCTAGCAATGGTGAATCGTGTCAGGCCACTAGGATTTTTACCACCATGTCATTTACAGTTGCTCTGAACAGCACATGGAGGGAAACCAGTCTACAGCAGCACTGCACCAGTGCAATGGAGCTGCAAATGATGGAAGAATTTCAAAAAGTCCACTGTAGACAAGGTCAGAAGGAGAGGGAGAAGAGTCCCGAGCAGAAGGAGAGGAAAAAAATCAAGAAGACACAAAGAGTGTGAAACATAATACAGGGTGTAGTGAGGCGGCCTGGCTCCCAGGCACAGCTGAGAGGGATAAGCCAAACCAGCTGCCTCAGTGGGCGGAGCCACCGCCGCCTGTCCCCGCCCCCCGGAAGTCAAGGGGCGGGACAGGAAGTACAAAAGCCCGGGCCCAGCGCTCAGTTGGAGCCTGACCACGGGAGGAGACAGACGCTGGTGCCTGAGCTCCTGCCGAACCAAGCCTGCCCCGAGGACGCCTGGTCGAGCCTACCCCAAGCCCGGTACCCAGAGGAGGACAGGCCGAGCCTGCCCCAAGCTCGGTACCCCGAGGAGGAGTCGAGCCCACCGGTACTCCCATCTCAGAAGGAGCCTATGCTGGTAGACCCCCCCCTGCTGAAGCCGTAACGACACAGGTACCAGTGAAGGGGGAGAGTGGAAGTGGCCCGGGGATAGCCGACCCCAGTCTGGCTGCCGCTGACCCTGAGCCTATGTCAGTGTGTTGCGGCCAGGATCCCCACTGACTACAGCGGATCCACGCCGCTGTTAGGGCCCCGGGCTGGGACACAGTGGAGTGGGTGGGCCTGTGTCCCCCCCTGCCACCCCACTCACGGGTGGCAGTCTCCCCCTCACCCCAGCGCTCAGGCTTAGGCTTACCTGAACTGCTGCTCAGCCCTGCCTAAGGGTCTGAGCCCTCTGTTTGTTGCTGCCCCGCCCTGAGCTAGGGCCTGGGCTTATAAACTGAACTACTGCTCAGCCCTGTCTAAGGGTCTGAGCCCTCTGTTTGTTGCTGCCCCGCCCTGAGCTAGGGCCTGGGCTTATAAACTGAACTACTGCTCAGCCCCACCTAAGGGTCTGAGCCCTCTGTTTGTTGCTGCCCCGCCCTGAGCTAGGGCCTGGGCTTATAAACTGAACTACTGCTCAGCCCCGCCTAAGGGTCTGAGCCCTCTGTTTGTTGCTGCCCTGCCCTGAGCTAGGGCCTGGGTTTATAAACTGAACTACTGCTCAGCCCCGCCTAAGGGTCTGAGCCCTCTGTTTGTTGCTGCCCCGCCCTGAGCTAGGGCCTGGGCTTATAAACTGAACTACTGCTCAGCCCCGCCTAAGGGTCTGAGCCCTCTGTTTGTTGCTGCCCCGCCCTGAGCTAGGGCTTGGGCTTTATAGGCTGCACTTCTACTCAAGCCTCCGGTAGTGAGGCGGCCTGGATCCCAGGCGCCCGAAGGCGAAGAGCGACCCCTCACCGGAAAAGGGGACCCGCAACCGGACCCTTACACAGGGTTACAAAATAGACTTTAAAATAAGGGGTGGTACAAGATTGCCTCAGAAAATTAATGAGATGGAATCTTCCACTTCTATGGTGGATCAGCTCATGTCCAGGTCACAATCTTCCTCCCATTCCAGTATCTGCAAAATTCACATTGATTTCAGTGTGGTCCCAAGATTGTAGTAATTGAAAGCTCTTCAATTTGTTGGCTGTCTGGCATCTTATACAAGATGTGGGACAGTCTTAAAGCTTATCTACCTGCCAAGTTGCATCTGTTTAACTCAAGGTGTTATTTAAGTGCAGTGTCAAAAGACTCTGTGGACACCTATTTTGGTTTGAGCAGGGCTAATTTCAGTTTAGAGTAAGTTGGTAGGAACAGATTTAAAATAAACTCAAACAAGCCGCTCATACTGAAAAAAAAGAGCGTCCCCACAGGAGTTTTTATCAGTATATCTAAATGGTACAAGTTTGTATGTAGACCAGATCTTAGTTCAGTCCCTAGAGCAGGGGTGGGCAAACTACAGCCCATGGGCTGGATCTGGCCTGTCAGGGCTTTGGATCTGGCCCGTGGGATTGCCACCCCCATGGCGCTGCAGACCCCGCACAACTGCTAGAAGTGGCAGGGAGGCAGAGGGCTAAGTGTGCTGCCCTCGCCTCCAGCCACAGCCCCCTGCAGCTCCCATTGGCTGGGAATGGGGAACCGCGGCCAATGGGAGCTTTGGGAGAGGTACCCGCAGAGGAGTGCAGAGCACAGAGCCCTCTGCCCCCTTCCCCCAGGGGCCGCAGGGACATTGTGCTGGCAGCTTCCAGGAGCGGCGTGGGGCTAGGGCAGGCAGGGAGCCTGCCCTGGCCCCAGTGTGCACCACTGCCACCCCGGAGCTGCTCCAGGTAAGCGGCGCCAGGCTTACCCCGAACCCCTCCTGAACCCTGCACCAACTCCCTGTCCTGATCCCCCTCCTGCACCCTGAACCCCTGCCCTAAGCTCCCTGCCGCACCCCACACCCCTCCTGCACCCAACCCCCTGCCCTGAGCCCCCTTGTACACCTGCACCCCTCCTGCACCCCAGCCCCCTGCCCTGAGTCCCCTCACACACTCTGCACCCCATCCTGCACCCCTCCCTCCCGCACCCCAACCCCCTGCCCCAGCCCTACATTCATGGGCCTGCATGCAATTTCCCAACCCAGATGTGGCCCTCAGGCCACAAAGTTTGCCCACCCCTGCCCTATAGGACAAGTGTCTGTATCAAACCATTGTTCCAGTTATCACTAATTGGTATACTTATTGGCAGTCCCCATTTTGTGGAGAGAGAATATTTCAGTTTCCAAGGCGAACAGTTTAGCATCTTTCATTAGCACTGAATTCACAGAGGAAACTAAGTCAGAACCACTTCTATATTTAAAATTTATTTACTTATTCACATGTAGGTGGCTTATTTCTTGTGGTCAAAATAGTTGAAAAGGAGCAAATTAGCCAGATCCAGTCATGATTCAGAAAGAAATCTAAACATTTTAAAGCCCATTTGATATAGAGTAATTTGCAAAAATCCAACTGTCAGCAGCTGGTCACCCTTCTGTTAAAAAGATGAATTCTTCTGTAAGAAATATCTCTTGATATAAAAGCTAATTAATGAAAGATGTCAATTGACTAGAACATTGTGCAAGGATAATATCCTCCTGCTGTTAGATAAATGTTTCAGCTTCACTTCAACAATTATTTCTAAAGTAGGAGACTGTGACAGAGTTCTAAGGACACTGATTTTATTTCTATTATATCAAATTACTAAAACAGATTTAATCATTTTGCCTGACGGATGTAAAAGCAGTACAGGGAGCTGTTCACTGTAAAGTTATTGACCTATTCTGTTCTGATTGGCTTAGAGAACAAATGTGGGGCCAAATTTCGCAGTTGTCATTTAGACGAGAACTCCCACGGAATTTAATGCCTAAGACAGTAAATTCAACACTAGCAATGTTGAAGCACTGCCGCGGCAGCGCTTTAATGTGGCTGTGTAGTCTGCTCTGGTCACAATTATTTGCTCCACTGCCTGGTGTCAGGCAGACCAGAAGCCCTGCCTTTAGAACTCCTGCAAATTTGGGAAATTCCTGGTTATCCAATTTGGTGAGCACACCTCTATCTGCTCTCTGCTGTTTTGTGCAACTGCAAAGCTGGTCGTGTTGGCTACATGTGTCAAACGCACTCCTGCCTTGAGCAGACTGGAGATATTGGATCTCCTGGACCTGTGGGAATAAGAGGCTGTGTAGGCAAAGCTCCAAACCAGCTGTAGAAACTTCAACATCTATAAGCAGATCCCAGGCCACTTAAATCGCCGACGGGGCCCCAGCGGCTCCTGGCTGCCGCCACTACCTCGGGGCTCAGGGCTCCAGCAGAGATTTAAAGGGCCCAGGGCTCTGCTATGGTAGCAGTGGCTGGGAGCCCCGGGCCCTTTAAATCATCGCCAGAGCCCCGTTGCCGCTACCCCAGGGCTCTGGCACCAGGGCTCAGGCGGCAATTTAAAGGGCCTGGGGCTCCCCGCAGTGGAATTTTTAAAATTTATTTCAGTTTTTTTTTGGAGTTGCTAAGTGAATAAAATGCTTTTGTTTTAAAAGTAATTCGTCTTTACTAGTTTACACAACAAGATGTAGAATGACTGCTGGCAGTGAAAGTAGTACTTTTGTACACTCAACCCTCAGATCAGTGCCAAACACTGTAGTCGTCAAAAATGTACAGCAATCCTCCCACAGTAACAGGTGCACTGTCACTGATAGATGTACAGATGTGCAAGCACCACACAATTCCTAAAGATCCCCAGACAGCCACCCCAGGTTGAGCAGAGTACACCACAGCACATTACTGTGGCTTGCTGTTAAAGTGCTTGTTCAAGCCTCTTTAAGACACACAGATCCTCACTGAGCTTGTCTGATTTAACGGTTAGACACAAGGGCTAACTCATTGAATAGCTGCTCCACCTCCGCTCTCCACCCTGTTACAAGTTTTCCCCCTTTGCTTCACAAATTCTATGCAGGACACAACAGACAGCTATAACCATTGGGATATTTTTTGCACTGAGGTCCAATCTGCTGAGTAAATAACACTGGTGCCCTTTCAATCTACCAAAAGCACATTCAACTGTCATTCTGCACTTACTGAGCCTGTAGTTGAATCTTTCCTTGCTGCTATTGATGTGGCCAGTGTATGGCTTCATGAGCCAGGGAAGTAAGGGGTTGGTTGGGTCCCCCAAGACCACTATTGGCATTTCAACATGCCCAATGGTAATCCAGCAGTTAGGAAAGAAGATCCCTGCTTGTAGCTTTCTGAAGAGTCCTGTGTTCTTAAAGATGTGAGCATCATGCACTTTCCCTGACCAGCCAACATTGACATCAGTGAAGCGTCCCCAATGATACACCAGCGCTTGCATAACCGTGGAAAAGTAGCCCTTTCTATTGATATAGTCTGTGTGGGAAGGTGGTCTGGGGCCAAAATGAGGATGTGTGCGCTGTCTCTCTCTCAACTGCATTTTGGTAACCTTATAGTTGCAAAGCCATTGATGATGTCCTGCACATTACCAAGAGTCACAGTCCTGCGTAGCAACAGACGATTAATGGCCCTGCACGCTTCCATGACAGTCCCCACGTGGATTTTCCCACTCCAAACTTCCCACTGATAGGTAACAATCCAATGTTGCAAATTCCACATGTGATCACTACTCACTCCTCCAATGTCAGTACAGCTCTCAGTTTGGTGTCCCTGTGTTGAATGGCTGGGATGAGCTTGGCACACAGATCCAGGAAAGTGGCCTTGTGCATGTGAAAGTTCTTCATCCTCTGCCTGTCACCCCAAACCTGCATTATGATTTGATCCAGTCAGTGCTTGTTTGTCAGGCCCAGAAGTGGTGCCCCACCTTCTGCAGCAAATCCGTGAATGATACCAACAACCCTGAATTGGTTTTTGCTATGTTCCACAACAAACTGACCATCAGGAAGAGAAGTGGGTTTTTTACCCATGAAAGCTTATGCCTGAATAAATCTGTTAGTCTTTAAGGTGCCACCAGAGTCCTCGTTGTTTTTTGTGGATACAGACTAACACGGCTACCCCGCTGATATTTGTGACTATCAGGAAATTGTCATCATGTTCCCTGTGTTTCTTCTTGAGGCTCTGCAAATACCGGAGGAAGGTGTGTCCTCTGCTTGCAATGGTCATGACAATAGTGCAGAGCTGTGCAGGCTCCATGCTTCTGTCATAGATGCACACAATGACAAGTCCTGGGCAGGTTCATGGGAAAGTCAAAATAGTGTGAAAATTATGGGATAGAGATGACATTATGGGATGGAGAACACTGTCTTATGGGAAGTTGACCCCTTGCTCCCAGTCATCACTGTGTGAGTTGTTTCTGCCTCACCATGTGTTGCCAAAACTACCCAAAAGACATTGCACTGAACAGTAGCGGGCTGCACCTGGGATACTTACCCATGGTGCACTTCACTGTGCATTGACACAAGCACTCCTTGTGAATACAAGTTGTGCTGAAGCCAGGAGCCAAAGTAGCCATGTGCACAAGTGATATACTAACTGTGGTGGCAGTAGGCCAACCTAACTTTTGTCTGCAAAACTTTGTAGTGCAGACATAGAATCTCAGGGTTGGAAGGGACCTCAGGAGGTCATCTAGTCCAACCCCCTGCTCAAAGCAGGACCAAACCCAACTAAATCATCCCAGCCAGGGCTTTGTCAAGCCTGACCTTAAAAACCTCTAAGGAAGGAGATTCCACCACCTCCCTAGGTAACCCATTCCAGTTCTTCACCACCCTACTAGTGAAAAAGTTTTTCCTAATATCCAACCTAAACCTCCCCCTCTGCAACTTGAGACCATTACTCCTTGTTCTGTCATCTTCTACCACTAAGAACAGTCTAGATCCATCCTCTTTGGAACCCCCTTTCAGGTAGTTGAAAGCAGCTATCAAATCCTCCCTCATTCTTCTCTTCTGCAGGTTAAACAATCCCAGTTCCCTCAGCCTCTCCTTATAAGTCATGTGTTCCAGCCCCCTAATCATTTTTGTTGCCCTCCGCTGGACTCTCTCCAATTTATCCACATCCTTCTTGTAGTGTGGGGCCCAAAACTGGACATAGTACTCCAGATGAGGCCTCACCAGTGCTGAATAGAGGGGAATGATCACATCCCTCGATCTGCTGGAAATGCCCCTACTTATACAACCCAAAATGCCATTAGCCTTCTTGGCAACAAGGGCACACTGACTCATATTCAGCTTTTCGTCCACCGTAACTCCTAGGTCCTTTACATGGCCTATGGGTAAAATTTTCAAAAATGCCTATATGATTTAGGAGCCTCAGTTCTATTTTCAAAGGAGATTTAGGCACTAAGGAGCTTAAGTGTCATTTTGAAATTTTTTCCTTATATCTAGTTTGCTCAAAGAACCAAGTGAAAAATACAGAAAAACCATACAAATGCCATTATTTACTCCTCCACTGAATAAATAGTTTTGAAATAAATAAAGTAAAGTTTTTCTTTTGTCTTGAATCAGCAACTCCAGATTCTGTAGTTCTAATGCCCTAAACAATATGCTATATAGCCTGCTAATAGAAAGAGATTTGTTCAATACTTGAACAATTATCTAGGTTAATAAAATACATAATAAATCCTCTAAACTGTGCAAACACACACTGACTCCTTAGCCCCACTCCAGCCCGTACAAGCACACAAGTATGCTGAAATTCTCTGGAATATTTTGATCTGGTTTTTTTCCTCCAGAGAAATAAGGATGTCAAGGAAGAGGAGGTAGTAAAACAAAAGTGTAAGATGTGACTTAAAGATAAAAGGATGAATGTGAATTAATGTGTGTGATGCAAATAAATAATTAGCAAATCAAAGGTGCCAGCCTAAGAGTTATAACTGTGATCTCCCATGGCCAAAGAATGCGTAGCACGGAGATAACCGGGTGACCCTGCAGGTCACCCAAGTGCCCCCCCCACCCCCCCCAAGACTCCGAAGAACAAGATAACACTCAGCTGTCAGGGATGTGCCACCTGCTGATAGATAATCACTTCAAACAAACATCAGCATGATGAAGCAATTCCCATAGACTTGTACAAAGACAAAATCCTATAAGAGCAGAACCAAAACCTCAGGGACTTCGAGTCTGGTTATGCAACCACCCTCCAGGAGCATCGGATGCTCGTCTGAGAAGGACTCAGCTCCACCCTTGTGTGCAGGCTACCTGGCCAATACTCTGCCACGAGCAACCTCTAGGCTGGTAACTATAACAACTCTGCAGAACTTCTATGAATGAGTGTGTGAATGAATAAGGAATGGTAGTGAAATAATATTGAATTGCATATCCTGATTTCTCGCTCTCTCTCTGTATTTAAAATAAACCTGGCATTTTGCCTCATCCCTCTTATAAGATCCTGTTGGTATTATTTTATTAGTGTAACAGGTGCCTAATTTCATATTTAGGCATCTAAATAAGTTGCCTGACTATTAAGGGTGCTGAGCGAACGCCAACAATTATAATGGGCTTCCATTGGGTAAGTAAGGCCTATTCATGTGAGCAAGGTTTGGCAGGTACAAGGATGCATGTTTTATTTAGTTTTTACTATTTAAACAGCTAACTGCTGTCTTTAGAGATATCACATCTTCATATGACTGGACTGTTCTTTTTCTAACTAGGCTTTCTAATATGAAATGCAGAGATCAAATATTTCAAGTTTTCTAAAAATACTGTCCTACTAAAAATAAAGCTTTTATGACAGACCAATAAGAAAGATGCAAATTGACTTGATGGATTATACCAAAAAGACTGTGTTTGTGCCAGAGAGGTCACCAGATGTTTGAGAGTAGTCAGTGGAAATTAATGGAGTTAAACCCGCTTATATCAAGACAGAAATTGGCCCTATATCTTTAAACGGATGCTTTATTCTTTTCTAGCATGGATTTTTCTCTTTTAAGATGTTAAATGCTTTGGATCAGACAATTGTGTCAGCTGTAGTAAGAATTAAACTGCATTTACTCTGATGCAAGACAGTCAGTTTTAATGAGTGTACATCTGTTGCAGCCCCAGAATCAAGACTGGACTCAGTACCAAGTTCATCCCTGGTGTAACTCCATTTACTTCAACCGAGTTATATGAATGTGTCTCATTACCTTTAAAATATAAGGTAGCTATTTTAACTGAAGTCTGTGCAGCATCCATGCAAATTTATAACACCCTAATCGTCTTGCTCAGGAACAACATTTGGAGGGGAAGCTGTGTGAGGATCTCTTAACTTACATGAAAGGCAAGATCATTAACCTCCAGAGCACCACTCTCTTTTGTCCCAGGTGGCCCCTCTGTACTGCTAAGGATCCTGAATGAATGGGTATGGTATAGACAGGGGGTTCAAACAACAGATTTTTGGTGGCCTCAAAGTGCTGCCACCAACTCTTGCTGGTGGCCAGTATGACAATTTTTCCAAAAAAAACTTAATTAACTTTAGGAAAAACAAAAATATGCACATATACCTGTCCAAATCATTGTAATTTATTGATGTAGAGGTTTTTTTGTGCAGACTCAATAATAACAACAATGTACAGTTGCCTCTATTCTTTACTGGACCTAAACAGATTAGAAACATAAATAAGGTGTTTTGCATGTTCTTGTCTTTTTTGTTGTTGTTCCTTTTGCTTTTTGGTTTCTGTTTGTTTTTTAATAGATTTGCTAGCTAGTAAGTCTGCTTCCCTGAAAAGTGATATTTGTATGTTAATATCACTTTTCCCAGCAGCAGACTTGTTAGCTAGCTGGGAGGAAGTGAAAAGTAATATTAACAAACATATAAATATCACTTTTCACAGCAGACTTACTCAGCCCTGGCAAGCTGGGGAACAAATTACGCCTTGGATTGGGAGGTGGGTAGGGAGGCATTGGGGGCCAGGGGTGATGGGGTAGATGGGTCATGGGCCGGGGGAGGCAGCAGGGGCCAGAGGCGATGGGCGGGGGGTGAGCCTGAAGCTGGGGAGGGTGAGCCTGCCACCACATGGCCAAAGCTTGCTGCCTGCCACCCCAGGGCTGAAGCCAGAAGCCTGAGCCCCACTGCCCATGGGAAGGTGGAGAACTGACACCAGCTGTCTGCTCCTCTGGTGTTTGTGGCTCCAGACGGGGCAGGTCCCAACCTGTACTTGCAGACTAATCACCACCCAGGTGGCTGTGGCTACAAGAAAAGCCTCTGGTGGCTGCATGTGACCATGGTGGCCTCATTTGAGAAATGTTAGTATAGAAGGACCAAGGCACAAAACATAAACCTGCCCTCTACCTCTATCAAATCCCATGGGGAATTCACTAAGGAGTTAATACAAGCTGAGGCTGTATAAGCTCCTGAGCGTGGATCCCTTACAGCAGGGGTAGCCAATAGGCGGCCCACGGGGCAAATCCAGACCACCAGTTACTTTTGAACGGACTCAGAAATTTTTATTTACTTGTTGTTATTGCCATTATTTTCTCTGGAGTCTGGAGCTTGACCAAGAAATTTGGACCTTAGCAAAACTAATTGATTACCCCTGCCTTACATTATGAGGAATCCCTTCCAGGGAAATTTCATGAGGCAGCTGCCAATGAAGGGAACCTAGACACTAGAGGTTGAAGGGAACCATGCTGCTGAAGTTAATCCAATTCTTACTTGAAAAGGGACTGGAGGAATTGACTCTACGAGCCAGATCCTGCAAGGTACTGAGTACCCTCAACTACTATTTGACCTGGGATTTGAGAGCACTCAGGACCTCCCAGGAGGCATACAGCACCTTACAAAATTGGGTTCTATATTAACAACTAGAATGCAAGAACTGTCCATGAAAGCAAAAAAAGCTTTATAAAGAAAATATTAAGAAATGGAATATGCAGACTACAAAGTTTGAATGAAATGCATTCTTTGGTTTATCTGAGAGTTAAGTGTATGCAAATCATGTTCAGTTTGCTCTGATTTGCTCTAGAATGTGGGTTGAAGATATATTTGGGATATACATTTCTCCATGTATAGTCTGTTAAAATATTTTTTGCATTTACTGTTAAGAATGATTAGATCAATGTAAAAAACACAGAAATAAGATTGTGATATTTTGTATTGCCAAACAAATATCAGTGTCCTCCATCAAATTCAGTCACATTCAGAGATATGGTCATGCCACTTTTTCTATTCTGGTTTGAGGCTCTACTGAGACTCTCAATGTACAAAATTAGCGATCAATTCTGCTGCCATGGACTTCAGCAGGAGCAAGACTGGACATTTAAGAAGGTAGTTTAGTACCTAAAATATCAGCTACAATATACTCTGACGCATGACTATCAGGTTTTTTTTTGACAAGTCAGTTATGCAAATAAATCCCACACATCAGTACTTCTCAAGTCTAAATATATGAAAGGAGGAAATGAGAAACCGCCAAACAAGAAGTGAAAAGATAACTTTCTCCAAACTCAGAACTCCACCTTATAAAGACATACCTTACCTCTCCAGTTATAAAATGATGAATAAATCCTAAACTGCACTGCATAATGCCATTTATGCTGACAACATCTTTAATAACAATGTATGCCATCAGTAATTCTTATCATGATGATTTTTGTTCAGATTCAGGATCTAATACCGGTCTCAGCACATATAGCAAATTACTGGGCTGTGTGCTGGGAACTCAGAGGAGATAAAGATGGGACAGGTGTTCTAAAACCATGGTGATGAGTGCAGTATAAGAAACTAGATAGAATCATGTTCATTATATTTATTTCTATGTGAATCAGGAATAGGAGAAATGAGCCACTTAGGCCACAGAAAAACACTACAGCCACTCAGTGGCTACTACTACTCTCAAATTTGTGGTAGGGTTTTGTCGTTCATGCTCCAAGAGAGGGCCAAAGAATGACCAGTGGATCTGTGAAGTGCACTAGCAATTAAGCAAAGCTGATCTGATCTGTAAGGAGACCAATAACAATTCTAGTATTTACTACTTTGCAATTCTGTAGCACCTTTCATACAAGGATCTTCAATCTCCTCAGAAATATCAATTGATCCACACACCACCACTTTGAAGTGGGCAAAGAATTGTTATTCCCATATATTGCCTAAGGAGAAAATAAAAACCAAAGCCTTTAACTGACTTTCCCAAGTCAGCAGTGGCATGGGAAGGAATGGCAATCAGGATTTAACTCATTGCTCTAACCATTAAAATGTATACACTCTCTCTGTTGTCATTTGCTTTCACTATTCAGAACACATTCTTAAGATTGTCATGAATATACAAGGTCAAACTTTAAATTGATGGTCAGTAATAATAATTAGGCAGATTTCTTGAACCTGAACAGGTCAGAAGAATATGGAGAATTCAGTGGGATTATCTAGGATTTATTTCCTGTAACTGTATGTAACAAGGAATCAAAATTAGTTTTGTTTTTTTATTTTGAGGTCTTTCAAATGAGATCTGCTTTTGGGAAGCACTGTTTATAGAAAAGATCAAGGTCAGTAAGGCCCCATTCTGGCAGAGAGCTCTTAGAAGGGGGCAACCCACCAGTGCTTGTTCCTCCTTGCAAGACTGGGACCTTCATCAGTGATCACAACATGCATTAAAGACAATATTTAAAAAAAAATGGCTGCCAATGTTCAGTAACTCAAATTAAATATCCAAAATCTGAGGCACTTAAAATCTGAGGCACAGAATCAAATCTAGACAGGGGTGCCCGAGGGAGGGGGGGCAAGTGGGGGCAATTTGCCCCAGGCCCTGGGCCCCACAAGCCCTGGCCCGGCAGCGGTTCGAGTCTTTGGCAGCATTTCAGCTGTGGGGGGCCCTTCAGTGCTGCCAAAAACACGGAGCGACTGAAGGGCCCCCCGCCGCCAAAATGCCGCCAAAGACCAGGACCGCCGCCAGGTGAGTACAAGCGCTGCAGCTCCCCCGCTTTGCCCCAGGCCCTCTGAATCTTCTGGGCGGCCCTGAATCTAGAGAGGTGCTGAGCACCTACTAAGCCCTCAGAACTCCTACTGAAGTCACTGGGCGAGTTTCAGGTCAGCACCTCGCTAAGAATTTGACCTCATAATGGTTATGAATATACAAATAATCATATATGGTACCCATGCATTCTGAAATAGGTTCCTACTTTAGTATAATATTCTATAAACACATGCCACTATAGCACTGTGAATAAGCACTGAGCAGAATCAAATATTCCAAACACCTATACAAACTGATTGACAATATAAACACTATATCTTTTTGCCAATATGGCTCGCAAAATATAGTCTAATTTCTCCCACTTAGTAGTGTGTGCTCTTTCAGAAAGTATAATAGCTCATACCTACATCTGTCCACCAATAACATATTTTTAAAAAAAAAAATCACCCAAAATTTCACTAGTTACATTGCCAAAGAGTGAATACAAAACTGATTTAGCTAACAAAACATTATTTGAACCCAGACTGTGTCATGCACTGCCTGAGAGATATTAACAACTTTGCATGTCAAAAAAATAATTAAATTACATTCCCAAATATAATGTGTAGACATGTTTCACTAGGTTTTTCTCCCCACAAAAAACAAGATCTCCCAGACAGTTAGCAGTGCATCTTTTCTTGACACCTATACATGTCTGTGTAAGAGAAGTCAAGAGATTTTTTGTACTTCAACAGGCTTTAAATCACAGATCAAATTTAAAGGAGAGCTCACAAAGCCTCACCGGATCCAACTAACCCATGGCCTTGGGGTCAGTGCAACGTTGCTATTGTAAGTGCAGTGTTGTTATTGTCCAGTCTAGTTTTCAGACTAGTTTTTACCCTTTCCCCCGAAAGGCTTTTCCAGTCTCTCAGATCTCAGAGTAAATAAGGGTTGAAGGGAGGGGTTCCTCTGAAACTTTTTTGATAGAATCTGGCTCTGCACAGCAACCCAGCTGGAAGGGGCAGTGTCCCTGCGCCCCTCTCCCCTCGTCCCCCCCAAACCCTACCGTGAATGTGGAAACAGATCAAACCTGCAGACACGGTGCAGGGGGAGGCAAACACTCACCTAGCCCTGGAGTCTGGTGCCGTGTCTGCTGCCGTCTTCTCGCTCCGGCTGCTCGACCAGCAGAAGCAGCCGCGGCTCAGCCCCAGGAACCTTTCCCCTTCTGTTTTGATTCGATTGACCACGTCAGTCTAGACCACGAGACCCGGATCTGCCGGCTCAGAGCTGGGAAGAGCTTTCCCGGCCTCCCTCTCTTTGCTCTCACGTCTCACTGGGCGGTGCGAAGCGCCTGGCACTGCCCACTGCTTGCGGACGGGGGGTGTCCCCAGCATGCAGGCAAAGCCAGGATGCAGCGGCGCCAGATACAGCATCCTTCACTGGTGTGGGGCTCGTGTCTCAGGCCATCGTGAGACCAGGGAGATTTCCACACGCACAAACAGACGGCTGGTGAGTGGGGCTATGAAGGTTTTATTTAAAACACACAGCTGGATCTCCTGAGAGGCACTAAACGACACTGGGGTAAGAAATCCCCCCACCCCAATCGTTTAATTCACCACAACGTGACACACAGCATCTAATTGTATTTACATTGCCAAAAACTGCCTACACCAATAATCTGAAATCATGGATTGTGAATGTTACCTGCCCAGTGTCAGGCATACCATGTAACATTTTTATATATGACCTATCAAAGGGCCATATATATATATATATAAATATATATATATATATATAATCCCCATTTAAATTTAACTGACCAATTAAACTGGGTTTATGCCTCATAGAATCATAGAACTGGAAGGGACCTCAAGAGATCATATAGTCCAGTCCCCTGCACTCAAGGCAGGACTAAGTATTATTTAGACCATCCCTGACAGGTGTTTGTCCAACTTGCTCTTAAAAATCCCCAATGATGGAGATTCCACAACCACCCTAGGCAATTTATTCCAGTGCTTAATTACTCTGACAGGAAGTTTTTCCTAATATCCAACCTAAACCGCCCTTGCTGGAATTGAAGCCCATTGCTTCTTGTCCTATCCTCAGAGATTAAGAAGAACAATTTTTCTCCCTCCTCCTTGTAACAACCTTTTATGTACTTGAAAACTGTTATGTCCCCTCTCAGTCTTCTCTTCTCCAGACTAAACAAACCCAATTTCTTCAATCTTCCCTCATATGTCATGTTTTCTACACCTTTAATCATTTTTGTTGCTCTTCTATGGACTTTCTCCAATTTGTCCACATCTTTCCTGAAATGTGGCATCCAGAACTGGTGATAGTACTCCAGTTGAGGCCTAATCAGTGCGGAGTAGAGCGGAAGAATTACTTCTCGTGTCTTGCTTACAATACTCCTGCTAATACATCCCAGAATGATGTTTGCTTTTTTTGCAACAGTGTTACACTGTTGACTCAGATTTAGCTTGTGATCCACTATGACCCCCAGATTCCTTTCCGCAGTACTCCTTCCTAGGCAGTCAATTCCCATTTTGTATGTGTGCAAATGATTGTTCCTTCCTACGTGGAGTACTTTGCATTTGTCCTTATTGAATTTCATCCTATTTTCTTCAGACCATTTCTCCAGTTTGTCCAGATCATTTTGAATTTTAATCCTATCTTCCAAAGCACTCGCAACCTCTCCCAGCTTGGTATCATCTGCAAACTTTATAAGTGTACTGTCTATGCCAGTATCTAAATTCTTTGCATCACTGGAGCTGCTTTGCATCACAGTGCATACTAGTGAATCTGGCTCAAAATATTTACATATCCCAGGGGTGCAAAGTGATATAATTTTCAAGCAGAGCACTGCCCTTAAATCCCCTGTATGTGTACAGTTAGAGATACACAGAAGGAAAGCATCTACTTTAGGGCCTCTCAATTTTCAGGATCTAGCATAGGCTAAGCAATTCATGGCTTGATGCCCCTTTTCATAAATGGAACCAGAGGAAGAGGCATACAGTAATTGATTACACAGAGCGACTCCCACACACACACTGAGAACTAGTGGAGAATTCATATTTCCATCCCAGCAACCTGTGTCTTCACTCTTGCTTGGGGTCTTATTAATCACAAAGCTTGTGCTGCATATAAAAGTGTATCTCCCCCCCAAATGTGTGAGTTTAGCAACACTGAAGTGAAAGAGGGTGGAGAAGCCACAGATGACCCACTCCTTTCAGCCCTCTGGAGACAATAGACTGCTGCCTGACAGACAGCCCAATCATTAACTAGTACTGCTGGGGGGATTACTGCACCAAAAATTAAAAATTCTGCAACAAAAATTAAAAATTCTGCACACAATATTTTAAAATTCTGCAAAATTCTGCATATTTTATTTGTCAAAATAACACAATATAATCACACCAGTTTCAATTATTGTTGGTAATTTATTTCAAAATACCTATCAACAAATATGTCTGGAAGAATACAGACAACAAAAAAGATTCGGAAAATGTTTTTTGACAAATAGATTCCTTAGTAGGCATGTTAATACAGCTCTCTGAGTAATAATTAATTTAAACTACAATACAGAAATGTATTTCCTGCACCCCCAGAAGCAGTGCAAAGGCTAGGGGGAGTTATGGGTAACGGAGGAGCTGAGGGAGAGGGAAATAATTGCTGGGAAGAAGCCTGAGTGTGAATTTGGAGGGTTGTTGGGTATGGGTGGGAAAAGTATGGAACAGGTTTTTTTGGGGGGGTGAGGAGGGACTGTTTGGGAGCTTCCCCCATGCAGACCCTGGCTGACCCCTAGCCTCTCCCATTCAGTCAGGCACAAGTATCCCTCCACCCCCACTCAGACACCCACTCCCCCTTCCTCTTGTGGCCCTGCACCCCCTCCCATCCCCATGTGTTTCTGTATCCCCACTCATCCACCCTGTCCATATGTGGCCCTACAACCCCTCTCCCATCACAATGTGGCCCTGCCCATCCACTCCTATTCAGTCCCTTCCCCAGTCTGTCCTCCCCCACTAGCCCTTATGAGCCCATCTTACCCCCCCCATCCCCAGCACCCCACACTGTCTGTCTCCTCATAGTCCTTGTCTCCTGACCTGGCCTGACAGTCACTGTGGAGAAGGCTTTTTCTCTTCCCTAGCTGGCTGGGAGCAGCTACTGTGTTCTATTGCCACAGCACCCTCTGGTGGGCACAAGGAAGAACTACAGAAGAGATTTTCTGCTGGGAGCTGCTGCTGTGGAACTCCTTACCTGAGGAGGTTGTGAAGGCTAGGACTATAACAGCGTTTAAAAGAGAACTGGATAAATTCATGGAGGTTAAGTCCATAAATGGCTATTAGCCAGGATGGGTAAGGAATGGTGTCCCTAGCCTCTGTTTGTCAGAGGATGGAGATGGATGGCAGGAGAGAGATCACTTGATCACTGCCTGTTAGGTTCACTCCCTCTGGGGCACCTGGCATTGCCCACTGTCGGTAGACAGGATACTGGGCTGGATGGACCTTTGGTCTGACTCCCTAGGCCGTTCTTATGTTGTGTTCTAGTGACACATCGCCCTCTGGTGGGCAAAAGACAGCACTGCAGCAACTTTTCAGCAGAAGCTTTTTCTGCACAAAAAATTAAAAGTATGCACAGCTCATTAATTATGCACACACACAGTGGCGCAAAATTCCCCCAGGAGTAACTAACATTGTGTACTGAATACGACAGACCTTTCCTCCCCACCACAGTGACACTGATACCAAGCTGAAGTAAATAAACTCAAAAATATGAGCTATCCAGTAAGTATAACAGGCCTGTTGCAACAATTGGGCCTACAAATTTACCATAATTTATAAGTTCCGTAAAAAGCTATGATTTAGTCTTGGGTATTTTTAGTAAAAGTCATGGACAGGTCACAGGCAATAAACAGAGACACTGCCTGTAACCTGTCCATGACTTTTACTAAAACCACCGTAACTAAATCGGGGGGTGGGGGAAACTGTGGAGCCTCTCCACTGCTGGGGGGATGCTCTGGGGCCCTGCCAATCCTGCTGCTGGGGGGTGGGCAGCCTGGGGTCCCGTTGCTGCTGCTCTTGCTCCAGACTGGGGCCCTGCAGCCGCTGCTGTTCTGGGCAGAGGGCAGCACCCCACCACCACTGCTGCTCCGGGTCGGGGGGAACGGCCTGGGACCCTGCCGCCACTGCTCCTCTGAGCAGGGGTGGCACCCCACCGCTGCTCCAGGCAGGGGGCAGCCTGGGGCCCCACCATTTCCGCTCCTTGGCTGTTGCTCCAGGGCGGCACCTGGGACCAGCTGCCTGGGGCTGTCCGAGCTCCGGTGGCCCTGGGGTCAGCCGCACCAGCTGCTGCAGAAGTCACAGAGGTCCCGGAATCCATGACCTCTGTGAAAGACTCACAGCCTTATTCATAAGATGTCACAATAACCTATAACAACAAATGTTGATGGAAAAAGGTACGAAAGGGAGACACAAAAACTGAATTAGTCCAAACAAAACGGCCTACTGATAAAACTCAAAGACTGTGTTAAGCTCATGCTTGGTAAACAAGAAAAATGTGGAACCAGAAATTACCAAACCAAAATTGGTGTCAGAAGCTAGGCCTAATTGGCAGACAAAATAATGAGGGGATGGACTATTCCAACCACCATTCCCTTCATGGGTCTGTGATGGGGTGACTACCCCACACTCACCCTGCAGGTTTGAATGCAGGCCAGATGAGCTAATTAACCCATTAGGTAGCTGATTAAGGAGGCTCAGCTAGACAGGAATAGGTGGGGCCTATAAAGCCCAGGAGTTGAAAGAGAAGAGGCTGCTGGGAAAAGGCAGACACTCCCAGGAGACAGGGGAGTGAGCAGAAATTGAAGTCACTTCCTGGGAAGAGGGTAGGGTTGCCAGCTTTCTAATAGAAGAAAATGGAACAATTTACTCTGCCCCACCCGTTCCCTGAGGTCCTGCCCTTCTCTGAGGCCCCACCCCCTAGCCTGCTCACTCCCTCCTTCCATTGCTTGCTCTCCCCCACCCTTGCTCATTTTCACTGGGCTGGAGCAGGGGGTTGGGGTATGAGGGTGGTGAGGGCTCCGGCTAGGGGTGTGGGCTTTGGGGTGGGGCTGGGGATTAGGAGTTTAGGGAGCAGGAGGGGTCTCTGGGCTGTGGCTGAGGGGTTTGGAATATAGGAGGGACACTCAGGGATAGGGCAGGGCGTTGGGGTGTGGGCTCTGGGAGGTAGTTTGGGTGTGGAAGGGGGTTCCAAGCTGGGGCATGAGCTTTGGAGTGTGGGAGGCAGTACGGGGCAGGGGGTTGGGATGTGGGGGGGCAGGGTGAAGGTTCGAGCTGGAAGGATGGACTTTGGGATGGGGCTGGGGATTAGGAGTTTGGGGAGCAGGAGGGGTCTCCGAGTTGAGGCCAAGGGGTTTGGAGTGTGGGAGGGAGCACCGGGCTAGGGTAGGGGGTGGGATGCAGAGGGGGTGAGGGCTCTGGCTGGGGGGGGGGGTGCAGGCTTTGGGATAGGGCCGGGGACGAGAGGTCTGGAGTTCAGGAGGGGTCTCCGGGCTGCGGCTGAGGGGTTTGGCGAAGGGGAGGGGGCCCAGGGCTGGGGTTTGGGGTGCGGGCTCTGGGAGGAAGTTTGGGTGCGAGAGAGGGTTCTGAGCTAGGTCAGGGGTTGGGGTTTAGGAGGGGGTTTGGGGTGCAGGCTCCGGGTGGCGCTGATCTCAGGAGGCCCTGGCATTTCTCGGGGATGGGGAAGGCCACACAGCTCTCAGGAAGTGGTGACATGTCCCTGTGGCTCATAGGCAGAGGGGCAGCTCCCATTGGCCATGGTTCCTGGCCAATAGGAGCTGCTGAATCGGTACTTGGAGCGGTGCCTGCAGGCAGGGGCAGCGCGCAGAACTGCCCTGGCTGCCCCTAAACCTAGCAACCAGAGGGACATGCCAGCTGCTTCCCGGGAGCCACACAGAGCTGGGCACAGAACCTGCTAGCTCTGCACTAGCTGGACTTTTAGTGGCCCGGTCAGCTGTGTTGTGCATTCCAGTTGAAAACTGGACACCTGGCAACCCTAAAAGAGAGAGGAGGCTTTGGAGAATTGGTAGGCCCAGGAAGAAAAAGGGACCTAGCAGTAGGAAGAAGCTCAGGCAGTGAGGCCAGAGAAAGAAGTCCCAGACTGCTGAGCTGAGGGTCTCTGGGCTAGAACCATGAGAATAGGGCAGGCCTGGGTTTCCCTACCAGGCAAGAGGCACTGAAGTAGTGAGCAAGAGGACTGCCTAGGACTATTGAGTAGCTAAACTCCTCACGAAGAGGGGAACACAGATAGTGACATGGCTGGAGGGCTGAGTCACGAAGAGGATGCTGTGATTTCTGAGGCTTCAGGAGAACAATGGAGACAGAGTGACAGTGTGAAAACTGTGGATTGGAAGGGAGGGGGTATCGGCCTTGAGCTAATCCTCAGAGTACCAGGAGGAGGCACCAATCCAGTGGTGGATGTTGAGCCCTGTAACAGGGTCATTAAAGAAAAAGACTTTGAGGAGAAAAATTGGCTATTGGACCAAACTTCACCATCATGGCTGTGGCTGCCACCCCACTGTCCCCTGAGAACCAGGGCCTTCATCATCCTGAGAGATGTCTGAGAGACTGGGCCTGAGAGGGACCCAGATGACTTCACCACCTGTACAGGTGCTCCAGCTGAATCCCAAACACCATCTGGGATTAAACAGGGTTGGACTTTAACAGCAGCAGCAGCTCTAGCCCATATCAAAGAACGTCCTTTCTTTCACCCAAAAGGACAGTTACTCCCTTTAGTGCCATCTAAAAGACTGTCAAAAAAAATTTTTTTTCTTAAAAAGCTCTCTTCAGCTAAAGGAAAAGAGAATGTGTTAACATGAAAGCCTTAATATTTTAGATTATAAATGCTTTAACTCTTTCCTTTTCTGTACAGACGCTCCCTGGGTTACGCAAACCCGACTTACACAAATCCGCACTTACGGAAAAAGTTCAGGAAGCTTTTTTTTTTTTTTTGCACGTAATTGTCGGGTATACCTTCCCGACTTATGCAAATTTTGACTTACACAAGGCATTCTGGAACGGGAGAGTCTGTATTTTTTAATAAATGTTAAATGGATTTTTAATGGTGTTTGCACCATGGTACTGAGCAGGCTGAGGTCTCTGTATAACAAACTCAGGATCTTATTTAACACTGTTTAATGTTGGACAGTGATGGGTTGTGTTAACACTATTGGCACATATTACATCTAAATGAATACAACAGGCATTATGCATATATAAATAACTGAGTAAACAAAACATCAGAAGTTAAGTTATTGTTGGCTTTGCAGTATGATCATAGGAAAATTCTTACTGAGCAAAAACAAATACTATTTCAACAGAAAATATTGAATGTTAGAAAAGAGTATTGTAATTATACAGCCAACTATAACTGAAATCTTAAATCATTTATTTGCATGACAATTATAAGAAACTTGAAAATTTAAAAAATTTCAGACTTTTTCAGTCTTGATCAGGAGCTCAGCTATCACAGCACTATAGATAGATCTAATATTTATTTGTAAGGGGACTGTTGGTCCCTTATTAAAACTTAGTGGGGGTTTTTGGTTGGCTAGCTCCCAGTGATTGACACGGCAGGCAGGCTAATGAGGAAGTCAGAACTCCAGGGGTCCCATTCTCCATGTGAGTTGGAACTGCCTGGGCCAGAACAGGGCCAAGCTAAGGAGAGATCAGGAGCCTGAGCTGGGCTGGGGAGCAGAGCTGCGCTGGCCAGAGGAGCAGCCAGGGGCTGGAACCGGAGCAGTGAGCAGCTGGGAAGAGTGAGGGGAACCCTGGGCAGAGGGCCCAATGCAGGGAGATGCTTCCAGCCAAAAGGCCTGGCAGGCCAGACTTGGGGGGCAGGGATCATAACCCCAACAGGGGGGCTGACACTGGGAAGGGTCCTGCCACCTAGAGCCTGAGAGGGTGTGCCCAGAGCCTGAGCAAGTGTCTGATCTGTGGCATTCCTGCAGCACAGCCAGGGCCCAAAAAGGAGGCCTAGGCCATGTGAGGGACAGACTATGAACTTCCCTTATAGTCCAGAAACTGCTGTTTGTGATATCCCCATGCCACAGAGAACATAAGAAAGGCCGTACCGGGTCAGACCAAAGGTCCATCTAGCCCAGTATCTGTCTACCGACAGTGGCCAATGCCAGGTGCCCCAGAGGGAGTGAACCTAACAGGCAATGATCAAGTGATCTCTCTCCTGCCATCCATTTCCATCCTCTGACGAACAGAGGCTAGGGACACCATTCTTATCCATCCTAGCTAATAGCCATTTATGGACTTAGCCACCATGAATTTATCCAGTCCCCTTTTAAACAATGTTATAGTCCTAGCCTTCACAACCTCCTCAGGTAAGGAGTTCCACAAGTTGACTGTGCGCTGCGTGAAGAAGAACTTCCTTTTATTTGTTTTAAACCTGCTGCCTATTAATTTCATTTGGTGACCCCTAGTTCTTGTATTATGGGAATAAGTAAATAACTTTTCCTTATCCACTTTCTCAACATCACTCATGATTTTATATACCTCTATCATATCCCCCCTTAGTCTTCTCTTTTCCAAGCTGAAGAGTCCTAGCCTCTTTAATCTTTCCTCGTATGGGACCCTCTCCAAACTCCTAATCATTTTAGTTGCCCTTTTCTGAACCTTTTCTAGTGCTAGAATATCTTTTTTGAGGTGAGGAGACCATATCTGTACACAGTATTCGAGAAGTGGGCGTACCATGGATTTATATAAGGGCAATAATATATTCTCAGTCTTATTCTCTATCCCCTTTTTAATGATTCCTAACATCGTTTGCTTTTTTGACCGCCTCTGCACACTGCGTGGACATCTTCAGAGAAGTATCCACAATGACTCCAAGATCTTTTTCCTGACTCGTTGTAGCTAAATTAGCCCCCATCATGTTGTATGTATAGTTGGGGTTATTTTTTCCAATGTGCATTACTTTACATTTATCCACATTACATTTCATTTGCCATTTTGTTGCCCAATCACTTAGTTTTGTGAGATCTTTTTGAAGTTCTTCACAATCTGCTTTGGTCTTAACTATCTTGAGTAGTTTAGTATCATCTGCAAACTTTGCCACCTCACTGTTTACCCCTTTCTCCAGATCATTTATGAATAAATTGAATAGGATTGGTCCTAGGACTGACCCTTGGGGAACACCACTAGTTACCTCTCTCCATTCTGAGAATTTACCATTAATTCCTAGCCTTTGTAGAGCAGGGTTATGTATTTTCCTTTAACCTTTCCCATTTTTTTCCTTATTTTTCAAATGGATTGCTGTTTAATAAATTGTATTTGCTTGAACCATATGCAATGATCAGTGTGCAGGGCCGGCTCCAGACCCCAGCATGGCAAGCACGCGCATGGGGCGGCCCTTTCCCGGGGGGGCGGCAGGCTGGGCCGGCGGACTTGCCGCAGTCATGCCTGCGGGAGGTCCACCGGAGCCCCGGGATGATCGGACCTGCCGCAGGCATGACTGCGGACGGTTCGCTGGTCCCGCGGCTCGGCTGGACCTCCCGCAGGCATGACTGCGGCAGCTCCAGCGGAGCCGCCGGACCTGCGAACCGTCCGCAGCTGTGGGAGGTCCAGCCGAGCCGCGCGACCAGCGGACCCTCTGCAGTCATGCCCGCGGGAGGTCCGCTGCTCCCGCGGCTCCGGGGTGCCTCCTGCGCATGACTGCTTGGGGCGGCCAAAAAGGTAGAACTGCCCCTGTCAGTGTGTCAGTGAAGCTTCCAGAGCAGAGAGAGTACTTGGAGTGGGGGGACATGCTAGCCCCTGTCCTAAGTGACCACAAGAGAGTGGAAGGTAACTCCTCGAGGTCAGGCAGGCATCTTCGTAAAGGGAGTGGGAGCAAGGACTCAGATCCTTTCATGAGCCAGTTTCACCAGGGTAATGTATAAGCCAGGAAAGTTCCCCTGAATAGTGGGACCATTCCCCCGCTTACATAATGTACTCCTAGGGGAATTTTGCATCACTGTTCGTGTGCAGAATTCATGGTGGCCACAAATTTCTTTGCTTACCCGCAGAAAAATGACAGCAGCAGGCAGACAGGTCGGTTTGGGCACCCAGAGAAACCAGCAGAGATGTAAATCACTGCCTGGAAGGAGGGGTTGGTAGTCGTGTGTGTGAGAGAGACACTGTCCCTCTTGCTCACTATTGCAGCACGCTTAGCGTGGAAGGACAGGGCTTTGGGGTATTTCTGAAGATGTAGGTGTAGGGCACAGGGCCGCCCAGAGGGGGGGGGCAAGTGGGGCAATTTACCCCAGGCCCCAGGCCCAGCAGGGGCCCCCACGAGAGTTTTTCGGGCCCCTGGAGCGGGGTCCTTCACTCGCTCCGGGGGCCCCGGAAAACTCCCGCGGGGCCCGGGCCCCCGGAGCGTCTTCGCTCCCGGTCTTCGCTGGCCAGGGGTCCTTCCTCTCCGGGACAGAAGGACCCCCCCGCCGCCGAATTACCGCCGAAGCGGGACCCGCTGCCAGAGTGCAGCCGGGTCTTCGGCGGTAATTCGGCGGCGGGGGGGTCCTTCCATTCCGGGACCCGCCGCCTAAGTGCCCCAAAGACCCACGGTGGGGGCTGCACTTAGGCGGTGGGTCCCGCTTCGGTGGTAATTCGGCGGAGGGGGGTCCCCGCCGTGGGTCTTTGGGGCACTTTGGCGGCGGGTCCCGGAATGGAAGGACCCCCCGCCGCCGACTTACTGCCGAAGCGGGGCCCCCCGCCGCCGAAGACCCTGGGCCCCCGCAATCCTCTGGGCGGCCCTGGTAGGGCAGGCTCTGTTCCCTCTGACAGAGGAGAATATAGCAGCTTGCCTGTTTAGTGAATTGTTGCCATTGTTCTTTGTGAATTCCCCCAGGAGTATAAAAAAGGTATAAACATTTTAAGGCTCCTTTACATTACCAGAGTAGTGGAAAGGGGCCTTACTGTCCTGTACAATAAGGCTTTATAAATGCTTATGGTGCTTTAATGATTAGAACTGGTCTAAATTTTTGTACTGAAAAAATTTCCTAACATAATGTGCTCCATGAACTGTTTACTACTGACCTTTTGGGAGATGGTCAGTAGCCAATATAAATTGTGAGTTTGAGTCCCCAGCCATCACTTGTTTTTCAGTTTCCTATGATATAACACTGAGCATACAGCTGCATATTATTTGTTGACTAATAATTAGAAGTAAAGGGTCAATACTAGCTACATTACTATTAGACAGGGGGGGGGGTTGATTTCCTCCAATGCTCCCCACTCCCATTCTCCATCCATTGTACTCTAGTTTAAGTAAATTACCAAAATAATTGAAACTAGCTGGATTATATTGCATTATTGACCAAAAAAATGCAAAATTTTAAAATGTGTGCAGAATTTTTAAGTTTTTTTGGCACAGAATTCCCCCAGGAGTAATAATGATAGGACTTGATCTTAACACCAGACTTGTAATATTGTTTTAAACAGAAATATATAAATCCTATTTGCGATCTCATCCCTAATAATGCCTACAATTTGGCCTGCCACTGATGAGACAGTTAGTTGTTCCTCCCTATTCTCTCTCCTCAAAGATTAGGATTATGTTTTCTTTTGCTTATCTCCAATTCTTTCCTGGTACCTCCCCTCTCTTCAAGTAACTGTTAAAAACTTGTTATTGGATTAGGATGATAACCTATGCAACAATGCTATAAGAACAAGGATTGTTCTAACTGGAGAAAAGATGTTTAAGAGGGGATATATTAGAAGTCTTCAGGATGTACAAGGGATACCATGAGAACATGTGGATAAGATATTTGAACTGAATCAGTGATAAACCAAAGGACTCAGGAAGAAAGCGGTCAGAGACATGGGCTAAAAATAAGTAAACTATATTTGAAAAGAGCTTTGTTTTGTTTGAAATAGACAGTTTTAATGCAGAGGGGTTGTAAATTTTACCTTCAAAGGTCAGAGAAGTTGAAACAACTCATAGTCTAGTTCCTCTTTCAACACTAATACTTGAAAGAAAATATCTGGCCACAAGATGGTTGACATTTTAATCAATGCTTTTGTCACATCAAGAACTAACTATTGTAATTTTTGTCTGTAGGTTTTCCCAGTTAATTCTCTTCTATTTGTACCAGGTTAAAAAGTCATATTGCCTATATGGACTAAGTCTGCCTATCCTATTGTGATAAAGTTCTTCCTCTACCTTGGTGGGTCCTGTGCTTATTGGCAGATTTTGCTAGCCTCAGAGATCTTCCTGTGTTGGATCAGTTGTTGTGAGGTTTTGAGGGGAACCAGGGCCCGCCCTCTACCCTGGGTTCCAGCCCTGTGGACTGCAGCTGTCTAGAGTGCCTTCTGGAACAGTTACACAACAGCTACAATTCCTTGGGCTACTTCACCATGGCCTCCTCCCAACACCTTCTTTGTCCTCACCACAGGACCTTCCTCCTGATGTCTGTTAATGCTTGTACTCCTCAGTCCTCCAGCAGCATATCCTCTCACTCCCAGCTCCTTACACACACTACTAACTGGAGTGAGAGCCTTTTTATACCAGGTGTCCCGATTAGCCTTAGTTAATTCTAGTAACTTCCCAATTGGCTACGTGTCCTAATTAGCCTGCCTGCCTTAATTAGTTCTAGAAAGTTCTTGAGTGTTCTGGAATAGTCCCTGTTATCTTAACCAGGGAAAAGGGACCTGCTTAACCTGGAACTAATGTATCTACCTTCGACCGCTCTCTTGTAGCCATCTGGCCTGACCCTGTCACACTATCTTTATGCTGAAAGAGTTTCTTCTGTATTTAGTAATGGGTTCATTTTAACATTTTTGTACTTGCTGTGTAAGGCTTATTTGGCATAACTCCCACTTTGTATAAGATGTTCTGCTTTCTTACTCACCAGGACAGTCCCTGTTTTTCAGCTTGCAAAAGGATTTCTGGATTGTATGTTTTTTGGCTCTTAGTTATAGAACTCAATTCCACTAAAATTCAGGCTCTGAAGGGTGAATTCTGACTGCAGATACAAAATAATAGTTGTTTTATGTTGCCCCAGTGCCAAGCACCATTCAAAATTTTTAAACAAAATACACAGCAAGATATCACTATTTCTTCTGTAAAGCCATTTACTGTGTTTGCATCCACAAGTAGCAGCCACTAGAACAAGGGTGGGCAAACTATGGGCGGGCTGGATCCACCTCCTCAGGGCTTTGGATCTGTCCCATGGGATTGCCACCCCTATGCCACCGCGGGCCCTACACTGCTCCCAGAAGCGTCTGGCACCACATCTGTGTGGCCCCTGGGGGAGGGGAAGCAGAGGGCTCCGTGCGCTGCCCTTGCCTGTGGGTACCTCCCCCAAAGCTCCCATTGGCCGCACGCTGCCCTCTCTCCCCCAGGAGCCTCATTTGCCATTTGCTTCCTGGAGCGGCGCAGGGCTGGGGCTGGGGCTGGGGCTGGGGCCAGGGCAGACAGGTAGGCAAGGAGCCTGCCCTGGTCCTGATGCACGCCACTGCCACCCTGTAGCCGCTCCAGGTAAGCAGTGCCAGGCTGGAGCCTGCACCTCAAACTCCTGCACTCCGCACCCCAACTCCCTGCCCTGAGCTCCCTGTCTGCACCCCAACCCCCTGCTTCACTGTGCACCCCTCCTACACTCCAACCCCCAGCCCTGAGCCTCCTCCCGCACTCCACACCCCTCTCTGAACCACTGCCCTGAGCCCCGTCGCGCCCTGTGCACCCCCTCCTGCACCCCAACCCCGTTCCCTGAACCCCCTCGTACACTCCACACCCCTCCTCTACCCCAACCCCTTGCCCTGAGCTCCTTCCTACACACCGCACCCCCTCCCACACCCCCTCCCTCCCACAGCCCAATTGCCTGCCCCAGCCCTGCATTCATGGCTTTGCATGCAATTTCCCCACCCAGATGTGGCCCACAGGCCAAAAAGTTTGCCCACCCCTGCACTAGAAGATGTATGTGACAGAGACATATGCACACAGTTCTAAATGTATTCTTAATATAGTGTTAGAACAAAACCCAGAACAAAAAACAATAACCCTGTAGTCAAATTCTGAATTCTTGGGTCAGTTTTTAGTTTGTTTTGAGACAAAACTCCCATTAATTTCAACAAGAGTTTTGCCTGAGAGAGAATTCATGATTTGGCCCTATATTACTACTCAGTTTTAGCCAACACAATAAGATCAATGGAGAGTTTTCATACAGGACTGTCCCATTTTCCAAAATACAGATGTTCTAGGCTACTAACATACAAAAATGTAATCAATGTTCCCAACAACTTTTTTTAGATTCCTCCATGTCACTTTCGGGATGAGCCAACAAGCAACAAGAATAAAAACTTTATTAATTTATTAAAAAAAATACAATTTTCCATGTTTTTGTAAATTTAAATTGCAGACCTAAAAGATTGATCATTGATCTTACAAAAGATTTACACCAGATGAAGATTGATTCCTACCATCACAGATTATACTGCCTTTTTAGCAAAATGGCTGCCACTAGAAACAGGCTTAGAAATGCCAGCTGTAATTTAAAATTAAATTAGAGTGGGAGTGCTTCTGAAATTTAAAACAGATTAAAAGATTAGGAGACTGAACAAAATGAGTACACTTCTAGATTTTTTAACGTATTTTTTAAGGAAAATTCTAAGTTAGGACTGTGGCAACATCTTTAATTCAGATCTTTGTGTATTACAGGATATAGAATCCCATAGAGGGTTCCACAACACTAGATGATGTTCAATCCCCTGTAATACACCGGCTTGTCTTTCAATTCACTTGAGAATCCCACATATTCTGTGAAGTCTATCTGCACAATCACATCCATATACCATGTTGTTCATTACTATTTGTATTGTACTTATTTATGTCTTTAAATTATAAACTCTTCGCTAGGGGAAGTTCTTTGCTGCTGCATACACAGTGTCTGACATCTGTTAATATATACCTATGGCTCTCCTTTAAGTTTAAGGAATAGAAATCTGTTTTAGCTGCTGATGGACCAGGGATCTAGTTCCAGTGTTGTATGAATGTGACTATGTTGTGATTGCATCTATTGTCTGAAAACAGATTCTTTTCTCTGGATTCCCAGGAAGATCTACCAATGCTCTTCAATTCTGAACTATAGCATCATTTGCTATTCCAATCCCACGTCCACATTCTTACTCTACAGCACTCTGTAATGCACCCTAACTTCAACCCCAACCAGTTAATCCAAAATACTGCTGCCAAACCATCTGTCTTTTCCACTGTGTCACTCTCCTCAGTGAGAGACCTCATGGGCTACCCACTACACTGCACATTAAATTCTAACTTCTAGTCTTCAAGGATGATATGGCACAACCTCTACCTACCTTTATGATTTGTGGGTCCTTTGCACATCACTCCCACACTAATTTTTCTTACAAAGGTCCTTGTGTCTTCTTTCAGGTTGTCCCTTATACCCAAATACTGCCCTCCAAACCTGTTGGTTAAGTCACCTCCCTCTAGGGTGACCAGATAGCAAGTGTGAAAAATCAGGGTAGGGGGCAATTGGTGACTATATAAGAAAAAGCCCCAAATATCAGGACTGTCCCTATAAAATCGGGACATCTGATCACCCTACCTCCCTCTTTTCATTTCAATCCCTCCTAAAAAATCACTTCTGCCATTTTGCCTATGATGGATGAGGGGAGGAAAGGTAAACAAAAACCAACAACAGAACCATTAAGATGTGTATTTGCCTGATTTCTTCTTTTTAGCGGATGTGCAACGTGCCTCAGGTGGCATGTGACCAGGATTCATCACCGAATCTGGTCCGCTATTTGGATCATTAGCATCCCCAGCTTGGGCCAGGTACTGATGGGGAGTGCAATGTGAACACTGATCCATGACCCCTCTGCTTGACTGAATAGCCATATCATCTTATAATTCTCATCCTTGTCCTTCCCTCCCCTCTTCTCTTATTACCCTAACTAATTGTGTCCTGTTGACCAGGGACCATGTCTTTACTTGCTTTGTAAGGCAGACAGCACACTTCAGGGCACTTGGAAAATACAAAAAGTTATTTTTAAACAGAGAAGTAAGGTGATGTAATGGAACAATCATAAAGCAAAGAGCCAGATATTCCTTATTTCTAACCCTGGCTCTGCTGCTGACTTTTAGTGTGTGACATTTGGCAAATCATTTGAGGCCTAATCATGTGAGGTATTGAGCATCTTCAATTCCATGCCTTGCAAAACTAGGCTCTTAACTTCTCTCAGCTAGCTTTTCTGGTGTGCAGAAGCAGTAACAGCAGGGGAAGAGGACATATGCAACGTCATTGACAACAGGGCAAGATGGCAAAACAGAGCACCCCTAAGAACTTATTGTGAGAGGAAGAGATGTCTCAAGAGACATATTTTGTGACTTCCCATGCTTTAGTAGAAGGAGCAGGGATTCTCAGAGTACAGTGCTTTCAAGTCACACCCCCAGTGCATCCTACTGGACTCTACTAAAGGATGCTAGGAGAGGATAAAATGAGAACCACCTATGTATCTCATATGGAGATTGTAACATTAACTTATTAAAGATCGCAAGGCGTTGAAAATGTAACACGCTATATAGGTTTTTAAAATTATTAGATGGTAATACTAGCAATGCAGAAAATACTTATACCAGTACAAATACTTGTCCACAGTGTTGAATAATGTTTCCAAATGGTGTGTAACACAGCACCAATGGATTATAGTGAATTTATGTTTTGTGATAATGGCCAAATCCTCACTTCTCTCCCATCATTACTTCAGTATCTATACAACTTTTAGTTCTTTCAGGTCCTGAAATATATCATTAATATTTTAAGTTTGCTTTGACTTCTTAAAGGATCCCTAAGAAGGCAACTGTCTTTTTTTGGTCATATTGTTGGTAGAAAGAAGTCAGTATCCGTAATTTCTGTTACAATGGTAGGAGTCACTTTCGAATGACAAGAAAATAAACCTTTAAGAAAACAATAATGCTGCTTGATATTGTTGGTTTTCATATGTGACAGATTGATTTAGAAGCTAAAGTCAGGGAGGTAGCCAAATGATGAAAGATCTAGATGAGTGGCATTTTCTAATAAAAACTTGCAGTTATGCTCAACATGTAAATAGTAGCAGTGTGCTACTATTATTCATCCTAGTAAATGAGTTATAAATAATCCTTATGCAAATAATTTTACTATAATTTGCTGTTTAAATTGCAGGTTGTTGTTTGGTGTAAACTCAGTGGCTAAATTAATCTCTTGTGTAACTAGACTCAGTCAGTTGAGTTCACCAGGTGAATTTGGCTCATCAAATCAATTATATACTAACCATATTTGTATGAATATATAATCAAGCTAGTAAGGACAGGAAATAGATACTAGTTAGAATAAGTGTAGCTGGTAGTTCTGTATGGTACACCTCCATATGGTGAAAATCAAATAATCCTTTTTCTTTTGATTTTTCTCTGACTGCAAGACTCCTGTAGTTCTCTCTGAATTGTCTCACAAGACAGACTGGATGGCTTAGTAGTAGCAGTGCTACTTTAGCTCAGTCAATAGAAGGATCTGTTTTACATAAGCAGGCACATCTGACATATTCCATCCAGTAGAGGGCAGTGTTACACTTGTACACAAACCAGGACATTGCAACCTATGGGAGGAACAACAGGAAAGTTCAGATGACAGCTTAAACTAGGTAGATTTGTAGAACCAGTTATTTCTGTGATAAAGCTAATACTCTATTGACTCTAGATCTTTGAATCACTTGATGCCAACCTGATTAAGTTGCCAACCTGATTAAGATTTATCTGAAACAGAAGCTGCCATAGGAGGAACTCTATTTGACAGACTTGACTACATGGTTATTGTAAATTACTATTTTTACAGTACCCAAAAATGTGCTAGATGTTTTACACACAAATAAGAAGGTAGCCTCTGCCCTGAAGAGCTTAATATATATAAAAAAAGAGAAGATGAGGGATAAAGATTATAAAGAAGAGCTTGAGGATTCTGCACCCATCTTGGATTTTGTATTTTATCATTTGTTTTTAATAAAGATTTTAAATAACTTTTTATATAAAATGAATATACCATGCTGTATAAAAGCCCTACTGTGGCCAGTAATACTATTCCATTTCTGGATGGTTCACGAGGGACTAACAATACAAAAATCAAAACCATGGCTAGGTCTGCATTCGGAGTGCCCGATACATACATCGACAATGTACTTAGTGTACTGCCAAGCTGTGCTTTTGCCAGTATAGTTTATTTCAGCTTCCCCAACAACTGAAATAAGCTATACTGTCAAAAACACAGTTTTACAGGTATAACTGTTTACATTGCAAGCATAGCCATGTCAGTCACAAGTCACATCTCATTACACCCCTGAACAACATATCTATGCTGGCAAAAATCTGTAGCCTAAACCAGTTCTATGTCTTCGTTACAGAGTCAACACTTCTTCCTTCTACTAAAGTGTGTGAAGTCCCTGCATCTCCTGAGGCATCCTTCCCTCTTACAAGAAGTCTGCCAGCAAAACCAGGGAAGATTGGATTTGACATTCCTGATATTTACAAGCTAAAAAGCAAGAAGGGAGGAGGGGAGGGGGGAATGTCAGGCCTCATTATATATCATAAAGAAGCAAAAGAGGGCAAACAGAATTTTTAAAATAAATCCTTTGAAGGTCGCCTTTACTTATCACTTAATCCCCAAAGTGTCAGAAGGAAGAGAAGAAATTTTAAGCTGTTTTCAACAACTTTATATTAGTGAGACTAGAAAAGTTGAAATAACATTTTAAGGGCTAAGCTTGCAAAGGAATACACATAGATGGCCCTTAAACGTACTGACTTGTGAGTGGACATCCATGCAGACTCTACTGGAAAACTGAGTCCTTAATAACCCAATTCTGCAAACATTTATTCATGCGTTTAACTTTATTTCCAATGAGACTACTCATGTATTTGAAATTAAGCATGTGCACAAGCATTTGTAGGATCAGGGCCTAAAGTTACATACTGGAAAGTTGTCATAAAAATGCATTTTTTCATGTTCTGAACCCAAGGAACAATTTGAATAATTCTAAATTAACCCCAAGAAGTCTTGTTAGCAAAATTCCCATTAATCTGACTAGAATAAAATGGGAAAATTGAGGGGACAAGGCATTAAAAACAGGTAGTCAGAAAAGCCATAATTTAATCCTACAAATTCCCCTCTTGCAATAACCTTAGCACAACCAAACCTTCAGAATGCCACTAAATTCAGCATCTTTATTCTTTCCTATTTCCCTTTTAGGAGAACTGAGAGAGGGAACAGGAAAAGCATATGGTGAGTCTGGAGTAGAGATGAGAAGGAGAATGAGTAAAGGATGCGGGGAAGATGAGGACAATAGGGATAAGGAGTGCAGCAAATTAAATGGAGGGTGTTATAAAAAGGTGCTAGAGTAATCTGAATTAATTTGATCAGTTTGTTTACACTATGGGAATTGTACATGATCAGATGGAAATGAGAATTCCATACATAAAACAGACAAAATCCACTGCCATTTACATTATTATGGATATTACTGGATTTCCAGCGCCCAGAAAGTACTAGCAATCTCATGGGAAAAACAGAAAGACTTCAGATAACTTGTGGAGTTAATGTTTTCTCTACTCCCTATAGAGCAAAGTCTGAAAATTAAAAATGCATCTTCTTACTACTGTGGATTGGTGGGAAAAGGCAGATGCATTTAAAACCAGGATGCTAATTTAGTTTATTTATAGGCTTTTCTATTGCACTCATCTAGGTAGTACCCTAGCACTTCAAAAACATTCATTAATTTATCTTCACAAGACACTAGTGAGGTAGAGAAGCATTATTATCCTCATTTTATAGATGGGGAACTGAGTCATGAAGATACTTGCCCAAGGTCACACAAGAAGTCAGAGACAGAAAGGAATCAAGCCAGATTTCCTATCAGGATAGTGTCTTAACTGCAAGATCATCCTCCTGCAAAGTAAAAACTAAAAGCTTGTTTTGTAAAATACCATTCACCTATTGTGTCAAAAGCAAGGTATTTGATCTTAAGAAAGAGCTGACTCTACAAACAGATGCATCTTAGGCCTGGTCTACACTAGGGGGCGGGTTCGAACTAAGGTAAGCTATTCGCGTAGCTGAACTCGAAGTACCTTAGTTTGAAGTACTTACCCATCCTCACGGCGCGGGATCGAAGTCCGCGGCTCCCCCGTCGACTTACGGCGGTGGAGTTCCGGAGTCGACGGGAGCACGTTCGGAGTTTGATATATCGCGTCTAGATGAGACGCGATATATCGAACTCCGAGAAGTCGATCGCTACCCGCCGACCCGGGCGGGTAGTATGGACGTACCCTAAGAATGCACTTGGTGCAATACTGCTCGAAGAAAACAGACCATTACGCTATGCATCAGTAACGCACATCACAGAGGAAGAGGGCACACAAAAAGAAACCATATTTAACAAGTATTTTGCTGCCCACACTTTCATCAACAGGGACTGTGCCTTCTTTAGTTTTTGTACAGTACTGAACACATTGTGTGTGCTGCTGGAAACAATAAAATAACATGGTCATCATCTGTGTGTGCTTTTATGAGTGAGTTTGGAGTCAGTTCTAAAGAAACCATTCCTTGTAGCATCACTGAGACTACAGAATCATTCTCTAATTGTCAGGGTACAACATTCACATTGTGCATCATCCAGGAAGTGACATATCTGTCCTTGGCTTCCTATACTACTAAAAGAGTTGCTGTCCAACTTATTCTGTGAAACTCATTCATTTCTTTGGAAGACTTCATTACCCATGTGAACAACACTCCTAAGAGTGAGATCACATCTTAGGTGGGCTGTTCTCCAGACCTACCCATATTTTGTTGTTATAATGGTGGCCTACCTTTCTATCATCAGGTGTAGCCACTGTGTCAGCTCCTGCTCCATCCCCTTTGCCAGCATATTAATTTAGTCCTCTGGCAAAAACACAGTCCACCCCTTCTGAGGTATTATGTCCACCAGACTGGACTGGCATGTTCATCCCTTACTCTGTCTTCCTGGAGTCTTGTAGCAAAACCAACAGAAGGAAACAAAATACAGGTTTCTCTGGGGTTACCAGCTCTGCTCAAAATCATGAGCTGAGTCCCCAAAGCCCCTCTTTCATAGGGTTGTTTAGGCAAGCCAGGCAGGTTTTCAGGGCATGGTTATTTTTGTAGAGGGACCTACTGGCCTCCCGCTCCCTGGAAAGGACCATAAACCATTCCTACTTCTTCCAGAGAGCCTCCACCACAGGTCAGGCATCTCCCCTGAGCTCGCACTGGAAGGCGCCCAGGAACAGGTGGCCCCTGGGGGGGGGGTCACAATCTCTGTTCGGAGGGCAGGGCGCTAAATGGCCCTTCCCCAGCATTCCTCGCTGTAGCCTCCCGACTCCTTCTGCAGCGCTGCAGCCACAAGGGGCGGCGAGCTCAGAGCCCGCTCAGCCCCGCGCCTACCTCGCCCCGTCCACGCCAGGCTGAGGGGAAGCTAGGAGCATGTTAGCCCAGCCCTTTCCCAGGCGGGCTCTAAAGGCCCCGAAGCGGCTAAGGGGTGTGTGTATAACACCTAAGTGGGGATGACACAGCTGCTTCATCACAACACAGCGACCCGAGCTCTGACCCACCCGTGGCTTGTGAGGGGGTGTCACGGCAGGGACGTCGCGCTTTAGCTGAGCCCCGAGCTCTGCACTGAAAGCGGCTCCTCGCGTGATAGGGCGGGGATCAGGCAGCAGAGGGAGCGGGGAGACTGGTGTCTCCTCAGGACCGGCGGGGGAGGGGGCAGCCTCTCGAAGTCCCTTCCCCCTACCAGCGCGCCCCCGCCCGCTAGCTCGCTCTGGGGCCGCTCCGCTCTGCTCCCGGCATCTCCGCCGCACACGCTGCCGTGGCCCCGCCTGAGCGGCGGCGCCGGGGGCCGCAGCGCGCATGCTCGGCGCGGGCGCCATTTTGGTGGGGCCGGGAATTATCCAGCGGGAGCGGCGGAGCTCGCTGGGCCCGGCTCGGAGGCAGCGGCGAGCGGGTGCCGGCTGCGGAGATGGCCAACATCGCGGTGCAGAGGATCAAGCGGGAGTTCAAGGAGGTGTTGAAGAGCGAGGAGGTCAGAGCTCCCCCCGTCCCGGTGGTGTGCCCGCCGCCCGTCCTCTTCCCGCGGCTGGGGGAGGGTCTGTCCCGGCCTCTCGGCAGAGGGGGAGGGTAACGGCGACTCCCGGGGATGAGGGACTCAGCAGCGCGGGGACACGGGAGTCCTCGCCCGCCCCGGGCAGCAGGAGTCTGGTGGGGCGGGGGCCGGGGAGAAGGACCCAGAGGCCCGGCCTGGAAGGGGTAGGAAGTGTGGCTGGGCAGCGAGCGAGCTGCCTGGGCAAGGCCGGGAAACCCCCGGGTGAAGCGCCCCTCCCCCACCCGCCTGAGGTTGGTCTGGCCCAAAAGGGAGGCTCGGGATCCTAATACCCAGGCGGGCCGCGCGCGGGTGGGGGGCGGCGGCTCCCCACTGACACAGCTGGTGATCCTTGTATTTCGCGGCAGGGGCACTGGGGAGAGGCTTTCCCGTGGGATCTGAAAGGCGATGGGGCAGAAACAGGAGGGGCGAGTAATGACTCGGGTGCATTTCATTCAGCTCCCTGGTCGGCGTGTGACTGATATTGCAGCGAGTGATACTACTTTTTTTTAATGAATGCAATTAAAAACCTATTTTGTTAGATTTCCTTAATCCAGGGGCTTCCTTTTATACCAGGTTGTGTCACCCGGGTGTGCAGGGCTTTATCCCTTCCACCCCCTGATATCCCAGTTATCTGATGCCCTGTTTATCATCCCTGAAACAGGGACGTCCTGTAATTGGGAAAAGAAGCTGACTTTTTTAGGGAAGTGATAAAGAACTTTCAGTTTATTTCCAGGGACTGTGTAATAGCATTGATAGTGATTGTATCAGAGCTGTTTTCACTGTGTCTGTAGATCTGTATTGGTGACTGTCAGCCAGATAGGTTTTGATGGCTGTGTCGTCACTATCATACTCATAAGGATGATGAGGCATGTTGTATGCCTGTGAAATATTAATGTGCAGTTTGACTCTGAAAACTGATGGTTTTAGACTCTGTACAGATCAGGATAATTCATAGTTGGAAAACCAAGATGCTAGTAACTTCCTGAGGATTTGTGTTCCTTACATAAAACATGTTTAGTATTGCTGTAGTTGATGTGCTGTGCTAACAATGTTGTTATTATACAGCTCAAAATAAACTATTCTCCAGAAAATCTTAAAGCCTAATTTCTAGAGCTGTTGTGCAATGTGATACTCAAATTGATTTCAATGTGAGTTCTAGTGCACAATGATTACAGAACACAAATACTAAATTACAAGATATCCTGAGTGGTCAGCTGTGTATTCGTATGGTGAAATTAGAATAGCCCATAGTGTTTACTTTCTCTGATCAATACAGCTTAAAGTTGATTGCATATGCCTTTGTATTAGAAAGCACTTACTGATCACACCAAATTTTGTGCTTTCATTATTTAGAAAAGAGAAACATTAATGTATGCAACAGTGATATAAACATAGTCAGATCTTTGACTATTCTTATAAAAAAGCTTGGGACCATGGAGCAATTTTGTTTTCAATTCCTGGTTAATTAATATATGTGCAGGAGATATTTAGTGCATTGAAGATTAAAAAAATTACAATATATACTCCCCCAGTTGACTGAATTTTGATACAACCATTATTTTTGCAGGATTCCTTCATCTTTTAAATTAAACATGTAAGAGCATTACCTCTTTTCCAGTATTCAGCTATTACTAGTAGTTAAACTATCCATACATATATAATCATTGTTTACATTACACACTTTCTGCTGGTATTCTGAATACATAGTTCATTTATGTAATCGTGGATGTTTAATATAATGGCAAACTGATTCTGGATACTTGTATTGGGAATACCTTGGCTTGATTTTTCAAAGTCTGAGTAAACTTTTTTTTCAGCTGTAGTGTGAAAACATTCAATATGAGGAGGAGAATGGAGGGATGACTAGATTTTACTGGTCCAGGGAGGAAACTGCTGAGGCTAGGTAACTTTTTTTTTTTTTAAAGTGAGTTGTGCATTGACAATCTGAATCTCAGACTTCAAAAAAAAATTGGTTGTCACAAATCATATAGCTAAAATGTGTTACTTTTAAAATAAAATTGTCTTGCATCAAGGAGAAGTTGCCAATCTTATCTGCACTTAAGCATTCTTAGAGTGGTGTGCCGAGCTTTAGCTGAACATGAAAACTGACACTCAATCTGTTTCCCTATAAATGCCACCAAATGGCATTTGCTCCCATATTGCATTTTGGAGAGAGAACATACAGAGTTTTCAATTTATGTTCTTCCCAGAGTGCATTCTGGGCCTAGCTAAGTGGGAGCCAGCCAGAGGCAGTTTTAGAAGAGGATGGGGCAAATACTTAATTTCTTCTGCAGTTCAGAGATCTTTACAATAAGATAGAGGCCAATTTTCAATCTTAGGTGAATGGAAGATTTATAAAATGTATATTTCCTAGCCATACTTTTCCTATCTAATGCCCTGTTTCTTTGTCTAGAAATGCTAATTTGGGTGTATCTTTAAGATAATCCCCCTCGCCCCCTCCCGACCTGCTTTCACTTCCTGGCTTAAAGTTGATGAGCCAACGATTTTTTTAAATTGATTTTGTGCTTTCTTTTGCTTATTTTGTGTGAGGACCTGAAATGCTTTTTAAAAAAATGTTTTGTTCTTGCCTATTAGTTTATTTTGAGTTCTCACACCTGAACTAAAGTAGTGGGATGTTGAATTTTTAGCAGACATCCTTTTAACCTAGTGTATTTGAATTAAACAGGTATGATCAAAAATGAGTTTTAAACAATGGAAGACTTGTCCTCTCATTGCCTTTATTTAGACTAGGATTTAGAGTATTATGTTAGCACGTTGGCTTATGTGCTAACAAATGTGATTAAAAATTCTAGTATAGACAAGGCACAAGCTGTATTTAACGTGTATTAAACTGGTCAAGTTAAAAACCTCATTGCGCCTGCTTTCACAGCTTTTAACTTGAACAGTTTAATAGTTGTTAAAGGCAATATAAGCAGCAAAGACAATGGGAATTGCGAGAAGTGGCACGGACTGGCCGCTGCTTCCCGCTGGTCCAATTTTCAGAGAACAGCGAACCACAGCCACTGGAAGCTGCGGACTGTTGTGCCTACGGACGGTAAATGTAAACAAACTGTCTCACGGCCCGCCAGCAGATTACCCGGTTGGGCCGCAGATTGCCCACCACTGATCTAATATATTTATGTAGTGTTATAGACGTATATGCTTTACAGAAATAAGACACAGTCCCAGCATTGACGAGTTTGCAATCTAAATTAGACAAACACAAGAAATGAGAACTGATGAAAATGGAGAGGAGGGTGAAAAACTACGGACTGTTCTAGAGAAACGGCACCTTTACTCAGTGCAGGAGCTACTAGCACTATCAAGAGCTGGCATATTGTTTTAATGACAAGATTTACTTTTGTTCTTGGTTCTTTTTCTCTGGACAAGTGATGGAGGCTGGCCGAGAGGCCAGAAAAGGGAGAGTTCTTTCGATGGAGGAATAAGCTAGTGTCTCCTAGTGCCAGTAGTGGTAGTACAGTGGATGAAAGATGTCTCTAGCTCTTGAAAAGAAGGACTAGCTTTAGTATGTCTGCACCAAACACAGTCTTGATTTTTTTTTTCAAGCAGTCTCTGGGCCTGTGTCTCCCTGCTCTCACATCAGCCACAGAGACTACTTCACTTAGTTTATTCCTTATATATCTAAAAAATAAACAGTATTTCTTGTCTACAATAGACAAGAAGTGCTGCTTCTAGCAAATCCAATTGAGGCTTTTCATGATTACATGAAAACTCACAATGGTAATATAGTTTCTGTATCTAATTTTAACCATTTACTAGTTACCTATAAGTCAGGCTGATAGAAAAGGTGGATGGGACTTCCAGTAAGGTTCAGGAGCTGGTGAGAAGCTCAGCTCCCTCCTAGCAACTGGGAAGTTGCTGGGTTTTCTACCTGCTTCCAATGTTTCGTGTCAGCCTCTAGTTAGTAGGGGTTTGGCTGCACCAGGAAACTAACTGGACTAGCTCCCCAGTTATTCTGGAATAAATGTTCACATGGGTAGCTATTTCAGAAAATCTATTGTGCTTTAAATTCACAATCTACCTTAATCTGCAATATCTTTCAAGTGTAGACAGTCCATAGGTTGCTGAAAGGTAGAGAGCTTTTTTTGCCCAACTCCTTCTTGGAGTCTTCTGATTGTTTTGGTGGGGGAATATAGAGGAAAGGGGAAAGTAACTGCTGTAAGGAATGTGAGGTCTCTAGTACTTCATACCTCCCTTATGCTTTTACGGTTCTGTTGCCCAGTGAACAGCTTCAGTGTTTGCTTCTGCTCATAGTGTCCTGATGAATCTTGCCGGTGTCACTCCAGCCCACCAGTTTCTAAATAGCAATTGTGAAACTGACCGGAGTTAACTTAACTGGGGAAGCTATGAGCAGCTGCCAAAGCACTGACGCATATTGTCTTCAGGCTCAGAAAGACAGCACTGCATTACTTATATATTTGTTCGTATTTGGACTACCATAACATTTTCAATCATAACTGATAGAAATGTTATATTGATATGTAAGTCCGGAAGGACGTAGAGAGGTCATCTGGTCCAGCCCTCTGGGCTGATGCAAGACCAGGTTACCTAGACCACCCCTGACAGGTGTTTGTCTAACCTGTTCTTTAAAACCTCCCGTGATGGGGATTCTAAAACATCCCTTGGAAGCCTGTCCCAGTACTTAACTATCCTTATAGTTACGTTTTTCCTAATATCTAACCTAAATCTTCCTTGCCGCTGATTAAGCCCATTACTTCTTGTCCTACCTTCAGTGAACATAGAGAACAATTTTGATCACTGTTCTCTTTATAACAGCCTTTAACACATTTGAAGAATGTTATCAGGTGCCCCCCAGTCATCTTTTCTGAAAACTAAATTTGCTCATTTTTTTTAACAGTTCCTCATGGGTCATGTTTTCTAAACTTTTATTAATTGCTCTTCTCTGGACTCCAGCGTGGCCACATCTTTCTTAAAGTGTCATGCCCAGAACTGGACACAGTACTCCAGCTGAGGCCTCACCAGCACTGAGTAGAGTCGGACAATTATCTCTTGTGTCTTGCAAATGACACCCCTTTTAATACAACCCAGAATATTACTCTTTTGCAACTGTATCACATTGTTGACTCATATTTAATTTGTGATCCACTGTAACCCTCCGATCCTTTTCAGTAGTCCTCCTTCCTAGCCAATTATTCTCCATTTTGCAGTTTTGCATTTAATTTTTTCTTCCCAGTTCTTGTGGTTCTTTTCAGTTGTCTTTATTGAATTTCATCTTGTTAATTTCAGACCCCAGTTTGAGAACATACCATTGATAATGACCCTTTAAGTATGGTTTTTCAACTAGTTGTTTACCCTCCATATATTATTTTCATCTAGACCACACTTCCCTTAGTTGGCTTATGAGAACATCATGGAGACTGTCAAAAGTCTTACTGAAATCAAGATATATCTCATCTACAGCTTCCCCTTATCTGCTAGGCCAGCAACCCTGTTTAGTAAGGAAATTAGGTTGGTTTTGCATGATTTCTTCTTGTCAAATTCATGTTGGCTATTGCTTATTACCCTGTTATCCTTTAGGTGTTTCCAAATTGATTGTTTAATAATTAGTTCAGTATCTTTCCAGGTATTGAAGTTAGGCTGACTGGTCTATAATTCCCCTGGTCCTCTTTGTTCCCCTCTTTAAAGATAGGTAGTAGACTTGCCCTTATCTAGTCCTCTGGGACCTCACTCGGTCCTCCCTGAATTAACAAAGATAATTGCTAACAGTTCAGAGATTGTTTCAGCTCATTCCTTAAGCACCCTAGGATGAATATCATCTGGTCCTGCCTCCTTAAGTACATCTAACTCAGCTAAATATTCTTTAACATGTTCTTTCCATATTTTGGCTTGAATTCTTTCCCTTTTGTTGCTCATACTAATTGTGTTGAGTATCTAGTCACCATTAACCTTTTTAGTGAAGACCGAAGCCAAATAGGCATCATATACCTCATCCTTCTTGCTGTCTGTTGTTAGCTCTTCTTTCTGCTAAATAGAGGGCCTACACTTTACTTAGTTTTTCTCTTGCTCCTAATGTATTTACAGAACCTCTTCTTTTTGTCCTTTATGTCTCTGGGCAGTTGTAACTCATTTTGTTTTTGTCCCTACATGCTTGTGATTTTCTTTTATATTCAACTGTAATAATTTGTCTGTTTCTTCTTTTTGTAGGATTCCTTTTTGATTTTCAGATCCTGATGCAACCATATTCGCTTCTTACTATTTTTCCTATCTTCCCTTCGCATCAGGATAGTTTGCTGTTGCACTTTTAATATTGTCACTTTCAGGAACTGCCAGCTCTACTGAACTTTTTTCCCTTAGGTTTTCTTCCCATGGGACTTACCTACCAGTTCCCTGAGTTTGTTATAGTCTGCTTTTTTGAAGTCTATTATCCTTGCTCTGCTGCTCTCACTCATTGTTTATTCTTATGGCTAGTCTATACTAGAAGCGCTACATTGGTACAGCTGCGCTGCTGTAGCATGCCTGGTGAAGATGCTCTATGCTGACGGGATAGCTCTCTCCTATCAGCATAATAGCTTCCGCCTCTCACAGAGATGAGGTAATGTCAATGGGAGACGCTCTCCTCCCAACATAATGCCAGTATGGACAGTGCTTAGGTTGCTGTAATTTGCATTACTCAGGGGGGTGACTTTTTATATCTACTTAAGCGGTAATGTAGACCTGCCCTTAGAATCGTGAAATTTATCGTTTCATGATCATTTTAATCCAAATTGCCTTCAGCCTTCATTTTTGTAATCATTTCCTCCCTGTTAGTTGGAATCAAGTCTAAACGGCCTCCCCCTCCCCCCCTCCCGGTTACTTCTGAAAGAAGAAGTTTTCCCCAATATATTCCTATGACTTATTGAACATCTTGTGTTTTGACATATTACTTTTCCAACAGATGTCTGGGTAAAGTTCCCCATTACTACTATGACTTGTGTTTTGGATATTTCTGTTGTTTGTTCTAGAAATGCCTCATACACTTCCTCCACCTGATTTGGTGGTCTGCAGTAGACCCCTGCCAGGACATTGCCTCTTCACCCAGAGACTTTCAACTGGTCTGCCTCTTACCTTCTTCTGGATCTCATAACAAATGTCTATATTCTTGGTGTATAACGCAACACCACCTCCTTTTCCCCCCCTGCCTGTTCTTTCTGAACACAGAATAATTCTCTATGCCAGGGGTGGCCAGCCTGAGAAGGAGCCAGAATTTACCAATGTACTGTGTTAAGAGCCACAGTAATATGTCAGCAGCCCGCCATCAGCTCTCCCTCCACCCTGCTCCCAGTGCCTCCCACCCACTGGCAGCCCCACTGATCAGCACCTGCCCCTCCCTCTCCACACCTCCCAATCAGCTGTTTTGTGGCGTGCAGGAGGCTCTGGGGGGAGGAGCGAGGGTACATCAGGCTGAGGGGAGGGGGTAGGAAGGAACGGAGCGTGGGCAGGGCCTATGGCAGAGCCAGGGGTTGAGCTGCGAGCACCCCCTGGCACATTGGAGTGTTGGTGCCGGTAGCTCCAGCCCCAGAGTAGGTGCCTATACAAGAAGCCGCATATTAACTTCTGAAGAGCCGCATGTGGCTCTGGAGCTACAGGTTGACCATCCCTGCTCTATCCCAATATTCTAGTCATGAGATTTATCCTACCCAGTCTTTAACTAGCATCATAAGTAATAATTTGGCTTATGTACTAATACTTCCAGTTCTTCTTGTTTATTTCCCTTACTCCTTGCATTTCTGTATAGACATTCAAGATGTTGAACAGATTTCCTCACTGTTTCCCTCTTGTTGGTCCTGTGACACATAAAAACGGCCGTACCGGGTCAGACCAAAGGTCCATCTAGCCCAGTATCTGACTACCGACAGTGACCAATGCCAGGTGCCCCAGAGGGAGTGAACCTAACAGGCAATGATCAAGTGATCTCTCTCCTGCCATCCATCTCCATCCTCGGACGAACAGAGGCTAGGGACACCATTTTTACCCATCCTAGCTAATAGCCATTTATGGACTTAGCCACCATGAATTTATCCAGTTCCCTTTTAAACATTGTTATAGTCCTAGCCTTCACAACCTCCTCAGGTAAGGAGTTCCACAAGTTGACTGTGCGCTGCGTGAAGAACTTCCTTTTATTTGTTTTAAACCTGCTGCCTATTAATTTCATTTGGTGACCCCTAGTTCTTGTATTATGGGAATAAGTAAATAACTTTTCCTTATCCACTTTCTCAACATCACTCATGATTTTAAATACCTCTATCATATCCCCCCCCTTAGTCTTCTCTTTTCCAAGCTGAAGAGTCCTAGCCTCTTTAATCTTTCCTCGTATGGGACCCTCTCCAAACTCCTAATCATTTCAGTTGCCCTTTTCTGAACCTTTTCTAGTGCTAGAATATCTTTTTTGAGGTGAGGAGACCACGTCTGTACACAGTATTCGAGATGTGGGCATACCATGGATTTATATAAGGGCAATAATATATTCTCGGTCTTATTCTCTATCCCCTTTTTAATGATTCCTAACATCCTGTTTGCTTTTTTGACCGCCTCTGCACGCTGCGTGGACATCTTCAGAGAACTATCCACGATGACTCCAAGATCTTTTTCCTGATTCGTTGTAGCTAAATTAGCTCCCATCATATTGTATGTATAGTTGGGGTTATTTTTTCCAATATGCATTATTTTACATTTATCCACATTACATTTCATTTGCCATTTTGTTGCCCAATCACTTAGTTTTGTGAGATCTTTTTGAAGTTCTTCACAATCTGCTTTGGTCTTAACTATCTTGAGTAGTTTAGTATCATCTGCAAACTTTGCCACCTCACTGTTTACCCCTTTCTCCAGATCATTTATGAATAAATTGAATAGGATTGGTCCTAGGACTGACCCTTGGGGAACACCACTATTTACCCCTCTCCATTCTGAGAATTTACCATTAATTCCTACCCTGTGTTCCCTGTCCTTTAACCAGTTCTCAATCCATGAAAGGACCTTCCCTTTTATCCCATGACAGCTTAATTTACGTAAAAGCCTTTGGTGAGGGACCTTGTCAAAGGCTTTCTGGAAATCTAAGTACACTATGTCCACCGGATCCCCCTTGTCCACATGTTTGTTGACCCCTTCAAAGAACTCTAATAGATTAGTAAGACACGATTTCCCTTTACAGAAACCATGTTGACTATTGCTCAACAGTTTGTTTTTCTGTGTGTCTGACAATTTTATTCTTAACTATTGTTTCGACTAATTTGCCCGGTACCGACGTTAGACTTACCAGTCTGTAATTGCCGGGATCACCCCTAGAGCCCTTTTTAAATATTGGCGTTACATTAGCTAACTTCCAGTCATTGGGTACCGAAGCCGATTTAAAGGACAGGTTACAAACCTTAGTTAATAGTTCCGCAACTTCACATTTGAGTTCTTTCAGAACTCTTGGGTGAATGCCATCTGGTCCCGGTGACTTGTTAATGTTGAGTTTATCAATTAATTCCAAAACCTCCTATAGTGACACTTCAATCTGTGACAGTTCCTCAGATTTGTCACCTACAAAAGCTAGCTCAGGTTTGGGAATCTCCCTAACATCCTCAGCCGTGAAGACTGAAGCAAAGAATCCATTTAGTTTCTCCGCAATGACTTTATCGTCTTTAAGCGCTCCTTTTGTATTTTGATCGTCAAGGGGCCCCACTGGTTGTTTAGCAGGCTTCCTGCTTCTGATGTACTTAAAAAACATTTTGTTATTACCTTTGGAGTTTTTGGCTAGCCGTTCTTCAAACTCCTCTTTGGCTTTTCTTATTATACTCTTGCACTTAAGTTGGCAGTGTTTGTGCTCCTTTCTATTTGCTTCACTAGGATTTGACTTCCACTTTTTAAAGGAAGTCTTTTTATCTCTCACTGCTTCTTTTACATGGTTGTTAAGCCACGATGGCTCTTTTTTAGTTCTTTTACTGTTTTTCTTAATTTGGGGTATACATTGAAGTTGGGCCTCTATTATGGTGTCTTTAAAAAGGGTCCATGCAACTTGCAGGGATTTCACTTTAGTCACTGTACCTTTTAACTTTTGTTTAACTAACCCCCTCAGTTTTGTATAGTTCCCCCTTTTGAAATTAAATGCCACAGTGTTGGGCTGTTGAGGTGTTCTTCCCACCACAGGGATGTTGAAAGCTATTGTATTATGGTCACTATTTCCAAGTGGTCCTGCTATAGTTACCTCTTGGACCACCTCCTGCGCTCCACTCAGGATTAAATCTAGAGTTGCCTCTCCCCTTGTGGGTTCCCGTACCAGCTGCTCCATGAAGCAGTCATTTAAAGTATCGAGAAATTTTATCTCTGCATTTCGTCCTGAAGTGAAATGTTCCCAGTCAATATGGGGATAATTGAAATCCCCCACTATTATTCTGTTAAGGTAACCATTTTTATACCTGCCTATGGGCTTTTATCACCTGACCCCTTTGAACCTGATTTAAAGCCCTCCTCACTAAATTGGCGAGTTGGTGTACCTGCCTGGGGTCTAACTCAGAATGGGAAGGATGGTCAAGAACATCACCCTTGCTCCCAGAGCCGTGCAGTCACTGTGCAGGGGCCTACCTGACAATATCATTAGTGCCCAGGTGGATGAGCAGGACATCCCGGGACATCCTGTCAGGTTGGCAGATAGAAGCTTAAAATTCAGTTCTACTCTGGAAAAGTGACTAAAAATAGCACATTGCTGCTTTTTGCTCCTGTTAGCACTGCAGGACCAATATAGCTATGAAAGAGTGAGGTAGCTTCTACTGTGACTTGTGCATCAGCAACAGAATTGTTAATGAACAGAACCAATAATGTTCCTGCCAACACATGCACTTAACTTGATTCATATGAGTAGTCCTATTGAAATCAGTGTGCAGTTGGTGAGCACAAGGGAACTACTTGTATGAATAAAGTTAGGCCGTGTCTACATGCTAACACTTTTTGGCTATAACCTGAGGTGTGAATTTTAAACTGATACGTTATAAAGCCCTGGTATAAAGTAGATGCTCTTATTCCAGTATGGGAGTGCCTTTTTATGGTTGATTTGGCATTTGTGAAAGGGTGTATGCTAACCAAAAAACCCACACATGTTCCAGAACAAGTGTCCTCACTTGGTTGGTATAACTATGTTGGTATAACTGATAAAGCTTTTTCATATAGACATACTTTGAATTTGCCGGATTAGGATATCTGCTCCGATTTCAGAATTTTCCATTGCTATGAGCCAGAAGGAACCATGCTTAATTTTCAGATCCCAGGCTGAGTTCTTATCGTTAGCAGTTGGAAGAAAATATCTTTGCTTTTACATTGAGCTGTCTTTTGGACTAGAATCATGTCTATCCTTGACTGTCACTTGTCATAGTAAAGACAATCATTAAATTTTACAGAAATTACTGGTTGGAGTGCTTCTTTGCCTCACCCCCCACATCTGAAGGGAATTTTCTACTCTTTAATCATAAGTGGATTTTTCAAGCTCTTCCCATGTTGATTACGTAAACAAACAATTTGTCATAAACAAAGTTAATAGCATGTTATCAGTCTTTAGTGTACAATACCCAAACATGAGTTAAATGGCATTCAGGAAGCAAAGGCTGTATGTCCCGCAGGTGGTACTGGATGAGACTGCAGGATGATTTTGCATATCAGCTGGCTTTTAAAGGGACTGCACTACAGTTAGCTGGTGTTCAATAGTGTGCTCAAAGCAGAGGAACTTACTAGCAGGGTTTCAGAATATTGTGCTCCAGAACTGAGAGTACAATTTTAAAAACCTGCTGGTTAACTCACATTTTCATCCTAAACATGTTCATCTGAATTTTATGGCTGCTCCTCAAGACCTTTGAATCAAGTGTGCTGTATTCACTATTAAAATCAATATTTTTCTCATGCAAATGCTAATAGAATAACTGGATAGTGTGTTAATGTTCCTATTAATAGTATTTACACTAATGTAGTATTTCATTATGACCTGTAAGTATTCAAAACACTTCTATGTGACATATCATTAAACATAGATTCTTAGATTCTAGGACTGGAAGGGACCTTGAGAGATCATCGAGTCCAGTCCCCTGCCCTCATGGCAGGAACAAATACTGTCTAGACCATCCCAGATAGACATTTATCTAACCTACTCTTAAATATCTCCATAGATGGACATTCCACAACCTCCCTAGGCAATTTATTCCAGTGTTTAACCACCCTGATAGCTAGGAACTTTTTCCTAATGTCCAACCTAAATCTCCCTTGCTGCAGTTTAAGCCCATTGCTTCTTGTTCTATCCTTAGAGGCTAAGGTGAACAAGTTTTCTCCCTCCTCCTTATGACACCCTTTTAGATACATGCGCATGACCATTTCACTAGACCTGTGGGTTGACCAAGGAATCAGGATAATAGGACAAATGAAGTGAGGTCCACCACTCAACTTGGTGGCATTTCTGCCTGTATGTATGTAATAACTTTTGAAAACTGCAGCTAATCAATTGCAAACATTCAGGGAAATGTTTTGGTATCAATGGGCAGAACCCTATTGATTTTGGGGAAAATTGGAAGAGCCACTAAAATCAGGCTCACTAAATTCAGGCAGGGCCGCCCGGGGGGGGGAAGTGGGGCAATTTGCCCCGGGCTCCGCAGGGGCTCCCACCAGAACAGCCGAGGCTCCCAGCCCGACCCCGTCTCCGCCCCTCTCCCGGAGCCTCAGCGCATTCAGCAGCGTCCTTGGATAGCGGCGCACCATGGCTCTGGCGGGGCCCCTGAGCTCCGCCCTGCTCAGAGCCGCGTGGTCAGGGGGTGGGGCTGCGAGCTCCAGCAGGGCCTGAGCTCCCTCCGCTCGGCCCGGAGCTCTCAGCCCCGCCCCCTGACCACACGGCTCTGAGCGGGGAGGGGCTCGGGCCCCGCCGGAGCCACGCTGCTTCTGTCGAGGGACACTGCTGGATGCGCTGAGGCTCCGGGTGAGGGGGGAGCCGGGGGCCGGGGGGGTTGGCTAAGGGGCAGGGAGTCCCGGGGACAGTCATGGCACAGGGAGGGGGTAGAGGTTGGGGGGGCGGTCAGGGGACAGGGAACGGGGGAGGGTTGGATTGTGGGTGTTCCGGGGGTCTGTCATGACTCAGCTGGGGGGTGGGTGGATAGGGGACAGGGAGTGGGGGGCGGGGTCCCGGGGTGGGGTCTCTGGGGGACGGTCAGGGGACAAGGAGCAGGATGGGTCAGGGATTCTGGGGGGGGGCAGTCGGGGAGCAGGAAGTGGGTGGGGGTTGGATAGGGGGCAGGGCCAGGCTGTTTGGGAGGAACAGCCTTCCCTACCTTAAAGCTCATTCAGCAGTTTGAGGCTTGCAGAAGAGCCAAGCTGTTAGCTTTTCCATTAGGGCTACCATCCCTTTCACTTCTCAAATGCCAAATTATAGTCTATATTTAATTTCAGTGCCATAGGGAGATTCATGTCAGGGGAGGGTAGCTTCATTTAAAATTAGCCACTGGGGGAGGGATCACATGAGAAGAGCAATATCCTTCCCAATCCTACCAAGGGAGACACCCCTCCTCCCCCTGGTCCCCTGCATTCCCTGAGGCTCAAGAGGGGTTAATTCAGTGGTTCTCAAACTTTTATACTGGTGACTCCTTTCACATAGCAAACCTCTGAGTGCAACCCCCCCCCCTTATAAATTAAAAATACTTTTTTATATATTTAACACTATTATAAATGCTGGAGGCAAAGCCAGGTTTGAGGTGGAGGCTGACAGCTCACGATCTCCAGTAATAACCTCATGACCCCCTGAAGGGGTCCTGACCCCCAGTTTGAGAACCCCTGGGTTAATTTTATTTTAGCACCCTGTGTCCATTCACATGCATGTGCTATTTTGAGCATTTCAGTTTTCACAACATAGGCTCATCCCAGATTCTGGAACAAGCTCAAATGCTCAGTTCATGGAGTATGTACATAAGCTATACTAAAGACAAACCCACAGTAACCGTCTCCAGTTTGTGAGGGACCCCATGGAGCTAGTCTCTAGGAAACAGATAAATGCATGGAGGTTAAGTCCATGTGTAAGGAATGGTGTCCCTAGCTTCTGTGTGTCAGAGGGTGGAGATGGATGGCAGGAGAGAGATCACTTGATCATTACCTGTTAGTTTTACTCCCTCTGGGGCACTTGGCATTGGCCACTGTCGGTAGACAGGATACTGGGCTGAGTGGACCTTTGGTTTGACCCAGTGTGGCTGTTCTTATGCTCTAACCTAAATGAACCCAAAGTTATGGAGACAGATATGAGTCAAGGAAGCCAGCAGAGTATCAGAAACCTGGAAAAATCTCTGACTGGATGGGCTCAGGCGTTGGATCACAAGCTGAGGTGGTTCAAAAGTTTTGGATTTTTTTTAAGCAGAATTTTTGTTGTTGTTTCTTTAAACAATCAAACACAGCAAGGGGCAAATATTTGGCCACACACTTCTGAAACCCCAAACCATATTCAGGTTTTGGCAGACTAATTTCAGCTTTTCAATTAAAAAAACCACAACAAATTTTGAAGGAAAGCAGACATTGTCCGTGATTTTTTTCTGCTTTTAAAAACCCCCTAGTTTTCGATCCAGAAAAAGTTTTGACAGAAAATATTTGTCCAACCCTTTTAATGAGCTTTAGTGCCTTTTAGCACTAGTTGATGCTGAGAACCAGTGATACCTTCTAAAGAAGTTTTCTCAAAACTGGGTTTGTGCTGAGATGTAGAAGGTTTATTTTTCCCAGGGCCATCCGGGGGGTGGGAGCAAGTGGGGCAATTTGCGCCGGGCCCCGCAGGGGCCCCCACGAGAATATAGTATTGTATAGTATTGCAAGTTTTTTTATGGAAGGGGCCCCCGAAATTGCTTTGCCCCAGGCCCCCTGAATCCTCTGGGCGGCCCTGAATTCAGGATACAGCAATGACACACCGACCTCATAGAGAGCAGTGGGGAAGAAAGTAAAGTCTCTATGGAGATGAGCACGAGGTTGGGATTTCACGGTTAGGGATGAGGGTGGTGTTAGGCTACTAGAGAACTTCCTTTGCCTAGAGCACCAAAAGGAGACACTGGGCCTGATTTTAGTGGAAATCGGGATGCTTGGAAGCCTTTCATCCCCTGATCTGACCAGCACACCCCCTTGCCATGACTCTCACCCCTGTATCCTGAGTGACCAAATGGCAACTCAGGGGTGAGGGGCCTAGTCATAGTGGAGGCGAAGGACCCTGGTAGATGTACAGTTCCACCTACATAAGCAATGAAGTGTATGACCCTCTAGTTTAATCTGACTTAACCTAGCAGCCTGAAATTTCCAAAAGAGTAACCCTTTTCATTACATTGAACTGAAATGTATTTGAAAATAGATATATTACAGTTAGCATTTCTGATACTGCTGCTGATGGGAATTTTGCTTTAAAAAAAACCAAAAAAACAAATAAAGTGATGTCATCTGCAGTGGTTGGGACCCTAATGTCAAACTGTGCTAACAAGTTTTTAAATTACTTTGCCTTCTGATTGTTAAAAATTACATAGTAGAGTAATACTAATTTAAGTGTTATAGTCAAGAGTTAACCAGTTTCTAGCCCGTTTTCATAATCTTTAAGGACTTGTTACACTGTCTATGTAACTTTTTTATTTTTTTAGAATAATAGTCACCAACAATAGTAGCCTAAGAAAATATGAGTATACTTGAAAATGCATTTAATTATATTTCATAGTTAATGTGCCGAGGGTCTTACTTTTTGACAGAGTTCTGAACAAAACTTCACTCCTTTTTATGGAGAGAAGTAAACAATTTTGCTCCAGGTTATGTAATAAAGTTCATTAATTTTGATAATATTGTACAGTGCTCTCTGGGTTCCCAATCTATTTTTTGCACTTGTAACTGACTGACTAAATTTATTCTGTAATCTCTGATTTAGGAATATTTTGAGTTTGGGGAGTAAAATCTATTTTATGGACTAAAATATAGTTAATATGGTTGATAAGTGAGTCTGCATACTAAAAAAAAAATAATAAAAAAATCAAAATCATGTATGGCCAAATTGTAAAATAGCATTTATAATGGTTTACAAATATCCCAAATCAATAATTCCTTTATTTTACTTAAGCAGATAGTATAGATCTTTCCATGTTAGAAGTTTATAGTTAATTTTCTTTTTATTTAAAAGTGAAGTTAAAGGTGTCTTGTCTTAGACCAGGGGTCTCAAACTCAAATGACCCCGAGGGCCGCATGAGGACTAGTGCATTGGCCCGAGGGCCGCATCACTGACACGCCCCCTTGCTGCCCCTGGCCCCACCCCCAATCCACCCCTTCCATGAGGCCCCGCCCCTGCCCTGTCTCTTCTCCACCTCCTCCCCTAAGCGCGCGCAGTTTTAATAAATATATACACTCAGTAATGCACCTCACTCAAAGGACAAAACACGCACTTAGATTTACTGCCTAAGGCTCTGGGAGGGAGTTTGGGTGGGGGAGGGGGTCTGGATGCAGGCTCTGTGCTCGATGCAGGCTCCAGGCTGCGGCAGGGGGTGGGGGTGCAGGCTTTGGGACGGAGTTTGGGGATAGGAGGGAGTGCAGGGGTGAGGGCTGTGGGGCTGAGGGCGAGGGGTACATGATGCAGGAGGGGGCTCAGGGCTAGGGAAGAGGGTTGGGCTGTGGGGTGAGGGCTGTGGATGAGGGGTTCATGATGCGAGGGGGCTCAGGGCTAGGGAAGAGGGTTGGGCTGTGGGGTGAGGGCTGTGGATGAGGGGTTCATGATGCGAGGGGGCTCAGGGCTAGGGAAGAGGTTTGGAGTGTGGGGTGAGGGCTGTGGATGAGGGGTTCATGATGTGGGGGCGCTCAGGGCTGGGGCAGAGGATTAGGGTGCGGGGGGATGAGGGGTTCATGATGTGTGGGCGCTCAGGGCTGGGGCAGAGGATTAGGGTGTGGGGGGATGAGGGCTCTGGCTGGGGCTGAGGATTAGGGTGCAGGGGGATGAGGGGTTCATGATGTGTGCTCAGGGCTGGGGCTGAGGATTAGGGTGCGGGGGGAATGAGGGCTCTGGCTGGGGCTGAGGGTTTGGGGTTGGAGAGGCTCAGGGTAAGGGAAGCCTGCCTTGCCAGTACTGGCGGAGGGCAGGCACTAGGACCCTGCACCCTAATCCTCAACCCCAGCCAGAGCCCTCATCCCCCCACACCCTAATCCTCTGCCCCAGCCCTGAGCGCCCCCACATCATGAACCCCTCATCCCCCCGCACCCTAATCCTCTGCCCCAGCCCTGAGCGCTTCCCTTCCCCCCCCCCCCCCAGCCCGGCCCCGGCGGGTCCCGCTTTCCCCCCCCCCTTACCCGAGCGCGTCTCCGGCGGTCCCGCTCAGAGCCGCGTGGTGAGGGGGCGGGGCTGGGAGCTCCACGCCAAGCGCAGCGCTCAGCCCAGAGCTCCCAGCCCCGCCCCCTCCCCACGCGGCTCGGATCGGGGCGGGGCTCAGGCGCTCGGACGGAGACTCGGCGCTCTATGCGCCGAGGCTCCAGGAGAGGGGCGGAGGCGGGAGCCTCCGCTTTTCTCTTGGGGGCCCCTGCGGAGCTCCCCTGGGGAGCTCCGCGGGCCGCAGGGAAGAGCTCCGCGGGCCGCATGCGGCCCGCGGGCCGCATGTTTGAGACCCCTGTCTTAGACTGTGTGGGCGAGAAGGAAGGAGTATAATCTTTTGAAACAAGGGTAATCCTGCAATCTCTTCACATGTAGAACTACTAGAGACCAAAAGTGGGAATTGACTTGTGGAATTGACTGCTGGATCAGGTCTGAAGTAACCAATAATCTTATGGATTTTCACATATAGTGGTTAATTAACATTTCTCATTAAAACACAGTTTGTCTGTGAAGCTTTTCAGTTTTATAACATCAAAGAGAAAAGTGTGTATAAAAACAAAACAAAAATACAATCTTACGGCACTGTGAAGTTGCTCCTTCATCTGGGCTTTGTGTGTCTGTTTTCTGTATGATTTATGTTGTGAACTCCTCAGTGCAGGGAACCCTTGCACTGTGTCCTGTAGAGTATTTAGCATGCTTTTGTCACTCAAATGGTGTTCAGGTTCTCCATGTTTAGTGATGCCTACCAAAACATGATTGCAAGGGCTTATCTATGCTAGGAAGTTGTAACAGTTTAACTATGGCAGTATAGTTAAAGCAATATTAAACCCCCTTCCCTCCCCCCTCCAATGCAGTGTGGACATAATTATGTTGCTATAAAGGTGCTTTATACCTGTACAGTTGTTCCTCTACTGGAAGGGGGATAACTATACTGATATAAATGCTTTTACTTGTAATTATTTTGGTCAAAAAGTCAGACCCTTAGCCAAAATAATTATACCAGTAAATCTTTTCAGCATAGACCAGGCATAAGATTCCAAGGTAGGAAGAAGTATGTGCTTCTTAGCTCTCTTTTCTGAAATTTCATTAAACTAATTAGCTCTGAGTAATCGGAGCAACAAATTTTGTAATAGTAATATCTCAACACTCAACACATTGAGGCCATCCTGTTCTAAACACCTATTTTTACTTCTTCATAATGGTTTCAACAACTTCCCTTTTGGACTAAAACCTCTCTTTAGTAGCCCAAATCTAACTTTTTTTTTTAATATGGAATTTTTTTATATGGAATGAAATTTAAATTTGAGCTTTTTAAATTGTGTGTGGGGGTGGGTGGAGGGGTGGGGGGGGGGAATCTTGTTTAAACAAAAATTAAGGTGGTTTTTGTTGCAGATACCTGAAAGTACATTGATTATTAAAATTAAAGTTGCTCTGGACTGAGTTTTCTATAAGGACACTTGCCTAGAAAATAAATAGAACTTTAGTTCATAATTAAAATTATAAGAAATTTTAAAATAATGGTCTGGTCATGCAAGTACTCAATTTTTGTTAATGTTTTTGAGCACTCTTGTTTGCATCTTAATTCTGTGCATTCAAATATTTTGTTAGTATCATATATATTAGTAAAAATGACATTCCATTTACTGACTGAGCTGTTTTTTGTTGTTAAAGTGTGAGAAAAGAATCTCTCTTATTTTTTTCCAAGAAAGGCATGCTTTCATAACTGTAAAATTTTAATCTGACTTTTTGAAGCTGCTTATAAAAATTCTCCTTTGGGCTGAGATTAATTATGTGAAAAATGAGAAAACCATAAGAAAGAAAAATAGTGATTAGATTGAAAAAACTCTTTAGTCTTTTATAGCAGTGGTGTCCTTCATACAGGTCCTTTCTTCACTAGGAAGACAAGGGGTATGTTTAGCAGCTACATTAACTAACACACGTTAAAAACTTAGCGTCAGTAAATTAAGTTATAGTTTGAAATGTGTTAACTGGTAAAGGTAAGCCTTAGGTTCACCCTATGCTTTAACTTATCAGTTCAACACGTGTTTGTTAATTAGCATGTGTTAATTAACATAACATAAAAATGGCCATACTGGGTCAGACCAAAGGTCCATCTAGCCCAGTATCCTGTCTTCCGACAGTGGCCAATGCCAGATGCCCCAGAGGGAATGAACAGAATGGGTTTAGACCCCATATATTATATGTATAATTGGAATTATGCTTTCCAATGTGCATTATTTTGCATTTATCAACATTGAATTTCATCTGCCATTTTGTTGCCCAGTCACCCGGTTTTGAGAGATCCCTTTGTAGCTCTTCTCTGTCTGCTATGGACTTAACTATGTTGAGCAATTTTGTATCATCTGCAAATTTTGCCACCTCATTCTTTACCCATTTTTCCAGATCATTTATGAATATATTGAATAGGACTGGTCCCAATACAGACCCCTGGGGTACACCACTATTTGCCTCTCTTAATTCTGAAAACTGACCATTTACTCCTATCCTTTGTTTCCTATCTTTTAACCAGTTACCAATCCATCAGAGGACTTTCCCTCTTATCCCATGACAGCTGACTTTGCTATAAAAGCCTTTGGTGAGGGACCTTTCAAAGGCTTTCTGAAAATCTGTATCCACTGGAACCCCCTTGTCCACACGCTTATTGACCCACTCAAAGATTTGTAGTAGATTGGTGAGGCATGATTTCTCTTTACAAAACCTATGTTGACTCTTCTCCAACAAATTATATTCATCTATGGGTACGTCTACACTACGGGACTATTCCGAATTTGCATAAACCGGTTTTGTAAAACAGATTTTATAAAATCGATTGCGCGCGGCCACACTAAGCACATTAATTCGGTGGTGTGCGTCCGCGGTCCGAGGCTAGCGTCGGCTTCTGGAGCGTTGCACTGTGGGTAGCTATTCCCTAGCTATCCCATAGTTCCCGCAGCCTCCCCCGCCCCTTGGAACTTCTGGGTTGAGATCCCAGTGCCTGATGGGGCAAAAATCATTGTCGCGGGTGGTTCTGGGTAAATGTCGTTAGTCACTCCTTCCTCTGGGAAAGCAACGGCAGACAAGCATTTCGCGCCTTTTTCCCCTGGATTGCCCTGGCAGATGCCATAGCATGGCAATCATGGAGCTTGTTTTGCCTTTTGTGACTCTCACCGTATGTGTACTAGATGCCGCTCACAGAGGCGATTCAGCAGCGCTACACAGCAGCATGCTTTTGCTTTTGCATGACAGCAGAGATGGTTACCAGTCATACTGCACCATCCAAACCCTTCCATAAATTGGAACTGGTGAGGATGATTATGGCTACCAGTCCTTTTGTACCATTTGCTGCTGTCATAAGTGCCCCTGGCTGCTCTTAGCCAGGGGCGCAAAAGCCAAAATTGGGAATGACTCCCTGAGTCAATCCCTCCTTTTTGGTATCTAAAAATAGAATCAGTCCTGCCTAGAATATAGGTAAGTGTACTAGATAACCACTGTATCATAGAACCAGAGAGCACAGCTGCTCTGTGTCAGATCCTGCAGAAACTTGATATGTATGCTATTCACAGGGGGTGCTCCTGTAACAACCCCACCTGTTGATTCCGTTCTTCCCCCAGCCTTTCTGGGCTACCGTAGCATTGTCCCCCCACTTGTGTGATGAAGTAATAAAGAATGCAGGAATAAAAAGACATGGTGACTTGTTAGTGAGAAATGAGTGGAAGGCAGCCTCCAGCTGCTATGATAGTCCAGACAGGACAGTAAGCAGTGTGGAGAGAAGCTCAGCATCCCTCTGCTAGTCCAGGGGCAAATGAATCTGTTCTTTACACATGAAGGGTGGGGGCTGATGGAGCTCAGCCCCCTGTTGCTATGATGACGATGGTTACCAGCCATACTGCACCATCCACCATCCACCAGAAAAAATTAGAGCCAGGAGCCCTTGATCGACCTGACGGATGCTAGTCAGCATGGTTACTGCCCCATGTGCCAATAGGCTGATGACGAGGACGGTTACCAGTCCTTTTGTACCATCAGCCACCCATGGCGGGGGGGAGTGAGGATGTTGGTGTTGACGGCTGCAGCATCGTGTCTATCTGCAGCATTCAGTAAAGATAGGGTGACATGTAAAAGAGTCAGAGGATTGTTTTCCCTTTCGCTTCTGGGGGTGGGTGGGGGGGTGAGTAGATTGCCAAGCTATGCCCTGACCCACCGCGGACACTGTGTTTGACCCTAGAAGCATTTGGAGCTCAGCCAAGAATGCAAATACTTTTCGGAGGCTGCAGGAACTGTGGGATAGCTTCAGTCCTCCAGTCCATGAGCGTCCATTTGATTCTTTGGCTTTCCGTTACGCTTGTCACGCTGCAGTGCGCTGAGTCCCTGCTATGGCGTCTGTCTGGAGATTTTTAAAAAAGGATTCTGAATTTCATCTTCTGTAACGGAGCGCTGATAGAACGGATTTGCCTGCCCTTACAGCGATCACATCCGCATGGTCCGTGCTGGAGCTCTTTCTTTATTTTGATTTCGGACTGCATCGCCACCCGTGCTGATCGGAGCTCCACGCTGGGCAAACAGGAAATATTCAAAAGTTCGCGGGGCTTTTCCTGTCTACCTGAGCACTGCATCCGAGTTCAGATTGCGGTCCAGAGTGGTCACTGCTGCACTGTGGGATAGCTCCCGGAGGCCAATACCGTCGATCAGCGTCCACACTAACCCTAATCCGATATGTTAATACCGATACTAGCGTTACTCCTCTCGTTAGGGAGGAGTACAGAAACCGGTTTAAAGAGCCATTAAAATCGATATATGGTGCCTCCTAGTGTGGACGTTCCTAAAACCGGTTTAAACGCCTAGTGTAGACCAGGCTTATGTGTCTGACAATTTTGTTGTTTACTATAGTTTCAACCAGTTTGCCCAATACTGAAGTCAGGCTTACTGGCCTGTAATTGCCGGGATCACCTCTGGAGTCCTTTTTAAAAATTGGCTTCACATTAGCTATTCTCCAGTCATTTGGTACAGAAGTGGATTTAAACCACAAACCACAGTTAGTAGTTCTGCAGTTTCACATTTGAGTTCCTTCAGAAACTCTTGGGTGAATATCATCTGGTCCTGGTGACTTATTACTGTTTAGTTTATCAATTTGTTCCAAAACCTCCTTTAATGACACCTCAATCTGGGACAGTTCCTCAGATCTGTCACCTGAAAAGAATGGCTCAGGTTTGGGAATCTCCCTCACATCATCAGCCATGAAGACTGATGCAGAGAATTCATTTAGTTTCTCTGCAATGGCCTTATCATCCTTGAGTGCTCCTTTAGCACTTCAATCATCCAGTGGCCCCACTGGTCGTTTAGCTGGCTTCCTGCTTCTGATGTACTTTAAAAAAAAATTGCTATTACTTTTTGAGTCTTTGGCTAGCTGTTCAGATTCTTTTTTGGCCTTCCTAATTATATTTTTAACGTTTCATTTGCCAGAGTTTATGCTCCTTTCTATTTCCCTCACTAGGATTTAACTCCCTCTTTTGAAAGGATGCTTTTTTGCCTCTCACTGCTTCTTTTACTTTGTTATTTAGCCATGCTGGCACTTTTTTGGTTCTCTTACTGTGTTTTTTAATCTGGGGTATACATTTAAGTTGAGCCTCTATTATGGTGTCTTTAAAAAGTTTCTATGCAGCTTGGAGGAATTTCACTTTTGGCTCTGTACCTTTTAATTTCTGTTTAACTAACTTCCTCATTTTTGTGTAGTCCCCCTTTCTGAAATTAAATGCTACAGTGTTGGGCTGCTGTGGTGATTTCCCTGCCATAGGTATGTTAAATTTAATTATATTACGGTCACTCTTACCAAGCGGTCCAGCTATATTCACCTCCTGGACCAGATCCTGTGGTCCACTTAGGACTAAATTAAGAATTGCCTCTCCTTTTGTGGGTTCCAGGACTAGTTGCTCCAAAAAGCAGTCATTTAAGGTGTCAAGAAACTTTATCTCTGCATCCCGTCATGAGGTGACATGTACCATTTGAATTCTTGGCTGAGCTCCCAAAGCCTGAAGGGTCAAAAACATTGTCGCGGGTGGTTCAGGGTATATGTCGTCAGCCCCCTCCTCCCTCCCTCTGTGAAAGCAAAGGGAAAAAAATCATTTCTCGCCTTTTTTCAGTGTCACCGTATGCCTACTGGATGCTGCTGGCAGATGCGGTGCTGGAGCGCTACACAGCAGCATCCCCTTTCCTTGCCTTGCGGATGTCAGACATTACAGTATGACTGGTATCTGTCATCGTCATCCCGTGGGTGCTCCTGGCTGGCCTCGGTGAGGTTGGCTGGGGGTGCCTGGGCAAAAATGGGAATGACTCCAGGTCATTCTCTTCTTTAAGTTTTGTCTAATGGAGATTCACTCCTGCCTGGAATATCATGGCAGCTGGAAGCTTCTGCCTCAGGCTGCTCTCCCCAGTCAGCAGCACCGTGCGGTCGTGCCTACCCCTTGCTACCAAGGATCACAATCAGATACTTAGACCTTTACATTTTGCTGCGAATAAAAAAATGTAAGCTGCCGTTTAGAACTGTCCCCCAACATTCATATCCTGGGACTTTTTGTATTTTACCAGTGTCAACCAAAGGCCTACACACAAATGGAGATTCAGTCCTGCCTGTGCTTCTATCCTAGTGCTTGTCACAGATTCCCATTTTCAGCTATAGGCTGAGTAAGTGCAGAATGGTGGTTCACTCTACTTTGCTGTAAGCCAACCGCCCTCTCCTCCCCCCTTTGATCTCTGCTTGCAGAGGCAATAGTCAGTGTTGTTTCTTCTTCATGCATTCTTTATTACTTCATCACACAAATGGGGGGATAACTGCCACGGTAGCCCAAGAGGGGTGGGGGGGGAGGAGGGAAGCAAGGGGTGGGGTTGTTGCAGGGGCACCCCCGAGAGTGGCATGCTGCTCATCATTTCTGCGGGATGTCTGGGGCTCTGTCCCGGAGCGGCCGTTTGCCTCTCTGGTTCTTTAATAGGCTTGCCTGATATTCTAGGCAGGACTGACTCTCCATTAGACAAAACTTAAAGAAGAGAATGACCTGGGGAGTCATTCCCATTTTTGTCCATGTGCCCCCGGCCGACCTCGCCGAGGCCAGCCAGGAGCACCCATGACAGCAGCAGACGGTACAGTATGACTGGTAACCGTCTTTGTCAACTTGCAAAGCAGCAGACGGTACAGTAGGGCTGGTAACCGTCTTTGCTAACTTGCAAAGGCAAGGGGATGCTGCTGTGTAGCGCTGCAGTACCGTGTCTGTCAGCAGCATCCAGTAGACATATGGTGACAGTGAAAAAAGGCTGAACGGGCTCCATGGTTGCCATGCTGTGGCGTCTGCCCGGGCAATTCAGAGAAAAGGGTAAAAAAATGATTCTCTGCCGTTGCTTTCACGGAGGGAGGATTGGCTGATGACATTTACCCATAACCACCCGTGACAAATTTTTGGCCTCATCAAGCATTGGGATCTCAACCCAGAATTCCAATGGGCGGGGAGACTGCGGGAACTATGGGATAGCTACCCACAGTGCAACGCTCTGGAAGTCGACGCTAGCCTCGGTACATGGACGCACACTGCCGAATTAATGTGCTTAGTGTGGCCACGTGCCCTTGACTTTATACAGTCTGTTTCCAAAAATCAGTTCTTCTTCAAGTGATTGCTCATATCCATTCCGGTTAGGTGTGCACGTGCCGCGTGCAAGGTCGTCAGAAGACTTTTACCCTAGCAACACTCGGTGGGTAGGCTAGGTGCCCCCTGGAGTGGCGCCACTATGGCACCGGATATATACCCCAGCTGACCCATCCACCCCTCAGTTCCTTCTTACCGCTCGTGTCGGTCGTTGGAACAGTGGAGCGTGGCTTAGCTGACCTCCCCTTCCCTAGTTTACTCGTAGTTTCTCGTTCGTTATTGTGTACATAGTTATAATTCTTTATAGTCATATTTACTTGTTTAATAGTATAGTTAGTGTAGTAATAGTTAGAGGGGTTCGGGGATTAGCCCCTTCCCCGCACCCGGTGCCGGAGCACATGCCCGGGTCACCGGGTTTCAAGCCGTGCTCGGCCTGCCACAGGCCGATGCCGACAGGAGGTCCGCACAACTCCTGTTTGAAGTGCCTCGGTGAATCGCACTTAACAGCTAAGTGCCCCATTTGCAGAGCTTTCAAGCCATGGACTAAAAAGGAGCGGGACATAAGGCTTAAACAGCTCCTCAGGGAGGCGGCACTCACCCCTCCATCTTTGGCACCGAGCGCTAAACAGGCTTATGATTCCGCCATTTGAGCCATTGGCAACTTGCTCACTGCTATACCTGTCCTGGAAGACAGTTTTCCTAGTAGCCATTACATCGGCCAGGTGGGTCTCCGAACTTCGAGCGCTTACGGTGGACCCACCGTATACTGTCTTTCACAAGGACAAGGTACAGTTGCGACCACATCCGGCTTTCCTCCCTAAGGTGGTATCAGCCTTCCATACCAATCAGGACATCTTCCTTCCGGTCTTCTTCCCGAAGCCTCATTCATCCGCACGGGCGCAGCAGCTACACTCCTTAGAATTCCGTAGGGCGCTCGCTTTTTATATTGATCGGACAAAGCCCTTCCGAAAATCCCCCCATCTCTTCGTTGCAGTGGCTGACCGGGTGAAAGGCCTGCCCATCTCCTCACAGAGGATCTCCTTTTGGGTAACGGCGTGCATATGCACGTGCTATGCTTTGGCTCATGTTCCCTCGGGCCATCTCACCGCCCATTCTACCAGAGCTCAGGCTTCATCAGCCGCCTTCCTGGCCCATGTACCAATCCAGGAAATTTGTCACGCAGCTACCTGGTCATCGGTCCACACCTTTGCTTTGCACTATGCTCTGGTCCAACAATCTAGAGATGATGCAGCCTTTGGCTCGGCGGTTCTGCACTCCGCCACATCTCACTCCGACCCCACCGCCTAGGTAAGGCTTGGGAATCACCTAACTGGAATGGATATGAGCAATCACTCGAAGAAGAAAAGACGGTTACTCACCTTTGTAACCGTTGTTCTTCGAGATGTGTTGCTCATATCCATTCCAAACCCACCTTCCTTCCCCACTGTCAGAGTAGCCGGCAAGAAGGAACTGAGGGGTGGATCGGTCGGCTGGGGTATATATCCGGTGCCATAGTGGCGCCACTCCAGGGGGCGACCCAGCCGACCCACCGAGTGTTGCTAGGGTAAAATTCTTCCGACGAACGTGCACGCAGCGCGCACACCTAACTGGAATGGATATGAGCAACACATCTCGAAGAACAACAGTTACAAAGGTGAGTGTCTTTTTTAGTCCAAATTAACAGAGAAAAGAAAAATACAATACAGTAGAACCCCGTTTATCCAAGCCTCCATTATCTGGCTCTCTGTACTAACTGGCTGGGGCTTTCAGCCCTGGGTAGTGGGACTCGGGCTGTCAACCCCGGGTGACGGGGCTCAGGGCTGTAGCTCTTTGCCTATTCTTCGGATTATCTGAATTTTTATCTAATCTGGCACTGGTCCCAATTAGATTGGATAAAGGGGGTTGCATGGTAGTAATTTTACTGTTGCATCATGTACATCTCGCTACTATGGCTATGTACAGAGGTCTCAAACTAAAGAGAAGCATCTTCTACTTAGAATTTGACTTGAATGTTATCCTTCTTCTGGCTGTAAAAGAAAATATAAGAAGGGAGAGCATCCTTATAGGAAACTGTTTTTAATAATTATCACTTTATGAAAGGTTCTTTGAATCTGAGACTTCAAGGCCATAAGCAGGGTGCCATGTTGTTGGATGTTCACAGAAACTAAACTTCCTTCTCTAAGACTTGGCAGTTTTTAGTATAATCAAATTTTAGATCTTTCTTGAAACAGCTTACCTGATAAAAGTACAGTAACTCCCCACTTAACATCCTCTCGCTTAACGTTGTTTCGATGTTACATTCCTGCCCCATTACAGAACATGCTTGTTTACAGTTGTGCAATGCTCCACTATAACGTCATTTGGCCGCCTGCTTTGTCCACAGCTGGCAGCCCATCAGTTCCCCTATGCCTCTCCCCCAGTGCCTCCTGCCTGCAGCAATCAGCTGATTTGCAGTGTTCAGGAGGGAGGGGGGAGGCTGCGCACCGCGTTCTCGCTCCTCCCCCCAGCCTCCTGAATGCTGCAAGACAGCTGATTGCCGCGGGCAGGAGATGGGAGCAGGGGGAAGGCGCAGATCCGCGGGATCTGCCAGCGGGTGGGAGGCGCTGGGTGGGAGGTGCGGGGGCATAGGGGAGCTGATGGGAGAGGGGGATGTCAGCCTGTTTAATATCTGTATTAAATTGCTTGTTTAAAATGTATATAATGCCTTTTGTCTGGCAAAAAATTTTTTTTCCCTGGAACCTAACCCCCCATTTACATTAATTCTTATGGGGAAATTGGATTCGCCTAACATAGTTTCGTTTAAAGTCACATTTTTCAGGAACATAACTACAGTGTTAAGTGAGGTGTTACTGTACTACTTATGATCTAGCAAACTTTCTCTTTTGGAAGATAGAAAAAAGAGAAGATATATTTTTCATAGAAATTACTGGGTCATTACATTCAACCTGCAGTTTTCTTATTATAAGTGAAGAACAGCATATTTAGCAATGCTGTATATATCTTAGCATGCTTTATTCCTGTTATTCTTGTTAAACTTGTATCTTATGTATGTTGCAAAAGGCAAAGGCTCTGGTGCATCTGTTGCTTTCCTCGGAAGGAAGGGGAAGGAGCAGGTGTGTCCAAATGGAGATGAAGAGATGAGTGTCCAGTGGCTTCCTGTGCACCCAGGAATGTGGTGTGCTGCATAAGGAGTGTCCTTTAAAGTGGTAGAAGAGTGGTGCGGACCTGAGGTTCCTCTCTTGGTGAGGAGCAAACAAAAACTAATCTAAAGTAAATTAGATGTGCCTTTTTTGGTGGGCTGAGAGTGGAGCAATGATGAGAGTGAGGAACTGGTATTTTTCATCCTTGGGTGAGTAGATAATATTGGGGAAACTTTTCAGACCATATTCACTACGTTCTGCTGAAATGTTAGCATGTACCCTCTAAACACGTTTGCCACTTACCTTTTTTTAAAAAAAATTTCCCAAAAAATGTTCAAATTTTAAAGCCCAGCTGATTTTATTGTGGCCATACATGTTTATATAGATAACTCGTATATAGTTTATGTTCATATGTATGTGTGCCTAAAGATTTTTCTAGTAGGCACTTGCTGAAAAGCAAAAAAAATAAAATAAAAAAAAAGTAAATATGAAGAAAAAAGTGTCATTTCTAGTGAAAGATACCTCTGTTTAAAAAGATATGGAGAAAAAATGTTTTGCACTAAACCTGGAAATAGTGTAGCAGCTCTTAAATAGCAAATAGCACAGTTTTGTTGAAATGAAACACTCTAGTTCTGTAGAGCTAGGGGCATTTCTATAGATGGAGTTTTTCAGGAAAAGTTTTTCAGATTCATACCCTACCTTCATCTGAATTAACTTTCAAGTGTAGACAAGCACTTAGTTACTTTGTGTGCTCCATTGCTCCATATATGCACACAGATGTTTGGCGTGAATGTTGAAAGTAGCATGCAAAGATTTAGGTGAGTTACAGAACTTGTTTTGACCTCAATGGAAGACATAGTTAAATCTGTACACTATCTTGAAAATTTGTCATTATTTACTATTGAGTAGATGTTCTTTATTATCAGATCAAAGCATTTTGGGCTATTTTAGACAATTTGGACAATTAGGGCAGAATTTTGACCTTTGTGTGAATTTTGAATGAGTTTGTTGCCCTGGGATCAAGAGTGGCATAATGTTGAACTTTTATATCACTCTTGGCTAACAGTAGTTATTTAAAAATAAATGGAAGATCAGTTCTAGCTAAACCCACACCGTTCTACTTATCTGCGTGCTGTCATCATCCAGTAATAAACTTGTAATATGTAGGGGCATGGCTGATGTGCAGGTTTTTTCCAGTCAGCTTTAACATCCAAAATAGGTATGTATTAATGCAAATTCTCATTGTAATTAAAAATCTTATAAACTTTGTCATACAAATTTTTGTAAATGCAGTACAACCCAGGTATAATGTCACCACTGGTTCTGCTGGTGGGCTTTTACATGGTGGAATTGCTCCGTTATACTTCATGAGCTAAACATTTGTGTGTTCTTGCTAATGCTGATTACCAGGCATACCACACTGGGCTTGCTCTGACATTTAACACTAGATATTTCTGATATCATTATAGAGCTTGGAAAATGTACTGTTAAAAATTACTTTTATAGCCCACTTTACAAACAAAATAGAAACACTACAAGTGTCTCAAAGTTGCTGATCGATTAGTTTTCCCTATGTTTTAATAGCTATTTGTAATTATTAAGTTTGTCAGCACTTCCATGGTAAATCTATGCTTTTAGTCTTTGGGATGTAGGTTTGGTCTGAAGGAAACTTGCTAGCAAAATTTCTTGAAGTATGGGCTTTAAGTGTGTGAATATATAGTTTTCATTCAGCACTTAAAAAGAATGGGGTGTGTGTGTGTCTAGGGAGGGAGGGAGGAAAGAGAAATGTTTCGGGGAACAATATATTATTGAACATAATCTCATTGTATTAGTATGTTCTTGTGTTAGTGGCAAGTGTTGCAGAACTTGCATTTCGTGGCTTTTTCCCCTTTCATCTTCTGTCAGTAATTTGGCATAAGGTTAATGCATCTTTTTAAAGACACTGACTTTGTTTCTGCTTTGGAGTTGACCCAAAATGTTTTATTTTTGTTGGGCTTTTTGTTTGTTTTGATCAACTCTAGCTGCAACAAGGACTGATTGTTTAAATTGTGTTAAGTTTAGGTTTTGTTTACTTCAAATTAGTGCCATAGAATAGCTGCAGAAGTAGTTTTAGGGAATTACAGTATTGTAGGGACACAAGTATTGTAAGAATTGTTACAGTGCTTATGCTGAACTCTTAAGAGTTTTCTCAATACTACAGCAGATCAAGAATTTAAGTCTGGAAAAAGTGTACTGTATTCTGAGTGTCTCAAATATAGTTTGATATAATTGTACATGTCCTTCTAATCAAGATGTATCCATAATTTATTGTATGTCAAAACACAAATGTCTTTTTATTTTTTGTAAAATTACATTTCTGTTAGATTCACACCCTACTAACAAATTATGGTTGTAAAGCAGGGATGATATAAGATCTTGCTGTATCTGTGGGCAGTTCAGATCATGTCTGGATCCTATTAATGAATTCTGATCAGTTAACACAGCCTGGATCTGATTCTTATGTAAATGTGGGATATTTAGCATCGCTTTTTTTTAAGAGGTTACAAATTTTTAGTGTGGACTATTTTTACTCTCCATTGAATATAGTATTACTTTGGAAGGTGGAAAAGGAAATATTCTTCCATAGCATTTTGTCTGTTCCCATTTGAGAAGCATTGAGATTTCCTATTTTGATTAGAGCTGAAGCTAGTGTGCTAATGTGACTAACTCTTCATAGAGTTTTTTGCAAAACATGTTTGTGTAGCAGCATCAAAGATTAATGTGAGCATAGCTGTGGGATGAAATCTGCAGTAATTAATTAACTACGCAAGGGCCCTGAAAAAATTGTGTGAAGATGGTCTCTAACAAATAGAAGAATTAAATTTGTTTGACACTTTTTATAGGGATCCTTTTAAAGTGCTTGTTTAGAATGGTTGTATGTGGAAGTGGTCCTCAGAATTCCATTGTATTGGTTAAATGTTGGTGGTAAACTAGCAGTTGGAGCACAAAAACATTGTTACAGTGATCATAACACACTGACTGATTAAGGATGGCTCTTTTCAAGTATCTAATTAGAATCCCAGGGTTTCCTACCAAAGATTTTAGCGGTGATTGGGGCATAGAAAGTCATCAAATGGTCTCTGAGCTTCAAAATGTGGACTTTTAAAATAGTACATTCTGAAACAGTTCATTTCCTTTTGTTTCACAATCTTAACCATAGTGTTCAATATGATTATACAAATTGTCTTTGTCAAAGATAAATGAACAGGAAAATATTAAATACAAATTGTCAGCCAAAGAAACAGATGAATATTAATGTAGAACTAAGCAGTTTTTGTCTGGATATAACAATCCTTAGGGAAGATGGTGCCCATTAGGTTGTCAAGAGACAGAGAAGCAGGTAAATAGAGGCAGTAGTCATCCTTGCTAAGGGCAGTCTGTGTCTTCATTGAGAACAAATGAGAGTTGGCAGGTATTTTGAGAAGGCCAACTTTACTAAGGGCAGCTTGAGTCAAATCTTTTCAGAATCATAGGAGGTGGCAGCAATTTTAAGAGGGTGATTGAAGTTTCTTTGAAGGAAACCACTATTCTTCAATCTCTGCTGAAGGAGAAACTTTCATTTATGAAGATTAATGGAAAATATTATCCTTAGTTTATTAAAAGAAAGTGTAAGGAATTTATCAGATCTGTTCAACAGTTACCTCATTGCCATTTCTGTGTAAATAATTCCTGATTTGAGATGATTTTGGATGATGAAAGATCTGACACAGAGTGCTAAATTTTTATAGCATGTGTTTAAAATTAATTGTAACATAAATAATTAACAGATTTACTTGTAAAGTCTTAAAATTCATTAAATACTTAAATACACAGAGTAGTTATTTTGGGAAAGATGTGTTGTATTCTTCCATACAGAAGTGATTGAATTCCTTCTTTTGAAGTGAAAACTCAGCCTCTGCTATGGCGCTGCAGCTGGTGTCACCATCATATCTGTTTTAAGTTCTAAATAGGAATATTTGTAAATAGAAGAGAGGCATAAAATCTGTTGCATTTCTTAGTTTGGAAACTACATGTTGGCTCAAAAAAATTATATCTTAATATCAATTATCCTAATGTTTGTCTATTGTGATAACTTTTGAATTCCACATCTGATCAACTCCAAAAATCAGGAAATGTTCTAGACATCAGTGGACAGAATAGTGTTAATTTTGGTGAGATTTGGAAAATTGGAAGGGGGAAATGGTCACATGGAGTCCCTTGCATCTGGTTAGCAGACCCAGCAGCTTCCACCAGCTCTGTAATTATCTATAGATCAAAGAACCGGTAGCTATTAATGCTTTACAGCATAACTTTGCCCATCCTCCCAATATAGTTTAAAATGTTAACATCTTAAATGACTTGTCTTCCAGACAAAAAGAAGAAATAAGAATAGTGAAAAGAGAAGGGTGTTCACAGAGATCCTGAAATGGGAAAAAAGAGGGGTGGAGGTTTGCAGGAGTCTCTGAAATAGACAGGAATGGGGGAGTGGCACACAGACAGTTTATGGGGGGAAATGGAGGGATGCAGAGAGCCCAGGGTGTTATGCAGAGAGCTCAGCTGATAGAAACAACAAAGTGTGCGGCCCTTTAGTATTTCACCTGTAAATAATGTAGGTGTATATCTTTCCATAGGTGGTGGTTTTGTTTTAAAAAAAAAAATTTTTTTTGAAACACAAGTATACATTTTATTCCTGCTCCTTTCTGGGATGAAAGACAAATTTGAATGGAATGTGTAATTTTGGTTAAACTCTTTTAATAAATGATTCTGTGAAACATACATCGTACAGTATCTAAGTATGCCATTATGAGAAATTGGAAATTAACCTACATAGCTCCAAGAAAATTTGTCTTGGGAAGTGTGAAGTTGGGAAGGAGGTGACAAATAGCCAGTAGCTCCTGCACCTAAATGTTGTCTGAGAGCAGGGGTTCCTGCAACAAAGTTTTTGGTGGCCTCAAAAGTACGGCCACCAACTCTTGCTGGTGGTTGGTATGACAGTTTTTCCAAAAAACGTATCTTGCTTTAGAAAAAACAAATAAATATGCACATTGTCCTGTCCAAATCATTGTAATTTATTTATGTACAGGTTTTTTGCAGTCTCAGTAACAACAACAATGTACAGTTGTCTCTATTCTTTACTAATGTATTTACTACTCTAAACAGAATATAAACAGTAATAAGGTGTTTTTCATATTCTTGTCTTTTTGTTGTTCCTTTTTGCTTTTTTGTTTTCTGTTTGTTTTTTAATAGAATTGCTACTTAGTAAGTCTGTTTCTGTGAAAAGTGATATATGTATGTTAATATCACTTTTCCCAGCAGCAGACTTGTTAGCTAGCTGGGAGGAGTGAAAAGTGGTATTAACAAACATACAAATATCCCTTTTCACAGCAGACTTACTCAGCCCTGGCAAGCCGGGGGACAAATTAAGCCTTGGATGGGGAGGCGGGTAGGGAGGCATTGGGGGCCAGGATGATGGGGTGGATGGGTCATGGGGTGGGGGAGGCAGCAGGGGCCAGAGGCAATGAGGGAGATGGTGAGCCTGAAGCCCAGTGGCTGGAGCCTGCCACCACATGGCCAAAGCTTGCTGCCTGCCACCCCAGGGCCGAAGCCAGAAGCCTGAGCCCCATTGCCCATGAGAAGGTGGAGAACGGACACCAGCTGTCTTCTCCCCCAGCATTTGTGGCTCCGGGGGGGGGGGGGGGGGTGTTTTTTTCCAACCTGTACTTGCAGACCCAGAGAAAGGGCAAATGCTTGGCCTCCCAATCAGCGCCCAGTTGGCTGTGGCTGCAAGAAAAGCCTCTGGTGGTCACATTTGAGAAACACTGAAGTCTGTGGAAAAAATGCTTTTTAACAAGACTTCCTTAAATGTTAATAATGAGGATATTTATTTTTTTTAAAGAAGGTCAATAAGCTATTTTTGAGAGGTCTTGCTGTATTCCAGTGAAGGTGGTGATTGCTTTAAACAGAACAATACACTTTCAAGTGATATATTAAGCATAATCAAGTTAAAATTTCTGAGTTTTTTTCTTCTCTTGTTTAAGGTATTCAGACTAAATAGCTATTTAGAGAGTCACTGTCAACTTTAAATCTAGTAAATTAAAAAAATTAAAAGTAATTTCAGATACTCTGCATACTCCTGAATACCGTTGTCTATGTTAGTGGCTTTATAAATACTACTCTTGGGAACTGTAATGCTGCATAAAGTTATATTTTAAATTAAATAAAACTAATTGCAACATAGCTATCTGAAATGGATTGTTTTTAGAAATCTGTTCTAAAAATTGAATATTTTTTGGGAAGGTGTGTGTCAAACATAACTTACTCATAACTGTTTTTCTCTGTTTATTTTTAAGACGAGCAAAAATCAAATTAAAGTAGATCTTGTAGATGAGAATTTTACAGAATTAAGAGGAGAAATAGCAGGACCTCCGGACACACCATATGAAGGCAAGTAATATTTTTGTATATGAAATCATTGTGCACTTAAAATAATGTGTCTTGGGTTGCTTTGTTTATAAAGTTAATTTACAAAATAAAAAGGAATAAAGAGCTACATATTTTGAAATGATTTAATTTACGTGGTTTTAAATAAAATATTTAAATTTAAACTTTGAAAAAGTATCAGTTATTTTTTCATGTGATTATATATAAATTTATTTAGTCTGTAGCATAACAGACTTTACCATGCAACTTGCAAGGACTAAGTTGCAGTTTGGACTGTGCAACAGAATTGTAAAAGGTATAGTAAGAAGGATGTTTAGTTCCATGATGCAAGATACAGTTATCATGCTTGGTAGGGATATGTAAGTTTGTAACTGTCTCTGGGATCTGGAAGCAAATATGTATTCTAGGCCTGGAGAAACCTAGAGTACAGAATAGAGTAATTGTCCAACATGGGTTACGAAGAGCTGTTGTAGAGACTATATGTGGTTTTTTTAAAGGTATTTTACATTTTTTTCAACTTCTCAGGAGAGGCACCTCTCCATTAGAAGAAATTTGGAGGTCTACCTGTTTCCATAGATCCCTCTATTTAATTTTCCATTGGGGGATCTTCAGTACTAGACTGGGTGTTTACAATTATCCTGAAAATCATATAGCCTATTCTCTATTTTCTCTGTGGTATGAATCACAACCAAGTATATAGTTTATCAGACCTTAAAAAAAAAAAGAGATTTTGTTCCAGATATAACTGACAGTGCATTTCACCTAGGAATCCCAAATTGCTCAATTATCTTTACATTTGTAACGTGTGTGTATTATTCAGGTGGAGCTGGCAGTCACTCTTAAAGTTAGGGTTTGCTTGACATTTGTCAAAAGACCCTGTTTTCAGTAGCTTTGCTGAACTTTAACTGTATGTGCCAAAATTTTCTATGCCGATTGTCTGTCTCAGGCTAAACTCTGGAAAAGTTTCAGCAAAAGCAGTTCAGCTGTTTCCAAAAAAGCAAGGTTATGGGAAAGTAAGCCCTTTTGCCAATGTTAAAAACTTCTTACAAACCTTCATTGAGAAGCTCTGGTACCACCAAGATTTGAAGCGGGGACTTGAAATTTGATAGGGTTGTCATTCTGGAGTCAGACATATGCTTTTTATCGTCTCTGTGAAAATCTTCCCAAATTTATAAGTTTCTGAAAATTGCTGTTCATACATGCTCAGTAGAGATTTGTTAGAGGCTTGCAGCAAAAGTCTCAGAATAATCTCTCTCTGAGCATGCTTTAATCCAGTATTTAGGAGGCTTTCCCTGTTCTTGCTTCTCCTTGTTGGTGGGTGCTGCTTTGGCACCAGACTGTAACTGGAAGCAGGAGTAACCTAAGTCCCAAGATTCCTCTGCTCCCAAGCAAATAGCTGTGAAACCCACTAGTGAAATGTCTCACCCCCCCTGCAGTGGTTGGTCCACAGAGGATAATAGCCTGTTTTTGCTACCAGTTACGCTGTTAGCTGAAGTTGTACAAGTGTCTGTGCTATGGATCTAAAGGTTCTAGCGCTGTCAGTGACTCACATGCGGGTCAATATCATTTCACTTAATAGAATTTTTTTTCCCCAAAACTTAAGATTTTTGTTATGTTAAAAGAATGTTAAGTTAGGAAAGGGCAGAATGAAGGTTGCTTGTACAGCACATAATTCATCCTCCTTGTGTGTATGCACGGTGAGTGTTTAATAACATAATATACTTTTTTTCCCCTACAAGACCCTACCATATCAGTATACAGAATGGATGGTGCTCAGTAAATCCATCAGGGTTGTTTTGTGATTGAGGCTGTGGCCTATAGGACCCATTTGTTCTAGAATTTAGAAGTTTTGTAGCGACTGAGGCAAAGGACTGCAGGAAGAGAGGGGATATCTCATAGTTAAAACAGCTGAATACCAACCTGGAGAATTGGATTCTTTGCCACAGAGTTCCTATGTGATGCTGGGCAAGCCACTTAAACCAAACTTTTCACAGTTGACTACTATTTGTGTATCCCTCACTTTCTGGATGCCCAAATTGATACTTTGGGCGTGATTTGTAGGCAGGCAAAGCACTTGCAGCTGAAACCAAAGTCAGCAGTATAAAAATGTTGTAAAAATGCTGAGTACACCTCTACCCTGATATAACGCGACCCGATATAACACGAATTCTGATATAACGTGGTAAGGCAGTGCTCCGGGGGGGTAGGGGTGTGCACCCCGGTAGATCAAAGCAAGTTCGATATAATGCGGTTTCACCTATTACGCGGTAAGATTTTTTGGCTCCTGAGAACAGCGTTATATCGGGGTAGAGGTGTACTCTGAAAAATCATGCCGTTGGTGTCTGAAACTGGGCATCCAAAATTACAGGGCCCATATGATGATTTTGGGCGTAATCTCTGTGTCTCTGTTCCCAGTCTGTAAAATGGTGATAATGCTCCCCTATCTCATCTGGATATTGTGACGACAAACTTATTAGTGCTTGTGAAGCACGTGGATACCAGGATGAGGGCACTATAGAAACACCAGGAGGAAATCAGTAATTCTGTATTTAGTGCAAGATTTGGATGATGTGAGGTATATAAGGCATGGACACATTGAGTTTAAAAAATATTGAATAGCTACTTTATTCAGTGAGCACCATCCTTTTCTGGTCACTGAATGAGGCAGGAATTATGTCAATTGAAAAAATAGCACGATCATGTAGCTGGATTGTATTATAGTGTGTACTTATAAGGCGGTCATATTAAGATTACATGAGCAACCTTAATTCTGGCATTTCCTAACTTTTCAATGCTTGAGTTTTTCAAACTGAATGTTCTTTTAACATAGTTTTATGCATTTATTAAGATTATGTATATAGATATATAGGTCTGTAGATGGATATAGACAAAACAGTAACACTGCACAACTGTTCAGGGTAAACTGACGAATATCCAGTTGAAGCTGCAGGGGAATATCAGGGTTAACCTTAAGGAGAAGTGCTATATTACTTTTTTTTTTAAATAACCACAAATGGTAAGGACCTTGGTTTTATGTTTCTGAAAATGGTAAATTCCTATAGAAAAGTGCTCCATAGGCGATATTGGTGTATTAGTTTAATACTGGATCCAAAGGAAGCTTGCCATCTAATGAATTGCCAACACACTTACTTCATCATCTTCTTTTTTTTTTAAGGTTTCCCACCCAAATATTGACCAGTTTCAACTGTACTTAGCTTGCATAATGTTTAAAAGATCACAGCCTGAATTGGTACAGCTTCCAGTCACTTTACAAAAAAGTAGATAGCAAGAATTCTGGAAATCCAGATTAATGGCTGGTGTGTTCTGCTTTTCCGTAGATGACACTCTAAAAATGTTCTAAAGTGGTAGTCTGAAAGCAGGTGTATTAATGTTTTGTTTATTTTTTTTTAAACTTCTTTAATGACAGACTGGTGAACCACAATAATAGTAATTTCATTTCTTAGTGTATGTATTTGGTTCATATCAGGTGAGTACAGTAAATCTAGTAACATTAGACTTGAGGTTTGGTCTGTACGTTAAGTGTAGGACTTCCTCATATTTGTGTACGGTAACTCCTCACTTAAAGTCGTCCCAGTTAACGTTGTTTCGTTGCTGATCAATTAGGGAACATGCTCGTTTAAAGTTGCGCAATGCTCCCTTATAATGTTGTTTGGCAGCTGCCTGCTTTGTCCACTGCTTGCAGAAAGAGCAGCCTGTGGGGGCTTGGAACCAGGGTGGACTAGCAGCTCTCCTATCAGCTCCCTGCTCTCCTAAGTTCCCTGTGCTGCAGCTGCCCAGCAGGCTATCAGTTACCAGCAGTTCAGCTGTCCCTCCCCCCAATGCCATGTGCTGCTCCTGCCCCCTTGCCTTGGAGCTGCTTCCTGGAGCCTCCTGCTTGCTGTGCATTGCGGGGGGGGAAGAAAGAGGGGGCTAATGTCAGGGTGTCCCCCTGCTCCTTCCCCCTGCTTACCCCATTCCTATAGAGCGGGGTGGGGTGGGGGCACACGACAGGGCTCAGTACAAAGGGAACTTGCTGGCAGCAGCTGCTGTCTCAACTTGTTTTGCTTAAAGTCTCATTTTTCAGGAACATAACTACAACGTTAATCGAGGAGTTACTGTAATAGAAAAAGCAAAGCTTTTGAATATTGCTTTAAGAACGTATCAAACACTTTCAGCAGAAATATTGAGGTACATACAGAAGTTACATTTATATTACAATCTACTGCATTCCAAGACAGATGTAACAATAATAATTAGTGAGCAATTAAAGTTAACCTTTTATCTAGATAAATTTGTATAAAAGTCAATTTAGTTTGTAAGCGCTTTGGAGCAGGGATCTGTAATTTATTTTTGTCTGTAAATGCCATGCATGTCCAAGGTGATATATGAATAGTAATTAGTTTATTGTCCCCTAATGGCTTAGGTATTGGGGTTATAAACTTCAGGTGGATCCTTTATTTGTATGGCAGACTAGAACGTGTTACCCAAAATTGTGATAGTCCCTGTCCTTGAAGGGAATGAAATCTTGCCTTTAAATTACGTTTGCAACGTCTGCTGTAATATCTGTATATTGATTTGAAATCCAGACAAAATGGTATGGAGCAGCAAAAATCTTAAGAGCATTTTTGGATGTTGAAATCCAGCAGCAGTCTTCTTAACAGTCCTACAGAGGGAACTTTGCACTACCTTCTCAGATTGCTTTGCTTGAAAATCAGCCCCTATTTTTTTTTTGGTCTTGCCTGTGTCTGCCTACTCCCTTCATTTGTATTTTGAGTTCATGTTGTGAGACGCAAATCAAACTTACTGTGCTGGAATCATTGGCCGACTTTGCCTCGCAGCCTGTGGTCAACAGGTACAGAGACACAAGAGTAATTTGGCAAGCATTTCCACCCTCCACCTCGACTTATTTTAGTATTTTAGCCAATGTGGCTTTGGTTTGTACTTTATCTTATTGCTCTTTATATAGTGTGTGACCTGTTGCCTTTCCAGTCTGCCTTACAAACATAGTGTATGTACTATTTTGAGTTCAAACTCACCAGTTTCTGAAGTTTTTTTTAAAAAATTCACAAAAAATAAAGAAAAATATGCCGTAAGTTCATTTTAAACCTCTCCACTTTAAACCTCTACGCCTATTCCTTAGATCCTCTTTCCAAAGAGCCACTCCTACTCCCTTATATTCATGCGGATAATGACTCAGCAGAACCCTTAGTCTTTGCCAGCAAGATCTACACCCACTAACAGATTGGGGTGTTTCAGACAAACTTCCGTCCAGCACCATTGTGCTAGGTGCTTTACCAAAACATAAAGCATTTATCCTTTCTCCAAAGAGTTAACAGTCAACACTTTCTTATTGTTGTTTTCAGTTTTTAAATACTTTGTTTCCTTGTCATAGCCTAATTTGCCAACTCGTTTCTTTTGCTCTTTAGTTTGTAACAATCAATTAATTTTTGTCTGCCAGTTTGTAAGCCCTTTCCCGGTGTTTATGTGTTTCACGCCCTTTCCCATTTTCAACATTTGTCTCACTTTCTGTATTTTTAAAAATAAGTACTAATTATGCCAGTAAAGTGTTAGGAATAGTGTGGTACCATCTCTGTTCTGTAGGAGGAAGGCATTGCAGAGTTATGCCTAAAATCCCGACTACGTTGTCTTCCATTTTTGTTTGAATTATAGCTGGTGACTTAAATATAGGGTTTTTTATTGAATTCAGATCGGTGAAAAAAAATTTAGTTGAAATCTTACAGTCCTCTTCTGCAGGTGTGAGTAAAAAATATACATGTAAATTTCTTAATGATGACAATACTAGAAATATGGGCTTTTATTCCAATTTTCTATTACATATAAAGTAATTCCAGTTAGTGAACTTAATATGTTTGCTTCAGTGCGTTTCTATAGTTGGAAAGGCACTGTGCAGAAAGTGCCAAAAAATCGACAGTAACTTCTTTGAGAATGGAGAATTTTACACTTAATAATATAAGAAACAGGCAGATGGACTCTGTAGTTTCTCCTTATTAGTAATGTAGTTTTCCCACAGGAAAAAAGACAGTGCATAGAATAATTGATTTAGACTCTGATCCTGCAATTTACTCCGTCCAAGCAAACCCCTGTCCCTATATAGAAGCAAGTCTCTGCTTGTGCAGATAATTTTCAGGATCAGGGCCACATAGACTACTTCTGAACTCTCATTGGGAAGGAATTATAGCTAGAATATATAAAATCTTACAAAGTAAACTGGTAAGGATAAATGGGAGGAAAAGCTTTTGACTTCCAAATAGAAGAACAAGAATGGAATGAGAGAATAATGTATACAAGGAACAGTGCTGTGGCCTGCAACTTGATTGAAACTCTATATAAATTGTTATATAGATTCTGTTGATCTCTTGCAGTGCTGTGGTCCATGAAATTACTTCCAGGCAAGCAGTGCTGGAGAAATAGCAAATAGAAAGAGAATGTAGATAAGTTGGTATTGTCTGAAAATACAGAAATATTGCAGAGGATTATAAATATTACTAACTATCTTTAGAATAAGAAATGCTTAACTCCCCCAAAGGAGGTATTATTAGGAATAGGTAGTATAATACTGAAATAGTGAATGCTTGTAGAAATGTTTCTAGCAGGGTACCATATTATAGCAAAAGCTTGGCTGTCTAAGGCCTGGTCTACACTACAAAGTTAGGTCTGCCTTGCATTGACCTAGTTATGCATGTGTCTATAGTGAAATGTGTCTCCCACTGATATAAGTGCCCCATTATGCCAACATACTAACACCACCTCTCCGAGTAGTGTACAACCATGGTTGACATATGGAGGTCAATGTAGTGCGAGTGTCAGCCGTAACAGTTTTTCAGCAGCTGTTTCTCAATAACAGACACTGACCTCTAGTCATAATTGTGAGTTTCACTGCTCAGGCATCACGTAGACCAGTCGCCCCCTCCTTTAAAACATCTGCAGATTTTTGAAATGCCTTTTCCTGAATGCCCAGCTGAGCTACCATACTTAACAGCAATCCATTGTTGCGTGCAAATGTCCAGCTGTGTGGCTACATGAATCAAATGTGCTCCTGCCTGGAGTAGACAGGAGAAATTGGATCTCTTGGGCCTGTGGGGAGAAGATGCTGTGCAACTCTTAACCAGCTGTGGAAATATTTATAGAATCATAGAATATAATGGTTGGAAGAGACCTCAGGAGGTCATCTAGTCCAGCCCCCTGCTCAAAGCAGGACCAATCCCCAACTAAACCATCAAGCCTGACCTTAAAAACACCTAAGGAAGGAGATTCCACCACCTCCCTAGGTAACCCATTCTAGTGCTTCACCACCCTCCTAGTGAAAAAGTTTTTCCTAATATCCAACCTAAACCTCCCCCACTGCAACTTGAGACCTTTACTCCTTGTTCTGTCATCTGGTACCACTGAGAACAGTCTAGATCCATCCTCTTTGGAACCCCCTTTCAGGTAGTTGAAAGCAGCTATCAAAACCCCCCTCATTCTTCTCTTCTGCAGACTAAACAATCCCAGTTTCCCTCAGCCTCTCTTCATAAGACGTGCTCCAGCCTCCTAATAATTTTTGTTGCCCTTCGCTGGACTCTTTCCAATTTTTCCAGATCCTTCTTGTAGTGTGGGACCCAAAACTGGACACACTACTCCAGATGAGGCCTCACCAATGCCGAATAGAGGGGAATGATCACGTTCCTCGATCTGCTGGCAATGCCCCTACTTATACAGCCCAAAATGCTGTTAGCTTTTTTTTGGCAACAAGGGCACACTGTTGACTCATATCCAGCTTCTTGTTCACTGTAACCCATAGGTCCTTTTCTGCAGAATTGCTGTCTAGCCACTTGGTCGCTAGTCTGTAGCAGTGCATGGGATTCTTCCATTCTAAGAATCCCACTCTGCACTTGTCCATGCTGCCTATTGCTCCACTGCAGTTTGGGAACCCCAGAGCTTCAAATCCATACACTACGTCCTGCACATTGCCAGCAGTCACAGTCCTGTGTAGCAGGAGACAATTAATGGCCCTGCACATTTCCATGACAACAGTCTCCACTGTGGCTTTTCCAACTCCAGAATGACTTCCCATTGACTGGTAGCAATCAGGTATGGCAGGTTTCCAAAATGTGACCGCCATTCGCTTCTCCACTGTCAGTGCAGCTCTATTTGGTGTCCCTGTGCTTGATGTCTGGGGCAAGCTTGGCACACAGATCCAGCCACTGCTCATCATCCACAGCCTGCATTACATTGTGACCCCCAAGTCATTATTAGTTTCTTGGGGACCAGAAGGGGCACTCCACCATCTGCAGCTGCTCCATGAATGCCACCAACAACCTTGAATTGGTTCTCGCTATGTCCCACAGCAAACTGACCGCCTGGAAACCGTCATGTTCTCTATAGGTGGTTCTTGCGGCTCTGCAAATGCTGGAGGATCGTGCATCCTATGGTTGCCATGCTCATGATAATAGTGCAGAGCTGTGTAGGCTCATATGCTGCTGTCAGAGATGGCAGATAGGGACAGGGAAATTAGGCACAAAAATTATGGCACAGAGATATTATGGGATGGAGAACATTGACTTGTGGGAAGTTGAGCCGTTGTTCCAAGTCGTCACTGCGATATTTGTTCTTGCCCCACCATGCATTGCACAACTACCCAAAAGACAGTGTGCTGAACAATGCAGGTTGCACACTGGGATACCTACCCAGGGTGCACTACACTGCATCGACACAAGCATTCCTGGTAAGCATGTGCTGCATCGATGCAAGGTGATAAGTCTGCAAGCGCACAAGCGATATTCTAACTGTGGCGGCTGTATGTCAATGTAACTTGTCTACTTGTAGTGTAAACGTGGCCTTTGACTCCCCTTATTATGTGTCCCAATCATGCAAACACATGCTAGTAGCCCTGTTGAGTTCATTGGGATTACTCATGCATAAGTATTTGCAGAATCGGAGCCATAGTAAATGGTTAAGTAGTATATAGCACGTGATGAATTGAAGTGTTGGAAGTTCTTCAGTATGCTTTGAAAAGAATAACTTGAAAGCTTTGTGGACTCCTTTCTTAAGTTACACAGTAGAACATCCTCAAGCTTTAAATAATTTAAACTTAAATTGAACTAATTTTGATTTAGTATTTTGAAGAGAGAGAACTGAGGGTGTTAAGTGTCAGAGTGAAATGGATAATTCTTTAGTGTGTGTTTCATATTAATACTGGACACCATAACATCGGATACAATTTATTTTTATTTTAGTATCTGCTTTCTTAGGTATTCTGATTTTTTAAAGTGAAGGTCTATTTGACTAATATGAAACAGGTGTTCCAACAAGGAAAAAAATGGAAATTGAAGATTAAGAACAAATTGAATATCTTGGAAATAAGTATTAGGTTTGTATAAAACATGGGAATATGACATTAATAAGCTGAATTTATGTATGTGCATAAGTGTGTGTATGTGTATTTGAAAGTTGGAAGATATTTCTCACTAGATTAGCTTCTTTTGGATATGATTAAATTACTTGACAGCATCCATGTAAGGGTAAATTTAGAATCACATTTGTTTCACTTTCTTTTGAGATCATAGTACATTAACAGTCTTGAAATCAGTATAGTCTTTCACTTGTGTGTTGGTTTTTGCAGGAGGGAGATATCAACTAGAGATAAAAATCCCAGAAACATATCCCTTCAATCCTCCTAAGGTACTGTAAACATGTTTGTGGATGTCTTTCTTAATGTCATGTCATCTGTTGTATTTCTGTATAGTGGACTTCCTCTTCAGTATTTCTTTATTTTTTCAGAGTCCTTGTTTTCTATTTTCTAATACTTTCTGGATAGAAGCAGAAGTGGAGCAAACATGCAGCTCCTTAATCACTTCCTGTCAAGAATCTCTGATAAACCAGCTTGAAGATTGCTCTTATTTGATTTGAAGAGGATTGTTCATATTCAAAATGAAGGGTTGAATCTTCTTTTTAAGAAGAGCTATAATAGGCCCATATTATATGCTCCTAGTAAAGAAGTAACTCGTTCCTTCAACTCCGTATGTTGTATTTGGCTTGAACATTCCAGGTCTATAGTAATAACTAAACTATAGATGGCTGTTTTGGTTCTGCTGTGACTTGAGTGAACATCGCATGCAGGGCAGTCTTATTACAGCTATTACAATGGAATGAACAGGAATCAGTTCACTTTCATTCTGTTGCCTTTTTGGAAAATGATGATCATCAGACTTTGGTTTGGAGCTGTTTTCAAGGGAGGAACCTGAAGGGGGGGGGAGGAAAGAATAACAGAAGCCATACTGACAATAGTTAAGAGATTCTGGGGTGAAGGATGGAAGTACAAATACCAGCATATTGAGAGTGCACTCCTATCTTCCAGCTGCCAGAGGATATATGGGCTTCAAATTTATTGGACACCAAATAGCTGGAAGCGGATTCAAAGCCCCCAAACAGGGCCCTTAGACAATATCCTATAGCAATGGTAGCTCTTTTCCTCTTACATGTTACTGGGGCTTTGAGTCTGGTCTTCTCAACATGTTGTTGCCATTGAACTGTAGCGGTGTGGGCTCTCTCTGCACCCCCTTGTGGCCTGGGGAAGCTGTGTGGCACCACGGCTCAGTTTCCCCTTTTAAATCTGCAGCTGACTACACTTTCCCCTTGCAGTAGGGCTGATCATCGTGCCCACGTTCTCCACCATATGAAACATTAGCTTCTTCACCACCCACCCCAAATTAGTCTTTAATAGTAGTCCAAATGACCACAAACTCAAAAGAGAAAACAAAACTTTCTGCCCAGCTATGATGCACATGGCTTACCACCTAGAGACTTTGTTCCTCAGGGACTGCTGCAAGGTGATTGTCTGTATCTGCAGCTCCCACTCAGTGTAGCCACTTGCTAGCTTTTATAATCATTTACTCTTTCCTAGCTGGGTTGATAATTGACCAGGGCTGGCTCACCCTAAGCCTCTGGCCCTTCCTAAGCCTCTGGCCCTTAAAGGCACAGGGCACCATCTTATATTCATCTTGCTGGCAGGTTGTTGTGGTAGAACTCTAAAGTTTTTCCATCCTTGAGAAGAAATGTCTCAAGGTTCATCCTTGTAGGACAGACTGTAATAGTGTGACCAGTTCTCAGTGGACTGATCATATTGTGGATCCACCTCTCTTTCAAATCACACTCCAATTGGTGATTGCCTGACATCCGCCTGGAAATTACACTCATTCCTTGCATGGGGAGAATTACTTGTATGACATGGGGAATATTGTGTGTGTGTGTATGAGAGAAAGGCCACATACAATTCATTGTCTTCCAGCAAATTTATTGCACTCCCCAATTCTGTCTTATCTCCCTTTACATACACACAATTCATTGTCTCCATTTAAATTTCCTGCATCCCTCCTGCCCAGACCTACTGTCTAGGCCCTGATTTCTTCCTCCCTCCCTACCTTTACATACCTTAAAAACCCTGCTCCTTGGTGCTTTCCGAAGGTCTCATGCTTCTGCCAGCTCCTCCCACCTCTGTACTCCTGCCTTCTAGCCAGGTCTGTGGAATCAGTGACTCCTGACCCAGCCGTCTGATTCCTTAAAACCCGCCCCCTCCCCAAATGTAGCTCCTTATTTGGCTCCCTCTCTCAGTCCCTAAAGCACCTCTTTGAACTGGATCTTGGATCGCTTCACTCTGGCACATATATGGAGGGTTTGATGGCTTTCTTGTGCAGGTGGCTTCTAGCGCTGGTACTGTGGATTGCTTTTTTTGGGTCAGAAGTGAGACTAGATGGAGGAGGAAGGGTCTTTTTAGAAAATGGAAACTTCCACTGTTAGTGGCTCCTTCCTTCCACATGTGTTTTGGCTGGAGTTGAAACAAGGACTGGATGCATCAGCCCCAGGAGTTTGTTGACCACAGCTTAGTAACTGTTGCTCTGGGGCTTGGTAGCCTCTATTTCCAACATTTGTAGAAGAGCTGCTTGGATCTCTTGGTGCACAGGTGCTCAACCTTATTGTTAATCCTAGGAATATGGTTTTGCAGTTCCTTATTAGATAAATATGTGCTCATGGTCCTTTTCTGCAGAGTTTGAAGGCAGGCTGGTCTGAGTGGGGCTCCGTGTATAATCTACAGTTGCTAGTTCATAGTCCTTTATGCTAGTGTTCACAACTCACTCTCCTCTGAAGCTTTGATATCCTATCCAGAATGTACTTTGTCAGCCATTAATTTCCCATAGTAAATGAAGAATAATACTTAGCACTTACATAGCTCTTTATATCTTCAAAGTGATTTACAGACATGAGCTGTTAATAAATGGCTCCATTCTCAAACTCTATCCATATTTTCTGTTCTCTGCTCTTGTCTAAAGTTTGTACACTGACACACTGAGAGTGTTGTAGAGAAGGCCTTAAAGCAGAGTTGCTTTGTGGGGGTGAGGAGAGAATGAGCTCTTTGTATCTAAGGGAAGTTGGGAAACGGCCTCTGTGTAAAATTGGAAAGAGGGCCTTGCGTCCTACCCTTGGGATCCTGTTCTCTATGGATGGAGCAAAATTCCCGACAAAAGATTCCCCACAAAAATGTACTATAGTGAAGCCTGGTGGTATATGCTATTTCATGTGTATCTTCTGTTCTACTGTGCCCCAGGGCTATCTTAAATCAGTACATTTTCTTTCCAAGATTAATTCAAATAACTGACTGTATGTGATAGTTCCAACTTTTTAAAAGGTATTTTGAATGTCTTGCCTTTTGTAGAATATTTAATAGCTATATTAAAAAAATCTTATTTTATATTCTAGGTGCGGTTTATTACCAAAATATGGCATCCTAACATTAGCTCGGTCACTGGGGCCATTTGTTTGGATATCCTGAAAGATCAATGGTAAGATACTCCATACAGTTCACAGATTTGAACACTAAGCCCTGGTCAACACGGGGAGGGGAAGGGGATTGAGTTAAGTTACTCAACTTCAGGTACGTGAATAATGTAGCTGAAGTTGACGTACTTGGATCGACTTACTGTGGTGTCTTCAGCGCGGTGAATCGACTGCTGCCACGCCCCATCGACTCTGCCTGCGCCTCTCGTGGCGCTGGAGTACAGGAGTCAATGGGAGAGTGCTCGGGGGTCGATTTATTGTGTCTAGACTAGTCTAGACACAATAAATCAATCCTCGCTGGATCGATTGCTGCCCACCGATCTGGCAGGTAGTGTAGACATATCCTTAAACTAAAGTGAAGACCTGTCCTGGAGAACAGGCAAAATCACATACCGCTCTTCACTTGACATCTATAGTTTCTATAGTATGGCCCCAAAGTTTCAAGCATATTCTTAACACCTATAAATACTTTCATATAGCATTTTGAGTTGCAGATAGTATCCTCATGAAGTAGGGTTTTTTTGGAAGGTACTCCTTCCAAAAAAGAGAAAAAAGGAGAAAAGCTCAGGTATTTTAAGGCACATAGGTAGAACATGAATGTCTAATTTCATGCATAAATACTTGCTATTTTGTGCTGTTTGTAATCCCTTTATGCACAAGTTCCCCACCAACCCCTTCAGTAACAAATATTACAAATCCTTCACTGGGGAGTTCTCTTGTTGCTCTTCCTCCTCACCTGATGGCCAGTGTAGGTGCAAGCAGCACAGCAAATTAAAATACTTACCTGCATTCTGCTACTTTGCTAGCACTTGGTTTAGAGCAGAGAGAGGTACTATAGGGTGGATGGCGATATTTGGAGTGGAAACTTTAGATTAGCAGCAGTAGGGCATGAAGTGGAAACTTCAGAAATTGAAAAGTAGTGGGAAGCAATAAGAAAGCAGGAAGCAAAAGAAATGGACAGAAAAGAGAGTTATATCCTAATATTGTGTATTGCATTAACACTGTTGATTATTCACTAGCCAACGCTTACTTGTAAGGCATTTGGAGAAATGTAAAAGTGGAATAGGACACTTGCTCTTTACTTCCTGGTCCGCTCCTGACATTTTATTCATCAGTATACTTTTGAAAAAATTCTAATTGCCAAACCATGTGGAATGTATCTGCGAGTAATCCATGGTATAACTACTGAACTCTTCTAGGTTTTTTAAAAAGGTGCGTTTGTTACATTTTAACTTCTAAATTATTTTTTACTATTATCACGTCATCCTGTATTCAAGTTAATGTGCAATATTATACCTGTACATATTGATTTATGAATAGCACATGTAACCCACTGGTGAGTGTGTTATGCATATCATCATCACCCCCCCACCCCCCGATTCGCAGATAATGAGTTTGTCAATGTCATGTTTTCAGTCCCCACTTACATTGTGGCTGCCATCTTGGCCAGGGATCAAACCATGGACCTCCATAGCTGAAAGTTTGAGCTAAAGAGCCTGGCCCTGTACTTGGGGGATGTAACGTTCCATTCTTTGTGGATCAGGTGCAGAGAGGGACACACAATACACATCAAGTGGGTTACCATAACATTTAACAAGTTGTGGGGCAGTGTACTGTGGTATCATTTGGTGTTTTACAGCTGTATTTTGATCTGCTGACATTAACAGACTTTTGTATTTTTTGGGGCCATTTTTTCCTAATTCTGACAAAGTGATCTTTCACCCTGTACGTAAGAACTTAAGAGCTGTCATACTGGTCAGACCATGGCCCATCTTGCCCAATATCCTATCTCTGACTGTAGCCTGTACTGGAGGTTCTGGGGGAATGTTCAGAACAAGGCAATTATGAAGTGATCCACCCATCTTCCTCTCCTGGCTTTTGGTAGTCAGCGGTTTAGGGTTGCCTCGAGCATGGGGTTGTGTCGCTGACTATTGTGGCTAATAGTCATTGATGGACCTATCCTCCATGAACTTAACCAGTTCTTTTTTGAACCCAATTATACTTTTGGTCATCACAATATCCATAGCAATGAGTTCAACATTTTAGATGTACACTGTGTGAAAAAGTACATCCTTTTGTTGGTATTAAACCTGCTGCCTATTAATTTCACCAGGTGACCCCTGGTACTGAGAGAGGTTAAATAGCACTTCTTTATTCACTTTTTCTACACCATTCATAGTTATAGATTTGTATCATACCTGTTTCAGTCATAAACTGAAGAGCCCTAATCTTTTTTGTCTCTCCTCATGTGGAAGGCATTCCATACATCATTTTTGTTGCCCTTTTCTGAACCTTTTCTAATTCCACTATATCCTTTTTGAGATGTTGCAACCAGAACTGGATATGGTATTCAGGGTCTGGGCGCACAATGGATCTATATAGTGGCATTATGATATTCTGTCCTATTTTCTATCCCTTTCCTAATAGTTCTTAAGATACAGTTGGCCTTTTTGACTGCTATTGCACATCGAGTGGAAGTTTTCAGGGGACTATACCTAGTGACACAAAGATCTCTTTCTTGGTGGTCAAAATGAATTACTAATTACAGTAGTTTCAGTAGTCTCATGGGGAAGAGACATTGTCAGACATTTTTGAAAGTCCAGATAGATTGTCTTCTGGTTCTCCTTTATCCACTATTTTGCTGACATGCTCAAAATATCAAAGCCAGTATTTTAAAAAATAAGCATCCTAAATGTTAGCCTGTGACTATGTTTAAGCACTTAAATGTGTCACAGTTTTGCAGAAGTGCTGAACAGCCAACATCTCCCACTGAAAACTGAGATGCAGGAATTTTCCTTAACAGAAGTTGTGCTTATTTTTCCTATCATGAAATAAATCTTGGTGTTTTCACATTTGTCTTTGACTGTGCCTCATCTTCATTTCTTGAAAGGTGTAGGCTTTTATAGGTATCTCCCCATACTTGGTATATATTCTTAATTAGGAAAAGGTTTGCCTTTATGACTAATGCACTGACATTGAACCCAGGCCTCCAGACTCCAATTTCCATTTCTGCCACACATCCTCTGTGACCTAATCACTGTTGCCAGTTCTTGAAATTTTACTACAACTCTTGCAATATTTGGTGGTTTTCTTTTCTTGGTCCCAGCTTCAGGAGTCAAATGATTCACCTGAGAATTTTACCTTTAATTTAAAAGTAAGATAAGTTTCTATCCCTAATTGCTGCAGTTAAAAGCTGAAAAATGTGAAACATAAAGGGTCAGAAACAGAAGGCAGATAAAGAACCAAACATTTATTATTTTTAAAACTTCATGATTTTTTTGAGGCCTGACTTGTGATAGTTGAACACTTGACATTGGCAATACTGGATGTTGGGCAAGTGACTTAATCTCCGTGCCTCAGATCCCCATCTGTAAAATATTTTTTTCTTCTGTTCTTTGTATGATGTTTCTATTTACATTGAAAGTCATTTAGGGTCTGGACAGCCTCTCACTATATGATTGTATGGTGCCCACCACAGTAGGGCACGAATTTCTGTTGGGGCATGTAGGTGCTACTGTAATTATATTGCTCTTAATAGTGATCTGTTGTTGTTTGGATTGGAACAGTTGTGGAAGAATCTTCCAGAAAGTCTTTTCCTTATTTTTATTTCCATTTTCCATTACTGCTGTTCAAAGATTTATGTTGTTGTGGTTACATAAGACTGAATGTAGCTTCTTACTGAGTCCACTCATAGTATTTCAAGTAAGAGGCAGTTGCTTGAGAGTGGTGGGAATGGTTTTTTTTTTTAAGTGATTCTAGCTCCTTGCTGGCTGGAGGGAAAAGATAGGCTTATAGGTTACCTATGTAGTATAGGTAGGCTCTGTTGGCGGGTGAACTCTACCCAATCCTTTCTTTTTTTAAACAGCCTGGTGTAAGGTTAAAAGAGTTCTGTGGTTACATAGGAATACAATCTACCTCATGAAAGTGGTTGCTGGACCAGTGTGAATAGTGACACTCTTATGTTTAAAAAAAAATTGTTAACTGTACTACAGAATTTAGCTTTACAGTGATATTTGCTGATTTAATTATACTTAGGCTGAGAAATACCACAATACATTTACTTATGTGAGTGGGATGAAAGACTGCATTTAAAAAAGTGACACAAAAAATTCTTGATAAATGGATTGCACTCAGTATTAAAGGTAGAATGGACAGCTACCAGACTTGAATGTTTTATGCATTTGGTTCTGGGAGATGTAGTTCATAAGTTTTTCTTGTCAGATATTTGAAAAGAATTACAAGATCTGATTTTGAAGCATAACTTTAACTTGTAATGGTCGTACTAAATATTCCTATTGTTGCCACTATGATTAAAACTGGGATCAAACTCTGACGCACATCTGTGACATTGAGGCTTATAGGAGTTACAACTGTGTAAATGAAGGCCGAATTTGTCTAAATGACTTGATATTTTTTTTTCTTTGTTTTTTTTAGGGGTGTGTGTGCGGGGGGTGGGGGTAAACTGGATGTGACAAACTGGTAATATCCTGTAATTCTTTGAACAAATCTTATGGAATTAAGAAACTTTATTGAATTAACTTAAGCCTTACTGACTTAAGGTTAATACTTTTGGAGGACACTGTGTTAAAAATGGAATTGTTTGTGTTGTGGCCTTGTAGGTACTTTCCCTGGTAGGAAGGCAGATTGTTAATGTACATCCTCCATTATCAATCCTTTGAAGCCACCTCCCTGAAAAAGTTTGTATATACTAATTCAGACTGGATTCACCAGGGACCAACAGACACAAGCTATTTATCCAGAAACCATGGTTTTAAACTGGCTCTTGGCCGCCATCCTGATCCAGCAACTGGACAGGATGCCTAGTCGAAGGAGGGCCCCAGTCCTTAGGGTAGGGTTGGAAGAGCTGGGCATGCTGAGTTCCATAAGATTGAGGGCTGGTTCTGAGCTGAGGCTGTAATGAACTTGTGACCACAAAGGAAACACTGGGTGTGAGGGGTTGAAGAAATGCTCCTGCCAAAGCCCATGTTAGAGTTGGGGTAATGTGTGATAAGCTTATTAGCTAGGGTTGCCAGCTTTCTAATCGCACAAAACTGAACACCCTTGCCCTGCCCCTTCCCTGAGCCCCAGTCCCTGCCCTGTGCTCACTCCATCCCCCCTCCCTCCATCACTTGCTCTCCCCCCACCCTCACTTGCTCATTTTCACGGGGCTGGGGCAGGGTTAGGGGGTGGGGGCTCCAGCTGGGGGTGCTGGCTCTGGGATGGGGCTGAGGGGTTTGGAGTGTGGGAGGGAACTCCAGGATGTGGGAGGGAGTATGGGTTCTGGGGCCAGAAATGAGGGTTTCAGGATGCGGGAGGGAGCTCCAGGCTGGGGCAGGGGGTTGGGGAGGAGTGAGGGTGTGGGGGTGGGGATGAGGACTTGGGGTGCAGGAGGGGGCTCCGGGCTGGGGGAGGTGGTTGGAGTGTGGGCTACAGGCAGCACTTACCTCAGGCAGCTCCCAGGAAGTGGTTGACATGTGCCTCTGGCTCCTAGGCTGAGGCATGGGCAGGTGACTCTGCATACTGCTCCTACCCACAGGTGCTGCCTCTGCAGTTCCCGACCAATGGCTGCTGTGGAGCCAGTACTCGGGGTGGGGGCAGCACGCAGAGCCCCCTTGGCTGCCCCTTTGCCTAGGAGCCGGAGTGACATGCCAGGAGCTTCCTGGGAGCCACACGGAGCCAGATAGGGAGCCTGCCAGCCCTGCACCAACTGGACTTTTAATGGCCCCGTCAACTGTGTTGACCAGAGCTGCCAGAGTCCCTTTTCGACCAGGTGTTCCAGTCGAAAACCAGACACCTGGCAACGCTATTATTAGCATGTGTGTAGGTTCTTTTATTGTTGTAGTGTTTTTTCTGTAATACTTTTTATCTTAAGAATAAAGTAGGCTTGCATAGGAAGTGCTATTGTGCCATATAATTGTAGCAGTTATACCTATTAACCATCTCTGAAGAGAAGGCAAACAGGTGTCCTTGGGCATCTTGTCTGTGCTAGGAATGACACAGTGAAGGCAGGGAACTGTGTAGCCTGGAAATACCCTGGTCAGAAGGGGGAGAGATGTGGGTCTCCACCCAGAAAGGCAATGTCTGGGGAGCTGGAAACTTGAGAGTCATTGAGGATAAATACAAATGTAGTTTCCCTGAACTGTAACACTGAGTTCATTTTCATTAGCTGTATTTGTGGCTGGTACAACTTCAAATAGTTGAATATATTTGTATAGTTGTGGTGTTTTTCTGGGATAATAGCTTTCATATTCTAATGAACATGATTAACAGTGTTGTGTTATTAACTTCAATACTAAATTTCCTGTTGGCAGGAGATTTTTGCAGCTTTTAAAGTAGTTTCTTTGAATGATCTTGTAGTAAGTCTAATAAATTTCTCTCAGTGGTAAGTTTTTGAAGCTGAAATTCTCTGCAGCCGTGAATGCTCGTGCTCTTTGTGAATTTGTAAATACTCCTTTTACCTCAGCTTTGAATGCAAGCTTGTTAAATAAGCTCTTGCAGGTAGAGGTACTTTAAGGTGGTCTATTCAAGAGATCTTTCAAGCAGTTTCACCATACAACATGTTGACATTTCAGGCTAATATTCTGTTTTACTACTATGAGAAACTTAAATTAATTTTTCTTTAAATCTAATCTGATATTGCTCCTTAATTGGCACTAAAGACAACTTTATATGAATATCTGGAACATCTGTTAGGGCTGCAGATATTTATGATGGTTATTTCACAGCAGGAATATTCTAGCGGGAATATAAAAGTATGCAGTAAGTCTTTGTGGTAAGCTTTCTTGGGCAGTCTAATGTTGTTGAGTTGTTTGATGTGGACTTTCTATCTACCATGAGCCTTTATAAATAAGATACTGAGCATCCTAATGTTGGTTAGGTTGGAAGAGCTTTTCGGTGGGCTATCTGGTCTGTCCCTTAGCATCATGGCAGAAGCAACTATATTATTCTCAAATAATTCCTAATAGGTGTCCAGCCTTAAATATCTCCCATGATGATGACTTCACAATCAAGTTTTGCGGCTCACTTCATTATCTCAGCATTCTTCTTAAAGTTGTTTCTAACCACCAACTTAAGCTTTCCCTTTTATAAATTATACCCATAACTACTTGTTCTGCTCTTCTTTGCTAATGAGAGCAGCTGATCCTGACTCTTTCTAATATCCATCAATATATTAGTGAGCAGGCATCTCTTTTCCCTCTTTCCTTTAGATGGCTAAGAGGACAAAAAAGTGCCCTATAATTAAGGGAATTAGGAAGCAAGAATTCTATTTTAAGCTGTCTCTCAAACTTCTTGTTTAGAGGTTATTTAGCTTTATTTCACAGATATGGAAACTAATAATAATAATTGGAGATATACCAATCTCCTAGAACTGGAAGGGACCTTGAAAGGTCATTGAGTTGAGTCCAGCCCCCTGCCTTCACTAGCAGGACCAATTTTTGCCCCAGATCCCTAAGTGGCCCCCTTAAGAATTGAACTCACAACCCTGGGTTTAGTGGCCCAATGCTCAAACCACTGAGCTATCCCTTCCCCCCAACTAAAGCATAGAGATGAAAATTTTTTCTTACAGGTGTTGAGGCTATATCAGTCTTCGTAAAGCATGTTAATATCCTGAGAGTGGAAGTTTTTATGTCAGTGGAAAGTGTTTGTATTGAATATCACCAGTTTTGTAACCATTCCTCATCTTATTTTCCAATGTTTTTATTGTGGAGAGGCGCGGCTGAGAGATGAAACTTTGAAAATAGCTGAAATCATATTTTAAACTAGTTAATTTTTTTGAATATGTACCTGAGTCAGTTTGCCTATAAACGTCAGATTTGTAAAATTCAAGAGTCCTTTGAGAGCTAGCGCCTAGGACTATATTTGATTGGATGAGATGTTTATTTGTGGCATTGCTCACCTTAGAAATTGGAATGTCAAAAGTCCATCAAGTCCCAACACACTTGATGAGAAGTTCATCCAATATCTGACAGACTTGACCGAGTGCTCCATGGGTCTGACAGTCTCTTAACATCTCAGACAGCATGGTGTAGTGTGTTTAGCAGAGGCTGCAGTTAGGAGTTTCTGAACTCTACTTCAGCTCATACACCATACTATATATAAACCACCTTTTGTCCAAGGATCTCTTTCTGCTTTACAAACCAAATTATGCCTCCCAATACTCTTGTGAGGTGTATATGTATCATCTTTATTCCTGTGAGATGGAAGTTAAGAATTTGAGGCTCAGATAAATGAAGAGATTTATCAGTGGCATAGCTGTGCTGAAAACCCAGGTCTCCTGACTTGAATTCCCAGTTTAAATATTTGCAGTGACACACCATTAATTTCCTTCTCCATTAGTTTGAGACGACTTCCATAAAGGGCAGTGCAGCATAACTTTTATTTAGTTCAGGCAACGTAATCATGAAACCAATTACTGGTGGTAGAACTTCTTGTAAAGTCCCTCTTGCATAAATAAAATTATAGTAAATGGAAATAATGTAGTAAAAATGCAGTTTGACTGAGAAATAGAGCTTTAGTTAGATTTTAGTTAGATGCAAGATTCCTTGCATAAATCTGTTTAAGTGCAAAAACTGATGATATTCATTCAAGTACACAAAGATAAAAAGGATTAGAGTTCAGTGACATCTAAGTGTTTTACAAATTGAAAAACTTTTTTTTCTATTTAGAGCTGCAGGCAAACGTTCAGCATGTTCATCAAATATTCATTTAATAGAGAAAGCATTATAGTAAATAGAAACTTATACTGTAGTGATTTTTACATTTGTCATCAGTCCATACTCTAGATCAATTCAATCCAAAACCTACTCTTAATAGGATTAACAGTTACATTATGATTTTATAGACTTTTTCTGCAAAATGTGCATATGCTGTTTTCCCCTCACAACACACTGAAGTATAAAAGTGTTTTCATGTATACTTTAATGCCTAGGTACTCAGTTTTGTGCCATCATAGTTTGAAGAAAAAATTTCAGATGCTTTGTATTATGATTTAATTAAACTTTCTGTATAGTTAAGATGTCATAGCAAGGTTAAAGAGCTGCTTTAGTAACTAAATATTCGTTATAAGCTTGTTTGTTTTTTAATCTTGCCAGTCAATCTCAACTTACTTTAGAATAGTGAATAAGAAAATTCTACCTGTAACATCAAATATGGCATTTTGCTGGAAGTGAAACAGTCTGAAATTTTTGGAAAAATCTGCCTAAATATTTGAGAAAAGTGGGAGTTTGAAAAATGAGAATTTTCACTTTTGTGGAAGCAGCAAGGCTGCATGACTACCTTTGTAGGAGTTTAAAGACTGTAGTTAATCTTTCAAAGCTTAGAGCCTCTGTAGAGTTAATAAAGTCTGCAAAGTCAGCTTGAGGGACTTTGAGAAGGCAGCAGATGTAGCTGTGAAAAACTAGGGTGTAATACTACCAAGCAGGAGACAAGATATGCTAATTTAAACATCTGTCACTTGGGATATAATCATTTGCATTTTGATGGAGAAAAAAATACCATAGTTCCTCACGGAAGTGGAGGGAGGATTATCAGTTTTCTATAATAAAGAAATTCCCAGGCAAAATCTTTGAGGAAGTTACAAATACATGGAAATACATAGTTAAGGTTCCACAAACAACCTTAACTCTGACATTGTATTGGCACCTATATTTTGTCTGTCTACCAACAGTCTCTGCATTCAGCCACATTGTCATGCCACAATACTTGGTTTGTTTTTCCATTATGGACAACACATTGTGAACTTTTCTACTGGAAATACAGATCTGTAAACTGCTTCCAACTTATCACATCTGTGCCATCAACCCAAACTCTTCTCCACCCACACTTTGACAACTGGAATTGCAGCATTTCCTTTCATTCTCTGTATGCACTCCAGGAAGAACTTTACCAGATCCACTGTTAACTAAAAGTTGGACTGTCTGTTCCAACCGCAAAGAATAATGTGCCTCTCATATTTCACAATACATTCCTCCTTCATAACCACACATGCCTCAAACACTGTTGTAAGAGACTCATTTCTGTGTACCATCTCTGAAAGTACCTAAATGTAAAATAGTTGTATGTGTAATGTACTGGGCATTGTGTGCCATGTCCACCTCTCTCCCTAGCCGGATCCACAGTGAGAGTCTACTACAGCCCCCAGCAATACAGCCTGACTTTTCAGCTGAAGCTGTAGAAACTCATGCTTTTAGCTCTTTGGGTACCTGGTTTAATATCCAGTATGTTGACCAAGATGACAGCTGTTACATATACATCTTGTATACCTGAATCTCTAGGTAAATCGAGGGATGGGTATTGGGTCAGAGTAAAGCTTAACTGTGAAATCTTAAATATAAATTTCCAGATTTTTCAAACTTACATTTTTTATAAAAAATTTCAAATGAGATTTGAGTTATTTGACTATGGTTATTTATAATTTTAACTCAGCGTTTTGTCTGGGATTCAACATAAATTCCTGAAGCCTCTGACTCTAAATGCACATAGAATTTGAGTTGAATAAGGCCTTCATCTCACAGTGAGATTTCTGTGGTCAAATATCTGCACTTCTTGAGCACCATTGACTTCTGTAGGGCTCTTTGCATCTGCAAGTCTCTTGGCCAGGATCTTATTGCAGGATCAAGGCCCAAATCTGCCAGGTGACTTGAGGTGTTTTTTTCTATCCTAATGTTTTACATTTTTGTTAAAATTGTGGCAGTGCCCTCAGCCTGACATGAAGAAAAGTTATGCTAGTGCTCTTCAGTTAATATGAACTTTAGAGCTACTTTTAAAATACATTTACAACATTAATTGCTTAAAATTGGGGAAAATATTCTTTATAAACGGCCACTAAAATTTGGACTGTGTTAACACTGTTATGTGATGGAAAAAGTTAGTTTGTGAATATAAAATTCATCCATTTGTAACTAAAAAGTTAAAAACAAATAAGCCTCTACTTTTGTAAGTTTGTACATCATTTGGCCATTTTGCTACAGAGACCGAAAGCCAGCAGAGGGAGCAGACATTGAGTAACCAATCTAATTCCCAGAGCGATGCTGACGGCAAGGAAGAAACGGAGGCAGACTTTAGTTGGCTTTTATTTAATCAGAAGCAAACGTAATCTTCTGCAAAATTAAAAAAGGACAAACTATTAAACCGGGAAATGTTAGTTCCAGGTTTCTAAGAAGGTATTATTAAGAAGGGAGAGTGTTAAAATACATACTAAGAACTCTTAAGAAAAAAAATATGAATGGTATCCCATTGTAAATTGCTGCACTTCCAAGTTACTCATGCTTATGGTTCCCAGTATTTTTGTTCCCTTTGTATGGTATTAGTAGAACACATCAAACATAAGTAAAAAAAAGACCCAGATTTCAGTAAAGCCATTTTCAAACTTCAATTTTAGGGCAGCAGCAATGACTCTAAGGACAGTGTTGTTATCATTGCAAGCACTGTTGGCAGCTGCAGAACCAGACGATCCACAAGATGCAGTAGTGGCAAATCAGGTAAGATGTTCAGTGAACTACGTCAAACAAAAACCTTTTATTAATTATCTTCCTCTGAAAGGGACATTGTCTATTAATATTTCATTCCAAATTTAGGTTTTGGAGAAAATAGCTTTTATAGATTTTTTTTAAGGCCAAATGACAAACTGTTTTTTAAAAAAACAAACCCTTCTCCTTTGCTATTTTTGCAACCCCGACAGTCAGCATTGAGAACCTGGAAGTGATACTGGTTATAATAAAATGAAGTTTCATTTTTGTTTGTTTTTCCTTATTTAGTCTGAGAAATGCAAAGACTAAACAGCATAATGAAAAGTTAAATTGAATTAAAAAAAATCATCTTAAATAATCTAAAGAGTTATGAAGGAAGCATCCTATGTATTTGATGTTTGTAGACTCTCAAATTAACTGTTTTAGTTAATAACTTCATTGATATTAATAAAATTGTAGTTGGCTTGTAAAACTGGCTGGTCCAGTATACAGAGACAGAAAGCAGCATTAGCTTGAAAATAGTCTTAGTGTAATGTATTTTACTAGAGCTCATGTGTGGCCATTTAAAAATTTGTTGAAAACTAGATACAATCAATCCACAGATGAACATTTTGTTAACTTTTGTTGAATAAAGCCCCAAACATTGCTTCTGTAAGTCAGAGGGTAAAAGGTGAAGGCCCCTGTGTACTTCATAGTGGCAAAGGCAAAAAGCGGAGTGCTTCCAGTATCTAGTAAGCTTGTACATCTGACTTGCATGTGAACATCCTATAGAGCAGGGGTTCTCAAACTGTGGGTTGGGACCCAAAGTGGGTCGTGACCCTGTTTTAATAGGGTCACCAAGGCTTGCTGGGGTCCGATGCCAAAGCCTGAGGGCTGAAGGGCTCAGGTTACAGGCCCTCTGCCTGGGGCTGAAGCCCTTGAGCTTCAGCTTTGGCCCCTTGCCGGGGCGGTGGGGCTCAGGCTTTGCCCCCCTCCTCCCCTTTCCTGGGGTTGTGTAGTAATTTTTGTTGTCAGAAGGCGGTTGCAGTACAATGAGGTTTGAGAACCCCTGCTCTAGAGTATGGTTAAAAGGGTGGAGTCATACCTTTGAAATTCTGGACAAGAAGTATACGGGTGCCAGGACGACAGCTGAGCAAATAAGGATCTTTTTGGTTCATTGGCAATTCCAAAAAATCAAAGAAATTGTTGCGGATTGAACAAAAGATTTTATTTAGTTTGAGCATTTCTTTTACTTTTAAAATACAATTTACAAAATATGAAGCAAACAATTGAAAATATCAAAACTGAACATTTTCAGATAACTTTTTTTACCAAGACACTTTTGGCAAAACATTGTGATGCCACTAAATTTTGCCCAGCTCTAGTCAGGTCCCCCTATCTCAGTGGTTCTCAAACTTTTGTACTGGCGACCCCTTTCACATAGCAAGCCTCTGAGTGTGACCCTCTTATAAATTAAAAACACATTTTTATATATTTAACACCGTTAAAAATGCTGGAGGCAAAGTGGGGTTTGGGGTGGAGGCTGACAGCTCGCGACGCCCCATGTAATAACCTTGTGACCCCTGAGGGGTCCTGACCCCCAGTTTAAGAACCCCTGCCTTATCTGACTTGTCATTCTAAGCTAGCAGGTTTTTGAAAGATTTACAGTAGCTCCCTACTATGCCAAACTGACTTTCAGAAAAAAGCAGACAGACCAAATTGAGATCAGTGCTTCACTACCTGGGAGAAGCTGTTTCAGAAACTACACCAAAGTTCTTGCTCTCAGTAGCAGGTGCAGATGTCCTAGAAAGCACTGATATAACCATGTTGTAATGCTTGCTGTGTGAATGAATGCACCCAAGCAGTTCTCTCAGAGCCCGAGTTGCTGAGTGCATGCCTGAATTGTTGCAAAGGCAAGCAAGGCTACCAGATATTTTGTATAAAGCATGTCTGCACTAGTTTCCTTGCTAAGTGTACATTCATCCTTGCTCTCACGTTGTTGTTTTTTTCTGTTTAAAATAAAAACTGTATTGCTCCAGCAATGACAACTGAAATATTATTTCCCTCCCTACATACTGACAGTGGGATTTACAAGGCAGTCTAACAATTTTCTAGCAATATTGAGGGTGAAGAGGTATTTCTCTTCAGAAATGAAAAAAACTTTGTACTTTTTGCCAAAAGTTCTTTTGGGTTAAACCACTGAGTGCTGAGGAACAATGCCCTGTGCCACTTCACACCAGGGTTTTATGGTGGGCTGGTGGGGGCATGCCCAGTGATTCTGTGGCTCTGCTGTCGTAGGGAGGATTCCGATGCCCCCATCCCCTGCAAAGATCTACAGGTTTTGCAAAGGTATACAGATTTAGCTCTTAATTACAACAGTTGGTGTTTTTACATGCAACTGTCACTAATGTGTTAGTGTAAAGCAGGGGTAAGAAACCTATGGCATGTGTGCCAAAGGTGGCACATGAGCTGATTTTCAATGGCACTCTCACTGCCTGGGTCCTGGCGACCGGTCCGGGGGGCTCTGCATTTTAATTTAATTTTAAATGAAGCTTCTTAAACATTTTAAAAACCTTATTTACTTTACATACAACAATAGTTTAGTTATATATTCTAGACTTAGAGAAAGAGACCTTCTTAAAACATTAAAATGTATTACTGGCATGTGAAACCTTAAATTAGAGTGAATAAGTGAAGACTTGGCACACCACTTCTGAAAGGTTGCCAACCCCTGGTGTAAAGAATAAAAGTTAGCAAAGAAACTAATTTAAATATAATTTTTTATACAATATATAAAATAGATTTTATATATTTTCTGATTAAACATTCACAAGGATAACCCCCCCACACTTGTTGGAATGTCATTTTCACAGAGACAAGGTGGGTTAGGTAATATCTTTTATGGGACCAACTTCTGTTGGTGAAAGACGCAAGCTTTGGAGCCACACAGAGCTCTTCTTCTGGTCTGGGAAAGGTACTTCCAGTGTCACAGCTAAATACAAGGTGGAAGAGATTGTTTAGCATAAGTAGTTAGCACACATTCTAAGGGACCATTCAAGGTGAAGTAGCTTGTTAACATCTCTGCTGTCATAGGACAAAACGAGGGAGTTAGTGAGTTACAGCTTGTTGTAATAAGCCATAAATCCAGTGTCTCTGTTCAGTCCATGATTTCTTGTCTCTAGCAGAGTTATGAATTTAAGCTCTCAGGCTCGTCTTTTGCAAGTGTTGTGCAGGTTTCCGTTGAGGAGGAGGACTGTATCAGGTGTTAATGGGTCACTCTATCTTGAATGGTCCCTGAGAATGTGCTTTAACTATGCAGGCTAAACAATCTGTTCCATCTTGCAGTAATCTGTACATTGGGAGTACCTGAAGGAAAGCTCTGTGTGACTTGAATGCTTGTCTCTCTCACCAATAGAATTTAGTCCAGTAAAAGATATTGCCTCACCCATCTTGTCTCTCTAATATCCTGGGACTGACATGGCTACAACTATACTGCATGTATTTTCATAAACATTTTAAATTCATGAATTTATTTGCACGTGTTGAAGTACCATGTTTCCATGTAATAGACATAGGGTTCCAGCTACAGCTCCTGCAGATGATGGGATTTAAAGCCAAGAAATGTCCACAACCAAGTCTAGTTTTAGAACTTTGCAGCTCATTTAAGTGCAGTACAGCAATCTAAAGATCTAGATGCAGAAGTGTATGCAAATTTTCCCTGCTAAATTTCTCGGTCATTCAATCAGTTACCAGATATTTACCAGTAACTACAGACACTTGTGAATGTTCCTGAAGGACTAAAACCTAGACTTGAATAAGATTGTTATGCAAAAATTCTCCATTAAACAATTTTAAACTTTTCCTCTTCTCACAATGAAGCCTAGAGAGCAAACAAATGAACTAACAGTGTTCTGAAATATGTATTTAAATATAGCTGAAAAGAAAAGATTTATTTTTGGATCTCAGGGAAGGAACAGGCAAAAACTTTAGGATGCTATTAATAGTTAAGTATTTATTTTTTAAAAGAACAAACTTTTTTTGTGAACATTTGGTTTGTTTAAACTTTCCTTCAGTTGTAATGACAACACAGTGCTATTTATTGGCCACTCCATGAAATGGATTTGCTTCCAGTTTAAGGGACTTTCCCCAACCTTAATGTAGTCCTCTTCATCTGTTCCCATTGCATTTTTTAAGGAGCATTGCTTTGTAAATTATTGTAATGTATAATTCATTTTGAGATTATACGAGTGACAGATTGTAACCTCTTTGGGGCAGGAACACACACACTTTTTTGGGGCGGGGGAGGTGGTGTACAGTGCCTAGCACAATGGGGATCTGGTCCATGACTGATCTCGGCCAGTGGTGTACACACTCTTGGGGGTACTCAGAGGTCTTCCAGAGGGTACATCAACTCCTTTAGATACTTGCCTTGTTTTACAACAGGCTACGTAAAAAGCACTAGCGAATCAGTACATGCTAAAATTTTGTAAATGATTTGTTTATGCTGCTTTATATACTATACACTGAAAGGTAAATACAATATTTATATTCCAATTGATTTATTTTATAATTACACGATAAAAATGAGAGAGTAAGCAATTTTTCAGTAATGTGCTGAGACACTTTTTTGTATCTTTGTCTGATTTTGTAAGCAAGTAGTTTGCAAGTGAGGTGAAACTTGGGAGTATGCAAGACAAATCAGATTCCTGCAGGGGGTACAGTAATCTGGAAAGATTGAGAGCCACTATCCTAGGTGGTACCACAGTACATATAACTTACTGTAATATAAATACAAAAAAAAGTAGTACTAATTTAATGACAATGTTATACATATTTAAAATGTCTGATGTTTCCTTGTATAAAAGAAGACGTTCAAAACAATACTCAACCATACATTTCAGTGTCCTTCATGATATGCCCCAGATCTGTACCTCTCTGTCTTTAAACCATACATGGATGACGTTTTCCAAGCACTGTCACACTGGTCAGTACTCACTGATCACATAATTCAGGACCCTAAAAAAATGCACACCTGTAAGAAGGAGGAATTGAAGAGAGATTTTTATTTCAAAACAATGTGATTTAAACTTGCTGTGAAAGTATGTAAATCTCCAATTTTAAAAAACGTATTAAATATAAGGATTACTAAAACAGGAAGCTCCTGTCTTGCTGATCTGAAAATGTAATTTGTGACAAATGAAGCGTACCTCAGCTTTTGAATGCCTGACACATGCTGGAAACTTTCACTGTTGTTTTAAGGTAAAGTTCTATTACTTATTAGAAATTTTTTTTTGACAGTATTAGTGTAAAATACTACCGACATCTTCCACACAATTTTTCTAGTATGTAAACCTTCCTTCAAAACAGTGGCAGGTCTTCAGCCATTGCCATGTGACCATCTGTTTCTCAGCTCTCTTTCTCCACACACACACACAAATGATATCAGTATATATACTTCCCAGGAGGAAGTCGAGTAGTAAAATGGCAACCCTCATTGAGACACTGCAGACCCTTTCTCAGTAATGAAGGTTCTAAAAAAAAAGAGTTAAAAAGAAACAAACACCTTAATTGGGGGAAACACTTTAAGAAATATAGTGTGTGCGCAATTCAGTGAACATTAGAACACAGTTTCTGCTCTCAGCTACACTGGTTATGCATATTGTGTATCTGGACAAATATCAGTGTAGTTACTCTGGCTTTATGTCAGTAACTGAGCAGAATTGGATGTACATGTAAAATATATCAAAATATAAATGCAAACTCATTGTTACCTGATACTTGTGAGTAATGTTTGTGTAGGTTTGAATCCTCAGCAACTAACCCAAAACTCCAAATTTCATTTTGGAACTACTACTTATTACAAGATTTGAAGATACTATATATAGAAGGAATTATAGAATGGAATTTGCCAAAGTCAACGAGCCTTTTAATTGGACTTTGCTGAACAGTTATATGGATTCACTTTTTTCTCTTTTTGTATAGTACAAACAAAACCCAGAAATGTTCAAACAGACAGCTCGACTTTGGGCACATGTGTATGCTGGAGCACCAGTGTCTAGTCCAGAATACACCAAAAAGATAGAAAACCTTTGTGCTATGGGCTTTGATAGGGTAAGTATGTGTGTATATATGTGTACTTTTTTTTCAAGTTAGGAGCAGGGCAGCCATATATGTAATATGAGCTATACTTCAAATTATTGTAAAAGGTTTGCTACTTTCATAGCCATCAGTAACTCTGATCACTTTATTTTGCTGACAGTTTTTCTTCTTGGTGATGATTGGATGTTTAACATACTTTATTAGTACATAAGACATTGTCATTTAGTAATTTTCATTTTATAATTAAATGCATAGATTTTTCTAAGCTTTTAATGGTAAAAATTCTCAGTTGAAACTGAAACGACTGGTAATTTAGCAAATATAGACCTTGATAAATGTGTAAAGTCTTCAGTCTTTCAGTGCTACAGCTGGGTTTATGTGAAGAGCAACTTCACACCCTGAAAAATCTCACTTTCTTTATTTTGTCTTCACAGAATGCAGTAATAGTGGCCTTGTCTTCAAAATCATGGGATGTAGAGACTGCAACAGAATTACTTCTGAGTAACTGAGCCATTCAAAGAGCTGCTTCTGTAGTCCAGCTTGCCCTTTCTGAGGAGCGTCACCATCTGTTATTTTTAGGATTCTATATAGATTCTCTTTTAAAACTGGCACTCTTGCCTGACGATGCTATCTAAGCACTATTGGAGACTGAAAAACCGCTCTGTAAATAAAGCTAATTAAACGTCTGTGTAAATTTAAAAGGGGAAATACTTTAATTTTTTCTTACTAAATATTGTAAAAATTCTTTGAGCTCAGCTAAAACAATGTGGGGGAAACATGCCTACTTTAGTGTTTAGCAGTGTGACCAAGCCTAGCAGGAATTTGCTTCGGGATTTTGATTTAATTATTCAGATAACATTTTTGAGTGTCAGTCATCAAAATTGTTGGTGTCACTCATCACAGCTATCTTACTGTTTTTAACATGGATCCTATGTGCCTGTGGATTGACCTATATTTGCATGCTTGTACTTTACTAGACATTTTAGATAGGGTAGCTGAAGAGAGCACCATTTAAGTACTTGAATGTTCTTGTTAACTTTTTTCCTGAAAGCTGTTTCAAGATTTACCCAAAGTTCAAAATGGTGACCTGTTCAGAACCTCTTTCTTAGTCAGGTGACTGGGAAATCTGCTTATCTGCCCTCCCCAACAACACAAACCTAAAATACCATTCTGGATTCCTTTCCATAATCTGTGGGCCTGGGTGCCATTAAAAGTAGCTTAGTTACCACTTTAAATGGTATATTTTGAATAACCAGTAAATGTGTTTAACCATCATACTTGCTACACAATCATATATAAAGGTTTGGTATGTTTGGACATAGCACAACAAAGTGGCGCTGCTTTTTTGGGGGGGGTATATAGAAGTCAGAACTCCTTCAATAAATTAGGATAATATGAATTCACTGGATTTGGGGGAAGAACAACTGATTCTCTGGTATACTGAGAATTTAAATAAATAAATAAAACTTCTTTGAGTACTTGCTATGATGCAATCAGCTGTTTTTTTGCAACAGCTTTCTAGCTTTATTTTGAGCTTCAGTATAAGGATTGCTTACCAGGTACTTTAAAAAATCACTTGTTTGCATTTTTCCCTAGTTGATACATGGAGGCTGTGTTGGTATTTTTACTGTACATACTTCAAAAGCACATAGAAGTAGAAGTGTGTTCTCAGTTTAACTTTCTTTTGGATTGATGTTTCTGATAAACGAAAACTGAAATTACCTTCGCTTGTACATACTCAGTCTTTCTATTCGTATTAAAATTACATTTCATCCTGAGTTTAAAAGCTTGAAAATTATTAGTTTGCAACGTCAAACACTAGTACATCCATCTAAAGAAAGTTGTAATGTCTTTATGGATACAGTTGGATACTTCTGAAAATGCATCAGACATGAAACTTTCAGCTAAAATAGAGAGAAAAGAAACTGAGTAGAGACTGGGGATTGTGGATGATAGTGTACCATAAGGCTTCTTTTCCTTGACTGTCTTCTCTTAAGCAATAGTCTAATAAGTGTACATTCATTTTGCTTGAACTATAAAATGAGCTGCAAGTGTCATACTTCATAGAAGATCAGGTTTGTAAATGATACTGGAAGCAACAGGGAATATTATTAAACTGTTAAATATCTGGAGCAAAGTAGATGGGGGAACAGAACTAGAAAATAGAGATGGAAAAGACCTAACTAATGCAGGATTACTTCCTGCAGTATTCTATCTAATGTGTTCATACTTTAAAAATATTTGCAGGACACAGACAGTAAATTTTTAACTCATATCAGTGCAGTACTAAACCCAGTTGCTATAGTCTTTCTGTACTGCTTTCTAAGGTTTTATTCATTGATCATATTTCTTGAATTTTCTTGCAGTAGTGTAAGTCATTTTCAGAGATGCCAAAGGAAACAAGATTTTTTTGTCTTTCCTTGATATTTATTTATTTTTGTTAACAATTAAAAAGCAACTGCTCAACTGGTTTATTAGGTAATAGCTAGAAACAGTAGAAAACTATGGCAGTTTTGCTATTTGTGTTAAAATCTCAAGTTACTGTCTTTTTCTGTTATGTAGTTTGATAAGAACATTTTGATCATTTCATTTACATGTGTTTACCCTGGTGGTAATTGTAAATGGCTGACTACTTCTTTCCCTTGTTCTTTGCTGCTATTTATTTATCAAAGGGAGGAACTTGGAAATCATTAGGGGACATAAAACTTAATAATTATAGCTTCTGGACCTGTCATTTTGATGATAGGATTAGTCTCTTAGAGACAACTGTGAGCACATCTCAAATGATAACCAGAGCAAAGTTTTCCAAGCATATAAGGGGATGGGATGGAATGGGGAGGAGGGGGTGGCGAGAGAAGAAAAAAAGGGGGGAATTGCTTTACTTCATCACTGAAACAATTCCTCATCCTGGATTTTCTCCTGCTATTTCCTTCACCCAGTACCTCATTTTCTTTGTGATATTGCAAAATTGTCCTCCCAATACAGTTCTGTTCAGATGCCAGTGTGTCCTTTCTTTCCACTCTCCCCTGCCATGCAATTAGTAACTAAGGTACTTGACTCAGTGCCAGTTTAGATGCTGGTAGCAAGGAAATGTCTTGATCTGGATGAGGAAGGAGAAGTGACCCAATATTAAGCAGACATTCATAACTTGAGGTCCCTATGAATTTGAATCCTTTGTAAGGAACATTTTTCTATCCTTGGGTAACTATCAGAGTTGAATATAAGGTTATGTTGTACCAGATTAGTGTAACTGCAGCCAGGGCTGAACCCTAGGAATGTTTGGGTGTTTAACATAGTGACTTTGTAAAGACTAAACTGTAGTTAAGTTTTTTATGACTGAACATCTCTATATTCAGGGCCCTGTGCATTCATGACTCTGGCATTGCTATACAATCTACTCCTGCTGCAGATGTGTGCAGCACATTTACACTTAGTTTAAAAACATATAGGCATTATGGCTACAAATAGCTTCCAAATGTAAATTGATGCCTTGTCATCTTCCTTAGTCTGCAAGCAGACAGCTTAAAACAATAACTATGAAGTCTGAACTGTCCCATTTATCTCAATAGGTGTTAATGCTATAACTTAGTGACTAACTAAAAGTCAGCTAAATTTCACTGAACAACATTTTAGCAGCAACATCTAGTTAATGTGGTTTATCAATTGTTCTTGGATATTGTTGTTGAACAAGAAATTCTAGTTTCTTCTTGCCCCTCACAAATTTTAAAATAGCCTCTGACCTTATTCGGAGGCAAAGAAAAGTTTCCTTTCCTATTGCCAATAGTTTCAACTCCCTCCTGGGTGCCAAAAGTTCCATTTATATCCCATCTAGTTGCCAAAAACCCCACAACTTCTAAGTTCTCAATACGACAGACTGATATATATTGGGGAAATTAAAACTTATGGATAATATAAAATTGATTTAATATAAAAGGGACACTATTTCTAAGTAAAAGGCTCCATTTTCTGATTTACCTGAATTTGCTACAAATTTCCAGTCCCAGAGTACCGCCCAAACTAGGGGCCTTGTACCAGAATTTAGGTCCAGCTTGCCACAGAGTGCATGGGGCCTTGACTATAATCAGTCAGGCAGTATTTATTTATGGAATTAGGTACACAACTTTTTTCTTTCAAGTAAATTAGGATTGGGAGCCAAAAAGAGACTTAACTTGAAACAACAGATCTGCATTATGTGATGTAGATAATGGAAACACTTAAACTATGCAAAATTAACCTTCATAAATCAGCTGGAAGTCAGGCCTGGCATGCGAGAGAGTACAGATCACTTCTTTAATGGAAAACAAATATGATTTCAAGTAAAAGCACTTGTTTACTGTGATGGTTGTATACCATTAATGTGAAGAGGTCAGCTTTCAGAGCAAGGGGAGGCTTAACTGTGTGCATGCCCATTGCTTGCTATGGAAGCAACAAACAGAGCCTGGCTAATTGTTGGAGACAGGCCCAGGAGGGGCCAATGTTAAATACTTTTACTGCTAAAATATTTTAAGTTTTAACACCTGTTCAAGGGGGACAAATGGGAGCGGAAGTACTCTTGCTATATTTTGAATAGCTAAGTGGTTGTGATGTTACAGTGGAAGGGCTTCTCTACACAAACATTTAGTTCTCAGCAAGCTGGGGTATGAAGCTATCCTGTACTAACAGTTGCTTACTGTGCTTTGAGTTACTTCAGTTTCAAAGCAGCATAGCTCCAAGTACCATAAGGACGTGTTAGTACAGGATAGCTTTATACCCCAGCTTGCTAAGAACTAAATGTTTGGCTTTCTCTACACAGACTCTTAATGGATGTGATCATGGATGGTTTTGCAGAAAATGTGAGCAATTGGCTAAGCAGAGGATAGTTAAGAATTTTCATTTTTCCTTGCTTTTTACTGCAGCACAATAGTAAAACATGAAGTAAAGCTTTTCTGGGAAGAGCATATAGATGTTTTCACTGTTGTTAAACCCTTTTCTGTTGGAAAATTAGGCTATCATTTGTCAGTCTTCAATTAGATTGCTGATCCATATTAAACATTTCAGTAAAAACATACTATGATCTTTTTACTGTTACAGCTTCATCAGCTGATATATCATTAGACGTGCAAGGTATGTGTTGCTTCTCATTTGGTTATTTCAACTATAATGCTCTGTAGGCAACCTCAGCAACTTTACTTTTCAGATTTGTTACCAATGGACCAATTGTTGCAACTCATTTGCACTGTACTGTGATGTTCCCTCTTCTTACTCTTACCTGCTGGTAGGCAGCATGAAAAATAGCCAGCCAATTGCTTATGAGGCTGAACCATTCACTGAAAATGTAAGTTGAAATACCTAATTCTCAGATGAGGAAATGTACTATGAAAGTGCTGTATTATCCCTCTAATTTGCAACAACTGCTGGTGCTGAAGGAGGCTGTTGTCATAGGAATGCTGATTTCAACTGTTGAAAAATCCCACTTGTCAGATACCTTTTTTTTAAGTTAACAATAAAGAATACTGGAGGAGGTTTGTTACTGAGCATTTAACTTCCTGTAAAGGCTGAGTGGGAGTGGGCTGGAATGAAGCATCAGTGTTTTTTGTCTTGAGAATAAAAACTACACAACACTTTTGTACACAAATGATTTTTTAAATAAATACACATTTTAAAATATGTTGATTTTCACTGGGAATGCTTAACAATAAATACATGTTTCCCTGAAAACAGTTTTCATCTGATTTCTGGTAACACTTCTTCCTCAATCTGAGATGGACTGGGAGGCAGTGCACCACTTAAAGAGGGAGAATGAAATTCAAGGCAACTTTGATGTTGAACAGGAAATGTGTAAGAAAGATAAGTCAGTGTAATGAGGTGAAACCAAGATCGGGAAAAATGTGTGTACAGTGCAACTAGGACCTGATGAAGTCTAGAATATTATAGCTGTGGTAATTAAGTTTTTTACTTTCCTGCAACCATTCCATTAAAAACAGTGATGGCACATTGTTCTAGAGGAACGATATAGCTAACTTGTCAAACTTTTCTGGGCTTTTTTCAACAGACTAATACTAATCCGTGATTTAGTTGTACATCATCTTATAGGTGGGTTGTTCAGTTTGGGTAAGCTGTATTCAGTTCTTTACATGGAAAAATGTGACAGGCCCTCTACTAGCTAAAACCATCCTCTACCTGTGGATGTTAGAGATGAAGGGCTGGCTGCTTCATCTTTCAGGTGTACGAAAGATCTGATGTACTTTTTTTTTTTACTGGAAAAGTAAAAATCTAATAAAACTATTACCAGTTACATAAGTTAATTCACAATGATATCAAGGAGTAAAACAGACAGCCAATCACAAAAATAAAATAGAGCTCTTCCCCTCCAACCAGGTCAGTTCTGCATCACTGGTATACAAAGGCTAACCTAGTACTAATGAACTCATGTATCTTGATTGTTCACATAGGTTCCTCTATCTGTCAGAGGCTGTTCCTTTCTTTTTGTTATAGTGCCAAAGGTTAAGATAAACATGTGGAGATGAATGGGTTTGGTCTTGTAAATTATTTCAAGATTCTGCACCAAGGGCTTGAGTTACTGTAGTGCCGGATTGGTAAAGTAATATTCTAGGAGTCTAATTCAAGTATTTAATGCAAACAAGCTGGCTATACTGTCATATTTTGGTGTCTGAACAGGGTAGTAAAGCTGGCATGGAAGGGAAGAGTTTTGTTCCTGGTTGAGTGAAATGTCTAATGTTCATATGTTACACATCCACTCACAGAGGTAAATGTTGTACAAGTTGCTGGTATTTAGCCATAGCTCTTGCCATATGTGCTGTAAAGCACACTTCCAGGGTCACTGCTAATGCACGATGCATCTTCTCACTATTGGAGCCGGTTCTGAAATAAGTCATCTTTTATCCACTGGCTGTACCTATAGAGGATGATGGCATCGTTGTGCAGAGAGGTATAAGGATAAGGGGATACCATGACAACTATTCAAGGAGCAAACAGAATCCGTCCCAGCCATGGTGAAGGAAGAACAAGGGTAACATTTTAAAAAGCACCTCAAATACAGGATCTGAAGTACATTTTCAAAAACAACATAGGTACTTGAGTCTGAAAGGCAGTGGGACTTGAACTTTTGAAAAACGTATCCCAAGCCATTCTCATACAGTGACATCTCTCCCCCATCAGTTCAAGCTAGACCAGTGTGGGTAAACTTACTGGCTTGAGGGCCACAGCAGGGTTCTGAAACTGTATGAAGGGCTGGATAGGGAAGGCTGTGCCTCTCCTGACTGCCCCACTCAGAATCCCTGACCCATCCGCGCCCCCCCCCCCCCCACTGCTTGACCCCTGTCCCGGGATGTGGCCTACAACCCCTAGTTTGCCCACCTCTGAGCTAGACCAATAATTTCCATTTAGGACACCATTTCCAAGCCAAGTACTGGTCCAGGCATTATGGAAGGAAGCCCTTTTTGGGTTTAAGCACTCACTTTGACTTACTTCAGTTTGCTGGAGAAAAAAAGGAGAAAGGAGAAGGATATTCTATTATGCAGCATACTGGAAATTGGCTCTGTCAGAGCACACGGATGCCATAGAACAAAAGAATGGCCATACTGAGTCAGGCCAAAGGTCCATCTAGCCCAGTATCCTGTCTTCCAACAGTGGCCAATGTCAGATGTCCCAGAGGGAATGAACATGTAATCATCAAGTGATCCATCCCCTATCCCTCGCTTCTGGCAACACAGGCTTGGGCCACCATCCCTGTCCATATACATATACTGGTTGTTCCTCACAGATCCACAGCAAACTTAGTCAACAACCTGCTATTGTCATTTGCTGCTGATCTGCTCCACCTTGGCTGCTCTTTGGTTCTCAGAAGGTTATGCCCATCCTCAATGAGAATTACAAGAACAAAAGTGTATTTAATTTACTGAAGTAGGCCACAGCTACACCCTCATTGTCCTAGCTACAAAGTCTCTACTTTGTGTGATCATCAGTATGTTCAAAAACTGTGTATCGAGGTTTATATATAAGATCATAAACTATACTTACTGCTTTTGAATGTAAACTGGAAAACGTAGAAATGTTGAACTTTGCACCTATACAATAGTCATGGCAAAATGATGGCTTATTATAAAGTAGAAATGCAGAAAAAATATCAAACACCTACTGGAGGTTAAGCTGTTGATGAATATAGCTAACAATAGAAAGGATAACACCAAATATCATATGGAAACAAATGTCAATTTTTGAAAAGGACCACATCCTATTATAAAATTCAATGCGTCTACTCTATCAAAGTACTTCAAATATACCCAAAGGTTACTAAAGGAAAGTTACTCACAAGTAATTTTGTTTGCCAGAGTCCTCTCTTCTCCCAGCAGTATGGCTTCACCGACCAGAAGCAAAGCAGCAAAAAAACCATTTACCAAGGCTAATCTATAAACACTGATTCTCCCATTCTAATACAGAATGTGACAGACCCAGACCAGTGGGGTTCAGGAGTCTGGTAGAGGGCAAATATACTGGTCACTGGATGAGTAGTTTTCTGTTCCCTGAGTGACCAGAGCAGGGGCTGCACTAGAGTAATCAGGAACCTGCTAGAACCAGTTAAGGTAGACAGGCTGATTAGAACACCTGCAGCCAATCAAGGCACCTGGGTTTAAAAAGGAGCTCACTTCAGTTTGTGGTGTGTGTGAGAGGAGCTGGGAGCAAGAGGTGCAAGGAGCTGAGAGGGTGTGCTGCTGGAGGACTGAGGAGTACAAGCATTATCAGACACCAGGAGGAAGGTCCTATGGTGAGGATAAAGAAGGTGTTTGGAGGAGGTCATGGGGAAGTAGCCCAGGGAGTTGTCATGCAGCTGTTACGGGAGGCACTATAGACAGCTGCAATCCACAGGGCCCTGGGCTGGAACCCGGAGTAGAGGGCGGGTCCGGGTTCCCCCCAAGCCTCCCAACTCCTGATCAGACACAGGAGTTGACCCAGACTGGGGGTTCCAGCAGAGGGGAAGATCACTGAGGTGTGCAAATCTGCCAATAAGCGCAGGACCCACCAAGGTAGAGGAGGAACTTTGTCACAAGAATAATAGATAAGAGAACAAATGTCAAGCCAAAAGTCTGACGTGGAGGATGGATGAGGACTATGAGAGAATCATTACCAGTGAGTAATCGTCTAGTGTGATACATCGCTCTTCATACATCCTCCCCATTAGCAGTAATTACAGGTAGTGAATGGGGCATGAGCCAGACAAGATGGGCTTACCTTACCTTTGCACTGGGATCACTTCCCTGTCAAACAATGTCAACAAATCAGGATGGATCCAACTGGTAATGCCATATTGAAAGTGTGAAAAGATAATGGGGCTATCAAATTAAGTTTGAGTTCTGTGCCCCAAAGTTGGCCTGCCTCAGGAAATGACATCTAGCAATTTTGGAGGTATTTTTTGGGCCTGGTCATAGACTAATGGGGCACTAATCTAAACTTCTGTGGTCATGGTGGTCTTTGTTACACACTCTGAAGCAAACAAACATAACTTTTTTAAAACTCCAAGTGCAAGAGAGAAAATTTCATAACTGAATCCAGGCAGACACAGTTCCTGTGCTGTAATAGAGACTGGAACAAAGAGTGAAAGAAACAACAGGTTAAATAATATGAAACTCCAATTGCATCGCTGGAATAAAATTCAAGGAGGCATCAACTAACCAACTTTGTCTTGAAAAAAAACCAAAACAAATGACAAAACCAAAACTCCCAGAGGTAAGGGGCATTAGCAGTTCCTGCACTCTACAAGCTCTTGTACCTGCTCTTGGAAAAAATCTATGTTAAGATAACTTACTGTCTCTTGCCAAGTGAGGGTACCTAGAGGTGGGTAGGGTGGTTCCCAGATTCTAGACTACATCCCTGGGACAACGCCTTTGCCCCTGACTAAACCCAACCCCCTCCCCCTGCCTAGTGGAGAGGCAGGAGTTAACCCCTGGAATGGATACTGCCATCAACAACAAAGCAACACCTTTATCAGAGCAGGGGCAAGAAGAGGGCTGATTCCAGGAGAGCCCTAATGGCAGTTATACATACCATAGTACAGTGTACCTAGTGTTCAACTTCTAAATATACAGATGAATGCTCCATGACCTGGGAATCCAACCTCCAGTGTCTCGGTCCTGGACAAAGGTACTTTCCATCTCCACCATAGTCTCCGCTGTGAGCTCAGAGTGATGAGTTCTTGTTGCTGGGTTTGTCTCAGCTTCCCAGTTGTGTGCTGTGGCTCCCATCCATACTGTTCTCTGCCTGTTACTTTTTCTCTTGTAGCACAAAGTGAAACTCCACACAGCCCCAATAGCTTTTTCCAGCCATCATCCCTCTGCCAACTGACTGGCCAAAAGCCAAGCAAGTGGTCACGATCCAAGTCTTTGTTTTGGAGTGACATTCCTCCCTTCCAGTGGGAGTCAGCCTACCATGAGTTGCTTGTCTTTGTTCTGGAGTGACAGTCCTCCTCTCCACTGCAGAACATGCAGTCAATACTGGACCCAATAACAGTGGGAGGTGGGCTGGTGCTAGGAACCTAGGGGGAACACGCCCTCCCCACCTCTAGACAATCAGGGCTTTTCAGGAGGCTCTTCACAGATCCTATCTAAGGTAGTTTGTAGTTTCAGGAGGTTCTACTTGCCCTTGGAAACCAAGGATAGCTCCAACTTGACACATCGTTGCTTTGTGTTCTGGTCTCTGCAAAAGAAGGGAACAAAGAATTACTTGGACATTGGTTTCCAGTCCTCTTTCTCTACTTTTGACTCTTAACAATGTAGGGCTGGAAGGGACCTCGACCACTGCATGGAGGCAGGACAAAGTAAACCTAGACCATCCCAGACAGGTGTTTGTCTAATCTATTCTTAAAAACCTCCAGTGACAGGAATGCTACAACCTCCCTTGGAAGCCTATTCTAGAAGTTAACTACCATTATAGTTAGAAAGTTTTTCTAGCATCTGACCTAAATCTCCCTTGCTGCAGATTAAGCCCATTACTTCTTGTCAGACCTTTAGTGGACATGAACAATTGATCACAATCCTCTTTATAACCACCCTTAATATATTTGAAGACCTATCAGGTCCTCCCTAAGTCTTATTTTCTCAACACTAAACATGCCCTTTTTTAAAAAAAACTTTTCCTCATAGGTCAGATTTTCTAAACCTTTTATCATTTTATTGCTTTCCTCTGGACTCTCCCATTTATTCACATCTTTCTTCATGTCTGGTGCACAAAATTAGACAATATTCCAGTATTGTCAGAGCCCAATAAAGCAGGACAATTACCTCCCATATCTTACATGTGACACTCCTGCTAAAACACCCCAGAATTCTACTAGCCTTTTTTTGCAATGGCATCACTCTGATTCACGTTCAATTTGTGATCTGTTATAACTCCCATATCCTTTTAGCAGTACTACCAGCTAGCCAGTTATTCCTCATTTTGTTGTTGTGCAGATTTTTCCTTCCTCCATGCAAAGTACTACACTTATGTTTATTGAGTACCATCTCGTCCCTTTCAGACCAATTCTCTAATTTGTCAAGGTCATTTTGAATTCTAAACCTGTCTCCTCCTAAGTGGTTGCAACCTTTCGACTCCATTATCCAAGACATTAATGAAAATATTGAATAATACTGGACCCGGGCCCACTACATGCATCCACACCAGTTTGACAGCAAACCATTGATTACTCTTTGAGTACAGTCTTTCAACCAGTTTGCACCCATTTTATAGTAATTTAATCTAGACTGCATTTTCCGGACTGTGTCAAAAGCCTTACTAAAAATCAAGATGTATTATGGTTTCTGCTTCCTCCGATCCACTTGGCCAGTAATCCTGTCAAAGAAGTAAATTAGGTTGGTTTGGCATGATTTGTTCTTGACAAGTCCATGCTGGGTATTACTTATTACCTCGTTACCCTGTAGATTCTCACAAATAGATTGTTTAATAATTTATTCCAGTATCTTTCCAGGTGTTGAAAGTAGGCTGACTGGTCTATAATTCCTCAGTCCTCTCCCCCAACAACTTTTAAAGATAGATACTATGTTTGCCCATCTCCAGTCCTCCATGAGTTCCTGAAGATAACTGCTATCAGTTCCAAGACGGCTTCAGCTAGTCCCATAAGTATTCTAAGATAAATTTCATCAGACCCTATCAACTTGATAAACTGGTTTTATCTGAATACTTTTAACCTCTTCTTTCCCTATTTTGGCTTGCATTCCTTCCCGCTTGTTGTTACCATTAGGGCTGTCAATTAATCGCAGTTAACTCATGCAATTAACTAAAAAAATTAATCGTGATTAATTGCACTGTTAAATTTCAATTGGTATTCTATTGTTTATGAAATATTTTTGGATGATGATCTACATTTTCAAATATATTGATTTCAATTACAACACAGAATACAAAGTGTACAATGCTCATTTTATATTTTTATTGCAAATATTTGCACTGTAAAAACGATAAACAAAAGAAATAGCATTTTTCAATTCCCCTCATACAAGCACTGTAGTGCAATCTCTTTATCATGAAAGTGCAACTTACAAATGTAGAATTATGTACAAAAAAACCCTGCATTCAAAAATAAAACAATGTAAAATTTTTAGCGCCTACAAGCCCAATCAGTCTACTTCCTGTTTAGCCAATCGCTCAGACAAACAAGTTTGTTTACATTTGCAGAACATAATTGCTGCCTGCTTCTTGTTTACAATATTACCTGAAAGTGAGAACAGGCGTTCGCATGGCACTGTTGTAGTCAGTGTTGCCAAGATATTTATGTGCCAGATGTGCTAAAGATTCAGATGTCCCTTGATGCTTCAACCACCATTCCAGAGGACATGCGTTCATGCTGATGACGGGTTCTGCTCGATAACAATCCAAAGCAGTGCAGACCGACACATGTTCATTTTTATCATCATGAGTCAGATGCCACCAGCAGAAGGTTGATTTTCTTTTTTTGGTGGTTTGGATTCTATAGTTTCTGCATCAGAGTGTTGCTCTTTTAAAACTTCTGAAAGCATGCTCCACACCTCATCCCTCTCAGATTTTGGAAGGCATGTCAGATTCTTTAATCTTGGGTCGAGTGCTGTAACTATCTTTAGAAATTTCACATTGGTATCTTCTTTGTATTTTGTCAAATTTGCAGTGAAAGTGTTCTTAAAATGAACAACACGTGAGACTGCTATAACATGAAATATATAGCAGAATGCGGGTAAAACTAAGCAGGAGACATACAATTCTCCCCCAAGGAATTCAGTCACAAATTTAATTAATGCATTTTTTTTAAACGAGCATCATCCGCACGGAAACATGAAGAGACATATGAATCTTTAGCGCATCTGGCATGTAAATATTCATATTCTGTGTTGTAATTGAAATCAATATATTTGAAAATGTAGAAACCATCTAAAATGTAAATAAATGGTATTCTATTATTATTTAACAGCGTGATTAATCACGATTCATTTTTGACAGCCCTAGTTACCATTAATTGTGTTGATTCTCTGGTCACGATTAACCTTTTTAGTGATGGCTGAAGCAAATCAAGCATTGAATACCTCAGCCTGCTTGATGATATCCATTTATTAGCTCTCCTTCCCCTTTAAGTAGCAGTCCTTTCCTTTAGCTTTCTCTTGCTCCTAATGTATTTAAAGGACCTCTTGTTATTGCCTATTATGGCCCTTGATAGCTGTAACTCATTTTGTGCCTTAGCCTTTCTGACTTTGTCTGTATATACTTTGGTTATTCTTTTGTACTCCTCTTTAGCAATGCATCCAAGCTTCCACTTTTTGTAGGTTTCCTTTTTCATTTTCAGGGTATTAAAGAGCTCCTGATGGAGACATACTGGCTTCTTACTTTTCTTCCTGGATTTCCTTTTCACTGGGCTTGTTTTCAGTTGTGCCTTTGTCTCCTTGAGAAATGGCAGAGCTGAAGCACAGACCTGGAGAAAATTGACTGAGACACCTTTCTTGAATCAGACAAGAAGAAAAATAAGAAGAAGCCTCAAGAAGCAAGAATGCACATGGGGCCTCTTTGGAATGGCAATGGAAAAAAGTATCTCAAGTATGGGAATAGCAAAAGAAATTGGCTGCATCCTGCTGTGACAGTCAGCAATCATCTTGGAGAAAGCTTTGGTTATGTCCTTGCAGTGTTCAGGTTCCTCTGAGAGGCTGACAGAAATTATTGCAGATTTTGGCCCTCCTGGGGATACAGCAGGCTATGTCGTCTTCATCTTAAGGCAAAGCTGCAAAGGTAATTCACAGAAATGATAAAATAATTTTTTATTTATTTAAAGGTTTCAGAGTAGTAGCCGTGTTAGTCTGTATCCGCAAAAAGAACAGGAGTACTTGTGGCACCCTAGAGACTAACAAATTTATTGTAGCATAAGCTTTTGTGGGCTACAGCTCACTTCATCGGATGCATGTAGTGGAAAATACAGAAGGAAGATATATATATACACACAGGGAACATGAAACAATGGGTGTTATCATAGACGTTATAAGGAGAGTGATTAGTTAAAGTGAGCTGTTATCAGCAGGAGAGAAAAATAATTGTTTGTAGTGGTAATAAAAATGGCCCATTTCCAGCACTTGACGAGGAGATATAAGGAACTGTAGGGTGGGAAAAATAAGCATAGGGAAATCATTTTACTTTGTGTAATGGCCCATCCACTCCCAGTCTTTATTCAAACCTAATTTAATGGTGTCCAATTTGCAAATTAATTCCAATTCAGCAGTCTCTTGTTGGAATCTGTTTTTAAGTTTTTTTGTTGTAATATTGCGACTGTTAGGTCTGTAATCGAGTGGCCAGGGAGGTTGAAGTGTTCTCCAACTGGTTTTTGAATGTTATAATTCTTGACATCTGATTAGTGTCCATTTATTCTTTTACGTAGAGACTGTCCGGTTTGGTCAATGTACATGGCAGAGGGGCATTGCTGGCACATGATGACATATCACATTGGTAGATGTGCAGATGAACGAGCCTCTGATAGTGTGGCTGATGTGATTAGGTATCCCCTGAATAGATGTGGACAGAGTTGGCAACGGGCGTTGTTGCAAGGATAGGTTCCTGGGTTAGTGTTTTTGTTGTGTGGTGTGTGGTTGCTGGTGAGTATTTGCTTCAGGTTGGGGGGCCGTCTGTAAGCAAGGACTGGCCTGTCTCCCATGATCTGTGAGAGTGATGGATCGTCCTTCAGGATAGGTTGTAGATCCTTGATGCGCTGCAGAGGTTTTAGTTGGGGGCTGTAGGTGACAGCTAGTGGCGTTCTGTTACTTTTTTTTGTTGGGTCTGTCCTGTAGTAGGTGACTTCTGGATACTCTTCTGGCTCTGTCAATCTGTTTCTTCACTTCAGCAGGTGGATGTTGTAGTTGTAAGAATGCTTGATAGAGATCTTGTAGGTGTTTGTCTCTGTCTGAGGGCTTGGAGCAAATGCAATTGTATCATAGAGCTTGGCTGTAGACAATGGATCGAGTAGTGTGGTCTGGATGAAATCTGGAGGCATGTAGGTAAGTATAGCGGTCAGTAGGTTTCCGGTATAGAGTGGTGTATTAGTACTGTAGTGTTCAGGAAGCGGATCTCTTGTGTGGACTGGTCCAGGCTGAGGTTGATGGTGGGGTGGAAATTGTTGAAATCATGATGGAATTCCTCATAGGCTTCTTTTCCATGGGTCCAGATGATCATGTCATCAATGTAGCACAAGTAGAGTAGGGGCGTTAGGGGACGAGAGCTGAGGAAGCATTGTTCTAAGTCAGCCATAAAAATGTTGGCATACTGTAAATGTTGGCAAAGTAAATGTTGGTACCCATAGCAGTGCTGCTGATTTGAAGGTATACATTGTCCCCAAATGTGAAATAGTTATGGGTGAGGACAAAGTTACAAAGTTCAGCCACCAGGTTTGCCGTGACATTATCAGGGATACTGTTCCTGATGGCTTGTAATCCATCTTTGTGTGGAATGTTGGTGTAGAGGGCTTCCACATCCGTAGTGGCTAGGATGGTGTTTTCAGGAAGATAACTAATGGATTGTAGTTTCCTCAGGAAATCAGTGGTGTCTCGAAGATAGCTGGGAGTGCTGGTAGCATAGGGCCTGAGGATGGAGTCTACATAGCCAGACAATCCTGCTGTTAGGGTGCCAATGCTTGAGATGATGGGGCATCCAGGATTTCCAGGTTTATGGATCTTGGGTAGCAGAGAGAACACCCCTGCTCGGAGTTCTAGGGGTGTGTCTGTTCGGATTTGCTCTTGTGCTTTTTCAGGGAGTTTTTTGAGTAGATGGTGTAGTTTCTTTTGGTAACCCTCAGTGGGATCAGAGGGTAATGGCTTGTAGAATGTGGTGTTGGAGAGCTGCTTAGCAGCCTCTTGTTCATATTCTGACCTATTCATGACGACAACAGCACCTCCTTTGTCAGCCTTTTTGATTATGATGTCAGAGTTGTTTCTGAGGCTCTGGATGGCACTGTGTTCTGCATGGCAGAGGTTATGGGGCAGGTGATGCTGTTTTTCCACAATTTCAGCCTGTGCACATCGGCGGAAGCACTCTATATGTAGAAGTCCAGTCTGTTGTTTCGACCTTCAAGAGGAGTCCACCCAGAATCCTTCTTTTTGTAATGTTGGTAGGAGGGTTTCTGTGGGTTAGTACATTGTTCAGAGGTGTTTTGGAAATATTCCTTGAGTCGGAGACGTCAAAAATAGGATTCTAGGTCACCACAGAATTGTATTCTGTTCGTGGGGGTGGAGGGGCAGAAGGAGAGGCCCTGAGATAGGACAGATTCTTCTGCTGGGCTAAGGGTATAGCTGGATAGATTAACAATATTGCTGGGTGGGTTAAAGGAACCACTGCTCTGGCCCCTTGTGGCATGTAGTAGTTTAGATAGTTTAGTGCATCCAAATATAGTAAAAGCATCTTATTGGTTAATAATTTAGACTAGTTATTTAAATCACTGTATTTTAATATGTGCTGCAAAGAGCCAGAGGAGACACATTACAGAGCAACCTGTGGTTCTCAAGCCTCAATCTGAGCATCACTTCTTTAGAAGATGCAGCATACATTTGGGAATCTAATCGGGGAAATATTAGAGGTTTTACTAAGGGTATGTCTACACTACAAGACTATTTCGAATCAACTTAATTCGAATTTGTGGAATTGACCTTATGAAGTCGAAGTTATGTATCCGCACTAAATACACTAGTTCGACTGTGAGAGTCCACAGTAACGGGGCCAGTGTCGACTTTGGAAGCGGTGCACTGTGGGAAGCTATCCCACAGTTCCCGCACTCCCCGCTGCCCATTGGAATCCTGGGATTTCCCCCCAATGCATGCTGGGGGGAAAAATGTGTCGAGGGTGGTTTTGGGTAACTGTCATCATTGAACCGTCAATCATGCCCTCCCTCCCTCCCTGAAAGCGCCTGCGGGCAATCTGTTCGTGCACTTTTCTGCTCAGTGACAGCGCGGGCGCCACAGCACTTTGAGCACGGATCCCGCTGCAGTTATGGCCGTTGTCAACTCCTCGCACCTTATCGTCCACCTCTTCCACAGTCAGCTGCTGAGAAATAGGGCTACTTTTCAATGGTGCTGCGAGCACTGGTGGACCATGGGGGACGTTTTACCAACATCAACGTCGGGTGGCCAGGCAAAGTTCATGACGTGCGTGTTTTCAGGAACTCTGGTCTGTTTAGACGCCTGCAGGAAGGTAGTTTCTTCCCGGACCACAAAATAAGTCTTGGGGATGTGCAGATGCCTATAGTGATCGTCGGGGACCCAGCCTACCCGCTAATGCCCTGGCTCGTGACGCCCTATGCAGGCGCCTTGCACAGCGACAAGGAACTCTTCAAGTACCAGCGAGCAGTGAGCAGCGTGACCTGTGACTGTGCAGTTTCTTTACAGAGAAGCTGAAGCTGCCCGTTTTTTACCAAGTGACTGTTGACTAGCATCTGCAGTTACATACCCCGCCCACCCCGCTTCCCCAACTTCCAACACACGTTTAAAAATAAAATACATGTTCCACTGTAACTTTACAAAGGTTTCTTTATTGATGACTTTGCGTTACAGGGTTGAAACTGAGACACGGACTGTGCTGGGTAGGGTGTGCAGTGATGTAAAGACCGCCTGTAAACTCGAGGAATGACAGGCTCCTGCTCCCAGAGCAGTCTGCAGTGCCGGACTGGATGTTTCAACGGAGCCTGCCATCCCTCCTTTTTGGGACTCTGTGTGTGGGGGCTATGTGGCCTTTTGGCGGGGGAGGACGGATACAGATTCCTCTGCTGCGTGGCTCTGTGGTCCAGGACAGGGACCGTTGCATGAGATCTGTAACCCCCCTCCCCCGCTACAAAGTCACGTACCCCCCCCACCCACACAGAACCTGCAAACCACCTCCCATACCGACCACGGTGCGTACTGACTGCAGTGTGTGTGTGACCTGCTGCTGATCCTGCCCCCATGTCTGTACCCTGGTAAAGGTGATTGTCCTGTCAAATTACCAACCCCCTTCCCCCCCTTCAAACACAGTCTCCTCTAAAATAACATGACGGAAACAGTAATTAACAGAAAAGTATTTTTTATTATCAACTAGACAGTTAGGGGATGAAACTGGGATGGGGGCTTGGGTGAGGCGGGAAGGAAAGGACTTCTCAAAAATTAGGCTATGAGAGCTTTTGGGTACTTGAGCACTCTGCTGGGGTGCAGTGACAGTTTACACGGCCTCTGGCGCCCCTCCTTCTGGTTATTTTGGGTGAGGGGGGTATGGGACTTTCTGGCGGGGGAGGGCGGTTGCAGATACACTGCAGGGGGGCTCTGTCCTCCTGCCGGAGGTCCTGCAGAACATGCACAAGGCGCAGGAGCATGTCCGTTTGCTCTCTCATTAGTCCAAGCAGCGTTTGAGTCGCCTGCTTGTCTTCCTCACGCCACCTCTCCTCCCGTTCGCTGTGTGAGCGCTGGTACAGAGAGAGGGTCTCCCTCCACTGGCTCTGCTGGTCCGCGTCGTCTCGGGAGCACCCCATAAGTTCAGCGAACATCTCGTCCCGTGTCTTTTTATTTCGCCGCCTAATCTTTGCCAGCCTCTGTGAGGGGGTTGCTGTGGCGGCTCTGGAGACAGTCCAAGCTGTGTGATGGGAAAAAGGGAGTGAATTCCTTGCAAAGATAAATTTTTGCGAACAATGAACACAGTCTAGCCTGTCTCTGTGAATTCTGGGTTGAGATCCCAGTGCCTGATGGGGCAAAAACCATTTTCGTGGGTGGTTCTGGGTAAATGTCGTCAGTCATCCCTTCCTCCGGGAAAGCTACAGCAGACAATCATTTCAAGCCCGTTTTCCCTGGATTGCCCTGGCAGATGCCACAGCGTGGAAACCATGGAGCCTGTTTTGCCTTTTGTGCCTGTCACCGTATGTGTACTAGATGCCGCTGACAGAGGCGGTCCAGCAGCGCTACACAGCAGCATGCTTTTGCTTTTGCATGACAGCAGAGATGGTTACCAGCCATATTGTACCATCTACCACACCATAAATTGGTAATAAGATGGGCATGGTTACCAGTCCTTTTGCACTGCACCATTTGCTGCTGTCATAAGTACCCCTGGCTGCTCTTAGCCAGGGGCGCAAAAGCCAAAATTGGGAATGACTCCCTGAGTCAATCCCTCCTTTTTGGTATCTAAAAATAGAATCAGTCCTGCCTAGAATATGGGCAAGTGTACTAGAGAACCACTGTATCAGAGAGCACAGCTGCTCTGTGTCAGATCCTGCATAGATTATGAGCTGTATGCTATTCACAGGGGGTGCTCCTGCAACAAACCCACCTGTTCATTCCATTCTTCCCCAGCCTTCCTGGGCTACCATAGCATTGTCCCCCAACTTGTGTGATGAAGTAATAAAGAATGCAGGAATAAGACACAGTGACTTGTTAGTGAGAAATGAGTGGAAGGCAGCCTCCAGTTGCTATGATAGTCCAGATAGGACATTAAGGAGTGTGGAGGAGAGGAGCCCAGCATCCTGCTGCTAGTCCAGGGGCAATTGAATCTTTTCTTTACACATGAAGCTCAGCCCCCTGTTGCTATGATGACGATGGTTATCAGCCATATTGTACCATCTACCAGGAAAAATTAGGGCCAGGCGCCCTTGATTGACCTTACCGATGCTAGTCAGCATGGTTACCAGTCCTTTTGCACTGCCCCATGTGCCAATAGCCTGATGATGAGGACGGGTACCAGTCATTTTGTACCATCAGCCACCCATGGCAGGGGGGAGCAAGGATGTTGGTGTTGAGTGCTGCACCATCGCGTCTATCTGCAGCATTCAGTAAAGATAGGGTGACATGTAAAAGAGTCAAGAGAGGATTGTTTTCCCTTTCACTTCTGGGGGTGGGTGGGGGGCTGTGTAAATTGCCTAGCTATGCCCTGACCCACCGCGGACACTGTTTTTGACCCTAGAAGCATTTGGAGCTCAGCCAAGAATGCAAATGCTTTTCGGAGACAGCAGGAATTGTGGGATACCTTGCGTCCTCAGTCCCCCCTCCCTCCATGAGCGTCCATTTGATTCTTTGGCTTTCCGTTACGCTCGTCATGCAGCAGTGTGCTGAGTCTCTACTATGCCGTCTGTCCGGAGATTTTTTAAAAATACTTTGGACCAGGCGTAACATTACAGTAATTCCCCTAATTAGATGCAGGAGTCTCCGAGCGAGATCACCCTGAGGACGGTCACTGAAGGAGATAGAGAGCGCATGCTGCGTGAAAGCCAGCACAAACCAGGGCCCTATGCAGCCGTGCTCGGGGAGGCAATGCTCCCTGAGTACCTCATGAAAGCCTGGCGCGGAAAAGTGTGCTACCACGGAGCACCCAATAAGGCAGCTCTCCCCAGGAGCCTCCTGCGGAGGCTTTTAGATTACCTCCAGGAGAGCTTCGTGGAGATCTCCCAGGAGGAGTTCTGTTCTATCCCCATATATAGAGAGACCTCCTTTTCACATACTTCAGATTCCTGTTATATTAAGAATAAAAGTTTACATGGTTAAAGCACTTACCGACTGTTCCTTCCCTTGATTCAGGATCCGGGTTAATGGCCGGGGACGGTTGGTAGGGGATCTCCGTGACGGTGATGAAGAGATCCTGGCTGTAGGGGAAACCAGCGTTGTAAGCGCTGTCGCCTGCCTCGTCCTCCACAAACCCTTCCTCATCTTCCCCGTCCGCGAACATCACCGAGGAACTGGCCGTCGACACTGTCCCATCGTCAGAGTCCATGGTCGCTGGTGGGGCAGTGGTGGCAGGCTCCGTAGCGTCCGTTTGCCGCTTTGATTTTTTTGTTGCCTTGTCTGGGGTCCTTGATTTTCACGCGGCCCTGCGTTGCATCCCGGCTGTATCCTCTGTCTCTCATGGCTTTGGAGACCTTCTCGTAGGTCTTTGCATTCCGTTTTTTGGAGCGCAGCTCCAAAAGCACAGACTCCTCGCCCCACACACCGATCAGATCCAAGAGTTCCCGGTCAGTCTATGCTGGGTCCCTCTTTCTATTCAGAGATTACATGAACTCCTCTGCTGGAGAGCTCTGCATCGCTGCCGGTGCTGCTGAGCTCGCCCCGATGTCCAACCACGAAATGAGATTCTAACTGTCCAGACAGGAAAAGGAATTCAAATTTTCCCGGGACTTTTCCTGTGTGGCTGGTCAGAGCATCCAAGCTCGGACTGCTGTCCAGAGCGTCAACAGAGTGGTGCAGTGTGGGATAGTTCCTGGAGCTAGTAAGTTCGATTTGCATCCACACCTAGCCTAATTCGACATAGCCATGTCGAATTTAGCGCTACTCCCCTCGTCGGGGTGGAGTACCGAATTCGAACTAAAGAGCCCTCTAGGTCGAATTAAATGGCTTCCTGGTGTGGATGGATGCATGCACGGTTAATTTGAATTAACGCTGCTAAATTCGAATTAAAGTCCTAGTGTGGACCAGGCCTAAGAATAAGATAATCAAATAGATCTTTCACAGGCAAGAGTCAAATCTACACCTATATACAGACTAAGGCCTCTGAATCCCCACAGAATGAGAGCCCTAAATTCCCACCAACCCCCATCCGCAAGGCTTTTGAAAGGTCAGTTTTCATTGCAGAAGATCTTGAGGGAAGCAGTGGAATGACATTAAAAAGGCTTCTGTATCCCATGGTCTCAAATGTCCCCTCAGATATAAGGAGCTATAGCTTTGTACAAAAGTTACAAAATCTATTATCAGATATGCCTATCATATTGCCCCTTCTAAAGCACAGACATGTTCAGTAGTACCAGGAGGAACTTGTGCTGAATATCCATTCCACACTTGAAAAAAACAACAAACACTGAGTCCATTCCACCAGCGAAAGAGTAGGAAAGGATTTTATTCCATGTATTTCTGACACCAAAGAAAGGAGATTTAAGACCCTGTCTGGGTTTCAGAGATTTCATTCAGTACTTAGCCAACAAAAAGGTCAAAGTGGGAGCAATTCTGCTTCTTTGGAAGGGAGGTGACTGGCCATTTTTTCTTCTGCATTCTTTAAGGTCTAGGTTCCTGATTGGGTAACAGCATTATTTTTTGCTGTGTCCCTTTTTGTCTGTCATCTGTAGTTTAAAAAATGGTTTGTGATATCAACAGAGAATGTGAGTGAACTTGTTCTTCTATCTGGACAGTTGGCAGAGGAAAGAGTACAACTTGGAAAGGAGTGAAGGTTTTGCATAGCTACAAGTTTCATGAAGCTCCATGTGACACTTTATGCAAGTTATTTAAATGACCTACTTTGCATATTTTCCATATTGCCATATACCAATAAACTATCTTTTTTAAAATTGTGTGGATTAATGCTGTTGAAAGGTGTTGGCATGAGAGCTGCAATGAATGAAGCCCTCTGTTTATCCACAGGACAGCAGCAGGGTAAAGAATGATTACTTACCCAAGAGTAACTGTGGTTCTTAAATATTTGTTGTCTACATGAATTCCAATCCAGGTGTGCATGGCCAGCAATGTCTGCTGGGGCAATACCTGCATCCTAGATGTCTTCACAAATCTTCATCTGAGGTCATAAAGGTGGTATCGGCCTAACTGTCCCTCAGTTCCTTCGCAATACAGAATCCCATTGGAGTAGGACTTGTAGCGGGAAGAAGGTCAGGTTGTGGAACCCATGTGGACAATACATCTTGAAGAACCAGTTATTATTAGGTAACCATTCTTTCTTCTGTGAGTGATTGTCCACATGGATTCTGCTCTTCAGGACTAACAAGCATTGTCTGTCTGCGTGGAGGTGGGTACTAGGAGTCCTACTTAAACAATGATTGCAGGACAGCCTTATTTCAGGAATAGAGACATTCTTCAAACAGGCAGCGGAGGCTGCTTGAGCTCTAGTGGAATGAACTTTAATGTGACTACGTGGAACTAACCGGGCAAACTCCTCCTTACACAGCTGTCCATCGCTGTGAGGACATTGCCTGACCTTTAACCCTTTCAGCAAAGGCCACAAACAGTATAGGTGTGTTCCTCCATTTTTGTACCATTAAGGTAATTTAATAATGCTCTGACTTGCATTGAGTGAGTTTAAAATTTAGCTTCCCTCTGGGGGTGAGTGGAGCTTGAGGCAAAAATGGTAGTTGAATGAATTGGTTCATATGGAACTCAAACAATTCTGGGAAGTAACCTGGGATAAGGCTTGTCCATAAGTGTCCTAATGAAACACTGTTTAAGGCGAACCTGCCATGAGGGACTGAATCTCCCCTACCCTTTGAGCTGATGTTAACAATTACTACAAAGGCAGTCTTCATTGATACATGGTATAGGGAACATGTTACATTGTGATCTTCTCCTTGCACTCTCATTCAGGAGGTATTTGCTCCTAGATTCTCTTGGCTTGTTCACATATAATTCTGATGTGAAAGTTCAACATTAACAGATTTTATGTCTGAACAGTGGATTAACTGTAGCATTGCTAGAACAATTGCCCTGAGCTCCAATCTGTTGCTGCTGTAGGGGGATTTTTGTGATGACCATGGGCCCTGTAAAGATGTTCTAAAATCTCTTGATGATGTTAAAAAATGGTGCTTATCAGGTCCACCCAGGACTCCCAGTTCCACCATGGCAGATTTTTTCCAACTTTTCTTGTTAGAGAGCCTGTCTAATGTCTCTAGATTTCTCTGCAGCAGTTCCTATTAAGAGATCAGGAATTTTTGTATAGGCTTGCAGGGGGTATTTGCACAGCAATCACACCCTGTGGGGTACCCATATAATGAATGAATAACCCATCAAGTCCTGACTCTGGTGATCTCTCTCAGGAGAGGAAGCCTGCCTTTGTAAATTATTTTTACTGCTCCCAGGTGTTATGGGGACTAAACAGGTATGAAGCTGCTTATTTTGTGACTTACTATGAAGCTGTGATTTGATAGTGCGCAGACTAGTTCCTCATTGAACTTGCCTTCTCAGGATGTCATTAGGTATTAGAAACAGCCAAGTCTCCCTTGTCTTGTGGCGTGCCATGAGTATCTTGGGTGGATTCTTGTGATGGTTGTGCTTGAGAAGCAGGTGAGACCAGGAGGAATACCGCTCACTTCTGCCATAAAAATGCTCTGGACCTTTATTGGTCATATCTTTGGGAGAAAATTTCCTCTCCTCAGCTATGAAAGTGTCTTTAATACAGGTTGCTGTGGTAGCATCTTCCTTCAACAACCAGACAGACAGCTTTGTTCCTTTGAAAGGTATAAAACTTAACATATTGCCTATTGAGGTGACTGCTTTACAAAGCACTTAAAACCTCAGGACTGTCACCCAAAGACATATGGCAGAGGAAAACAACAGGGTCAAGAATCAAGACCTGATTACGGATGCTACAGACCAACCACCTGGATTTACCATGCCATTAAGATATGGATCACAACGAACTGCATTAGGACCTCACACAGGTGTTGCAATTACAACATAAAAGGAAAGCGAAGGACAGCCAGATATGCGAATGTGGAGAAGATATCCAAACCCTGGAACATCTAGTGAACTGCTGCCCTCTAAGATCATTCTCCAGAGGGACGGCCTTGATTCATTCTATGTCACTGAAAGCCACAGAGTGGACATCAACCTTTAATATTGCCTTTCAAGTTGCCATATGAAAGAAAAGGACAAATGTCACAAGAGGGTGTACTCTTCAATACCTTGGTGGAAGTTGTGGTCAATAAGTACCACTTACAGAGTTTGACCTCTTCACTTCCCATAGGAATTTCTAAAGAACTATGATTCTACATGTGTTCATGGAAAAAAACATTGAGTCTGCTGGGTGGGAAGTCAGACACAGGAATTTTCCAGTCCCCTTAGAAAATGTGACACACACACTGGTAAACTGCCACTTACTACTCCCCTCTCCTAAAAAAGGTGTGTGAGAAAGAATGAGAAGTAGTTTTCCTTTTGTATTTAAGCTTTACAAAGATATCTGAATTTCCCTTTGTGGGAGAGAGAGGTCCCTTCATCCTCCATCTTTGAAGCTTTTGACTTGGATATCTGCTCCCAATTCTCCAAGATTAGCCTCCTGTCGGTGTCATCCATACTGAATGGGGAGGGAGGCTGAGAAGTGCACTTCTTGAAGTGGAGCTGAGGTATGACCTACTGTTGGCCAGGGAGACGGGAAAGAAAAAGACAGGATTCTAGCTTTCTCCTCTAAGGCAGTCACGAACCACTTGAACACGGAAGCAAGAGAAAGTAAGCTTTTTATTCTTTAGAGATAAGGGGGTAAGTCAAAACTCCCCCAATTATGTCATTGTTGTACTCTGAAGTAAAGAGCTGCAGTCTGTTTCTAGCTGTGTCTCTGTGAATGCCAGTGGTTGGAGCCGAAATAGAAAATTAATTCTTTTTGTGGCTCACTTTGCGTAGAAGACTATCATCCTTCACCAGCATGGGGCACAATACTAGGTTTGAAGGAGGAAGCTGTTGCAGCTTCAATGATTTTGCTCTGAAAGTATTTCTGGCTGCAGCAAAGAAGTGGAAAACCAAGTCCCATCACATTTGGTCCCAGAGATAATAACATGGGATTTTTTATGTTTTAAAATAAATTTCTAAAGGCTCTTCAGGAAAAAAAAATTGCTGGTGTATCTCAAGGAAAAAGACACATAACACTGAGGCTCCCCTCAATAAATCCTCGGCTATAACAGTTAAGATGTCTTCAATAAATACTTGACAAAAGTTCAAGATTAGAGAAAATCAGGAACAAAACTGCAATTGCTTGATCAACAATCAAGTAAACTCAGCTTACTGTGTACAACAGTAAACTCAAAGTTAATTTACAAACATGTTCCCTTGACATACTATTCCAGCACACTGAGTTTGCGAGTGGCTGTATACATTTACACTGAGCAAAAAGAACAGAGAAGTTTAATCATCCATTTTCTAAAATCTCTCAACTTTTCAGACTAATCATTTTGAATTACACATTTATAAAATGTACAGAAAGTTCTGATTCCAAATAACTGTAAAAGGGACACTATCAGAGACTGTAATTTATAACCAAAATATAGGTTTTGTAATTTTTTTTTAAAAAGTGTCCAAAACCTACTAGTTATAGAAATGTTTTAAATTGTAAACAAAAGTCACCCTAAAGAGTTTATATGAACTTTAGAATGAGAACCCGGGTAAAACTGACTAACGTGTCAAAAGTAAACAGTATATATGCCGAAGAGTAGAACAGATTTCTAAAATTCTTTCAGTTTTAGACATCTAAAGTCTGTTGATACAGGATAAATAAATGTTTAACTGTTATATGACTTCTAACTTGACAATGTCCCTTTAATATAATATGTTTATAAAACTCCTTTAATGCCGGAGGTTCTCTAGAAGCCCTAAGATGTAGCTATTGCTCTGTGTGAACACAAACAAAATTTTATCCACCAATGAAGCACTGCCACTCTGGGACTAGAAAAAGATACTAGTTTAACAACATACAGCAACACTTCACCAATTTAGGACAGAAAGCATTCCTCAACCAGTGCATCAATAGCAAATAATATATTGTATACCTAGCTCTTATACTGTGTTTTTTCATCAGTAAATCTCAGAACACTTACAAAAGAAGTAACACTATCCTCATTTTACAAATGAGGAAACTGAGGCACAGAGGTGTGATGCGACTTCCTCAAGGTCACCCAGCAGGCCAATGGCAGAACCAGGAATAGAGCCCAGTTCTCCTGAGTTGCAGTCCAGTGCTTATCCTCTAGGCAAGAAAAATTAATTTACAAAAAAACAGATCAAACAGTCTTTTCAGATGCAAATGTACTACCTACTTGCCAGCACACAGCCTATTTGCTCAAATGCAATGTTACTGTGTACAGATACACAACTAGATTTAGGGGGAATGAAAAAAGGACCACCATATGACACCTAGAAGCGTTTATTTTATGCAACAAACTTAAATATGATCACGTGTACATAAAAGTGTACACTGTATCTATGCTGAACGATGCCAGGAAACATAATATTGATGCAACAGTCTTCTAAAATAAACATTAAAAATGAGCCTGGGCAGGAAGACAAAATGCAAAACAGACTTACTTCCAATCAGCACAATGCTTAAAATTGAGAGCAATCCTAAACATTTCCAACTTTCCTTACAAAGCTGCCGAAGTCCAACTATTTTTAAAAATTGACTTTTTTACATCAATAATAAAAATCTGGTGACAAACATTATAAAATCAAATGCTGGACTGTCTTTACTCCTTTAAAATTTCGAATATTCCAACAGAACTGCTGGAGTAAAAACATTTAAAAGTGATATATGTTTTTATAAAACAAACATCAATATGTACATTTATTGCAAATTATATTAAACTAAAATGGAGGAAAAATTAAAAAATGAAATGTCTACTTGCAAATCAATAATAATTTTAAGTGATTATTTTCCCACTCTGATAAAAATCAGAAAGCAACATTTATAAAATTGCCACCACATGACTTTTCATAGCCGGGAACTGAAATCTGTACATCTTATTTTTGCAGAAAAGTAGGCAGGCGGAAAGAATTATACATAAAACAGTCTCCAAAAGTAAAGCAAAGAAGTATTTCTTGTGATTTTCCTCTACTCTTTCTTGTGAAACATGGGAATAACCTGGCTCTAGGATCACAAATTTTTAATGTCAGTAAAAGGACTTCCTTTGACTTTCATTTAAAAAAAATGCAGCATGAAAATTAATGGAGTAAAACACTTTTAAACTCCAGATATGCAGAAACTGGAACCAAGTGTTAAGCAATTTGCTTAATTATTGACTTTTCATAAAAAAAAGTCTCTGGGGAAATAAGATGCTTTTAGCCTCTTTCTCAAGAGTTTCTGCTTTACATTTCCATTGAGAAGGATTAATTTCATGTAAAAGGGAAGCATAGTTTTCCTTCTGTTTTCAGAGCTGAAAGCTGTGTGTTTTGAAGTAATTTCAGTTGCTGTATAGGAAATTTCAGAATCTTAGTTTTTGCAGAAGCTTGGAGCTTGCCTTTGTTTGGCCTTCATTTCCTCCCTTTTCGAGTAAGCTTTCTTTTTACCTTATATGGGACAAAAGAAAAGAAGAGTTAAATATTTGGGTAAAGAAAATTCAATTACTTCTGAACCATAAAAGCCGCCCTCACCAATGCGTACATTTAAGTTTCTACCATATGCTTGACTCTTCACTTGTGCTTTTAATCTTCCAGCATTATATTGTATCTCCTTCTGAACTAGCTCAGCATAGTTCAATAAGTCTGCATTTCCCTACTGGGTATTTTCATATTTTAACCAAAAGTTGTGCTACAGAAACCTGAATGAAGATAGATATATTCTTTCATTTCCATAACTGAATAGCATTTTCTCTTGTTGAATCAGACTGAATTAATGCAGTAGAATGGGGAGAGTAACTTAAAACAAATGCTTTAAGAATTCAAGCCTACAAAAGACTATCACTGAACTCTTATCTAAAAGCAAGTAACTCAGCAAATACTTTTTCTGATATCCACAAATAATTACTTATAGTCTAAAAAGCTAAAATTTTGTAATATGTCTCACACTCAAAGGTGATTTTTATAGCAGGAAAATGGGATTCCTTGCTTCCCTACTGCACAAACTACAATAAAAATATAAAATAGCCCTGTATAAATCCCTGCTGCACCTTAAGGAAGCCTCCCTCTGCTAGCTCTGTATCCTCATTGTCTTCCTGGCTGCTCTCACAGGCTTTAAAATGATCCATATCATTTGATGAATATTCTGGACTTGATTCTATCTCCAACAGTGAATCTCCATCACTTCCCAGCACCTGGCTTCTGAAAAATGTTAACACTGTTTTGACATTCCTTTAGGAATCATTGAGTTTATACATACTGCATGGCTTATTTAAGTATGTAAAAAATTAAATATCACAGAATTTCAAGGAAAAGTGTAAAATACATATTCTTTTTGACTGCTAATATGACCCTTTGTGGGTTTGGGGGCAATTATCTGTCACTTCAAGCAGGTGTCTCAGTCTTGCTGTGAGATGGGAAGGCTGGGGAAGATCTCATTCTGTCACATAGACTGAATTTAGTTGAAAACTAGAAAACGACAGTCTCGGTGGACAATTCCTTCACGTCCTAGGTTGATGCTGTCACAGACATGGATTTTCTCTATTCTGATGACATCTCATATCAATAATGATCACAATCATGGCCATGTGATTTTGACTGCTTTCAAGATGCAGCCTCTTCCTTATTAAAAATTAATTTCTTGCTCTTTTTTCACTTTTAAATTTTTTAATCTATGATCTCTGCAAGCTCTTTAAAAGAGCTTCTTGTGTAAATTACTAACAGACCTACTCAAATACTTATTTCAGGTTAAGTTGAGGGTTTTTTGAACACATTAACTTACTTAGCATGTTTTTGCAATTTAAAGTTTCTCACATTTAAAACATGTTTGGAGATAGGCATCCAAGGTTGTGCTAAGCCAATTCTTCAAATTTTTTTAATGTTTAGTTCTGGTGTATGAAGTTGTGTTTCAAATGTAAAGACCATTCAGTGAATGCATAAATCAAAGCATGTGTACAGAGAATGAAAAACGGCTGTGCCAAAGTCTAATAGCTGCTTGGTGAATGCACAGTTTCAATTTCTGTTATCCATTTGGTTTTTTATATTTTTAGACGAGTGATTGTTTCAAGAAAGGACATGGATTAAACAAGCAGCAAAACCCAAATGTTTTAAAAAAATATTTCATTCATCAAAGATACAGTGCTTTTAACTTTTGTTAGTCAACTGACCAGAGCAGGGTCTTGACTTAGAGGACATGTATATTTGCATTAGTAAATGGAGTGAAAAATCCCAACTCCAACACTCTTAGCTCTTTGACATAGTGATGCTGTTGATGCCAATGGAAGCACCACATACAAGAAATAATATTGTACAAAAAGAGGATATGGTTTCTGGTCTGATATTCCATATTCAGTGATCTGAACCTTGTTCTCATAGCATACAGATAGGTTTAGTCTTGAGATACACCAGGAAAAAATATACACCTCTACCTCGATATAACACTGTCCTTGGGAGCCAAAAAATCTTACCGCGTTATAGGTGAAACCGTGTTATACTGAACTTGCTTTGATCCGCCGCACCCCCCCCCCTCCCCGGAGCACTGCTTTACCGCGTTATGTCCAAATTCGTGTTATATCGTGTGGCATTATATCGAGGTAGCAGTATACTTCACAATGCTATGTGCTGAGCCATGATGCTGGTTATTAGTAAATGTTTTGCTTAGAGTGTTTAACCATTTGTTGAACACATTACTAAAGCTCAGGATATATCTTGGAGGTAGGAAAGATGCTATTTTTACCTTTGTAGATCAATTTGTCTCTGTGCTGGTGCTGCTTTTTTTGCTATGTCTTGCTGTTTTGGTGCTTTGGCATTACCTGCCTCTAAACCCCCTGAACTCTCTTGACTGACTGCTGCCCTTTTCCTTCCCCTGCCAGATGGTTTATTTGTTTCATCATTTTTTACTGTGGTGCCCTGAGATTCAGACTTTGGTGGACGCCCTCTCCTAGGTTTGGGAGGGGCTGGTGGTCCTGATTCATCTGCTTTTTTTTCTTCTGTTTTTTGATGAATGTTTTCTGATCCAGCTGCCACTGCCGTTCTTTTTTTTCCACGTTCAGTGCTAATGTTTCCTTGTGTAGCCTGATCAGAATGAATCTCCTAGAAAAGAAAAATTCCTATTTAACAAAAACAAGATCCCCAAAAGCCAAGCTGTAACTGTTATCTACCTCAGACAAAAGCATAAATTTCTGAAGCAGATATGCAACAAATCATACAAACACCCACCCAATAGGTAGGCTTGGTTCTAGTGAAAAAACATACCAAAATGGAACTTTTTGGCATAGTTTGCTTGCAATAAATTTAATACATGAAACTTATAATGTATGGTACAGTGCACTTTCTTCCAGTCTCAGAGTAACTTCTTTGTATTTTGAAAGTAACTAAGATCATGGTAGGACTACAACACTCTCACTTCTCACCTTGGCCCTACGAGGCATGCTCCTTCACAGGCTCTTTGCCCATCAATAGGAGATCTACTAGAGGGGCAGTAAGCAATGTCTCTGGTGAAAGACTTTAGTGCAGCAAAAAGGGAGTTTACTTTAGTAGATGGATTTCTGAGCCCAACCTCCAGTAAAGCTGTGATAGTAGTAGTAGTAATAAAATAAAATAAATAAAACCCATTCCAGAACCCACGCTATGACAAAAAAAAAACAAGTTTTGGGGAAGTGAGGGAGATGGAAACTGGGGCATGGGGGGAATCTCCCATCCTCACATGTCTTGCCAAGTTCACTAGGAACAGAGAGCAATGCCTGTGTGCATGTGGGGATGGGAGGTGTTTTTTCTCTTACATAGGGCAGGACTGTGCAGTGGATCCATGGGCAAAGGGGACAGGTGGTGAGTGGCCATCTAATCAGTGACCTCTGGAACAGTTGCCAGCACTTCTCCAGCAAATCTCACATGGAGGAGGAGAGAGGGGTATTCAAGGAGCATACCTAAAATTATGACTGTTAACATCATGGCTCTACCATGGCAACAGACCCAGTGAAATTATTTACATTATTTCCTCTGTACCTTGAAAACTTGTAGTTATTCATATGGATAAAATTACAAGTAGAGCTGAATGGTCCCTGTAGCTGGGGCTATTTTTATCAGATGGCTTATGAATAGAACACACAAGTCTAAACTTCAGATTAGCAAAAATATTGTGATGGTTTTGCATCTCTTTATTTGTTCAGTACAAGTACAATTACAGTACAATTCATTACTCAATACCAGAGACAAAAAGAAAAATTACTCAGAAGCCACCAGAACTTAAAATGGCACCTATAAAAGAACTTCATCACCAAGTTCATAATTCTGCCACCATCTCTTTACTTTCCACTAAGTAATACAGATTATATGTTTTTGTGGATCTGTCACATATTAATATAGCATGTTTACAACTTCTGTAGATGAAATAGTGTATACGGCCCTTGGCAAACTCAAAATGCTATCGGTTAAAAAAAAAAAAGGTTGTTCATCAGGAATGTACCTTAGATGCTTGTAAAATAACCATTATTAAAAGGCTGAACTATTGCTGTTTTAGGAAACAGACTTGGTCTATGGTTCAGCCAATCAGAAATCAGCCATTTAATTATTTTTAAATCAGAGCAACCATCTGGCTGTTTGCTGGGCTGACATTGCTTCCATTTGATATTAATTTGGCATCATGAAGTATCTGTTAGTCTTTACTTTGCTATACAGCAGTGCTTTTCAACCTTTTTTCATTTGCAGACCCCCCAAAATTTTTGAATTGAGGTGCAGATCCCTTTGGAAATCTGCAGACCCCAGGTTGAAAACCACTGCTATAGAGTAATAAAACTCATAAACCCATATATTTCCAAGGGTTTTTAAGACACATGAAAACAGTGCTAATTCCCCTGCCTCCTTTTTTAAAAGAATGAAAAATTAAAAGGTTTTTGTTTAGCTATTTAATAAAATTTATATATAGCATTTATCAATGTGGAACCTGATCATCTCATGTAATTTAAAATACATCCATTAAAACCATTCACCATAAGATAGATGCGGTGTCTGAAACTAGGATTTCTCTCTTGTTAGAAGTTAAGATAGATGCGGTGTCTGAAACTAGGATTTCTCTCTTGTTAGAAGTTCCATTACTACTTTAAAAATGGCTAAACAAACTTCACGGTAAGAGTCTTTTCTACTTTTTCCTGTTGTTTTTTTTTAATAGTCTTATATGAGGCATTTTGGTAGTGCCCGGGAAGAATTTTAATTTTCTATATTTTGGTCATAATGGTTATACATAAGTTGTTCTTGAAAGCTCCCTAAAAATTGCTAAGTAACAATAATTATATATAATTTATATTATATAGGGAAATAATTCAGCATGATTACAAATTATTCAAAATGTACTACCAGAAAGAAAGGGTAGAGATTAAACAGATTCTATAAAATGCACGTATGAAAAAAAAATACACATCTCAGGAACTATTTTTCCACTTAGGCAATATTTTATTCTTAGTGACCTTCAAGCTAGTCACTATTTGTGTAATTTTGGGTAATCCTAGTTAGTTTTCCTTAGCAGTCAAGAGCTACACAACTGGAATATTTTAAGGTCAAGCAATGGAGTACTGGGAATGGAATTCAGGTATTCTTGGCTATAAACCTACTCTTCCCTCCTCACACTTGTGTGTGGATACAGGCTTCCTAGTATATGTTTCTGTAAAATACATTCCTTCAGGTTAGGAAGCTAACTTTCAGTTGGTGTAGATCACCTCAATTAAAAAAATAGACATGTGGACATGGGATCACAAACTGTTTTTAATATTGTGTGCAGTTCTGGTCTCCCATGTTTAAGAAGGATGAATTCAAACTGGAACAGGTACAGAAAAGGGCTACTAGGATGATCCAAAGAATGGAAAACCTGTCTTATGAAAGGAGACTCAAGGAGCTTGGCTTGTTTAGCCTAACCAAAAGAAGGCTGAGGGGAGATATGATTGCTCTTTACAAATATATCAGAGGGATAAATATCAGAGAGGGAGAGGAATTATTTAAGCTTAGGACCAATGTGGACACAAGAACAAATGGATATAATCTGGACACTAGGAGTTTAGACTTGAAATTAGACGAAGGTTTCTAACCTTTAGAGGAGTGAAGTTCTGGAACAGCCTCCCAAGGGGAGTAGTGGGGGCAAAAGACACATCTGGTTTCAAGACTAAGCTTGATAAGTTTATGGAGGGGATGGTATGATGGGATAGCCTAATTTTGGCAATTAATTGATCTTTGATTATTAGCAGGTAAATACGCCCAGTGGTCTGTGATGGGATGTTAGATGGGGTGGGATCTGAGTTACTACAGAGAATTCTTTCCTGGGTGCTGGCTGTTGAATCTTGCCCACATGCTCAGGGTTTAACTGATCACCATATTTGGGGTCGGGAAGGAATTTTCCTCCAGGGCAGATTGGCAGAGGCCCTGGAGGTTTTTCGCATTCCTCTCCAGCGTGGGGCACAGGTCACTTGCTGGAGGATTCTCTGCACCGTGAGGTCTTTAAACCACGATTTGAGGACTTCAATAACTCAGACATAGGTTACAGGAGTGGGTGGGTGAGATTCTGTGGCCTGCGTTGTGCAGGAGGTCAGACTAGATGATTATAATGGTCCCTTCTGACCTTAAAGTCTATGAGTCTATCTTAAAGAAACAAGTTCTCACCAGGGCCAACAGCTTAGAATAAACTTGGTGTTCCCTTGAGCAAGACATCTTGGAATCATGATGAAGCAAATGAGTAAGGGTTGAGATTTCCAAATCCAGCTATATAATTTAGCTACACAACTCCCTGTGATATCAATGGGAGCGGTGTACCTAAATACTGTATAACTTTGAAAATCTCAGACATTTTTTCAAAAAATGGGAACATTTACCTTTTTGAACTGTCATGTCTCCCATATGCCTTGTCCAATTTGTCTCAAACTTTACAGAAAAATTCCACCCTGACAAAAACTTATGATTGTGAAATTTCATAAAGATTGTTTTCAGTTTTGGAGAAGATGCGGGTAGGATGTCATAAATGATCTTTCATGACAGTATCTTCAACCTTGTCTACATAAAGATTAGCCTCCTTGCACAATATGCGCTTGAAATGCCTACTTTCATCTTTACCTAAATAATTACTTAAGAGGTTGGATAAATATGTATTGCATCATAAAATTAGCACTATCCATTCCCTTCTCAATGATTACAAAAATGTAGTACTGACCTTAGATTTTTTTAAAAATTGTATTCTATGAGAGAGGTTTTTTCTTCTTCAAAAAAGCTCAAGGAAATAAAATATTAAAAAAAAATCAAAGTTTAAATACTATTTTGGTTGTGGCACAATCCAGCAGATACAAAGAAATGTAATGCTGGGAGGAATACTCTTTATTTAACTCTTGTGCTGTTGTGCATATTCCTTTCTCCCCTCAACAATCACTAATTGGGTGTTCTAGACTAAGCATCTTTACAACACCCATGACACATCATGTCTAGTGATTTTATTAAACTGAGTGCAATCTTTGACCACATATTTACCAGACCAGACAGATCTATCAAATGTAAATAGTCAAACACACTGGATATAACCTTAACTTAAAACATTAAAACCGTGAACAAACAGAAAAAAAGATGTGAAACGTGAAGGTTCCATTGTACTCCCTTCCACTCCCCCATTGGTATTTCATAAAATAGGAAGAACTCTAGTCCATACTGTTTGACAATACATGCCATCTATCCATTTGTCTGAAAAAATCATTAGTTGTTCTGAAAATGAGCTGTCTTTTTATGGTCTGACAAAGAAAATGAGATAATTACACTGAATGAGATGAGGCATCAATTCTATCAGAGACAATCTAGGAAATACTGGTATATACTAAATGAATTTATATGCTAAATTGACAATATAGCGTTCACTTTTAAAAATATGAAATCTACCTTGTTTTTCACAGGTTCTGTCTTTGCTGGCGTGACTGAAATAATCCTCACTGGATTTTCATCATTTTCGCTGACCCCAGTTTCTGATATATCTGAACTCTGTTCCCTGTTAGAGGAATTAAAAACAAATCATGTATGCAACTATTTTTTTCTTCTTAACAATGCAGACAGGCAGGAGCACAGACTAAAGTAGAAAAAAAATCACTTGCCTGTATGGAAAACATTCTGATAAGGGGAATATAAAAGTGAAGGCAAGTATTAACTTTCATTCAAGTGTGATATCACCAGTTTGGAAGATAGGAAAAAAATCTATTAATCCGAACCAGGAACTTGCACACAGCCGTTCCAGGAGGGGAGATTTTTCACAAAACATACTGTAGTAAGAATATTCAGAGCCATTACTGTGTGTACCCCAGGACCACCCAAATTTTGCCCCAGCTGAGGGACACATTCCAAATTGATATAGAAGCAGTACTACACTTCAATTTTATGAAACAACTGAACCTTTGGTTGTACTCGACTTTCTTTCTTTAACCATTTAGCCTATCAAGTTAATCAACTATGAAACAAGCTAAACTCAACCTTAAAATTTCAAAGTGCAAGCTCTCTCTCTCTTGGACAGATTTTTAAAAATCAATGGAAGTTAGGCACCTCAATACCTTTCAAAATCTGGCCCTATATACTTTAGAAAATAAAGCATTTTCCTGTCACATATTATAAGCAACATTTATTCATACCATTTCGTTTTAGCCTTCTATTAAATTACAGATCAACGTAAATGCACTTAATCAGCAAAAAAGACAGTTACTCACCTTTGTAACTGTTGTTCTTCGAGATGTGTTGCTCATATCCATTCCAATTAGGTGTGCGCGCGCTGTGTGCATGTTCGTCGGAAGATTTTTACCCTAGCAACACTCGGTGGGCCAGCTGGGTCGCCCCCTGGAGTGGCGCCGTTATGGCGCCGGATATATACCCTGCCGACCCAACGGCCCTTCAGTTCCTTCTTGCCGGCTACTCCGACAGAGGGGAAGGAGGGCGGGTTTGGAATGGATATGAGCAACACATCTCGAAGAACAACAGGTGAGTAACAACAAAGGTGAGTAACCGTCTTTTCTTCTTCGAGTGCTTGCTCATATCGATTCCAATTAGGTGATTCCCAAGCCTTACCTAGGTGGTGGGGTCGGAGTGAGATGTTGCAGAATGCAAAACTGCTGAGCCAAATGCTGCATCATCTCTGGACTGTTGAACCAATGCGTAATGTGAGGCAAATGTGTGAATCGATGACCAGGTAGCTGCCCGACATATTTCCTGGATGGGAACATGGGCCAGGAAGGCGGCAGATGAAGCTTGAGCCCTAGTAGAATGGGCGGTGAGGTGGCTAGTCGGAACGTGAGCCAAATCATAGCATGTACGGATGCAGGATGTTACCCAAGATGAAATGCGTTGGGATGAGACTGGTAGGCCTTTCATCCGGTCTGCCACAGCTACAAAGAGCTGAAGTGACCTTCGGAAGGGTTTTGTTCTCTCGATATAAAAGGCGAGAGCTCTGCGAACGTCTAGGGTGTGCAGCTGTTGTTCCTGTCGCGATGGGTGCGGCTTCGGGAAAAAGACTGGGAGGAAGATGTCTTGATTGACATGAAAGGCAGACACCACCTTAGGGAGGAAGGAGGGGTGTGGTCGCAGTTGTACCTTGTCCTTATGGAATACCGTATACGGGGGGTCCGCTATCAAAGCCCGAAGCTCAGATACTCGTCTTGCCGAAGTAATAGCGACGAGGAAGGCTGTCTTCCAGGAAAGGTACAGCAGTGAGGTGGCCAGTGGTTCAAAAGAAGCACCCATAAGCTTGGCTAGCACCAGGTTGAGATCCCAGGTAGGGGTCGGGCGTCTGACTTGAGGGTACAAATGTTCCAGTCCCTTGAGGAACCTTGAAACTATGGGGTGAGAGAAGATTGATTGGCCATTTTCCCCTGGATGGAAGGTGGAGATGGCTGCCAGATGCACCTTTATGGAAGAGAACGCTAGGCCCTGTTCTTTCAGGGACCAGAGGTAGTCCAGGACAGTAGGAACAGACACCTGCCTGGCAACTGGGTTATGCTGAGTGCACCAGCAGGAGAAACGCTTCCACTTGGCCAGATATGTCATCCTAGTGGAAGGCTTCCTACTGCCCAAGAGCACCTGTGGGACCGAGGCAGAGCAACGCAACTCAGACTGGCTCAACCACGCAGCAACCATGCTGTGAGATGAAGAGACTGCAAGTCCAGATGGTGAAGCCTGCCGAAGTCCTGTGTTATGAGATCCGGCCAGAGTGGCAGGGGAATCGGGTCTGCCACTGAGAGGTCAAACAACATTGTGTACCAGTGCTGCCTCGGCCACGCTGGAGCAATCAGGATCAGGTGGGCGCTGTCCCTGCGGAGCTTGAGTAGGACTCTGTGGACGAGTGGAAATGGTGGGAAGGCATAGAGTAGGTGCCTCTTCCACGGAATCAGGAATGCGTCTGAGAGGGAGCCCGGGGAGCGTCCCCGGAAGGAGCAGAACACCTGGCATTTCCTGTTCTCTCGGGAGGCAAAGAGGTCTATGTGGAGAAACCCCCACTTCCGGAAAACAGAATGGATGACGTCCGGACAAATCGATCACTCGTGAGACAGGAAGGATCCGCCAGAGTGTTCTGGACTCCTGGGAGAAAAGACGCTATCAAATCAATCGAGTGGGCTATGCAAAAGTCCCAGAGGTGGAAGGCTTCTTGACAAAGGAGGGAGGAGCGTGCTCCGCCCTGCTTGTTTATGTAAAACATGGCCGTTGTGTTGTCCGTGAACACTGACAGACAACAGACTTGGAGATGGTCTCGAAACACCTGGCATGCTAGACGGACCGCTCTCAGCTCCCGCACATTGATGTGTAAGGCCAGCTCTTGAGGCGACCAGAGGCCTTGAGTGCAAAGCCCCTCGAGGGGGGCACCCCAACCCAGAGATGACGCGTCCGTGGTTAGGGCCATCGAGGGTTGCGGTAGGTGGAATGGCATCCCTGCACAGACTAGAGTGGGGTTTAGCCACCAGGTTAGGGAGCCCAGAACCTTCCAGGGAATAGTGAGCACCGAGTCCAGGCTGTCTCTGCGTGGTTGGTATATTGAAGCAAGCCAGGTTTGAAAGGGATGGAGGCATAGCCTTGCGTGCTTGGTCACGAAGGTGCAGGAGGCCATGTGACCTACTAGGCTGAGGCAAGTGTGCACCGACCTTGTCGGGAAGGTTTGAAGACCTCGAATAATTGAAGCCATTGCTTGAAAACGCGACTGCGGGAGGCAGGCTCTGGCCAGATTGGAGTCCAGAACCACTCCGATGAAGTCTATTCTCTGCGTTGGTGTCAGAGTAGACTTCTCTGTGTTGATCATCAGGCCTAGGCTCCCGAAGAGGTCTTTGACGATGCGTGGGTTCTGCGACACTTGTAACTGGGAAGTCCCTCGAATGAGCCAATCATCGAGATATGGGTAGACGTGTACCCGACGCCGCCGGAGGGAGGTGGCGACTACAGCCATGCATTTTGTGAACACACGCGGAGCTGCAGAAAGGCCAAATGGAAGTACAGTGAACTGAGAGTGTTGATGGTTGACCACAAAACGGAGGTACCGTCTGTGTGGTGGGTAAATTGCGATGTGGAAATATGCGTCCTTCATATCGAGGGCGGCATACCAGTCTCCCGGATCCAGGGATGGGATAATGGTCCCCAGGGTTACCATGCGGAACTTCAGCTTTATCATGAATTTGTTGAGTTCTCGCAGGTCTAGGATCGGTCGTAGACCTCCCTTTGCCTTGGGGATTAGGAAGTACCGGGAATAAAACCCCTTGCCCCTCATGTCTTTTGGCACCGCCTCTATGGCTCCCATGGCTAGGAGCGACTGGACCTCTTGTAAGAGGAATTGCTCGTGAGAGGGGTCCCTGAAGAGGGACGGGGAGGGAGGGTGGGAAGGCGGGGTTGAAACAAACTGGAGGTGGTATCCCACTTCCACCGTGCGCAGGACCCAACGATCTGAAGTTAGCTGGGACCAGGCAGGGAGGAATTTGGAGAAGCGGTTGAAAAAGGGAGGAGAAGGATCCGGTAGAGCAACTGGTGGGCCGCCCTCGGGCGTCCCATCAAAAGTTCTGCTTGGGCCCCGCTGGTTTAGGAGGCACCTGATTTTGACCTCCTTGAGGGCCAGACTGCCTCCGACGATTCCCTCTACCACGCCTTCTGCTAAAGTCCTGACACGGCCTAGGCGGGGCGTAAGGGCGGTGTGGCTGGGGCCGGAAGGTCCTACTTTGGGTCACTGGCGTGTGCATACCCAGCGAGCGCATTATAACGCGATTGTCCTTCAGACTTTGCAATCTGGAGTCAGTCTTATCTGAGAACAGGCCCTGGCCTTCGAAGGGCAAATCCTGAATAGTTTGTTGTAATTCAGAGGGAAGGCCTGATACCTGGAGCCAGGAGATACGCCTCATTGTCACTCCTGATGCCAGAGTTCTGGCTGCAGAGTCCGCTGCATCCAGAGAGGCTTGGAGGGAGGATCTTGCTACCTTTTTACCCTCCTCAAGTAGGACCGTAAATTCTTGATGGGACTCCTGGGGAAGAAGCTCCGTAAACTTCCCCAAGGACACCCACGTGTTAAAGTTATATCTACTTAGGAGGGCTTGTTGGTTTGCCACCCTAAGTTGGAGGCCCCCGGCCGAGTATATTTTGCGGCCTAGGAGGTCCATGCGCCTAGCCTACTTTGACTTAGGAGCCAGGGCTTGCTGGCCATGACACTCTGTTTCGTTCACCAATTGCACCACTAAAGAGCAAGGAGATGGGTGAATGTAGAGATATTCATACCCCTTTGAGGGGACCATATATTTTCTCTCTACTCCCCTTGCTGTAGGTGGAATCGAGGCTGGGGATTGCCAAATGGTGTCCGTATTAGCCTCTATGGTGCGGATAAACGGAAGAGCCACTCTAGTAGGTGCATCAGCCGATAGGATGTCCACGACAGGGTCCTCTATTTCAGGGACCTCCTCCACCTGTAAGTTCATATTCTGAGCCACTCATCTCAAAAGGTCTTGATGGGCCCTGAGATCAATTGGTGGAGGGCCTGAGGAGAATGTTCCCGCCACCGCCTCATCAGGTGGTGGCAAGGAGGAGGAGGAGAGGCCCGGGACCAGGGGGTCCTGTGGGGGCTCCTGTACTTGAGGAGCGTCATCTGCGTCAGGTGGAACCTGGGTGTCTGCAGATGGTATCGGAGCCTCATCTGTGCCGGGGGGGGGGGGGGCCTTACTGTCGCCTCTGGTACCCGGTGTTCTGACGGGGCCGACCGTGGAGCCACCGATGGAGCACCTTGGGCTTGGTGGTATGCCCACGGTGTCCAGAAGGACCAATGATGAGGCCCTTGCTCGTGGCTTTGGCTCTCTGGAAATATATGGCTGGGGACGTCAGAGTCACGCTCCTGAGGATAGGATGCGCTACCAGCCTGCGATGACACCGATATCTCTCTCGATGGCGACGGCGGTGCCGATAGACCCTGGGAGGGCGCCACTGTTCTGGATGCTCGATCCCGGGGCGGTACCGGGGAGTGGTACCGGGAACTATAACGGTACCGCGAGCAAGACTGGGACCTTCTACCGTAGCGGTGCCAGGAGGTCGACCGGGATCTCGAGTCCCTTCGTCCGGAGCGACTGCGGGATACATGGTGCCGAGAGCGATGCCGTGAGTCGGATTGGGACCGGGAGTATCTGGCCGGCGAACGAGATGTCGAACGGTGCTGCGAGTGCGACTGGTACTGCAATGGAGAGCGGTGCCGGGACTGCGAGCGGCGCCGGGAGCGGGAACGGCATGATCGAGAGTGAGACCAAAATCTTGAACGACGTCTCTCTGTTGGACCAAAGGAAGATGGCCTTACTAGGGCCGGTTTCCCGATGGATTGTATGACCTGCACCGGCGGTGCCGGGGGTTGAGGCCGTGTCGACTCCATCATGGCGATGAGCTCCCTTGCCGTGGAGAAGGTCTCCGGTGTAGAAGGGAGGGCAAGCTCAACCACAGCCTGAGCCGGGGAGCTGTCAGGCACCGGACTCAATGGCCCTTGTGGGACCGGAATCGACGATGCTGCGCTCGGTGGAGCCGCAATCGGTGGTGACACAGTCGACGGTGCCGCGGCAGATGACAGTGCCAGACGAACCGTCTTCGAAGAACGCTCTTCTGTGGAGCTGAAGCAGCTGGAGCAATATGTTGCTTCCTGGCTCTCGGGGACAGGGAGCGGTGCGAGCAGATGTCGGTGCCGGGGCTCCTTCTCAGTACCGGAGCAGTCCGGGACCGAAGGGGCACTCCTTACAGAAGCAGTCTGTTGGGCGTTCGGTATCAACGCTGCAGGACTAAGTGCCGACTCCATGAGGAGCTGTTTCAATCGAAAGTCCCGCTCCTTCTTCATCCTTGGTTTAAACGACTTGCAGATGCAGCACTTATCGGTAAAGTGAGATTCCCCTAGGCACTTGAGGCAGGAGTCGTGGGGATCCCCTATTGGCATCGGCTTTTGGCACGCCAAGCACGGTTTGAATCCCGGTGCCTTGGGCATGGGCCCGTACCGGGGTGGAGGAAAGGGGCTAATCCCTGCCATAACGGCGCCACTCCAGGGTTGCTAGGGTAAAAATCTTCCGACGAACGTGCACACAGCGCGCACACCTAATTGGAATCGATATGAGCAAGCATTCAAAGAAGAACTCTTTGTTTTAACTGGGACACTACAGTCATTAAAAGGTGAAGAGAAATTATATTTATTGTTTATTAAGCAACATGATTAATCTTAATTCTTTCATATTAGAAACATGTGGGCTGTAGAATCTAATTACACAATAATGTTCTTGTTAAAAGTTTATTAATATATTTCAGATTGAACACTCTAGCGACTTGTTTTTAATATTTTTCTATCACATGACATCAGAATACATTTGAAATCCATCTGGATCTAAATTGCCTTTATTATAGCTAATGCGCACAGTGTACCCAAGAAAGAAAATTCTCTTAATTTAGTGAGGTTGATAAGTGTTGTCTCGAGGTGCTCAGATTCCATGGTCATGTACATGGTACAAGATCAATTATACAGAGATGCATCTGTAGTTTAGTTGATTGAAAACAGGGCAGGGACTTAGCAGAGTTAGATTCTATTCTTGTCTACGCCACTGACTTGCTGTATGATCCTGCACAGTTCACAATCTCTCAATGTGTCAATTATCCTGGCTATTTTAAAAAAAAGGATCACGAGGGTGCCTATAAAGAACCCTGGGTTATAGGAATAAAAAAAATGCAAAGTATCATTTCCTGATTGTTCAAATTCAGCAAAGTACAATGGCATACAAACAAAATACTCATTTCCCAAACACAGGAGTATATAGTGTTAAATGAAGTAAATAGCTACAAACAAACAAACACACACTGTACCTTGATCTGTTTCCTGCAGGAGAGCTCAGCTCTGAGTTTACACTAATATTGCTTCCAGTCTCTGATCCTGTGCTTCTAATATAAGGTCTCCTTCCAGTTGCAGATAATGGTTTGTTTACTGCACCTAATACACCAGTTGGTTTTGGCTAAAACGGACAGATATTTATTCAAGTTTTTATTAAAGGTATACAAACAAGAATTTTAAAAACACACTAACAAATTTTTAAAATATTTTCTATGGTATAGTGAGGATTAACTTCACAACTATTATACTAAATAACCTCTTCCACTTGCAGCCATAATTCCCATCATAACTAGCAACATGCAATAAAAAGCATTTGTGGGAGGTCTTTCCTAATACAACAGCTGTCATCAATTGCTACGTTCTACTCCACTTGATTTTATAAAAAAAATTATTCAGGGAACTTTGCATATCAGGCATGCAAATGGCCATTGACTGGGGGGCCCCAAAAAACCTTATGAAGGTGGCAGCATTCTGCAACAACTACCCAAACAAAGCAGAAGAAACTCGCAATCTGTAGACGACAAGTTGTGTGCAAATAAATACAAATTTTCCCAACAGAAGGGTAGGATTAGGTTCACTGTCCAAGAAAATGGGAAATCTGAACACTCCTAATTCAGTGTAAGGGAATCTAATGTAAAATACCAATTGCTCTATATCATGTCTTTTGGGGACTTCTGGTGCATGGTTGGTATTTTTGGTTTCGATGGGCCTGATGGTAATGTATTTGTTCAGGGTGCCTAAATAGGAAAAGGAGGTGGTACTTTTCTTTGCACCATATACTCTGTGGGAAGCTAGGGCATTTTCTTTATAGCATCGTTGGCATAAAGCTGCTTCTCCAGTGAGTTTTCAGGTTTCCTTCTAGACCACGTTAAATAAAAATATTCTCTCCATACCGCTCTGGAGTTGAGGGTTAATTTTACAGGAAACCAAGCAGGAAAACCATGTCAAAGATGCTGGGCAGCCATCTGATCAGCAGAACTGTAGCCTCTAGTGGCAGGGAGGCAACTAAACTACTACAACCAGGGCAAAACTGAAAGATAGGATGTTTATTTTTATACTGAGTGCATACATGACCGGTGGCTGAGACAATGGCATGATAACATGCTAATGTCCTGCATAAAAATAGCCTGTTACTAAGCACATGGACCGGTAGTTACACTGCCCTGGAACAAACAGCACACTAAGTTTACTTGAAAGTTAGAGTTATATGTTTTATTATAAAAATAATATACCGTTTATGTATTGTCTGAAATTTGAACTGAGAGAAAGTGAAATAAACTTGAACATTAAAATGTTAGGGCACTGAATAAATGTTAATTTTTTCAGATGTTTGGTACAATAGTTATAGTTAAATAACTTAAGCAACAGAAAATAAACCAGGCCTGCTATTGTGTTTATAGCTGCATTAGTGAGGAAAAATATGTCCCCTATTTAGCAAGAGTTGCTAGCTACAATGCTGTTTCCAGAAGATTCAATTAGATGAATGACTACTATCAAAGAATTGAAGGGCTCAGTTTATACAATCAGTGAAAATTTGTTTCAAATATTAACATTTCAGTAATCAAATTTGAAAGCTATTTAAGCTATAAATGTAGGCAGTGTTTCATAACTATCATGTACACAAATACTATAAAACCATTGTTTTTGACTCTAAGCAAAATGTACAGTAAATTATGTAGTACTCTATAGCTGAATGGAAGAGAGTACAAAGTAGCAAATGCAAATGAAGTTTAAATGTGTGAACTATGCTGGTCTCAAGATCTTTGCATTTTACAAGGTTACAAAATCAAGGCCTCCAAATCTAGTAAATGTCAGAATTAAGCATTTTCAAACTTGCTTCTGTACCCTTGTGTGTACAAATTATGAGGCATCTTGTAATTATATGATAAATTACTATTTTTCCTCCCACAGATTTTTCTCAGTGCACAGGATGGACAATGCAAGGATAGCAAGCCCTGTCCCCTGCTCCCCTCTGAAAATAGTGTCAAATTAAAGGCATTTGCTGAGCCTTCTAGTAAAAGCAATTTACAATTCTCACACCTCTGTATAACTATTAATTAAAATTGCAAACAAACTTGGTAATACACTTTTTGAACTGCTATACTGAGTCTTAGTGATTTCTCTAAAAATGAAAAACCAGAATGCCTATTAATCACTATATATCATGTACAATCAAAGTCATTACAATAAATTAACATACAGTACCTTTCCCGTTAAAAGAAGAACCCTTGTCTCTTCTGTAATGTAATTCCTGTCATTACTGAAGTCCTGTGTGAAAAAAGGATAGTAATTAAATCTGCATTTGTCTTCTCTATTTTAATGTTTTATTTTTATGTCAGTGTGAATGATTTATTTTGTCACATAAGCTGCTATCATCGAACAGTCTTGAGGCCTTTCCAATTTTCAGAAACTATACTTAAGATTTTATATAGCTTCCTAGTGACACATTTAATCTAATAAAGCACAAAAAAAATTTTATTCAGAACTGCACAGTTTGTATTCAGTAGTCACGCACTTCAATTCCAGGTTCCCAATTTTTTGTATTAACTTGAAGGTAAGCAAAAGTGATTTCCCTGTTGTATATGTTGTGTCTAGTGTTATTATTTGTTTCGGAAGACCAAAGAGAAGTGGTTTTTATAAACTGAAACTTGTAATCTTATTTCATTTTGATTGTGAATATATAGGTATCAACCTATTCAATCATAATGCAAATCTATCTATGTATCTACATCAGAGGTGGGCAAACTACGGCCCGTGGGACCGTCCTGCCCGACCCCTGAGCTCCTCGCCTGGGAGGCTAGCCCCGGCCCCTCCCCAGCAGCCTCAGGTCGCTCGCTCCGGCACAATCACAGAATCATAGAATATCAGGGTTGGAAGGGACCTCAGGAGGTCATCTAGTCCAACCCCTGCTCAAAGCAGGACCAATCCCCAACTAAATCATCCAATGCTCGGGGCGGCAGGGCTGTGAGCTCCTGGGGCAGCGCAGTTGCAGAGCCTGGACTGACCTGGTCTCCATGCTGCGTGGTGGTGGCGGTGTGGCTGGCTCCAGCCGGGTGGCACAGCAGTAGCACCGCCAGCCACCGGTGCGCCAGGCAGCGCGGAAAGGAGGCACGGAGTGGGGGGAGGGGGATTGGATAGAGGGCAGGGGAGTTTGGGGTGGTGGTCAGGGGGCGGGGGTCTGGGGGTGGTCAAGGGACAGGGAGCAGGGGTGTGGATGGGGCAGGGGTCCCGGGGGGGTGTCAGGGAACGGGGGGGTTGGATGGGGCAGTAGTCCTGGGAGGTGGGGCAGATAGGAGGTGGGGGTCGGGCCACGATCCCCTCCCCTAACCGGCCCTCCATACAATTTACAAAACCCGATGCAGCCCTCAGGCCCAAAAGTTTGCCCACCCCTGATCTACGTGCTCACTTGGCCTGCATCACTATAATATTTGATACCCCATAATGGTGCAAGTAAACTGCCAAGTTACATCATTTAACTTTTGAAATATCAGCCTCTGGAAGGGGTCTCTGTTTATGATACTGGAAATGTATTCTCTTGCATAACCAGAAATTAAAATCTATCCTGTAGAATTCATTTGGCTCTACTTTAGCAATTTCTTGAGTATGATAGTGTGATATGGGGTTCTACTGGTGACAATGAGGTTACCCAAGGAAATCTTACATCCTAAGAGGTAACTATAACAGGACCGCTTGGAAATAGTGACCATAATACAATAGCATTCAACATCCCTGTGGTGGGAAGAACATCTCAACAGCCCAACATTTAATTTCAAAAGGGGGAACTACGCAAAAATGAGGGGGTTAGTTAAACAAAAGTTAAAAGGTACAGTGACTAAAGTGAAATCCCTGCAAGCTGCATGGACACTTTTTAAAGACACCATAATAGAGGCCCAACTTCAATGTATACCCCAAATTAAAAAACACAGTAAAAGAACCGTGGCTTAATCAACATGTAAAAGAAGCAGTGAGAGATAAGAAGACTTCCTTTAAAAAGTGGAAATCAAATCCTAGTGAGGCAAATAGAAAGGAGCATAAACACTGCCAAATTAAGTGCAAGAGTGTAATAAAAAAAAGCCAAAGAGGAGTTTGAAGAACGGCTAGCCAAAAACTCAAACAGGTAATAGCAAAATGTTTTTTAAGTACATCAGAAGCAGAAAGCCTGCTAAACAACCAGTGGGGCCCCTTGATGATCGAGATACAAAAGGAGTGCTTAAAGATGATAAAGTCATTGCAGAGGAACTAAATGGATTCTTTGCTTCAGTCTTCACGGCTGAGGATGTTAGGGAGATTCCCAAACCTGAGCCGGCTTTTGTAGGTGACAAATCTGAGGAACTGTCACAGACTGAAGTTTCACTAGAGGAGGTTTTGGAATTAATTGATAAACTCAACATTAACAAGTCACCGGGACCAGATGGCATTCACCCAAGAGTTCTGAAAGAACTCAAATGTGAAGCTGCGAAACTATTAACTATGGTTTGTAACCTGTCCTTTAAATCAGCTTCGGTACCCAATGACTGGAAGTTAGCTAATGTAACGCCAATATTTAAAAAGGGCTCTAGAGGTGATCCCGGCAATTACAGACCGGTAAGTCTAACGTTCGGTACCAGGCAAATTAGTCAAAACAATAGTTAAGAATAAAATTGTCAGACACATAGAAAAACAAACTGTTGAGCAATAGTCAACATGGTTTCTGTAAAGGGAAATCGTGTCTTACTAATCTATTACAGTTCTTTGAAGGGGTCAACAAACATGTGGACAAGGGGAATCCGGTGGACATACTATACTTAGATTTCCAGAAAGCCTTTGACAAGGTCCCTCACCAAAGGCTCTTACATAAATTAAGCTGTTATGGGATAAAAGGGAAAGTCCTTTCATGGAGAACTGGTTAAAAGACAGGGAACAAAGGGTAGGAATTAATGGTAAATTCTCAGAATGGAGAGGGGTAAATCCTTGGTGTCCCCCAAGGATCAGTCCTAGGAACAATCCTATTCAACTTGTCCATAAATGATCTGGAGAAAGGGGTAAACAGTGAGGTGGCAAAGTTTGCAGATGATACTAAACTGCTCAAGATGGTTAAGACCAAAGCAGACTATGAAGAACTTCAAAAAGATCTCACAAAACTAAGTGATTGGGCAACAAAATGGCAAATGAAATTTAATGTGGATAAATGTAAAGTAATGTACATTGGAAAAAATAACCCCAACTATACATACAATATGATGGGGGCTAATTTAGCTAAAACGAGTCAGGAAAAAGATCTTGGAGTCATCGTGGATAGTTCTCTGAAGATGTCCACGCAGTGTGCTGAGGCAGTCAAAAAAGCAAACAGGATGTTAGGAATCATTAAAAAGGGGATAGAGAATAAGACTGAGAATATATTATTGCCTTTATATAAATCAATGGTACGCCCACATCTCGAATACTGCGTTCAGATGTGGTCTCCTCATCTCAAAAAAAGATATACTGGCACTAGAAAAGGCTCAGAAAAGGGCAACTAAAATGACTAGGGGTTTGGAGAGGGTCCCATATGAGGAAAGATTAAAGAGGCTAGGACTCTTCAGCTTGGAAAAGAGGAGATTAAGGGGGGGGATATGATAGAGGTATATAAAATCATGAGTGATGTTGAGAAAGTGGATAAGGAGAAGTTATTTACTTATTCCCATAATACAAGAACTAGGGGTCACCAAATGACATTAATAGGCAGCAGGTTTAAAAGAAATAAAAGGAAGTTCTTCTTCACATAGCGCACAGTCAACTTGTGGAACTCCTTACCTGAGGAGGTTGTGAAGGCTAGGACTATAACAGTGTTTAAAAGGGAACTGGATAAATTCATGGTGGTTAAGTCCATTAACGGCTATTAGCCAGGATGGGTAAGGAATGGTGTCCCTAGCCTCTGTTTGTAAGAGGATGGAGATGGATGGCAGGAGAGAGATCACTTGATCATTGCCTGTTAGGTTCACTCCCTCTGGGGCACCTGGCATTGGCCACTGTCGGTAGACAGGATACTGGGCTAGATGGACCTTTGGTCTGACCCGGTACGGCCGTTCTTATGTTCTTATGTAAGAGGCTAAAGATTATATTAAAAGGATTTAAAAAAAAAAGTAAATGCACTATGACAAACAATTATCAGAATTAAATATATGTAGGATGTTTTAAAATGTAATCACTGATCTATCAGTTTTCTCTCTATACTTTTTTGCCAGCTTTGCATTCCATTTCTTTCTCTTCGTGTTTTGGCTTTTTCATTTCTCCTTCCTGGCAGGAGCAAAACTCCTTAATACAATGTCCTGTCAATGTCAGTTAAAACATCAGTATTTTAAATAACTATCACCTGGTAACGAACAACTTTAGCTGCATCTACTCAAGATGGACAGATGGCTTAGCATACAATTTGTGCTATATAAGCAGATACTTTTTATAATAAACAACAAGCTTTTCTCCCAACTCTGTATTTTAGATTATGATATAGCCTTGAAAGTTAAGTCACAAAGTATTTGTATTACTCCTCCCAGAAAATGAATTAACAAAATTACCTTTTCAGGTTGCGTAAAAAATTTGGTTGGCAATACGGGGTCCTTTGGTGAATCTGCATTACATAAAGCACTCTTGCTGTTGATTACACACAGTGCTACATCACATACTGTATAGAGTTTCTGAGGGGAAAAAAAAGAGAAAGTGTGTTTTAGATATTATTTATAATTTTCGTAAGAATAGCAAGAATGTACTCTTAAATTGTATAATCAATGAGCAAAAATAATTCTGTATCAGCTATTAAGAACATATTAATTTACACTTAAAGAATTAACAGCATGCTTCGCTCATCACACCTTGCCCCTCTCTGTAGTTCCCAGTTTATTTTCTATAAAATACTTCTGAATGAATAATGAAAAATACCTTAGACATATAAATGCACATCTGATGGCTGTTGCTCATTCAAACACACCAACAAGTTTCTTACTCCAATGGTAGACAGTCATAGTAGTTATACATGTTAAATTATTTCCCCTAAGAGAAGAAACTGTATAACATCTACATGCAACTAAAAGTTCAGGGCTGTAGTGAAACAATTAACACTGAATAGGAGACAATATTTAACAAATGCAATTTATTCAATTTAGCTGACTGCTGTGCACTGCTAAAATCAACAGTTTTTTTCAAAGCTGGAGATATGTAACATATGTACATTGCTTACAACTAAAGTTCTCTCTAGAGGACAACAAACATTTCTGGTTTTATGCTTTCTAACATTTTGTGTGTCTCGTTGTACATCTGATTGTGAAACCTTTCTGCTCTCAATCACCACTCCCCAAGTGAATCATATTTCTTACTTCATTGGCCTTAGGCTCATCAGGAGACTGAGCATCCCGGGTAAGCTTGATGTTTTCTGCCATCTTTTTCATGAAGGCATGGCTGTTGTTCTCATTCTTTGTCATTAAAACTTCAAGCATGAACCACAGGCACCTAATGAAACACAAGTAACTAAATACCATGTTTGATATTGTGATCTCCATGTGTGGAGCAGGAATAGCAACATCTTTAAAAACATTCTATTAGATCTATCAGCTATAACAGCAGAGTCTTAAGAAACTGTGGTTAAACCTTATACATATATATGTGGGGGAGGGGGGGCACAGGGGTATTTCAGTATAGTTTAAAGTAAACTTGACATTTTAAAATCTGTAAATGGCATATATGTTTTAAATTCTGTGTGTGGTTCATGCTTGAATTTACAGGTCTTTTAATACCACCAACCCAGTTTAGAACACACATATATATATATATTTACAGATCTTAAAATGTCAAGTTAACTTGAAACTACACTGAAATACCTGTGCCACAAAATTAACTAACTATTCTGGATTGACTTTAATGGGCTTTGGATCAAGCCCTGAGTGAACTCTAGACTAAACAAGCATGAAAAATTAATTTTATGGTAATTGTGTGGAAAAGACTCAATCAAGGCCTATATAAAAAGTCCAATTCATTCACTTTCTCCTTACTTAGTTCACTTTCATGAGCTAACCTCACAAAATAAAAAAAAATCAGAGTAAATGAAGGGAAGAAAGAAGATGGATTACTGACAATTTCTCCTTGTTGTATATATCCTTTTATTGCTATCATGCAAAAGAAAGGATATTTAACAGAGAGCTGACGTAACAAGCAAACCAGGTGCACTGGAACTACTGGTGCTGGGGGTCTGGCAGCAACCTGGCTTGAAGTAGTAATAGCAAGCAAATACACGTTTCTCATCATATTCAGGGTTTACAGTTCTATTCAATGGTTTTTAGCACTCTGACTCTAAAAATTGTTCCACCACCCTGAAGATGCTCCCAATAATGGAGACAGATACCAAGACAGATGTCTCACATTTTGGTTGAATCCAGCTGCCTGTTCCATTGTACCACAAACATAGGTACTATTCCACAGAGGTGACAGAGAGACACTGTCAGACAAAGTACCCTAGGGAAAAGTGCACTGATCTGATAGCCAAGAAGCCTTTCACAAGCCTTATTATTGAACAATGCTTCTTACTCTTACACTAGAAGGCAGGCAAGCACCAATGCCTCCCTCAGCAATTTAAAAATAAGTTAACCGAGGGGCTGCACAAGGTAACATCCGGAAGGGATGAAAATAGAACCTAGTTTTATAATATGGTAGACCCAAGTCTCAGCTACATTGCCTTTCAGAATAAACAAGCCAAATTAGAGTGCTTGCCTATCCATCTAGTAACCTCTGCATTAGCCCCTATCCAACACTCCTCTCCCACAGTCATGACTAGAACCCAGAATATATATTTTTTAAAAGTTACCATAGGAATAATTACTTCAGACAGGACAGATTAGGCATTTTAGAACTCACTACTCAAAGAATTAAATTTCAGTGTAAGAGAAATAAAAATTATGAAGATGTGCATTGCAGGAAGTACCAAAAAGTACCAACAACAATAATACAAGTATGTGTTGGGAGGTGAGTGTGAAAGAGACAGAGTGTGTGTGAGAGACATATACACGCACATACACAGACTCTCCCTATTCTTCCTAGACCTACTCTTGAACATTGAGCCTATCTTGCATATTGATAGAATGTGAGTATTCTCTAAACAGTGATACAGTGAGAATGGCTGCCACTAACTGGGAAAGACTCCAATCAAGTGAGGCAGAGTTTACACCCTCATAATTTAAGTAGGTCCCAAGGAAGAAAATGTACCTTCAAAGGGAAGGAGATAGCCTGGGTGACTGATGAGGAGGAGAAAAGAAGAGGTTAGGCGTTTCTGGGGGGAAAAACAAGACAACTAAAAAAAACCAAAAAACACCTTGTTGCTAACCTAATTAACTAACTAAAACTAAGAAAGAGTAAGCTAGCTAAAGAACCAGGCAACACTAGACACTCTCTCTCAGGTTGAAGTGGTTGAGAAGGAACTGAGGGTGATTTGTCTGTCTCAGTCCTATATACCCTCGGTACAGGTATATAGCTAGGACGCATGTGCAGATTAAATGGGCACTGGTACCAAAAGTGTCCAATCCAAGGCACGTGGGGCACATTCCCACCTTAAGTGGAGTACCCATAGGTACTCAAAGAAGAATGGATTTTTTCTTTTTTTTGGAGTGGTCACTTTTTTTGTTCAGACACTCTGAGGAACTGTGTGGGAAGAGAATTCACATAAGCGTGCTCCAAGAGGGAGTCCTAGAAAAGCTTTGTGCACTAAAAATACTCCTCCAAGGGAGTATTAATTTAACAGCCAGTAATTAAAACCTTCACTATTATTCAGGATCTTTGGTGACAAAGTACATTCCAGAAAGTGGGAGTGCTTTCAGCTACTGCCAGAGACAGGCAAGTCGTGGATAAAAAGCAGAGCTTGTGGTAGGACAGTCTTCAGCTGCCTCTGCTTTCTACACAGAGGGGAGTCAGGCAACTCAGAAGTCAAGTTTAGACTGAGGCACCCTACACATGTCTAGGTGAAAGATGCAAAAAAGACTGAAGAGGAAATGGGTGGATTGGGCTATTTATACTAGTCATTTATTGCTTTTTATTATTTCTATAGCACCATATAGTTATACCATGCTGTACAGTAGGTGGTCAGTGCCAGAAAGATAACTGGCCTTTGTCCTAAAGGTCTTAAAGTCTCAAGGCACAAAATGAAAACACAAGGGAAAAGCAAAACGTACCCACAGGGGTGCGGGGAGCAGCCACTAGAGCTGGAATATTTAATGGGATGTGTGCGTTTTGAAAAGTTCCTTGAAGAGAGACAGAGGAAGCATGGTGTATTTCAAAGATACAGGATATATTTCTAAAGAAACAAAAACGCTATTTCAGGTATATGGGATGATGCAGAAGGCACAGAGTAGGAACCAGTGAAAATGATAAATGGGGTCATGAGGTATAACAAATTATGCTAACAATACTAAGATGCAGTCAGCCTGCCTTATTGAAGTACAGCAGGAATCTCAGGGCAATCGGTGATCCTACCATAACATGCTAGTAAGTTACACATAGACACACACAACTGTGTAAGTTAAGGATGAAATAGCATCAATCTCCCAGTGTCATCATTTTTCTCAATTTAAGTGTCAGACACCTAGTAAAATTAATAACAATTTTGTATGTACAATTAAAAAATTGGTATTTAAAAATTATAAATATTTTCATGCACATTACATAGTAACTCTAAAGGTGTCAACTTTTTTGGGAATACTACAAATACTCCTAGGAAACAGAATACTGTGAAATAGAACTGAGAATCAGAACAATCAATGTCCTATTACAAAACATTCAGTTTCTACAAAGCAGAGTTCTTCAAGCAGCATAAAAAGTTATCTACAGTCTGTAACACTGTGCACTGAAGATGGCTGTGTTTGTATCATTTTCCAGGGATTAAATATGTCTGAGTGAGTAGATCTAAAATGATCGATTTCATTTAAAAAATTTAAAACATTTATTAATTTATTATACTTGTGAAGAAACGTCTTTTGCGATTTCAGCTTTCAGAACACAGTGCTGAACAGATAGCTGTTGCTTTCATTCCAAGATCAGTTATTCGCTTCTAAGAAAACAGATCTATAGAATGCCTTTAATGATAGTTCTCCTTCATAAGAGTGATGGCTTCATCTTCAAATTTTCAAACACAGAAAATTTATTCTAGTCTGAACTATTCTGGACTGACTTGACACTTACTCTTTGATATCACGAAGCTGATCAACATCCTGAGGTTTTGTGAAATCTGGATCATGCGCCAGTAAATGAATCATATATGGTACCACATATTCAGGCAGAAGAGATAACAGCTTTTCTGGAATAATAAACATATAAGCAACTTAAATATACATGCAGAAAGAATAAGAATACCAGAATTTCAGTTAATTTGTTTTTATATGAATATGCAATGCTAAGTTTTGATACATCCACATATTAGCTTGCAAGTTTTAATACATCAAGAATACCGTAAAGCTATTTCATCTTATTACAAAAAGAAAAACCAAACAAATCAGAACTTGACAGTTTTATTTTTGTAGACAAAAAAACTGATTTGAACAGATATCTTAATAACTAAAAAGGTAACAACTTGTATTCAAAAATATAAATACTTTATAAAGAGGATAAGGGAACTGCTAGATAAAATAAGTTAATTACATTTGTTGCTCTAGCTCCATAAGAACCAGGAAAAAAAAAATCACTAGGAAAACATACTTTTGTGCAAAATGCTAGACAAGATCATTTACTTAATTTTTTAAAAGCTTCTCATAAAGTTTAGTCTTCAAAGTTTACACTTCGAATACATTTTACCACAGTACTCACCATTAGCCATAGGGTTCTGCTTAATATACTCTCTTCGTATACTGATATTTTTGAGCAAACACTGTCTGGCATGTGCTCTTCTCTCTTTCACAGGGTCTTTGGCACACAAGGCAAAGATTGCCATGTATTCCAATGGGAGCAGTAACTTCACAAGTGCCTTGTGCAGCTTCTGAGCAAATATCTGTCTCACTTGATAACACTCGTCCTGTAGTAGCAAAAACACAAAACAGTACAACTACAAAAATCTTAGTCCCTTAAACATAACAAAAAAATCTAAACCTGGGTAGTAAGGGGACATACTTTAAAAAGATGACTAGACATAATGTGATATTTGAAGTGTTCAGAACTTTTTTTTTTTTTTTTAAAGCTGCACTGCAGAAAGGGAAACATCACATCTTAGCATCAGCAAGAGCTCTGTGGTGAGGATGCGATATAGTCTTGTTAACCATCACTTCATAATTCAAGAGCAGTTACTTACATTAATGACAAGTGCACAGAGCTGGAACTGCTCTGGGGTAATTATTTCATGGTAACAAGGTTCCTGTGCAAGCTTCATTATAGCACTACCAGCAGCCAGTCGAAGACGAGACATATCTGATTTACTATAAAAACATAAAAGAAAAATCATTATATTCAATTTTTTTATGTATATTTTTTCCTTCTTTTACAAAACCACTCAATTAAAAAATTGTGAATAAGAACCTCTGTAACCCAGCTGGGAAGAAATCATATGAAGATGACTCTTTTCTCCTTAAAATATTATTTCAGTTTGATAAGAAGTTCAAAGAATCAATTAGTTTAAGTTTCTTTGATTTTCATGGCATCATCTGCTATACTGACTCCAAAAGGCTGACACTGCAGGTTTCATTTTTATATTATTTTTTCCACTGTGTAATATCTAGTATTTATTATTGATATTTTCCAGGGTTTGGTTTTTTAGTTACTTGTTTGCTGTAACTTTCCAGAAGATTATATGCTCGTAAGTAAAATACTCCTCTTTTCATCCTAGAGCAATATTAGTTGATTATAGAGTTTAACAGTTCTTGCTCACACCTGCTGACAACTTTCACTTCCTTCAATTCTTTTCTTCCCTTGAATAAGAAGAGGAAGCTCTCAACAGAAAGTGGAGACTTGGACTACCATAAAAGGGAAGGAGTTCCCAACAAAATTATCTGGTCACTGGCAGACTGATTGATGGGCTCAGTAAAAATCAAAGAGGTTCGTCTGGATTGGTGGCTCTGAATCCCAGAACCAAATGATCAGATAAAGGTTTTCTATAACATACAACTTTTTCTCATCTAACATTAAATTCTACATTAAAAAGTTATAAATGTCTAGGCATACAATGTTCCAAATGCTCAAATTGTAAGTCTTTGGTTTCCACTTCCAAGTCTTTTACAGAACTGGACTGCAATGATCCAGGGCAAACCTATCATTCTACAAGCTCCTGATGATGACTTAGGTCCTGATCTTGGGGGGAAAAGAAATCATGAAGGTGGATTCCAATCTGCTGAAGTCAATGGGGGTCTGTCAATGTGGATCTCCTGGCAAGATGGGACCTTCTGTAACAGAAACCTCTAGCAACAGTAAAAAGTACACATATGGCTATCCTCTAGGCTGGAGGAAAGATATCACATTTGTAGTTTGTTACTTAGATTTCCAAATTTATGAATTTAAATAGTTTTATCCCATCTAGACTTTTATATAGAGCATGTAATCATGGTATCAGAGAGCCCCTCAAAATTACCATGTACATTGAAATGTATATTTAGGCTTTGAAGTTAACTGAGGGGGTGGAACTAGCATTTTGTTGTTGTTGTCTGTCTGAATATATATTTCTGTAAGGCTGGCTTAACGGAGAAGTAACCATCATAATTAAGATAGAACCCATGCACTGACACCATTTCCTATCTCTGGTAATGACTAGCTGAGTAAACAAGGCACCAGACAACACATCTATAAAACAGGAATCCTAGCTCAAAAGTATGTTGTCAAGATTAATTAATATTTGCAAAGGTCTTTGAGATCCTTTAAAGGAAGGCTTTACATAAGTGCAGAGTATTCTTTAATCAATGTTTCTTCACAATCAAAAGGGCTAATATTTTTTTAAAAAAATGAGAGCTTAGTTACTACAAAAAACCAAAATTACAAAAAATATTCTGGAAGAGTGGAATCTGTAATATTTTTGTTCCAGGGTTTTCCTTCCCTTTCCTCCATTTCTCCATTTATGGTCTATGTGATTGGAGGTGTGAAGTGATCCCATCCTTGGGAACTCCAACAGAAGCTGACGGGGTCTTAAACATGTTAAAACTGATCAATCAATCCTAATAATGGAAAGATGTTCCCAGAGGTCTTTTATTCTTTTTCTAATAAGCATCAAGATGTCTACAGGGTTCCAATTAGATTGCTATTAAATTTAGATTGGGGGTAGCAACACACATACTTTTTATATATATATGCCATTCAGCAACTATAATTATACTCTGACCAGCTGTTTTACATCGCCCCATTATCCTGTTCTCTGCACGCCTTGTAAAATCCTGCCAAAAATCCTTCCTCAGCTATTGAAAAAACCCTAAATTCCTAAAATTCACTGAAATTCTACAACAAAATAGATGGAAGAGTCTGAAAAAGAAAAGAACATAATTTGACCTGATTCTCTTCTGTTCTGTTAAGTCTCCTTCACTGACCAACATAGCTGATAATAACCGGAGTGTTGAATTTGCAGATTTAGACTGGTTGTTCTTCATACCCAAGAGCCAGCGTACCAAAAGTTTAATTGCTTGCACCTATTAAAGATGAACACATGAAAACAAATTGATAATTTTAATAGCAACTAAGGTAAATAAAACACCAGAATCTACTGTAATCAAATTATAATCTGAATAGGCTACTGCTCAGTAAAATGCAGACTTTAAAAAGGAAAAGAATGAAGTAGTAAACTTTTTATTCATCTGGAAAAGTGGATGTAGTTCCTTGCTTGAAAAAGGGTTTTAGAAGCAGGTATTTAAGCAAAGAATGGATAAACGCATGGCATATTGGGATGGGGATGCAGCAAGAAAGAAAAAATGAGCTGAAAGAAGGATATAGAGGGAGAAGACAGACAAGGGGATTGGGATAAGCGAAGAGACTTTGAAGTGGAATAGTAAGAAAGTAGAGATGTTCTGTAGACATTGGGAGAAATTTCCAAAGCCTTGGAGGTGAAGATGAAAAGGTTGAACTTGATACAGAAGTTGAGTGGAAATAAATGAAAAGGTGCAAAATGGTTTCTGGATGATTCCACAGAACATTTGATAACAGCAGCAAAAAAGACAATCCTATAAGAGAACAGAACAAATCAGAGGAATATAGATTATATTTTACTACATGAAAATGGAAAATATCATAGACACAGAGATGGGGTTAGATGTAGGGACTTCCTATACCTCAAAAAAGTCTACCAATAAAAAAAATTGCTATCCATTAACCAGACATTCACCTCTGAAATGGTCATAATTAAAACTACGATTCTGTCAGAGAGCGCATGGATTCCATGACCTTCTGGGACTTCTTTCACAATGGCAGGGCTGGAGCAGCTGTCAGGCCTGGGGCCGCCGGAGCAGTGGTCAGTCCCACGGTTGAAGCAGCAGCAGCGAGCCCTTGCCACAGAAACAGCTGCCAGAGGTCAGCCCCAAGCAGCGCTCCGACTGTTAGTCTCTCTCCCCCTCCCGGGTATTTTTAGTAAAAGTTGACTGGTCATGGGCTTCCATGCATTTTTTTTTTTATTACCCACAACATGTCCCTGACTTTTATTAAAAATACCCATGACAGAATCTTAATCTTAGTCATAATTAGGTATACACTAAATATCCTGTAAAAATGGGTGAAAGGAGTTCATCACACACTGTTTTATGCAGAGATTCAAATTACTAGTTCTTCTGATTCTAAAGGTATCCTGTAAACTGAATCTATAGGCAGACCAAGCTGAAATAACAACAAAGTAAAGCTTAACATTCAGAATACGGAATACCCAGAAGATAGGACAGGACACCTAACTGCACAATTTCCACTGACATTGCAACAGTGTGTATTTCTATGGCCACATAAGCTACAATACTATAAGCAGTTACAAAGTTTTAGTTTTAAGAAGCGTTGTTCTAGCTGTGTCAGTCCCAGGATATTAGAGTGACATGGTGGGTGAGGAAATCTCTTTTTATTGGACCAACTTCTGTTGGTGAGAGAGACAAGCTTTCGAGCTACACAAAGCTCTTCTTCTGGTTTGTGAAAGCACTCTCCATGTGCCTAAGCTTTTCCTCCTCCTCCCAACATGAGACTGTTTCGCCTTCCCTGCTGATGGAAAGCACTGCTGCTAGGGGCAGGTGCTGCCTCCTCGCTCCTGGGCATACCCTCCAGAGGCATCAGGAGAAATGGGGGGAAAGGACGTGACCACGCATCGCCTCTGCCCCTGCGGTCCAATGAAAAACATTTGGCAGTCCGGTCTGCCTATTGACTATCCCTGCCTTAGAATATGTGCTAACTACTTATGCTAAACTATCTGTTTGACCTTGTATTTAGTTGTGACAATCATAGTACCTTTCCCAGACCTGAAGAAGAGCTCTGTGGAGCTTGAAAGCTTGTCTCTCTCTGACCAACGGAAGTTGGTCCAATAAAAGATATGACCTCCCCCACCTTATCTCTCTCAATTTTAGTTTAGCAGAAATTAAGCTATTTAATACGTTTTCAGGCTATTCTAAAAGACAACTGTAACCAAAATTAATTGGTAATATTTCTTTTAACATTCTCTATTGGTAGTGTTTAGAGATGTCAGTGATATGCTATCAAGTAACTAAACTCTTATTTCAAATATTGTGCACATCTTAATACAAAAAAAATATTCACCTTTGCTAGAACTTCTGGGGAAACCTCTTCATCTGGGGACCACAATTTCCCATTTTTCTCACCTGTTGACTACAGATATTTATACAAGTTTAAAGATGGATTCACAAACAAAAATGTAAAAAATTAAATCAAAGATTGTAAAGATTAGATTAACTACCATATGTACCATCTTTTTACATATATCAAATCAACATATTAGACATTTAGGGTATGACTATACTGCAAAGAAAAACACACAGCACCAAGTGTCAGAGACCTGGGCTCATGGGGCTTGAACTGCGGGGCTAAAACGTTCCTGCTCAGGCTGGAGCCCAGGCTCCAAGACCCTCCCCACTTGCTGGGTTTCGGAGTCCAGGCTCCAGACTGAGTGGGAAAGTCTACATTACTATTTTTAGACCCACAGCCTGAACCCTGTGACTCCGAGACTTCGTGCGGCAGGGTTTTTTTGGCAGTGTAGACATATCCTTAGCCCTGGTCTACACTACGAGTTTAAGTCCAATTTAGCAGTGCTAGATCGATTTAACCCTGCACCCGTCCACCCAACAAAGCCATTTTTGTCGACTTAAAGGGCTCTTAAAATCTATTTCTGTACTCCTCCCCGACGAGGGGATTAGTGCTGAAATCAACCCTCCTAGGTCAAATCTGGGGTAGTGTGGATGCAATTCGAAAGTATTGGCCTCCGGGAGCTATCCCAGAGTGCTCCATTGTGACCGCTCTGGACAGCACTCTCAACTCAGATGCACTGGCCAGGTAGACAGAAAAAGCCCCGCAAACTTTTGAACTTCATTTCCTGTTTGGCCAGCGTAGCGAGCTGACCAGCACAGGTGACCATGCAGAGCTCATCAGCACAGGTGACCATGGAGTCCCAGAATCGCAAAAGAGATCCAGCATGGACTGAACGGGAGGTATTGCATCTGATCACTTTATGGGGAGATGAATCCATGCTATCCGAACTCTGTTCCAGAAGACAAAATGCCGGAATATTTGAAAAAATCTCCAAGGGCATGAAAGACAGAGGTTATAACAGGGACCCGCACCAGTGCCGCGTGAAGCCTACCAAAGAACCAGAGAGGCAAACGGCCGCTCCAGGTCAGAGCCCCAGACATGCTGCTTCTATGATGAGCTGCATGCCATTCTAGGGGGTGCCCCTACAGCTACCCCACCCCTGTGCTTCCCTTCTCCCCCACCCCTCCCGGGCTACCCTGGCAGTTATCCTCCCATTTGTGTGATGAATTAATAAAGAATGCATGAATTTGAAACAACGATGCTTTATTGTCTCTGCAAGTGGAGATCAAAGGGGGGAGGGGAGGGCGGTTGGCTTACAGGGAAGTAGAGTGAACCAAGGGGGCAGGTTTTCATCAAGGAGAAACAAACAGAACTTTCACACCGTAGCCTGGCCAATCATGAAACTTTTTCAAAGCTTCTCTGATGCACAGTGCACCCTGCTGTGCTCTTCTAACCGCCCTACTGTCTGGCTGCGCGTAATCAGCAGCCAGGCGATTTTCCTCAACCTCCCACCCCACCATAAACGTCTCCCCCTTACTCTCTCAGATATTGTGGAGCACACAGCAAGCAGTAATAACTATAGGAATATTGGTTTCGCTGAGGTCTAACCGAGTCAGTAAACTGCGCCAGCGAACTTTTAAACGTCCAAAGGCACATTCTATCACTATTATGCACTTGCTCAGCCTAAAGCTGAACTGCTCCTTACTACCGTCCAGGCTTCATGAGCCATGGGAGCAAGGGGTAGGTGAGACCGTGCAGTGCTGCTGACTGGGAGAGCGGCGTGAAGCAGAAGCCTCCAGCTGGCATGATATTCCAGGCAGGACTGAATTTCCATTAGACAAAACTTAAAGAAGAGAATGACCTGGAGTCATTCCCATTTTTGTCCAGGCGTTTCCGACCGACCTCACCGAGGCCGGCCAGGAACACCCATGTCTGCCCAGGCGCCCCCGACCAACCTAACTGAGGTCGGCCAGGAGCACCCATGGGACGACAAAGATGGCTACCAGTCATATTGTACTGTCTGCCGTCCGCAAGGAAAGGCAAGGGGATGCTGCTGTGTAGCACTGCAGTACCGCGTCTGCCAGCAGCACCCAGGAGACATACAGTGACAGTGAGCTGAGCGGGCTCCATGCTTGCCGTGGTACGTTGTCTGCATGGGTAACCCAGGAAAAAAGGCGAGAAACTATTTTTTGCTGTTGCTTTCATGGAGGGATTAAGGGAGGGGGGCCTGACGACATGTACCCAGAACCACCCGCAACAATATTTTTGCCCCATCAGGCATTGGGAGCTCAACCCAGAATTCCAATGGGTGGCAGAGACTGCTGGAACGCACATCGCCAACTTAATCCGCTTTGTGGGGACACACACAATTGGCTGTATCAAATCGATTTCTAAAAAAAATTGACTTCTATTAAATCGACCTAATTTCGTAGTGTAGACATACCCTTAGTGAACATTAAGGGTTCACTGGCCTAATCACAAAAACTTAACAGCTAAATAGCCTGCAGAGACACAATCATAAGAAAAATAGAAAAGTAAGGACTTAAAAAATAAATCTTACCCTATCATTCATGAGGAGATCTTTCACGATGAAATTTGCAACCACAGATTTCATTGGAGAAGCAAACTGGTCTGGAGCTAACATAGAGATGTGGCCCAAAGAGACTAATGGAGTTATAAGTTGCTCTGGAACATCAGCATTCAAACTTCTACTAAGAGGCTGGGGGAAGAAAAATTTCCATTAAAAATGAATGATAAATTGTTGAGTGTGAATGCCTGAACAGCTTAATGAACTAATTTATTTCATTACTGGACTGCGGATTAACTGCACTTGTCTCCCAAATGACATCATTTCATGAAACCAAGACAACTTTTTGTCTATGAAACATTTCCCGCTGTAATTTACAGGATAGTGAAAATAGCTATCTTAATTACAGAATTATAGTGTATGAAATTATACTAGTGATAAAAGATTGGCCTTTTTTTTTTTTTTTTTAAACAACTAACTAGGGACCTGAGGGCTTGTATACAAAGGGACACTCAGGAAAATTAATCTGAATTAACTCTAGATATGAACTGAAAGTGCAGTAGTTAAACCACTGTAAACCCATGTGGACATCCTCATTCAGAATTAAAATGTCCTTATTTCAATTTATCTTTGGTGAGTTAAGCTAAACCAAATTAAGTATATTTCAATTTTGAATGAGAGTGTCCACATGGGTTTAATGCAGCTTAAATAGTCATTAGTTAATTCAGGTTAACTTTCCTGAGTGTCCCTGTATAGACAAGACCTGGTTCTGCATTTCTTGCAACCCAATGGAAGTTTTGTGCGTTACTATGAATGTCAGATCAGCAATAGAATTTTTCATAGCATCCCAAGTGAAATGGCTCAGGCCCAAATTTTCAAATATTGGTACCAGAAGTTGTGTCTAATTAAGTAGCTTCATTTTCTAGAGGACCGAAGATCTCAAAGTAGTAAATAGGAGCTCAGCACTCCTATAAATTAGTCCTCTTGTTTAGATATTACAGTTCATATAGAACACACCTTGTTAGCAAGCTGGACTACACAAGACATAAAATGATTCCATTCTATTCTAACCTATTTAGTAGAACTACTACTCAGACATTGAACATATTAGCTATTTTTAGGATGCATGGCCTTGTGCAGTGGCTAAAGACCAAAAAAAATCAGATAACTCAGCTATATGGAAATTTAATATTTTAAAATTAACTCAGTTACACTGTGAACAGAAGTAACTAGCCTGACCACAATTAGGTGGAGAGCATTAGGAGGCAAAGCTAGAAAACATCTGTGAACAGAGCCTTCTATCAAAGCATAAGTGACATGCATTTCCCTTTCATCATAATAGCTGCCAGAATACTGAGAAGGGATATTTTCTCTGTGTATGCTAGAAGTGTTACTCAGTGTCCAGACAGTGTCACTGGGTGTAGGGGAAGAGCATGTATTTGCACTCTCTCCTAAGTATTACTAGAAACAGCTTAAGCACAGAGTTCCAGCACTAAAGGTTCAATTGAGTCTTTCAGCTCCTGAATTATGCATGGATTCAACGGTAATCAAGATGAAGTTGTTTTCTTAATTGCAACTTTAAAAGTGAAGAGACGCAAATTATTTTAACAAAATTCAATAAAAACATTATACCACATTTGGCAAACATACCTCAAAGATCTGTGCAAGTTGCACTTCTTTATTTGAGAATATGGCATGTATACAGTGGACAGCCTGTTTTGCTTGGTGAGGAGTACCTCTCTTTGCTTTCTGATGCAAAATAGGAATTAATGTCCTGGAAAAATTAAACAATATTTCAAAATAAAATATTTATAACGAACAAATTTGCTGGTTGAACTCTTCACCAATGCAGGTCCCTGATCACAGAATGAAAATCTTCAGCATCAAGCTCTCTTTTGAAAGCTGTTCAGGAAGGATAATAATGAGACAAATGCATGTAAACAACTGACCCTCATCTAGAAATTGAATCATATGTTAAAAAGGAACGTTTATTGTAAAGCACAATATACTTCACCAGTAAATAGATTATTTGCCATTCACTTTTCATTAATAAAGTCCATACATTCTCTACAGAAGCAGAGGTAGCAAGAACAGATTGAAGCAGTGTTCAGAGCTGGAACAATGAAGTCTCAGGTTTGTTTGTTTTTTTCCTTAAAGTAGGAAAACTGGAAGAATGCTAAAGTATGTTAACAATGTGAGCAGAGTATTCCAAGCTGGTGATTTACAGATGTCTGTCTGAATGACTCCCTCTTAACTAGCTACGTCTTCCATGGTAGGTTTAATTACGTGATAGTGCAGGATTCAAATTAATTGTGAGCTCGCCAATATAAATGGGGATTACACCAGATTTCCAAGAAGGATGTATCAGATGGCCGTACTCTCTTGTGATAGTACTGAAATTATCAGTGGTCTTAGAAAAATCATGTTATTTAAATATTGATATAGCGCCATAACTTCATATTGTGCTTTACAGAAAATAGAGACCCTATCTCTGTCACAAAAATTTACAATAGAAATCATATAATCTTTGGAAACAACAGTGAATAGATGAAAAAAGGGACAGACTAGTATTGCAACAAATGAAGTTCTGAAATACATGTTGATTAGAGGTTGGTTGTGTACAGCTAGATAAAAGTAGTGGGCTCTGAGTAAAGATTTTAAAGTGGACAACATGCACTGTCAAAGGGGGGTCATTCCACACAAAGAGCAGCATGAAACCAGGGCACAAAAATGAGTGGGAGAAGGAAACAAAGAGAATATCAAGGTGAGAAGAGTAGGTAGAGCATAAAGCACAATACGAGGAGTAGGGTTGAATCCAGAAAAGGGCCATGCAGTGCCTTGAAAGTGACTCTTGCCATTGTGGCCCCAACCCAATCTTCACAAGCAGGAGCTCTAGGAGAAACCCTAGGCACCCCACACAGCCGAGACTCTGGGGTTAGGGAGCATGCTATTTGCTGATGAGGTGGATTGAAAATGTGTGCATTGTGTGTGTGTTTGGTATGTGGCAAGGGTGACAATGCTGTGGAGGTAAGTAAAGAGTCCTTTGCCTTTTTCTGTAGCCACATGAGAAATAGGATTCTACCCTCTCTGATGAGAATGAGGGACTTGGCAGGGGGTAAGTTAGCTTCACCTTATGTGTGAGTCCAGAGATACAGTTAAGTTGGAACCGACCCTTGCATATCAATCACTCCATTGTACAATGAAGTCCTTTTGGGATCTGCTGAGGTTCCTGACTATGGTGGCACTGGAGTGGTCAAGGCCAATAGTGCCTGGTAACTTTAACATCCACAAAGACAATCAGTCATCTGAAAAACCCAGGATTTCATGGTCACCAAGGAGCTATCCCAGATGGTTCCGGGTACAAATTGTAGTTAGGCATATACTTAGTCTGGTGTTTAGGATTGCAGTGGAGGTGGAGATTCTCGACGTTATCCCCATGTCACAGACTGATCTTTAGCTCGTTTGATTTCGAGTTGGGGTGCACCTCCCTTGTCTGGACTAGGGACCTGTTTTGATAGTCTTCTCTCAGAAACTAGAGCAGGGGTTCTCAAACTGGGGGTCGGGACCCCTCAGGGGTCGTGAGGTTATTACATGGGGAGGTTACGAGCTGTCAGCCTTGACTCGAAACTGCGCTTTGCATCCAGCATTTATAATGGTGTTAAATATATAAAAAAGTGTTTTTAATTTATATTGGGGGGGGGTCGCACTCAGAGGCTTGCTATGTAAAAGGGGTCACTAGTACAAAAGTTTGAGAACTACTGAACTAGAGGGACCTGAGGAGTTCCAAAAGGGTCTGAGGGAGAACTCCTTTCCTCAGACAGACTATTAATAGACTGGTGAATTATTGTAATACTCTGGTCCTCAATCATCAATGAAGTGCCCTCTGGGACTCTTTTCCACAGTTTCTGCCTCACAGGTCACCTTGATTTATAGAGGGCCTGCAACAACCAAAACAAAAGAGAAGATGGCCAGGATGGCAGTGGTGCAAATCTAGACTCAAATCTGACAGACTGCAACAAAGGTTTTTAAAACTCCTATCTTGTGGTTGCGAGAGAGGCAAAGAAATGGTTCTTTGCTTCCACCATGATATCTGCAAAATCTTGTTTAATTTGCTTGGTTAATCTGAGGAATTTTTTGCTCAGTTGATGCATCAAGTATCTCCAGTTGAGGGAATTTCTTCATGTCGGATAAAATTGCTCAAATTCAAGTCATAGCTATCTGCCTCAATGGGAGCACAGCATGTTCTGGAGGTGTCAAACCCTGAGGTCAGGTCTATACTAGGAGCACTTTGTCAGTATAGCTATACTGGTATACTATACTGGCAAAGCATGCCTAGTGTGGATGCAGTTTATGCTGGCAAAACTGCTGGCATACCTTATTTCAGGCCCCCCGCTTTCCCCACTGCAGAATTTGGCGGCTAGATTACGAGACAGTGTTTCCTCCCACAAGCACACAAAACCTATGCCTTATGTCAGGGGTAGGCAACCTATGGCACGTGTGCCGAAGGCGACACACGAGCTGATTTTCAGTGGCATTCACACTGCCCGGGTCCTGGCCACCGGTCTGGGGGCTCTGCATTTTAATTTAATTTTAAATGAAGCTTCTTAAACATTTTGAAAACCTTATTTACTTTACATACAACAATAGTTTAGTTATATATTATAGACTTATAGAGAGAGACCTTCTAAAAATGTTAAAATGTATTACTGGCACATGAAACCTTAAATTAGAGTGAATAAATGAAGACTTGGCACACCACTTCTGAAAGGTTGCCGACCCCTGCCTTATGATCTGCACTGGCTGCCTACTGATTTCCAGATTGATTTTAGGTGTTGGTGTTGATATACAGAGCCCTAAACGGCTTGAAAACTGCTGAAGAAATTGCCTCTCTTTCCCCTCATGTCTCGAGGCAGTTATAGTTAGCAGAAGCACCTGAGATGGAACCCACGACTGACAGACAGCAGGTGTTCTTTGTTGACGAAATGTTTTTTTTTACCCATGAAAGCTTATGCCCAAATAAATTTGTTAGTCTTTAAGGTGCCACTGGATTCCTCATTTTGTTAGAATATCCCATATCTTTGGAAGTGGTTTCCAACTTGGTCCATAATAACCAGAGTTTTTAACCTTCAGGGGGTCATCTTTTCTCCATTTCTCAAAAAAATGGGAGAGGCTGCGTAAAGGAAAGCATTGGGTAGAAATAACGTTGGGGGATTAAATTAAATCTTTATGATATCTTTGTTGTTGCTGGTATTTTAAAATGGTATTTTAAGACTAGATCTTGCTTTTTAAGTGTGTATTTTAAGGAGATTTTTTTAATAATGTATTTATGTTAAACCTACAACAAATACATAAAAATAAAGTGAGGACACGGAGTTTAAATGTGAAAAGAGACAGGGAACCAGTGAAGGGATCAAGGTAGTGGGGTAAAAGGCATACACGTTCACAGCAACAGGAAAGGAAGATTATTTTAGTAGCAACATGGTGAATACGTTAAAGGAAGGGACAGACTTTTAAGTGTTAAAGGCACTACCAGTATGTGAAGAAATACACTCACGATCTTATCTGCGGCAGGTCTGTTTCTATTTTGTGGCCTGTGTTTCTGAAAATCTGAATAGCTGCCTCAGCTACCTTATCATCTTCCATCCTGAGGCACTGCAGGAGAGACTCATATGTCTCTGCAGAGTGGAACGAGGTAGGATGTGTGAAAGACAAAACCTGTAGATACATAGCAAAACCAAAAAATGTTTTTGCACATGCATAATGGATTACCAACAAACAAAATGATTTCCACTTATGTTTCTTTATGAGAAATAACAGTAGCATGTTTATGCCATTTCATATCAGGTGCTTCTTGTAACACATCTTAAGATGCATCTTAAAATACATTAACATTTTGTTTTTCAGGGCTCCCCATCCATTACTTTTTAAAAAAAAAATTCGATTTTTAAATATTTGAACATATTTATTCAAGACATTATTATAGTATTTAGAACTTGCTTTATAGCTCAACCTATGTAAGCAACACTTTCCCCTCATTTTGAGAAATCTCAAAAGCATAATTTCTCCAGAATCTTAGATAATTGGGTAAAAAAAGAATGACCAGGTTTGAGGGATTTTTTTACATATATATATATATATATATATATATATATATATATATATATATATAAATACAATGTACAACTAAAAGACTTATAGTGCCATTTTAATCTAAGTCACAAACATTGAAGCACATCTTGTAAAGGAATTACCCTAGCTAATATTTTTTTTCCAAACCTGCAGGGATTCAAAGCTGGCCACAGGGAGAACAAATAGCTATCACAAGGCAAAACTACTCTAAGAATACAGGAATTCGGAAAACATGTGTTAGGAAGGGGGAAAATAGTCAAATGGATGTCCAACAGGATGCAAGTACTGTATAGTTTTGGATTAATCTGAGCTGGGCTTCCGGGATAAGAACTGCACACTACACACATATACTACAGGACTGGCCCAACAAGGAAAACAACAGAACTTCACTGGCCATCACGTACAGCCCCCAGCTAAAACCTCTCTAGCACATCATCAATGATCTACAACCTATTCTGGAAAACGATCTCACTCTCACAGACCTCTCACTGTCCTCGCTTACAGACAGCCCCCGAACCTGAAGCTCACCAGCAACTACACACCACACCAAAGAAACACTAACCCAGGAACCAATCCCTGTAACAAACCCCGTTGCCTACTCTGGGCTTGGCTACACTTGAGAGTTGCAGCGCTGGGAGTTTGCCGCGCTGGTCATCCAGCTGTGTAGGAACAGCGCTGGTGTGTGGCCACACTCACAGCTACCAGTGCTGGTGTGTGGCCACATTTGCAGCATTTGCAGCGCTGTTGGGAGTGATGCATTATGGACAGCTATCCCAGCGTTCAAGTGGCAGCAACGTGCTTTTCAAAAGAGGGGGGTGGGGTGGGGTGTAGTGTGACAGGGAGCGGGGGAGAGAGAGAGAGAGTGGATTTTTGGAGCCAACACTTTGTGTTAGCTTCCTGCCTTGCAAAATCAGAAAATGTTCCCGACCCCTTACTCTGCAGTTAAGAGTTAAAACAGCCTGCATCCAACGGACTCCCTTTCTCCCCTCTGCTTCTCTGTCAAGCAAACACTCACTCCCTGCCTGCCTCATTCACAGGGGTTATCTCATTTGATTGTTCACAGTCAGGTACAGATTGATCACAGCAAACAGGAGCTGTGTTTGTTTTTTAGATAAGCAGCTGCCAGAGCTCCGAGTTCACAACAAAACAAAGAGAGGCTGCATAACAAAACAAAGAGAGTAATTTAGTTAAAAGCATTCTGGGATATCTGTTAATACCCTGGAGGCCAATAACAGCGCTGGTGTGTGTGCACACTTGATGAGCAGCGCTGGATCACCAGCGCTGCACTCGCTACACCCCAAGCAGACCAGGTGTTCAGCCAGCGCTGCAGCCAGGGTGTTGCAGCGCTGGATGTGCCTTGCAGGTGTGGACAGTTACTAAGTTGCAGCGCTGGAAAGCCTCCACCAGCGCTGCAACTCTCAAGTGTAGCCAAGCCCTCTGTCCCTATATATACTCTAGCGACACCATTAGAGGACCCAACCACGTGAGCCACACCATCAGGGGCTCATTCACCTACACATCTACTAATGTGATATATGCCATCATGTGCCAGCAAGGCCCCTCTGCCATGTACACTGGCCAAACCAGGCAGTCTCTACATAAAAGAATAAATGGACACAAATCAGACATCAGGAATGGTAACACACAAAAGCCAGTAGGAGAACTCTTCAATCTCCTTGGACATGCTATAACAGATTTAAAAGTAGCCATACTTCAACAAAAAGACTTCAAAAACAGACTTCAAAGAGAAACTGCTGAGGTACAATTCATTTGCAAATGTAACACCATTAATTTGGGCTTGAATAGGGACTGGGAGTGGCTGGCTCACTACAAAAGCAATTTTCCCTCTCTTGGTATTGACACCTCCTCATCGATTATGGGAATGGACCACATCCACCCTGATTGAATTGGCCCTGTCAACACTGGTTCTCCACTTGTAAGATAACTCCCTTCTCTTCATGTGTCAGTATATTTATGCCTGCATCTGTAATTTTCACTCCATGTATCTGAAGAAGTGGGGTTTTTTTACCCACTGGACTCGTAGTTGTTTTTACACACATATAGACATCAGATGTGAAGAAATTCTTTGGAAGAGTATCTTACCACAGAGCCAAGAAAGGAAAGGTTACTCACCTTGTAATAAATGGAATTCTTCGAGATTATGTTGTCCCTATGTGCAGTGCACTTCAGGTTGTGCATGTGCTCCACGTGCCCAGGACTCACAACATTCTTCTAGCAGTGTCCATTCGGGCCACGCGAGAGTCCCTGCTTTCATCGTGCTCCACACTGAGTACTGATAGACTGCCGACATTTCAGTTTCTTCTCCCCCCCTATACCCCACAAGGACCCGAGGACACAGGAAAAAGGGGCAGGTAGTGCACTACGCTTAGGAATAATACATCTCAAAGAACTCCAGTCACTACAAGGCGAATAACCTTTGCTTCTTTGAGTGCTTGCCCCTATAACTTACTGCACTTCAGGTGATACACAGGAAGTTTTCCTCCTCCAGAAGTGGTGGGTGTCCAGAGCCCTGTACCATGCAGAACTGCCCTGCCCATGGAGGCCTCTGAGGCAATTTCACCAGTGCATAATGTCTCATGAAAGTATGCACAGAGCTCCAGGTTGCTGCTCTGTAGATGTTAATACAGACTTCCCTAAAGGAGGCTACTGAGGATGACTGGGCTCGCGAGTGCGTTTTCACACTGCCTCCAAAGAGACACTGTTCAATTCATAACAGAGCACTTTGCAGCCCGAGATCCACTTTGACACCTTGTGATGAAAAGGCCTCTTTGTCATCCTCTCTGCAAACAAGAGGAAAAGTCTAGGAGACTTCTGGAATGCCTTTATCCTTTGTAGATAAAAGGCAAGGGCCCTACACACATCCAGACAGCACCACTTCGTCTCTTCTCTCCTGGCATCTGGCTTAGGGTATAATACAGGGAAGTTGGTGCTTTGATTGATGTGAAAGTCTGATACCACCTTACGGACAAACCTCGGGAGCCGTTTCAGGAACAATTTGTCCTTGTGGAAGATAATGTGTATCAATAATCTCCCATGAGCCCCCCTAATTCACCTATGCTCCTGGCTGACATGATTATAATCAGGAATGCTACCTTCATAGAAAGGTGTAGCAAGGAGCAAGATGGCTCAGACAGTACCCCTGTCAAAGTTGAGAAGACCAAATTTAAGTCTCAGGCTGGCATGGGATTCACCATTGGCGGGAAGACCCTAAGTAAGCCCTTCAGGAACCAGGATGTGACTAGATATGAGAAAACAGAGTAGGTGCCCACTGGTGGGTGGAACACACTGATGGTTGCTAGGTGGACCCTAAGGTAGCTGAGAGAGAGCCCCAAGGATTTTAAGGAGAATTGGTAGTTTACCACAACTGGCACCCCAGATCACAGAAGGAAAAGTCCCTATTGACCACATCAGATAGCAAACCTCTTCCATTCTGTGTAAGATGGTAGCATTCTTCCTACTGCTACTCAGTAGGGCCCTAAGCAGGCCTCTCTAGGTTCAAAATCCATCCAAATACTATACTCTCATGTGTAGAGTGGATGAGTTGGGATGGCGAATCCTGCTGTAATCCTGTGCCAAGAGGTCTTGAACCAGGGAAGGCCAGGCTGATAGCTACAACAGTGTGGGTTACCAGAACTGACAGGCCCAACCCAGCCATATGAAAATAACCTGCGCCTTGTCCTGCCCGATCTTCCTTAGTAACTGGGGAAACAAAGGGATCAGGGGAAAAACACATCTCAGGATCCCTGACCATTGCATCAGGAAGGTGTCACTCAGAGAGCCCAGGCTGCAAACGCCACTTCGGAACAGGACTCCTTTCACTTTTAGTTCACAATGGGAGAAACAAGCCTGTGATCACATGACCACAAAGGTCCCACTTGTGCTCTCTGGAGAAAGATCTCCTGAGAGAGTCTGCCAGGGTGTTCTGAAGCCCTCGGAGATGGATGGCAATCAGGGCAATTTGCAGAGGTTTGCACAAGTTCCAGAGGGTGATGGCCTCTGTGCAGATTTGCAGGAAATATACCCCTCCCCTGCTTGCTGATGTAGTAGACTGCCATCATGTTGTAGACAATACCTATAAAAGATATTATCTCACCCACCTTGTCTTTCTGCCATCATGTTGTTTAACAGCACCTGGACTGACTGGCCATGAAGTGAGGGGGCAACAGCTTGCAGGTCAACTCCAGCAAATTGAGGTCAAGCGTAGATTCCCAAGAGGATGTCCCTTGGGCCACCTGCCCCCCTATGTGGGCCCCCCAACATACTACGGATGTGTCTGTGGTCACAATCCTGGTTATGAGCAAGGAAGTGAACAAGGTCCTCTTCCCACCCCACCCACCCATCCACATTTTCCTTGACCACCCACCAGCCCAGGGAGCCCAAGACTCTTTGAGGAATTGAAACTAGAAAGTGGAGGCTGTGTCCGCCCAGAGCATAAACAGACTGTAGCCACACTTGGAGGTATCTGTAAATGGGGTCCCATGACTACTTGCAGGCATATTACCCAACAGGGCCAGGCAAGACCACATGGACATCCTGGGGCTCATTCAGATTTGCTATATAAGCCTGTCGATGGCTAAGAAACTGTTGTCTGGTAGGTATGCCCTTGGTGACACCACATCCAGCCTTGCTCCAATAAACTTTATAGTTTGTGTGAATACCAGGGTGGACTTGTCCAGTTTCACTCTGAGACCCAATCTCTCATACAGGTCCACAAGTTTTAGTTAGGAAGTGAGGGTGTGTCTGGTCATGACAGAACACTGTGTAAAGTGGGTGAGCCATCAGGGCCCCTAGCTCCCCTGTTCTCATGGCAAAAATCATGGCTATGAGGAACAAGAGCTAAAGGGACAAATGAAGGTGGGAAGTCTCCATAGGTTCAAACAGGCGTTTCCTCAGAGCACTGAGCACTAACTTGAGGTCTCATGGTGGAATAGGTTCCTTGACAGGAGGAAAAAGGTTGAACAGACCTTTAATAAACCTTGCAGTGGTAGAGTGAGTCAAGTCTGAAAATCCCTTGATGGAGGGATGAATGGCTGTTAGGGCAGCTAGGTGAACCTTGATTGAGCTCATTGATAATCCTGCAGTTTTTAAACGTAGTGAGTAATTGAGAATGTGTGTGTCAGGCAGGACTTGAGAGGAGGCATAGATCAATGGCTGCTCCAAGCCTGGAAGTGTTTCCACCTCTGTAGAAAAGATTTGCTTGTCAAGGATTTTTTTTACTATTAAGCAGTCCTGTTTGTACCTCTGTGGAGCAATCTTGATGTACACCAGAGAGCCAACTAGCAGGTAGGTCTTAGGTGAAGTGCCCAGAGGCTGGGGTGGGTGATAGATTCCAACTCCTGAATAAGGATATCCACTGTCAGGGCAAGGCAGAAAGGAGGTTATCGAGACCTGGGCACCAGCTCTGGGAACGGCACCTATCTCAGCCACTACAGTGCTATGAGGATGACTACTTATATCTCCCGTTTCAATTTGTTTAGGACTTTAGGCAGTGAAGACATCCAGGGATAAGTGTATAGCAATACATGAGGCCAAGGGAAGACTAGGGCCTCACCAGTTGAGTTGCAGCCGTACTCTTCCCCTTGAACAGAATTGTCCACACTTTGTATTAGATTTATTTGCAACACCGTACGTCTCCAGATCACCCAAAAAAAGACCTATCCTTTGGAATTCCTTATTGTTCAGCTCCTGCAGGTGGAAATGTCTGCTGAGCAAGTCTGCCATTGTGTTCTGAAGTCCTTGAAATAAACCGCTGAGACCTGTATGGGGCGTGATATGTACCAGTTTTACAGTGTTACAGATAAGGACTGGGATCTTGCTCCTCCTTGTTGATTGATATAATATATTGCTGCTCTGCTGTCGAACATTATTCTGATTGGGTGGCCCCTGATGTGGGGTAGAAAGTGCTGATAAGCAGCAAGAACCACTCTCCGCTCTAGTATGTTGATGTGGAGGATCACCTCCTGAGGGATCCATTTGCCTTGAGCTGTGCAGTTCTGAAATTGTGCGCCCAAGCCTATCAGTCTGTAGTGATGATTCTTGTGGGAAGAGCCTGCAAGAACAGAACTCCCTCACATACTTTTTGTGGAACCTTCCACCAACTTAGAGAATCAAGGATCCTTGGATAAACTTTGATAAAGGTTTGATAAACTGTGCTTGTTGGGGGTGTAGATGGTTCTCAGCCAGGCCTGAAGACATTGGAATGTATCTTGCTAAGGGTGTCACAAATGTACAAGCTGCCTTATGGTCCAAGAGTTGCAATCAGGCCCCTGCAGTGGTTGGCAGGCTCTGTTGTACTGTAGAAATGAGATTGGATATTACAGCAAACCTTTCCATAGGTAAGTATCCTCTGGCAGTGGAGGAGTCCAGAGTAGCCCTGATGAAGTCTCCAAGTTGAGTGGACATGAGTGCACACTTTTCTATATTCAGGCAGAGGCCCAGGGAACAGAACAGTGATATGGCTGTGTGGGTTGTTATCTACACCTTGAGAAATGAGTGATCTTTCAGGAGCCAATCATCCAGATATTCCCATCTGGCGAAGATGGGCTGAGACTGCCAAGACGACTTTGGTAAAAGACTCTTAGGGCAGTAAAGAGGCCAAAGGGTAGGATGTGATACTGGCAGCAGTCCTTACCCACCACAAAACGTAGGAAACAACTGTGGAGAGGTGGGTGGCTATATGAAAACAAACATCCTGAAGGTCAAGGGAGACAAACCAATCTCCTGAATCCAGGGAGGGAATTATTGCTGCTAGGGTTATCTTTCTGAACTGTTGAGGGTGGACAAAACTGTTCAAAGTCCCAAGATCTAGAACTGGTTTCCATCCTCCATTTTCATTTGGGAACAAGAAGTACCAGGAACTGAACCCTTTCCTGACAAAGTGCAGTGGAACAGATTCAATTACCCCCAGGCTTGGGAGGGATTCTTACCTCTTGCCTCAAGACACCCTCATGAGAGCAATCCCTAAAAAGGGACAGGGAGAGGGTGGTATGAAGCTCCTCAACTGCATGGCATAACCCATAGACAACTCCAGAATCCATCTGTCTCAGGTGATGAGCGCCCAGGGAGGCAGAAAATGGGAGAGACGATCCCCATAAAGGTGGAGGGGAGATAGGTACAGAGCAGGATCTGGAGCAAGAGAGAGCTCATGATCCTCAACCCACAAGTCAAAAAGGTTGTTTTGAGGATGTTGGTGACTTGGGCCATACTCTGCAGTGACATCCTTTCTTAGCATACTTGAGCTTCTTTTGGGGAAGTTCAGCCAATCAGGTGGACTCGTAGAGGACTGGGTGAGAACATTGCACTGACTGTAATCTACTGTATTTTCTCTCTGATGCAGGTGCTTAGATGCAAAGGTTGTAGTGTCGCCCAGGAGTCCTCAAGTAAATGAAGGTATCAGTCTGTAGCAACATTGAACAATTTGGGTCCCTCAAAGGGGAGGTCCCAGACAGTTTTATACCTCCCCCTGGAGGCCAGAAAGACTGCAGCCAAAAAGCTTGGCGCATTACCACTGCCATAGCCATGGAACATGCAGCTGTACAGGCTGCATCGAGTGAGGCCTAGAGAGATGCTTTGGCAATTGTCTGGGTGTCTGTTATGAGAGCTTGAAATTGTTCCCTCTGGTCCTGCAGCAGATCAGAAAAAATGAGAACTTCACATAGTTTATCAAATAGTATTTTGCCATCACAGCAATTAGTAATTGGCTATTATAAATTACAAGGAGGCCGAGTAGCAGCTCAGAAGATCTAGCTATTTCAGCTCTGTGTCTGATGGTGCTGAACGGGATCAATGTTGCCTCTTTTGCTCATTAACAGCTTCAACCACTGGGATTTAGGTGTTGGGTAGTAGAAAAAATACTCCAAGCAGAATACAGTATTTTTTGTCAGTCCGTTTACACATAGGTAGTATAGTGGTTGAGGACTGATACAGGCTTATTCCATACAGACTGGGGCCAGTAACACATCATTGACAGGCAAGGCAATTTTGCCCTGAGGTGATATATGGAGGATGTCCAACAAGTCATGTTGGAGTTCCTGTATCAACTGTAACAGAATTTGCAAGGTCTTTGCTATCTGTTTTTTAAAGTTTTGAAATTGTCAGTGTAAGATGGTGGAGGAGGCATAACAACTGCATCTGGCAAGGAGGAGGATTTGCGGTAAGGTGGTGTTTCTTCTTCCTCTGCTTGCTCTTGTTCCTCTGCAAGTTACTCCTGTGAAGCTGTTGCTTTTGACACATCCTCTTAAGAGATGAATCCTGTAAAGCTGGTCACCACAAGGGACCCCTGGGTTCCAATAAGCCCACTGAGATGGAAAGAGGAAGGGGGAAGGACCACAGGGTCGTCCTTACCAGAGTTACTGGGTATGTGTCCTGCAGGGGCTTCCTCAGGGTGCACTGCAAGGGAAGGAGGCTGGAATAGTAAAGCAGGGGAGCCTTGTATGGACATCTCAGTCAGATGAGGTGTCACTCCCATGTCCATCCAAGGGGCAAACAGTGCATTACTAGTGGTTGAGTGGGTACCGGAGGTCAAGTCTTGGTTAGATGGTATCAGAGGATATGTTGGAAGTTCCTCTTGGTACCCTCAATGGATTTGTGAGGAACCAGTGACAGTGTTGGTACCAGATAGTACATCAATTGTGGAAGGTAAGTCTGTACTAGTGGGGAGTACCTCTCAGTAACCTGGAGCAACGATGACTCAGGTTTTTCAAGGAGCTGAAGATCCTTATGGCAAAGAAGACTAGATGGTACCAAGGATTCCGAACACTGACCCTCAGGAGTTAGTATGTTGGGTGTTACTGGAGTGCGATCCCTGTACCTGTCTCTGTTGGCAGAGGAAGGTGGTACCGATGACTTTAACCTTAAAAGTCCTTGTGCTTCAGAGGCATTGGGTCTGGTGCCAGCTTTGGTGCCTCCATGGGTTAACAGACAGCTTCTTGGTGCATTGTGTAGTTTCCCTAGTCAGTGCTAGAGTCTCCGTACTGGAAGAGATGGGGACCTTAGCAATAACCTGTGTAGGGATGTGATGTCTCCTGAGTTCCAGACCAAAAGGGTGACTTTCCCCTTCTCTTATCCTGTTCCAGGGAATGGGATCTCTTCTTTATTGATGGTCTGGGAAGTTCTAAGGGGTCAGCAGCAGTGACAGTCCCCAAGGGCTCTATGAGTAACTGAATCAGATGCAGGGGCAGGGGAGAAGGGAATCACTCAGACCCTGGAGTTCTCAGAGAATGTTCCACATCAACAGGAGTTCTAGCCTGTCCTCCCTCAGTTTTTTAGATCTACTTTTAAATCCTGAGCAGATCTTACATTTGGAGGGGATATGAGTCTCTCCCAAGCAGCGGAAACAGCTCGAGTGTCCATCATGCAGGGAAAAGACCTGTGGCAGGTCTGACAAAGTTTGAAGCTTGGGGTCTTGGGTGTAACCCATAACTCAAGGACAGAGAAAAAACAAACGCCCAAATCAACCAAATGAAAGAAGGGAGTAAAGAAGAGGGAATTCCGATACTCACTGCAAAGGAATACAAATATATTAAGCAAGAGAAGTAGCTAGCTAACGGATGTTGTGACACCCCATCTTAAGCCACAGTTGACAGAGAAGGAACTGGAGTGGCAGTGAGTCTACCACTCTCTTTCCCCACCCCCCTTGTATCAAAGCACAGGAATATCCAGGGCACAAGCACAGACCTGTGGACATGGGTGACAAAAATCTCTGATCAAAAGTACACAGTGCACATACATAGAAACATAGGCGTGTAGAACTCGAAGGAACTTCAATAGTCATCTAGTCCAGTCCTCTGCACCCAAGGCAGGACTAAGTAATAACTAGACCATTCCTAACAGGTGCTTGTCTAACCTGTTCTTAAATACCTCCAGTGACAGAGATTCCATAACATCCCATGGTAATATGTTCCAGTGCTTAACTACCCTAACAGTTCGAAAGTTTTTCCTGATGTCCAACCTAAACCTCTCTTGAGGCAATAGAAGCCCATCGCTTCTTGCCCTGAGGTGGAGCACCCAGAGGGATACTACTCGAAAAGAAACACTCTATTCTTGCCCTACACACCTTGGCACTGGCTTATTTCTCAAGTGTTCCTTCAGCTATACACCATGTACCCCTCACTCCACATAAGCTGCATGACTAATTTCCCCATTAGTGTCCATCTCTTTGGGATTTCTTCCAGATGGGTCCCATATGCGTTTATCTGTCATGCTACCACACTCTTCTTCAAGTCCTTCCTCAAAACTTTCTTCTTCCGAAAGAGACCTTTCCCTCCTTAGTCCTCTTCTCAGAGGAAAGATAACACTCAACAACTAAAAACCTTTATGTTGCATTAAGCTGCATTAAGAAATAATCCAAAAGCGTAACTGTACAGGTGCATGCTAAAATTATCTGTTCAGTCACAGTGCTATTGTCACCTACCATTCCCCATATTGTGTTAGATAATGTTAACAGACATTGTACAATCTAAATAGTAGTTAATTATATAACATTATCTGGTCAATATACAAGATGTTGGTTAATACTGTTAATTCCATATTAAGCAATGTACCTACATGTGCAAAGACAATGTAATTGTACAGTCTTATTGTAAATGACCCAAAATATGAATAAATAAAATATTTGTTCCCCTGCCCCCAAACCATATGAATACAGTAAACTTTTCAGTGAAATGTATGAGACAGGCTCTTACCTGCCTTACAAAGTGCCTACAACACTATTGATGTTATATAAATAACTAATGTATTATTACAAAATATTGTGTGCCATAATGTTTTATAATAGCTGAAGTTGGAAAAAGTTGGTAAATATTGCTATCTTATTAAATAGAATGCAAAATCCTTCCTCTCAAAATCACTTTTCAGGTCTAAACCTCTGAATTTCAAAAGACTCCTTCAAAAATGAAATTTATGAGTTTAATGAAGAACAAAATTCTACATTACATCATAACTCATGAATGCTAAATATAGAGCCAATTTGTATAACTTACAGATCTTCTAACACACCATCCAAGAAAATTCAGCAGCAACCTTTTTAGTGTAGAGTTAGGTTTGTGCTTATAAAGTAGTATTGATATTCAAAATTCCTTTTCCTTAAGTCTTTCCCTCCCCCCCCTTAGAGGCACTTTTTGGGGGGTTTAAGATCTTTTGGGGTACTTGGCTCCCTAATGTGAGGGGGAAACCAGAATGTGCCTCCACTCAGTTCCTCTCTTCTGCTTTACTCCCCTCTGCTCATGCTTAGAGGGGAAATTTTGTTTTTGCTACTCTCTGGATAATTTCTTCCCAGTGAGATCTTCCATCTGGCAAGCAGTCCCAGCAGCACAAAGGCTCCAGAAGAGATTACGGAAACTGTAGTTCCAGCAGGAGGCTCCAGCAGGGCCCAGCTGCTGGTTCCAAGATTGTCTCCTCCAGCCAGGATTTTCCTTTATTCTGTTTAGGCATTGGTATCCTGTTCATCACCACTATATTAGTATGCTGCCACTGGTTCCAGCAGCCCCTCCTGCCTAAGCTTCTATATGGAACTATGACACCTGAGATCCTGGGGGAAGTCAGGTCTTACACAGGGTCAAGGGAATGTACTGGGCCCATGTAGGTAACAAGAGGAATGGTAACCAGGCAGGATGCAGAAACACTTGTCTGATTTGAGCTACTGTAGGTGTAGAGCAGAGGTGGGCAAACTACGGCCCGCGGGATCCTCCTGCCTGGCCCCATAGCTCCTGGCCTGGCCCCTCCCCCGCAGCCACAGCTCACTGCACTGCTGGCACAATACTCTGGGTGACGAAGCTGCGAGTTCTTGCTGGGCAGCACAGCGGCAGAGCCGCGGTCTGAGTTGGTACTCTGGGTGGGCGTGGCTGAAGCGCTGCCAGCCACCGGTGCTCCAGGCAGTGCGGTAAGGGGGTAGGGAATGGGGGGGTTGAATAGAGGGCAGGGGAGTTCAGGGGGTGGGGGTGTGGATAGGGGTCGGAGCAGTCAGAAGGCGGGGAGCAGGGAGGTTGAATGGGGGCAGGGCTTCTGGGGGGGAGGGGCAGTCAGGAAGGAGAAAGGGGATTGGATGGGAGAAGCAGAGGGCAGTCAGGGACAGGGGTGGTTGGATGGGACACGGGTCCCGGGAGGCAGTCAGGAATGAGAGGAGGGGTTGGATGGGCAGTGGGGGGCAGTCAGGGGATAGGAAGGGATGAATGGGGCAGGAGTCCCAGAAGGGCTGTCAGGGGACAGGGAACAGAGGGGGTCAGATATGGGGTGGGGGCCGGGCCATGCCTGGTTGTTTGGGGAGGCACAGCTTTCCCTAACCGGACCCCCATACAATTTTGGAAACCCAATGTGGCCCTCAGGCCAAAAGTTTGCCCACCCCTGATGTAGAGTCTGTTTGCATCAACTGGATCCATAGGGACTCCTGGTCACAACCATCAGCTGCAGTTCCTCTGCAGGTAGAAAATCTGAGGCCCCACTACAACTGACTGGTACACTATTTGCTACCTTAATGTAGGGTGCAATTGGAAAACTGTTCAGTGTCTTGTAGGCATTGTAAGTGCTGATGATAACACAGTGACTAACTCCTTTAGCATCTCTAGAAGTCACTGGAGGATGCAACTCTTTTTAATGATGGGAGAATTCAGGAGCAATCACATATAATCTTCATAGTAAACAAATTTTGCTGTAATATTTAGCATTTGCATTATGAAGACTGAAAATAGCTTTTGGGGAGAAAGGTGTGGAATGGGAAAAGTATGTAACAGAGGGGCAGGATTTTCCTGCTGCATCTCCCTTTTAGAAGGCGTTGGGATCTCTGCAGGCTGTTGCCGGTTGCTAACATACCAGATGTAGTTTATTAGATTCTGCTCTAAATATGAAGTAAATGTGAGCTTCCCGCTGTGGTAAGGAAGCTAAGATCTGAGACAGACAGGCCACACTTAGAAAAGGGGATTAGGCTGGAGATTACATAATGGTATTTTTGTATTACTCTTCTTCTTAATAAAACCAAATTCCAAGATGTGGTGACTTTTTGACTGTTTACAAGAAGTGGGTAATGTGTTGAAGCTGTTTGGGGACTCCATTACCATACAGTGTAAAAAAACTAATCTACATTGTTGTAGAATACCTTGAGAAGTTCAAGTCCTGCACGAATAGCAGTATCAGGACTTACACCCTCCTCTTCATCATCAGCTGTCCCCTCTATAGATTTATTCATCAGCTTTACTAGTGCGCTAAAATAAGAAATGTAAAATAAAGATATATTATTAAACTTGATTATCTGCATTAAAAGTGACACCATAGATTATTATGACAAAGAATTTTCAGATTAGCTTCATGTAGTTTTGGCAACTAACTAGATTGGTCAGTTTTAAAATACTTTCACTTCCTGGTTCTCATGGACTAGTAAAAAGATGTTATGCTTATAGGTTCCTGACTTTGCTGGGGAATATTTTATTTAAAAAGCCATTTCAGTTAAATCAAAACAATATGAAAACACATATATAATAGTTTGGTAAATGATCCCACCCTCCCCTCAACACACCTTTTCCCCAAAGCCTTTATTTTGGTGACAAACTGAGCTGGCAGCATTAGCTCAGTTACATAATCAAGCTGCCAGGTAAGTCACAAAAGGAACCCCAAAATTCTCCTCCTCAAACCCACAAAGATAAAGTAATTGATTCAATTATTAGACAGCATTCTGTGTCCAGTGTTAGCTATATGGAAGTTACATATGCCTGTTATCCTCAAATAAGGCCTCCAAATAGTCAAGTTACCAATACCATCTTTTATATTAATGTTTCTACAATTTGCAACACTAAGCCTTAAAAAAAAAAAAAAAGGCAGAAATTCAGTCAAGTTTTCTAGACTGATGGAAATTAAGACAACTATATAAACAATTTTTAAAAATGCAGATAGATACTTCTGTACCAGATGTAAATTAATATGGAAGATAATCCTAGTATTAACATCCACTTTAAAGTCAGTAATGGGTCAATATGATCTTTCAGCCTACCTAATGGCTTCTGAGTCAATGTGCACCGGGGCAATTCTTTCCAAAAGAAATTTGACCATCTCCAGGAAAGGATTTGTTGGCTGCTTGGGATTTGCAAGCTTCCGGGCTATCTCCCGCTACAAAAAGAAATAAGTGTTATATTACAAGCAAATATCATTACACTAATTTTAATTATTTCTTAAGTATTATACATTTTGTATTTGTAGAAATAATGCTGAACAAAAGTCAATTCTTCACAAACTAGCTTCACAGTTCATATAATCATTGAAAAGGATGGGCTGTGGCTACCATGGACTTTTAATGGGCGTGATGTGAGTTAGGCAACTGTGCACTTTTGTAATGCCACATAAGTTTCTATCTGCACCCGTAGGTGCCTAAATACCTTTATAAATCTGACCCAATATCTTTTATGCAAATAACCAATGGCTTAAGCACTTCATCCAACTACCTAAGAAAAAACAGTTAGTTACTGTGGCACTCTATACCTCAAAAAACCACCCTGGAACCCCATATTCACCCGTCATATAATTATGATATATTTCATACAAAGTGTGCCATGTAAGATATCATACGAAAAGTCACAATCTGCTGAAACCCATCATTCTGTCAAAACATGTCTATCATTAGTGTATATGAAATCAGGAGATTTTGTTGTATGATTATTACTGAAATATGTTGCAAGTTTGAGAGTCTTCCAGTGCTAGATCTCCAGCGACCACAAAGGAGGTGATACTTTCTCAGGAAGGCATTAAACAACCCTTAATCAGCAGAGGAGTGGTAAGCAAGGGACTTACAATGTTGTAAAGAGAACTTCACAAACCTTACACAACAGGAGATTGCTCAACTCCATGTAGGGAGACTGGATGTCCTGATTTTATAAGTCCCGATATTCAGAGCATTTTCTTATATAGGTGCCTATTACCTCCCACCCCATCTTGATTTTTCACCGTTGCTATCTTGTCACCCTAACTCTATGACTCAGCAAAGCCCACCAGGACACGTTGAGGCTTATGTTTTCCAGGCACATGAACTGAGGCTATAAAATGGACGACAGTGGCATCATGCTTTTGCCATTCTCCTCCCCTACATAAGATGGGATGCTGGGAAAACAAAGATTTGGACTGAGGATACTGGTCCCAAGCTTAAAGGGGAAGCCTGTGTATTGAGAACTGTAACCTACCTGCAATATCTAGTGGGGTGAGGAAAACTGCTTGATCCAAATATTGCCTAATCTAATAAGGTTTAAGATTTAGACTGTGTGCTTACCTTTTATTTTCTTTGGTAACTATCTCTGACCTTTTGTGCCTTCCACTTATAATAATTTAAAAATCTATCTTTCTGAAGTTAATAACTGTTTGATATTTTACCAAAAACAGTGTGTAACATTTTGAAAACCTTGTTTACTTTAAATACAACAGCAGTTTAGTTATATAATATATAGACTTATAGAGCGAGACCTTCTAAAAAACGTTAAAATGTATTACCGGCATGCGAAACCTTAATTTAAAGTGAATAAATGGAGACTCGGCACACCACTTCTGAAAGGTTGCCGACCCCTGGTCTACAGTTTTAAATGTGCTTTAAAAGTTTCCCCATCTTTAATATATATATGTATGGCATACAGATAACTACAGCTCTCAGAATGTGACTGTTCTGAGCAATGGCATTTCTGTATCGAAAATAAACACCTAGAGCTTGCTGCTGTTTTAAAAAAAAAAAATCAGCAGAGGCCATCTGGCTCTAGACAAGTTGCCAACTTGGCCCTCAGATGGACAAAATTTGGAGAGTCAAAATTTAAATATGGAAAACTTCCACATGATCAACTTCTTGGTCCTATGTACCAAGCTCCTTAAAAATTATAAAAGGACTGTATCTAAGCTTCCTAAAAGTGTAAAAAAATTGCTGCTTCAGCAAAGATGTCAAAGGAACCAGTGGGACTGAGGAAGCTTTCCTCTCTTGATACTCTGTTGTCCTTTATAACAACTAAGCTTTCAAACTGTCTGTGAGTATGTTGGGACTGAAGTGCATACTGAAAGTTTTTCTGTGTATGTTGGTATTGCCACTGACAACAAAAAATGAAGCCTTCCTTTTAAATAAGAGAAACTATTTATACGGGGCATCACCTGTCTTACTACTGAACAAATTAGGACCTCTGAGTGACAAATCCAACACTGCAAACCAATCACAAGAGGTCCAGGCAAATGTTCTTGACTAAAAATGCCTCCGGTAAAAAATAATGGTCAAACCAGCAGACCCAAGAAATGGCATCTGACATCTAATTTATACTCGGACAATTATTTTACATGAAATGATGACAGAGAATAGACACCTTTACAAAAACACATTGCAGAATACACATACAATCTTCAAAGGAATGTTCTTGGAAGCCAAAAAAAATCTATAAGGTAGGTAAGGTTTTATGTTATTCATAAAATGCTTCAGTAGAGTTGGAAGACAAAGTACAGGAGCTCTACATTAAACAAGACTTAAAAGAATTTCACAAAAAGACTATTACAGAAATCATGTTTGACTGCCATCACCCAAAGAAGGAACAACATTAAGTGAATAAATGTACTCTTAGTAACTGAGTTGTTGATTCTAAAGTGTATCTAGGAGCTCACTATGCACGTTTGCTAAAAAGACATTTTATGTAACATGAAACTAAAGTGGTCACATAAAACTACAGTAAGGGTATGTCTGTACTACCTGCCGGATCGGCGGGCAGCTATGGTCGATTTATTGCATCTAGCCTAGATGCGGTAAATTGACCCCCGAGTCCTCTCCCATTAACTCTGGTACTCCACCAGGGTGAGAGGTGCACGCGGAGTCGACGGGCGAGCGTCAGCAGTCGACTCACCAAAGTGAAGACACTGCAGTGAGTAGATCGATCTAAGTACATCGACTTCAGCTACGTGAATAAAGTTGCCTAACTTGGATCAATTCCGCCCCCCAGTGTAGACCAGGCCTAAGTTACTTCGAGAGGCCACCACCTCTGAATGGCTAGTTAAGCCCAAATATGTTACATATAAAATCCAGTTGTTCCATATCCTTACCACACAGACATCTGCCTGTTTACATGAACAAGTAGGGCTGATTAACAACTCGAGCTGAGATCGAAGTTTCTCATCATCCCCAAGAACCTGATTGAATTTCTTCACAAAATCTTGTGCTTTTCCAGGATCTGGAAGGTTTTCTATATTATTAAATAAAATTGAAACATAAGATAAATCTACAACTTGTAACTCAGCACTATTTAATTATTTCAATATTTGTAATCATGCAAACTTCAGGTACACTATAACAACTATTTACAGAACAAATTAACACACTCACTTGCTATGGTCATCAGCTTTCCAAACATGGCACTACTATTTGCTTCCGACTGGGGAAGAGAGGAAAACAAGCATCAGTGATGTTCCCTACAGGTAATATGCTATATTACACACTTCATTTAATCTGTCACTACTTTTGTTGCAGCCTTATCCATTCTAATTTTTTAGAGTAACAGACAAAAAAGAAAGTACAATGATATTAATAACAAGTGTTACACTAAAAAACAGCAAAATTAATATGTAGCATACATTCTGCCTTTTGTAATAAGACAGAACTACAACAAGCCACTGAAACATGATAAACCAAACATAAATTTTCATCTACAGTTTCAGGATACAGCCTATAAGGAGAATTCAAGCAACATCCTATCCTACTAAAATATCATTTGAACTCTGCTTTAACATGAAGAAATTATAATTATTTTGATATTACAGCATTTTCCATTTAAGAATCATAAAACACTTCATAGTGATTTAAGCAAACGGTAGAAACTGACGATAAAATGTTACATGTGACTTTTGGACTCCTTAAGTTTTTAGTTGGTAACAGAAACTCATGATAAATCATGTAGATCCTTATAGGTGAAACAAATACTTACAGAAAGTGATTTTTAAAATATCTGCTTTTTATTTCTACTTAATGAAAGACCAACATTTTGTGAGTGTAAACCAAAACAGCAAAATAACACATTAAGCAAAAAAAATTAGCTCTATGTAAATTAGCTCTAATGACAAAACAGTAAGTTTTTAAAAACCGTACAGTGGGCTGCTTATGCAAGTCCAATAATTCTCGTACATGACTCCTAAGCATATTCTGGCACTTCCACATCTCATTCAGTGCTCTGTGAAGGGGAAGGAAAAAGAATGACAATCACATTCCTTCAAATGCTGTAAGAATGTGCTAGTTTTATTGAGCTAGTAAAGCATATGCTATTATTATTAGCTGAGCTTATATTTTTCACATGTACAACATCTGTCAGACACTAGAAAGGCGTTCTATCAAATGCTACACTAACTGGGGTTACAAGTTTCAAGCATAGTGGACTAGATTTTGTTTCATATATAACAATGTAATCCAGAACATCTCCATTGATTTCAATGGAGTTGCTCAAGATTTATACTGGTGAAATTGAAACCAAAACCTGGTCCATTATCTTTGTCAGAGCTTTCAACTTCCACAAAGCCTTAAAAAACAAACAAACAAAAAACCCACAACAAGGAAACTTCCCAACCTCAAAAACAAACAGCATTCCCTCCCCGCCCCCCCAAAAAAATTAAAATAGAATTAAGTTTGTTTCTTATAAGAGAAATTTTTTTCAAAGAGAATATTTTAGTTAAAAAATATTAAAATCTCTAAAGTAGAAAATTTGCAGCTATGGTTCCTAAGCCCAACCCTAGCTCTGTCCCTCTACCTGAATTAATCCTTTAACCAATGTCCTCCCAAACATTTTTCCCTTCTAAGACAAATCAGTCGCACTATACTACAAAACTTGTCTACAAAAGACAAACTCACATCAGACTCAATCCTCCACTATATCACCCTCAGACTAATATACCAAGATTATAACATTTGGTATCAGTTACGACATACAAGCCAGAGACAACACCATCTCCCTACTGTCCATCCACCTATATCCAATCTGCTTTAGACAAGATATTACAGAATGCCCCATTCTCTCATACACAAAAAAAACCTGAAATAATATTCTCCACATTCACACAGGCCACAGATTTATTTGCATTCTGTTCAACTTACACATTGAATAGACAGAAGTCTCATAATACTAATTACCTATACTGAAAACCTTATAACTCTTTTAAAAGCCATATTGCAGCCCTAAAATTGTTACTAAATTGATGTTTTGAATTTTGTTCAACTACATCTTTCTTGCACATTACTTTCAATTTTGCAACCAGGTAACCAATCTTATTCAAAATAACTGAAGTCAGAGTTTGTTACTCTTGATTTAATGTTTTCAGTGAATTTTACAATGGGATCAAAATACCCCCTAACATCAAGGCATCCTGTTTTATTGTAGTTATCCATCTGGAATCAGCATTTAAAAATATGTGTACTTGAAATACTTTGAAACTATAGTTGCAAACAATATTGGTAATTCATTATTTATTATTGTATTGTTCATCTTGTGATAGCACAGTGCGGGATCTGGATGACAGATGCTGTACAAATACTATGGGGGACATGGTACCTGCACAGAGAAGTTTCCAATCTAAGAAACAGTTAAATAAATAAAAATCAGTTAATTTCACCAGCTATTAATGTCTAAATCCAGAGGAGTTAGAGTTCTCAAATTACTTGACTAACAAGAACCTCAAGTCTTGTCATTACCAATACTTTGACTATGAGCTAGCAATAAAGACTGATCATTTTCTATCAAAAAGCATATGCTGGAAAAGACTCAAAAGAAAGATGTATTTTAAAAGCATCTAAGCAGCCTACTTTTCTACCTCTACTCACTTGACAGCATTTGGATCCAAGCTAGCATATAAATAGTACAAGCATTTCATTCTCTCTTCGGTTTCCAAATTGTGTGGGACAAGATACTGAGCAAAGATTTTCTCTACCAGTAACCTGCAGAAAAGAGAAAAAGTTAAAATAAATTTTTAATACCGTACATTTCCAACGTCATCCATAACATTCAGATTAATTGTAAAACAGAGATCCTGACCTCTTGAGGTCCCTTGTAGCCCTATATTTCTATGATTTTATGCTATACTGGCACTGGAACCTTTTCCAGCCTAAATGAGTAGAAGAAAGTAGTAACTATCTGCCTTCCACAGGTCTCCTTCCTACTGCTATTGGAAAGGTGTGAAAGAAATGCCCAGAAGAACTCTCCCCCATTCCTTCAGAAGCCAAGAAAAATGGGTCTTATTCACCCATGATATTCTCCTTTCTCCCTCTAGATTCTTGTAATAAACTAGTCTCAGGATCTATCCTTGTCACCATTCTCATTTAAAGGGGAACAGGAAGAGTATGCACACCCATAGAGTAAAAAACACAAAAGAAGAATACAATAAGAAGCTGAAGAAAAGGTAGAATTAGCAAAATGTCTCAAAAGGTAAGGATAGTATTTAAGAAACAGAAACATAATGTATTTAAAACTGCTGATATTTATAATAAAAAAACAGAGGACAAACAACACCGAAAGAGATGGAGGTAAGCATACACCAAGATATACTTGAGAAAAAAGAGTGAAGGGAAACAAAGTGGGCAAAGTTAAATTTCTCAACTTTTTTTTAATGGAAACTTTGATTAAAGAACATCACAGTAAAGTAGTTGCAGTTTATATGATTATATGTAAATAAAATACAAAAACATGCACTGCACAACAGATAAGCTTTAATCATACAGTGATATAACTGCATACCAAAAAATACATTAAAAGAACATTTTTAGGGTTGCAAAGTCAAGCTCTAAAATGTTAGGCAGTGACAAAATTAAGGCTGTCTGTGTAACCTTCATTCTGCGTGTGTGTGATGATACACACATGATCACATACTATTTCCCTGTTCCCTCTCCAGTTTTATTCAGTGCACAGGATGGATAGTGCTCAAGGACTGAGACAGCTGTTCAATAACATTTTTTATCCTCATCATTCAGTGTGGCCCTGAGGGTTTTCACAGAAGAGGAACAGAGTCACAGAGGAAATTACCAAAATTTGCATTTACACTAATCCGAGGGTAGGTCTATACTTACCCGCCGGGTCGACGCGTAGAGTTCGACTTCTCGGAGTTCGAACTATCACGTCTAATCTAGACGCGATAGTTCGAACTCTGAACGCGCTCCCGTCGACTCCGGAACTCCACCACCGCGAACGGCGGTGGCGGAGTCGACGGGGGAGCCGCGGACTTCGATCCCGCGGCGTCTGGACAGGTACGCAGTTCGAACTAAGGTAGTTCGACTTCAGCTACGCTATTCGCGTAGCTGAAGTCGCATACCTTAGTTCGACCCCCCCCGCCAGTGTAGACCAGGCCTGAGACACATAGGGCCTGATTTTCAGAGGACATAGCATTTTAATAGTACTCTATAAGCTTAAAGCACTATACAAGCATTAAGTCAAGCCCTGCAACACTAAATTTGAGGGTTGTGGGTAAGTATTCTTACATTCATTTACAGACGGGGAAATTGAAACAAGACAGGCAAAATCATTTACCACACCACCAAACAGCAAGTCAGTGGCAGAGCTAGGATTGGAACTCAGTGCCTTTTCAGCCCCAGCACAGGTTCATCCCACCAAACCACATGGCTCTACTATCAGAGGGGATGAGAATTCACAGCTCTCATTGACTTCAGCACCTCTACAAATCAAGCCCCAATTTTTTTCCAAGTTGGGCACTCAGAAAATAAGCATCATACAACTAGTGGGCACCTGGAAAAATGCTGGTCTAAATGATTTGCCCAGCATCACAAAAGGAATCTATGGCAGGAACAGAAACCTCAGTGGCATTCAACTGCCTTAACCATGAGAAAATTCTGTGACAGACTGACAATATCCTGTATTATCCTGAACAAACCTTACAGAATTAAGAAACTTTACTGAATGAAGTTTAATCTTACTGAATTAGGATTAACACCTTTGGAGCTCATTGCATTGCAAATGCAAATGTTTATGTACTATTGTGAGAGTGTATGGAATTTAGCAGAAAAACAAGATTAATGAAATCAGTGGAAAGTATTAGGAAGTTCAAAGTCTTTTTGGAATAATACGTATAAAGTGGATTTCTTTCGGAAACACACTGAGGTGAGGGAAATGCAAATTCTCTCTCTGAAGCCAACCTTCTGAAGATATACAAACAGTCTCTCTCCCCAGGGTATACTACCTGCCTGCTTCTGGAAACTCCAGTTCAAAGACCCCTGGGAGGCTCTATAAAAAGGGAACTGAATATGTTATGAGGATGCTTGTTCTGAGCTGAAGCTACAAGGATGCCCCTAGGATGAGGTATTAAAAGACTGCATTTGCCAGAGCCCATGTGAGAGTTACATGAACTCCGGTAAGCTTATTAGCATAGGTTTCAGAGTAGCAGCCGTGTTAGTCTGTATCTGCAAAAAGAACAAGAGTACTTGTGGCACCTTAGAGACTAAATGTATTTGAGCATAAGCTTTCGTGGGCTACAGCCCACTTCATCGGATGCATGCAGTGGAAAATACAGTAGGAAGATTATACATACATATACATACATACATACATATACATACATACACACACACACACAAAATACACAGAGAACATGAAACAATGGGTGTTACCATGCACACTCTAACGAGAGTGATCAGTTAAGGTGACATACATCCGACAAAGTGGGTATTCACCCACAAAAGCTCATGCTCCAATACATCTGTTAGTCTATAAGGTGCCACAGGACTCTTTGCTGCTTTTACAGATCCAGACTAACACAGCTACACCTCTGACAGGAAGGTGAGCTATTACCAGCCGGAGAGAAAAAAACTTTTTGTAGTGGTAATCAAAATGGTCCATTTGCAGCAGTTGACAAGAAGGTGTGAGGAACAGTGTGTGTGTGGGGGGGGAATAAATATTAATTTGCAAAATGGACACCATTAAATTAGGCTTGAATAAAGACTGGGAGTGGATGGGCCATTACACAAAGTAAAACTATTTCCCCATATTTATTCCCCCCCTCACACACACACAGTTCCTCACACCTTCTTGTCAACTGCTGCAAATGGACCATTTTGATTACCACTACTGCTGGTAATAGCTCACCTTAACTGATCACTCTCGTTAGAGTGTGTATGGTAACACCCATTGTTTCATGTTCTCTGTGTATATATGTATCTTCCTGATGTATTTTCCCCTGCATGCATCCGATGAAGTGGGCTGTAGCCCATGAAAGCTTATGCTCAAATAAATTTGTTGGTCTCTAAGGTGCCACAAGTACTCCTGTTCTTATTAGCATAGGTTCTTTTCTTGTTTTTAATATGTTTTCTCTGTAATATTCTTTACCTTAAGAATAAGGTAGACGTGCTTAGAAAAAACTGAATAGTAACTTATATCTATAGCAATTACACTGTTATCAGTCTCTGAAGAGAAAGCAAGGAGGTATCTTTGGGCAACCTGTCTGCACTGGGAACAACAAGTGAAGGCACGGGAACTGTTCAACCGGAGAATATCCTGATCAGTAGGCAGAGAGATGCATTTCTCCACCCAAGAGAGGCAACTGCTGTGGAGCTGAAAGCCAAGAGTGGGTGCCCTCGCTGAATCACTGACGGGAAAATACAGGTGCAGTTGCCATGACATGTGACACACACTTTCTCTTCTGTCTGTTCCCTGCCTCATTCATTCTACAATTCTAATTTTTGCAACAAGTGAGGCAAGGGTTCTACAGACAACCACCTCATTCACTAGGCAACACTGATTTATTCCCTGCACACTATCCATCTTGTGCACTGAAGGAGGCATGGGTCCCGTAAAAAAAAAAAAAAGTACCTCATGTAATTAAAGACTGTATTATTATGCATACCTATGAAAGCAGAATTAAGGTTGCACAAGGAATGATGGATTTTAGCAGTCAGTCTTAGCAACCTTCACTGACCAAAACTCCCCCACAAAGAACCAAAAACTGAGTATAGGAGAAACAAAAAGTACCATAGTCTGTTTCTAAGCAGTAGTCAGTCAGTTTAAGAAAGAAAAAGCTAGCCATCATCTCAGATCTAGCTCCAAGTCTACAATTTAGGGCTAGATACAAAAAAACCTGATCATCCTAAATAGCTTAGAGCAAATAATCATTAATCGGGGGTGTTGGAGGGGGGAGTGCTGAATTAATTCCAAATCTATTTGCAACACTTGCAGCACTAATGAGGACATCATTAGTATCTTCTAACAACTTCCTTGGGATAACTGTACACTTTTGTTCTTTAGAATATTTCTTATAGCTATACAATTAAATTTATGAAGGCTTAAGTTGACTCACTTGTCATCAATGCTATTCTGATAATATATGTGCAAAAGTTTATCCTTTATCCAGCTCACTTTCTCTGCAGCATCTTTGCCAGCCTCAGCATGAAGACAATACTTCTTGTATAGCTGGGCAAGTCCCATCATAGCTTCTTTTCTTACTCGCCACTTAAAAGAAAAATATGTTTATTAAATATCTATCACAAACACACACAATATATACTAAATGCAATGAAGTGAGAAAGACAAAGTTAACAGACAGATGCAGTAAACACTCAACTTTAATTCATGGAAGCAAACAGAACAGAACAATGGTTCATTTAGTTAGGTATTACTGTCTCCTACATAATGATCTACATTGGAAGCTTCAGAAGATCAAACTTTTCCTCTCCTTCCACCCCAAAGAAGTTCATGAAGCTGCAATTGTGCAATTTGTACTTTAGGAGAGAATTTCTTCCACGTCTCAGCTAGTCCTGAAGTATGAGAGAATTTATAGTGCTTGTGATAGACTGACAATATCCTGAATTTATTTTTACTGAATTACGTTAAACCTTACTGAACTACGGTTAATACTTTGAGGGCATATTATATTAGAAATGCAAATATTTATGTACTATTGTGAGATTTATAGAAATTCTTTAGCAGAAAGATTAATGCAATCTCTGGAAGATATCGTGAAGTTCAAAGGTCTTTTTGGAGCAATAGGTATAATGAGGATTCCTAGTAAGTGCCTTGCAGTGAGAGGGATGCAAATTCTTCCCTCAGAAGGCAACCTTTTGAATATATGCCCTGAGAGAGAGAGAGAGAGAGAGAGACTGACTCATTGTGTACTAATTGCCTGCATCTGGAAACTCCAGATCAAAGACCCTGAAAGGGGAAACTTAACAGGTTATGAGTACGATTGTTCTTAGCTCAAGCTGTGATAAACTGATAACCACAAGGACTCTCCAGGGTCAGGTTAAAGGACTTATCTTTCCAGAATCCATGTTAGGGCTGGGGTTAATTCTAGTAAGCCTATTACCATATGGGAGCTTGGAGTCTGTTCCTTTGATTTCTCATCCCAAAGCCACTCACTAAAGCTGACTGACCCAAGAGTCTCTTCCTGAGGAAAGGAAAAGTCCCTAGCTGGCCTAGACGTTTGGGCAAATGGGAACTTGAGCCAACTTTCAAAGCCTGTCCCAAAACTTTCCTTCAGTAAGCATCTTCCTAGAGAATTGAGATGAGAAGGCACCATTGAACTTGGAGTCTCTAAGATAAAATGACCTGTTTCAACAGAAGAGGAAAGTGTTTGAACCATTTCTGCAGTGTCCTTTTTACAAGCAGGCTGGGTCTTTAGAAAAAGAGCTCTCATGGAGGACTCTCATAGATCAGAAGCTTTTAGTTCCCCTCTCCTGAAAGCACTAAGACAACTTACACCAATTAAACAGAACAAAGTCAGTACTCTATAAAATCTATACTAGTTGAATAGCTGAATAAAAAGAGTAGCCCAAAAAGAATCAGATGGAAGCAAATGGATGGACGTATGTCAAAAACAAGGGCTTGTCCAAGGGGAATATGAATTGTGGAAAACAAGTATTGTCATCACTACTTATGCAGGAGAATATTTAAATGAGATTTAAATCATGTGTTCAGGCCTCAAAAGATTACTAGATTCAAAATGAGGAGGTAGTCACAAGCAGACATAAAAGAATAAGGCAAATGCTGTACAAAAAAAAATGCTGAGAGCTCACAAAAGTTACATGTCTCCCTAGTCACTTTGAAAGACAACTAAAATACACAGAGTGAAAGCTTTTTAAAAACACCATGTTACACTACTGTTTACCTCAAATAGTTGTGTGTGCTTTGTAGCCATTTCGAGTCAGCTGTCAATTTTTATTTTTCCCAGAATTTAAGTCCATTAAGCTCTTTTCAGAGAGGAATCCCATAAAGAAACTGCATCTAGAGCTGAAATTAGTCTTCACTGACAAGTTTCTGGGAGGGCGCCTGACTCCTTTAGGCCAATCACACTGTCAGACTTCTGGCTAGTGAGGAACTGATGGTGAAATTTGCAATATTCCTGGCAGAATAATGATCTGATTTCCCTGATATATAGCCCCTGCTCAGACACACTGCATGCATTTGAACAATCTGCCTTCTAGTGAGAATTAATTTCGCCACTGCATTCTAATTAACTGCACAAAACTGTAACCCATATTCTCAATGCATAGAAGATTCTGGTTTTGCCATTTTTTTCTTCATCAGTTGTATTTAAAGGTGGAAATTACTGCAATTGAAGTATTATACCTTACCCGTTTATCTAGTGTTCTTTCCCTTACAAAGCCAAGTAGCTGGTCATTGACTAAAGAAAGGTCTCTCTTCCCAGCCGTTATAATTGTAACAATGACATCATGTCGAATAGCTTCTTCTGGGTCATGTGATCTAACCTTCAAGTACTCTGTTACAATAAAAAAAATCAACAACGGTAACCATGAAAAGTATACTCAAGTGCTTTTGTTGCAGATGCACAAGAAATGACAGTTTATTAGGAAAATTAAAACTACACAAACCTCAGTCAAAATGTACAACTATATCATCTACTACACATGAAACTGTATACAGTTAATTCTCAGCCCCAAGATGTTTACAATATAAGTAATACATTTAAAATGTTGTAAATCATTAAGAGTTAGTTTGAGTCAGAAATGACAAAATTCCGAGCTAAGGCTGAAACTCAGCTCACTGTGCCTCAATATTTTAAGATTATGATGTTTGTAACACAGTGTTCTATAATGCCCAGAGGGAGCATTATTTCACAGAAGCATGATCCATCACAACAGACTAAATTAAGGATTTTATTTTAGTCATAGCATAATCTTCTGTCAATTTAAATAGCACCATTAACATCTAAATATAGAAATTACCATCAAAATCCTATCTTTGCCTTAATGCATTAATTTAAAAAATCTTGTAGAAAAGTCCTTTACAGTATTTTTTTGAAAAAAAAAAAATGGATTTGCAACACCATTCTGCAACAGCTATGTGAGAGTTATGGTATATCATACAGATACCAGTTCTTCAAAATACATATCAGAATCTTTAAAACTGTCTATTTAAACAGACTATATTGATTTTATAACTTTATAGTTAGATACCTTTTAACAAGAATTTTTTTTGCCACGTTCACTGTAATGATTACTTCAAAATTGTTACAGGGCCATTGTGTCATCAAATATTTATGGATTACTTGAGTACATCAAATATAGATTCAACCTAGGCCACAACACAGCTCAAATTATGTAGTGTATGTGTGGAACTGGCCAATATCCAATAGAGACGCTAATGAGATCAAACTCATTTACAGTTACAACTTAAACCATATCAGAACCACAGAGTTTCCAAAGGTGAAAAAAGTTAGTATTCCCTAAACTACTAGCCAACCTACTAATTCCTTTAATCCCTTTTTTATAAAATTCTAGAGAAACAGTGAATAGAAATTAAAGGATTTGTTTCCTGCCAATCATAATGCAAACTTAACTACGGAGTCACAACTGACATCTCTCTAATCAGACCACATATAAAGTTGAACAATTTTACCTTGAGACCCCCACTTATATTCTTTTACCTAAAATACTTTGAATACATCTTTCCAATGATTATTAATGAGGCCTGGTCTACATTTAAATCTTAGATCAATGGTGCTCAGGGCTATGGAAAATCCACATTAAGCACCACAGTTATGCTGATCTAGTCCCTGGTGTAAATGAAGCTAGATCAACAGAAGCATTTCTCCATCCAACCTAGTTACCATTGCTCAGGGAGGTGGAGTTCCTACAATAATGAAAATACTTCCACTGCTGTAGTCTTTGTCTACACCACAGGATTAAAGTGGTAAAGCTATGGCACTGTAGCTATGCTACTATAGTTCCTGTAACACGGATATAGCCTGAGAAAAGACCTGCTGAAGAATACAGATGTCTGAACAGCAAAACGTATTCTACTGGCTAAATCGGCACCACTGTGATCGATGCAGCAGAATCGATTTAGTAGGTCTGGTGAAGACATGCTAAGTCAATGGGAGAGCGCTCTCCTGTTAACATCTGTACTCCACCTCCCCAAGTGAGGGAAGCTATGTCAATGGAAGAATGCATCTCATTGACATAGTGCCGTGTAGACACCACTGGAAGTTGCCCTAAATTATGTCGACTTCAGTTATGTAACTTACTCAGAACTATGTTGAACTAGTGTTATTCAGATTGACTTACAGTGTTAGTGTAGACCAACCCATAGTCTGGTGCATCAGTACTAGCAGGTGAAGACAGGCAAAACTAATATTTTCCTGAGTTTCCACAATACTGTGGGCACAAATTGAGTCTTAGCAATAATGCTTTATTCCACATTTCCAAAATATGGGAACCATTTAAAAAAAAGGAAAATATAGACCTATTTGTCCACTTTATAAAAATCTACTCATTCACCTTCAGCAATTACTCAAACATCTGGTTTAAGGGGAAAAAAATCTAATTGTAAGTGTCCTGACTTTCAGTGGTGCTGAGCATTTAGTTCCTACTGAAGTCAGTGGGATCTATTGGTGCTCATCACCACTGAAAATGAGACCGAGCATGCTGAGCACATACCATATGATTATGGTATTAAAAAAAAAAGGCGGGTGGGGCAAAGAGTGCTGAAAAATATGAAAATATGCCAAAGGATGTAACTGGTGTTTGTGTTATGTTCTTCTATCCCTGCTTTCCAACTTTCACAATTTAAAACTGGCTGTAATGCTGGTCTGCAGGAGGAATTTCATCTTTAGATCATGGGTAGGATTTTGTAAATCAATTAAAGCAGAGTTAGGGAAATGCTAAGTACTTCTGAAAATCCCTTTTCACATGCTCAATGGTTAACCTGCTCTGTCAGGGCCAAGATTTCATCAAAATTTGAGATGATTAGGTTAAAACTAATTCTATATAGGAAAATTTCAGTTGGACCATCTTTGTTCTATAAAGCTGGCATCAAAATATACCCAGTGTGAAATGCCTACTTTTAAAAAAACTCTCTCTTGCCCTCTACAAGAAAATCTACCTTAAATGAATGCCTTAGTACTCCCCATCTAGCACAGGCAAGTCCGGTCTTAACATATTTCAGAACCATATTGCTATGTACTTGAAACAATTTCCTCCTCAGCCAAAAATTATTTTAAACTTTAAATTATGCATCTTACCGGTGAGGTCTTTTGCTAAATCCGGATGGTTCATTAAACAATGACTGGCAAATTTCACACTTTCTAATCTCACAGGGACATGGATATCATTAAATCTAGAGGGATGGAAAATGAAGCATGTTAAGTTTTTGGATTATCTTTAAAAATCAATGTTTCTCTTTACATCGTCACATAAGTATGTTGAGAATGTGTTACTGTTACATCAACTGCATAAAAATCATTTTAGAGTACATAATAATACATAAAATAGAATTTGTCTTAATGTCCATTAGGTTTAAAAAAATGTAAAGCTCAAAATGCTTCTTATGGGAAAAAAAGGGGGCAAAAAATATCAGGATAGCTATAATACACTTAAATGGGGCCACGATTACAGCCTTGAAGTGTTGAAAATAAGAATCCTCTAATATAATGTTGCACTTAAAATTGCTATTTACTTTAAAAAACAAAAAGTAGTGGACATGCAAAAGATACAAAAAAAAACCCAACAAAAAACATATACAAATGTCTAGGGAGAGTGAAGTATTGTATAGGAGGTATTTAATAAATAAATTGAAAAGATGCTTTTAGGTATAACTTAATGCACCATCGTAAACAAGGCTCTTATATTTTTGGATCTTTGAACACACAATCCCTGTTTTTAAGGCAATCTCTTGCAACCTAACTTTCAATTATTTTTACAGTTTCATTATTTTTATTTTAAAACATTTTACATGGATCAAAGATTCCCTATTTTAAAACTCTATTTAATGCAAATCATAAGAACATAAGAATGACCATACTGGGTCAGAACAATGGTCCATTACTCCAATATCCTGTCTTCTAGACGTGTCCAATGCCAGATGTTTAAAAGGGAATGAACAGAATAGGTGATCCACCCCCCGTTGTCGAGTCCTAGCATCTGGCACTCAGAGGCTTAGGAACACTCAGAGCACGCAGCTGCCCATCTTGGCTAATAGTCATTAATGGACCTATCCTCCAGAAACTTTTCTAATTCTTTTTTAAACCCAGGTATATTTTTGGCCTTCTCAACATCCCCTGGCAATGAATTCCACAGGTTTACTGTCTGTTGTGTGAAGAAGTACTTCCTTTTGTTTGTTTTAAACTGCTGCCTATTAATTTCACTGGGTGATCCGTTTCTTGTGTTATGTCACTTTCTCCACACCATTCATGATTTTATATAGACCTCTATCATACCCCCTTTTGCCATCTCTTTTCCCAGTCTTTTTAATCTCTCCTCATATGGAAGCTGTTTCACACCCCTTCGCCTGATTATAGCAGAAATGGATGCAGGAGATGATCCAAGACGAAATTCTCTGGACGGACACCAGACAACCCTTCATCCTATCTGCTACAGCAACAAACAACTGAGTCAATTTACGAAATGGCCTGGTCCTTTTGATGTAGAAGGCCAAGAGTCTCCTGATGGCCAGGAAATGCAATCTATGCTCCTCCTCAGACTTTTGAGGTTTTGGACAGGAGACTGGCAAGAATATGTCCTGGCTCATGTGAAACTGGGAAACCACTTTGGGCAGAAAAGCCGGGTGTGGCCACAGCTGGACCTTGTCCTTGAAGAACACTATATACAGCGGTTCTGAGGTGAGCGCCCTAATCTCAGAAACTCTCCATGCAGAAGTTATTGCCACTAACACCACCACCTTCCAGGAGAGTAGAAGAAGAGAATTGGATGCCAAGAGCTTGAAGGGGCCTTGCATGAGCTGCATAAGCACCCAGGTTAAAGTCCCATGGAGGGACAGGATCCCAGGCTCAAGGCTAGTAGCTCCAGACTCTTCAGGAATTGGACCGTCATGCCATGCATGTAGACCGACCTTCCCTGGAACAGAGGGTGAAAGGCCATTACAGCAGCCAAGTGAACCTTAACAGATGAAAGGAACAACCCCTGAAATTTAAGATGCACGAGGAAGTCCAGGATCAGCTGCAGTAAAGCCTGCGCAAGCCTAATCCCTCAGGTCAAAGCCCAGCACGTAAAATTTTCCATTTGGCAAGATAAGTGGCCCTAGTAGAGGGCTTCCTGCTTCCCAGCAAGACCTGCTGGACTCAGGTTGAGCACTCCTGCTCCTCAGAATTCAGCCATGGAGCAACCGAGCTGTCAGGTGCCACACCACCAGGTTTGGGTGCAAGAGCCTGCCCTGATTCTGTGACAGGAGATCTGGCCAGTGGAGCAGCAGCATTGGGGCCGACACAGACAGGTCCGGGAGCATACTGAACCAATGCTGGCGAGGCCAAGCCAGGGTGATGAGTATGACCTTGGCCCTGTCCTGGTTAATCTTCATGAGGACCCTGTGGAACAATGGTACCAGCAGGGAAGTGTACATCAGAGCTCCCACCATGGAAGCAGAAAGGCATCAGACCGGGAATCCCTGTCGAGCCCCTAGAATGAGCAGAACCGGTGACACTTCATGTTCTGGCAAGTCACAAATAGGTCCACCTGGGGAGACCCCCACTTTCACAAAATCTTGACGACCACCTTGGGGTGGAGAGACCACTCATGGCAAGACAAGAAGATCCTGCTGAGGTGATCCACCAGAACTTTCCCGGCTCCGGGGAAGTGTGCTGCCACAAGATGAATGACATGCTGCACACAGAAGTCCCAGAGTTGGAGAGCTTCTTAGCAAAGGGCTGAGAGCCTAGCTCCGCCTTACTTGTTGATATAAAACATCGCGGTGGTGTTTGTTGTCCGTCAGGACATGAACCACTTTGCCTTGCACCTGGGATCAAAAAGCCTGGCAGGTCAGGCAAACCATCCTGAGGACCCTGACAATTAAATGGAGGGAGCAGTTGACCCATTATCAGCGGCCTTGAGTTCTGAGCTCTCCCAGGTGGGCTCTTCATCCAAGGTCCAAGGCATCGGACACCAGAGACAGCGACAGGGACGGGGTCGAAAAGGGAATTCCCTGCAGGATCAGCGCAGGATCCAGCCACCACGCCAGGAATACTCGGATGGAGTCCAGCACCTTGACTACCAGGTCCAGGTTGTGTCTGTCGGGGATGCAGATCAATGCCAACCATCCCTGCAACGGGCGGAGGTGAAGCCAGGTGTGGCAGACCATGTATATGCAGGCCTCCATGTGACCTAACAACTTTAGGCAGGTGCAGGCGGTGGTGAGCAGATGATCCATCGAACGGGAGATTACTTCCAACATGGCTCGGAAATGGGACTCCGGGAAGAATGCCCTTGCCCCTGTGGAGTCAAGAACTACCCTGATGAATTCTATCCATTGCACAGATACGAGGGTTGACTTCTTGTTTACTAACAGGCTTAGGTCACAGCATGTTGCACACACCAGATCACAGCTGCTCTGCACGTGATCCTGTGATCTGCCCTTGATGAGCCAATTGTCGAGATAAGGATAGACCGGGACCCCCAAGCGTCTTAGGTAAGCGGGTAAAGGGGCCATGCATTTTGTAAAGACTCTGGGGGCCAAGGACAGGCCAAAGGGGACTGCCATAAATTGGAAATGGCACTTGCCCACCATGAAGCATAGGAACGCCTGTGTCCTGGGAAAACAGAGATATGGAAACAAGCATCTTTTGGCGTACCAGTCGCCCAGATCTAGGGAGGGGATTGAGGCCAGGGATACCTTGCGAAACTTTGACTTCTTGAGGTATTTGTTGAGTCATCGCAGGTCCAGAATGGGATGTGAGCTCCCTTTTGCCTTCTGGATTAGGAAACAGCGGGAGTAGACCCCTTTTCCCCCTCATTTCCTGAGGAACATCCCCACCTCCACCACCCCCAGCTGCAATAGGTTATCCACCTCCTGAATAAGGAGTTGCTCATGAGAAGAGGACGGGGAAGAGGTGGGGTGGGAGGAAAGGGAGGCCATAAACCAGAAGGTGTAGCCTGATGACACTACATCTACTAACACCCAACAGTCCAAGATGACCCTCGATCAGGCCGAACGGAGGGGGGTGGAGGTGGTTCAGGACAGATCCAGGGAGGTGACAGGTGCGTCGTTCCCGAGTGCACCCCCAAAATGAGCGCTTCTGGTTCCCATGGTGTTTTGCTGGGACAGTCTACGCCAGTGGGCTGGCGGATGAAGAGAGGCAGCAGTTAAACCCTGTGTCCCTTCTCCTCGCAGGCCCCTACCGAGGCTGCCACTGCCTTGGTGGCGGGGGAGGCCTGAACGGCTGCTGTGCAGGCTGAGGAGTATGCATCCCTATTGAACGGAGTATAGCATGGATGTCCTTTAGGCCACGCAGTCTTGCATCCATTTGGTCAGAAAACAGCCCTGTCAAATCGGAGGTCCTGAATAGAGGTCTGCAGCTGCTGGGACAGGCTGGCAGTCCGGAGCCTGGAACTGCGCCGGATGACTGCCACAGAGGCGACCACTCTGGTAGCTGAATTGGCTGTCCAGGCCATCTGGAGGGAGCACTGAGCTACCACGGTACCTTCCTCCACCAGAGCCCCAAATTCCTGGGCCGCCTCCTGGGACACAGAGTCCATAAAGTTAAGGGGAGAATCCCACAAGTTACAATTATAACACCCCAAGAAGACCTGATGGTTCACCACCCGAAACTGGAGTCTGGCCATGGAATAAATCTGGCATCCAAACAGGTCCAATCTCTTGGTCTCTTTATTCTTGGGGTTGGAACTGGCCAGTCCCTGTTGTTCCTTTTCATTGGCTGCCGATATGACTGACGACCACGAGGGTGGGTGAGTGTGTAAGTATTCAAATCTCTTAGCGGGGACAAAATACTTCTTTTCCGCCCTCTTGGAAGTGGGCGGGATGGAAAACAGGGCAATATTTAGGACCCCCTCATGCACCAGGAACATGACCCTTGCTGGGGTGGACGCCAAGAGCAGGTTGAACAATATGCCCTCTGGCTCTGCCATTTCCTCTGCTTTGAGCTCCAAGTTAGTGGCCACCCGGCAGAGCAGTGCCTGATGTTCCTTGAAGTCATCCAGTGGACTAGCCCTGGAGGGCCCCACCACCGCCTCGTCTGGAGAGGAGGAGGATGACTGGACCACCGGGGGAGGGCCTGGGGCATTGTCACTCGCCAGGGAGGGAGGTCTCAGGGTGGACGCTGGTTCCTCCACCACCATGCCCACTGGCACGTCCTGCACCGAGCCTGGTGCCCCCAGTACCAACCTTGCTTTCTCCACTGTGGCGACTGAGGACTGGTGGGATTGGGGCAATGGCATGACAGGTACGCCCCAGGTGTTCCAATAGGGCCATTGTGTCGGCCACTGGCCCTGCTGCCAGGTAGACATCGCCACAGCGGATGCACCCTCTGGAGCCCAGTCGTGCTGCTGCCTAGTCGAGCAGCCAAACTCCCTCTCTGTGCTGGAGAATTCCTCCTCCTCCGATGACCAGGGCAGGGCCATCGAGGCCTAGGTCTGGCGGCTAACTGTCGCCACAGGTGACCGGTGCTGGGAACGGTCCGACCAGTTCCAGGAATAGGGGGAGCAGCGCTGAGCTGGGGAGCATCCTGAAGTCTTGGTGACATTGACCGTTGGCACAAAAACAACTGGTACTGACTGTGGGATGAGCGGTATCTCTTTCTGGGTGAGTCCCTGTGCAAGGGTGGAGACTGGGAGCACAGCGTGAACGACCCGTAATGGCGAACCGGTGACCTGTGCTGATGCGGAGACCAAAGGCATGGCAACACGGGGCTCTGCCTTGGTTCCGGAGACCAACGGTGCTCGCTTGCCTTGTGCAAGGCTCTCATGGCGGGCTTGTCCTCACGGGGAGCCTTAGCAGGTTCCATTCCATCACCGCACACAGCACCAGTTGCGGTGGGAGTGCTTCTTGCTCTCCAGTCACAAGGAGTTGAGAGAGCATCACCTGCACCATCAGCCTGGGTCCCCTACCACTCCTCAGAGTTGGTGGCGGGTCCCTGTGGGAGGGTAGTACTCCCTGGGAGAAAGCCCCAGTGCTGCTCCGGTGCGGGCAGGCAGCCCGAGCAGGGTGCTTTGCCCAATGCCCCTTGATCTGGCTTGCTCAGTGTCATGTCCTCTTCTTAGCCTTCTTCTTAGATACCATCGAAGGGGACCAGTGGCGGGACGGGACCAGTGGCGGGACAGGACCAGTGGCGGGAGCGTGCTGCGCACCGAGGCTGAAGTACTGGGCATTGTATCCATCCAGGCTGGCTCCGAGGCTGGACATAGAGCAGTCTCCAAGAGGACGGCCCTCAAGGGAATTTTGCATTCTCTGGAACGAAAGTTCTTACAGATACAATACTTCTCTTATATATCGGATTCCCCCAGGCACTTTAAACAGCTACCATGTGAATCACTAACAGGCATAGGCCTGTTGCAGTCAGAATAGGGCTTAAAACCGGGAGACTGGGGCAAAGTCCCCACCGAGACCCTAACTGACTAACAACAGTACTTAACAGGTACTTAACTAAACTATCTACAAATAAAACTATTTACAGCTGGAACACACAGTTCAGAGTAGGAGCAAAAGAACGCTGACCACTTGCGAAACAAGGGAAAGAGGTACTCCAACTGTCCACCAAGGAACTGGGAGGGCGTAGGGCCGGCAGCACCTGATATACTGATGCATGAATGCAGCACTCCATAGGGTTCCTCAGCTGTCCCTACAGATTCTGCTTAGGCAAAAGTCTCCGACAACTGTGCATGTGGGCACACACACACCTAGAAGGAATCAAAATGAGCAAACACATGAAGAAGAACAGATGCTTTCAGAGAACTAGCCACAATGATTCCCAGGTCTCTTTCTTGAGTGGTAACAGCTAATTTAGACCCATCATTTTGTATGTATAGTTGGAATTATGTTTTCCAACATGCATTACTTTGCATTTATCAACACTGAATTTCATCTGCCATTTTATTATCCAGTCACCCAGTTTTGTGAAATCCGTTTGTAACTTTTCACAGTCTGCTTTGGACTTAATGATCTTGAGTCATTTTGTAATGTCTGTAAAATTTGCCACCTCACTATTTACCCCTCTTTCCAGATTATCTATGACTATATGTTGAACAGCACTGGTCCCAGTACTGCTCCCTGGAGGACACGGCTATTAACTTCTCTCCATTCTGAAAACTGACCATTTATTCCTATCCTTTGTTTCCTGTCTTTTAACCAGTTACTGATCCAAGAGAGGACCTTCCCTATTATCCTATGACAGCTTAGTATGCTTAAGATCCTTTAGTTAGGGACTTTGCAAAGGCTTTCTGAAAGTTCAAATACAATACGTAACAAATCTTCCCGCCCAAATAAAAAACAAATTAAACTATAGCTTTTGAAAACAGAGAAATGCTGGAAAAAAGTGTTTCTAATTAATAGCACTATTAGGAATACTTCGCAATTGTAAAGAATACAAATTCTGAAGTCGGTCTGTATGTTTTCTCACCGTCCAAGAAAGCATTGCCAAAGAGGACGATTTTGTGTTGCCAGATCAGAATCTTTAGAGCCAAATAGTTTAGCTAGAAGTCGAACAACAGCCAAACGCTCTTCTCCATCATTACTCTAAAAACCAAAAAGAAATAGATAAACCATTAAATCATTAACTGTTCAAATACAGCTATAAAGAAAATTATGACTTCTCATATTTGTACTGGTTACAATACAGAATTCCTCTTTCCCCTCACCCTTCCATCCCCGCACGAGTTACCGTGTTAAAATATTTATTTTAATTAAATAAAATTTCTGATAAATGAAATTTAAAGAGTTGGAGGTTAACAGTGTTAAAATTAGGCACTAATCTGTTTTTCATTGTTAATATCACTTAGTTATTTTGTACTTTATGAAGATTTTAATAATATAGATTATAGTAATGAATTACTGTTATAGGTTTATCATATAGCTGGAATCCAGACATCTCTGAATATGTCCTACACAATGACTATTTATATCAGTGTGAATAATATACTCAGAAAGATCACACTTCAGTAAGGTACTTCAGCACATGCCTAACTTTAAGAATGAGTAATCCTAATTACTTCAAATGGACTGCCTTGCATGGATAAAATTAGGCGTGTGCTTAAGTACCTTCCTGAATCAGGGACAAAAAACAGTAAACAGATAACTGGTAGAGAACATTAAAAAAAATTCAACAAATCTGTAAATTTTTTCTAAAAGTAGTATATTACATTTTTAAGCACTTTAAAAAAAAACCCTGCACTTTTAGACTGGTATTACTCAATAGCAAAATTTGACAGATTATACAGCTCCACTAACACTCTGGAGAGTCTCATCCAGTCAGCTTCAGCCATATGGATGGTAGCCATCATAAAGCAAGCAAGGTGGTTTTCAATTATCTGAAATTGAAATTTGTTTTTCAAGCAAAAAATAAGATTGTATCTTTGCTCCATAATGGTACTCTGATTGTCTTTAACTCCAGTCACATAACATTAGTATCATCAGACAAAAATGACAGTAAACATACTGTTACCTATTAAACCAACATACAAAAGTCATTGGATGGATAGCTGTCCACTTCCAAACAAGTAATCTTTCAGTTAGAAAGAAAAACACACATGCAGTAATTTGTGTACTACATAACTTCGGTAATTTTAAATGTCCTTTTTATAGTCAATGATGTAGATTTTTTTATTTTAAAATGTATTTTAACAAATATAATGTGGGAAAGTTTGAGATATTTATTAAGTTAAATGTTGACATGAAACAGATGTTTATCATCAAAGCGGGAGATATTTAGGCTGCAATTTTCAAAGGGAAGTTAGATACCAAAATCCTATTGAAAATCATTAGAAGCTCACGGCTTATTCTCTGACAATCATTATTTAATGTTTATTTCCAGTTGTACCAACAATGGGGTAGGTGCTTTCCAAACACATAAAAGAAACCACACCACCTACCCTAAGGTGCTCACAATTTCAACACAGACAAATTTTATGTTAACAATTAAAAAAACAGGATGAATAAAGCTATTCCCCAGCTGCTACTCAGGATTTTCATGATAAGTCAGGTAACTTTCTAACCGGTTATAAGACAACAGATAAGTAACTTAGATATACTTATCATGCTACAAAAGTTTTGTTAACATACCATATACTTTATGTCAGTTTTCCCTACCCTTTGTCTACTTATCAGCCCACTTTCTCCACACTCTTTTCCTCCACATAGTAAAGTTAAACTGCAACTTCTTACTGACTACGCTAAATGAAAAGTCCTTGCTCACAAAGAGCAAATTCTCTACCTATCCAGTTAACGGAAAATTTTGCATACTGCTCTTGAAAAAGTCTTCTTATGCTCAGTTAGATAAAACAAAAATAAATTAGTATTAACTAGCTAGACTATTATAGTTGAAAAGCAAGGTTACTTATCTTATAGTAATGAGTTGTTTAAGATGTGCAGTCCTTATCTGTATTCCATTCTGGGTACATATGCGTTCTATGCTCTTAAGGCAGGAAGATTCTTGCTAGCAATATCCTTTGGTCTGTACCTGTGCTCTTCCTCTCCTTGTGCTCCAATCCACGGGCAGAAGGGGTGGTGTGGACCAACCACCTCTCCAGTTCATTCTCTACTGCGAGTCAAGTTTATGATCCGAAGCAGAAGGGGGAAGGAGAGCAGGTAGTGGAATACAGACTGAGATGTGTATTTCCTAACAACTCCAGTTACTACAAGGTAAGTAACCTTTCTTTCTTCTGCTAGTACTGGTCCCTATGTGGATGATTGACAAGCAATACTCATGATGGAGGATAGATGACTGCAGGACCCAAAGGATGCATCAACTGAGGAGTCTTGCACCAGGGCACTGTCTTGTGAAAGTCTGAATAGAACTCCACATAGCTGTTTTATATATGTCAAGGTGAGGCATCTCCTGAAGCAAAGCTACCAAAGTGGCTTTTGCTCTGGAGGAATAGCTTGCTCCTCCACTGTACAGCTATCCGGTAACAGAGCAAGATGCAGCCCAAAATCCACTCGGATAACTCTTGTCCTTTCATGCATTCTGCCAGGACCACAAATGGCCTAGGTGATCTCCTAAAAGCTTTTGTTCTCTGAAGACAGAAAGCCAACACCCAATGCATGTCCATATCTGCTTCTCATTGGTGGTTTGAGGCTCAGGAAAAAACACAAGTAAGCATACAGTCTGATTCATATAGAAGTCCAAGATTACACTGGTGATGAACTTAAGGTGCAGTCTCCATGAAACCTTATCCATACGGAAAATGGTACTTAGTGCATAGGCCACTAGGGCCACAGGTTCACCTAGCCTTCTAGCCAAAGTGATGGCCACCAAGAAGGCTACCTTCATAGATAAATGAGAAAGTAAGCAAGTTGCTAATGCTTCAAATGGTAGCTTAGTTAGAGCTGAAAGGACCAAGTTGAAATCCCATGTCAGAGCAGGTCTAGTTACTGGAGGGAAGGTTCTGAGCAAGCCTTTCAGGGAGCTAAGGGAAAGAACAAAGGTTTTCTAGGTGAATAGTCAGTCTAAAATAGTGGGAATGTCCATCTCCTCTGAAGATATTTGGTGACACTGAGCCCAAATAGAGAATCTTTTCCACTCAGCTAAGTAATACCTTCTGGTGGATTCCTTCCTGTTGTTGTTAAGCATGGCTTTAACAGCTGTTGGATATTTCTGTTATAAGTTTGACACCCATCCACTAAGTCGTGAGTGGCTTCAAATTTGGATGCCTGATCTTGCCCATGCCCATGTCCTGTGTGAGGTGGTCTGAGAAAGACTGGTGGACAGGATGAAAGACAGAGAAGGAGGGGGAACCAGAACTGTCTTGGGCACTTGGGAGTGATGAGGATAATCACTATTTTGTCCTGCTAGGTTTTCCTGAGAATTTGAAGTAAGAACGAGAGTGGGAGAATGGCTTATATCAAATTTCTCATCCCTTGGATTTCTGACTGTGTGTTCCCCTGGAGCAGTACATTGTGCATTTCTAGTTCTGTAATGCAAACAGATTCAAAGATGGAGATATCCCCATTGCAGGAATATGTCTTTCACTACTGAGCTGTGGATCTCCCATTCATGTTCCATGCAGAATTATCTGTTGACACTGGCTATTAGGGTATTCTGTATTCCCAGAAGATGAACTACTAATAAGGTAATCTGATGACAAATACACCAGCTCCACAGGCCACTATGCCAAGTGGCATAGATCTTGATCCCCCTTGCTTGTTTACATATAACACATTTGTCATATTGTCTGACAGCACGTGAATACGTGGGTATGAATGAATAATATTACATCGCTTGCAGGCCTTTCAGACTGCTCTCTGTTTCAGAAGATTTATGCATCCTGGACTTGCATGTTCCCTGAGCTGTGTGTTCATCCAGATGAGCACCACAGCCTACAAGGGAGATATCCATAATTAACGTCTTCTGAGGAGGTGGTGGAGCAAAAGGAACTATACACACCTGTTTCCTGTCCTGCCACTAAACTAGACAGTCTCATACTCTGGGAGGAAACATAAATAATTTGTCCATACTGTGCCTGCTGGCATGTATACCATTTTCTTGTAGACCGTGAAGTCAGAGCCTCCTCAGTGGTATCATATAGATGCAAGAAGTTACGTGACCTGGAGGATAAGGCATGACCGAACCCATGTTTGGGGGCTCTTTCTGAGCTAGTTGATCAGAATGTTCACAGATTGAAACCTGTCCACAGGGAGGTAAGTTTTGCCCATGATCACATCTACAGTCTCTTTAATGAAATCTAATGGCACTAAAATGGACTCTTTTACATTCACGCAGATTCCTAGTGATGTTCAAAGATTGATCAGAGACGAGGTTCATGCACCTCCCAATGAGACTTTCCCAGAAGTCAATAATCTATGTATGGACAGATTATAGAACTGTTGCGCCAGAAGTGTGCTACCATTACTGAAAGCACTTTTAGAAACATTCTAGGTGCTGCTGCCAGACCAAAGGGAAGCACTTTGTACTGATAGTGGTTTGCACCTATTATGGTGTAGGATTATACAAAGAATTAAATTTAGTTTGGCTAAAGAAAATATATGCTTTGCAGTTTGTGTAAAATGTGTTTAGCAGTCACGGAAAGGCCCTGAAAGATGGCATGCTAAACTGAAAACACTGGATTTAATTGAAAAACTGGACCTGCAAGGTAACTGATAAGATAGGAGAAAAATATTTGAGAGGCCCCAATTATATGGAGTGGTTATAAATAGTTTTAGCAAAAAAGGAATTCACAAAGCAATGACTATAGCCTTGTAGAGTCCAATAGATAAGATATAAAAGAGTAAGTTCTTAGATAGTTCAGTGCTAGTGCCTGCTTATCCAAGCTGAAGCCAGTGATGACAGTCCTTCTTTCATATCAGAATAGCCCAATGAACAAAATGTGGGCTCCATCTCAAAGGTGGTGCCGTCAGAATCATCGATGAGGAAATAGCCCGACTGGTAGAGGGAGTAGTAGACTGGCTTCTTTCATAATCTTTGTGGACTGACAGTGTCTGGATTTCCTTTATAAAGACTGATAAAATGGGAGATTCCAGATCTGGTAGGATGGTGATGTCCTCCACAGTGGTACCATGTGGAGTTCTCTCTCTTGTCAATGTTGATGGTATATGGGATGGTCATCTGTCCTTCGCCAGTAATGGAGGTCATATTGGTCTAGGCTCATGCCTCTATTTGCACGTTAACAATGGTGCCGAAGTGGAGATGATCTCAGTCTTTGAAGCCTGTGAGTTGGTGCCATGACCTCAATGAGCTTTCGAGCTTCCCAGCACTGGATGCTAAGAGTCATCTGATCTTGAGGGTGTAGGGCAGTAGTTTTCAACTGGGGGTCCACTGAACCCAGGGGGTCCGCAGACTATGTCTAAGGGGTCCACATGCTCCAGGTGGTGTTTCCTAAATCTAAAGTCCCATGCTTGATGGGTTCAGGGCAGGAAAGAGCAACAGATACTGCATTTAGAGGACATATGAGCTATTTCAAGGCACTGGAGGCACCTTTGGTGGACATCACTAACCGGGGGCAGGAGACACGATTCTTGAAGCCCAGAATCCTGGGCGTAACTGGAGTCCCGTACTGGGAAGGGAGGGATCTCTGGAGGTGGGGAAGAGGGTTGCCCAAAATCTAACTCAGTGGTTCCCAAACTTTTTCATGCCACAATCCCCTTTGGGCTCACCTCTGTTAATGTAACCACCCAGGCTCTGAGAGGTGGCAGATTTGAAAATTAACAGCACAAATGACTATTTTTAGATCATCCCATTACTCCACACAAGGCAATAACAAGATGCTCAATTTATATTAAAAGTTATAAATAGAGTTGCCACCTCCAAGGCACAGAAAAACTGGCCACTGGTCATTCCCTGTTACCCCCACTTAACCCCTTTCAGGTGCTTCCCACCCACCAGCTGCATGCCCCCCAACCCATGAGCCCCTACACCCACTTCCTCCCAGAGGCCTTCTTGAGGGAGAGATAGCCCCCTGGAAGTCACCTAGAGACAGGCGTGCCTGTCCTCTGCCTGCCCCCACCCAACCATGAGCCTCTATACCCATGACTCTCCAACTAGCAGGAGCCTCAGAGCTTGAGGAAGTCTCCTCAAGGTCTGTCCCACCTCTTATACTCTCTAATCAGAGCATGAGGGGAGCAAGAGCACAGGCATGGACCAACAGACACCATTAGCAAGAATCTTCTGGTCTGAGGTGCAATGAGCATTTCACCCACAGTGAAATACACATAGGGACCAACACTTAAAAAAGAACCCCAAATACAAGTACTTATGACATTCACATCAATACCAAGTGAGTTCATCATTATTGTTATTACAGTATATACAGAAGAAAATAATGTGGGTTGTTTTTTTTTAGTTTTTTTTTTTTTAAGAAAGACCTTCAGGTTTTCCATTTTAACAAGTCTGTTCATAATTCTATCTATGGCCTTTATTTGATCAAATTAAAATAACAGCCATATAATGCAAAGTGTAAAAGTGCTGGTGTTCAAGTTATCAACTGAAATAACGAAATAGTTCTTAAATCTGTGGCACCCAATGTCATACTCCTCATTTTCTTGTATTGAATTCAAGAACTTTACTGTATCTTACCTTCAGTTTGAACTCAAGCTGTGGCATGACAGACAGCAATAAGTGAGGATCTATGGCAAACAGCTCTTGTATCAGATCAAATACATGTTCTGACAAGTCACTTACTGAAGACTTTCCCAGTACCAGAACCTGGTTAAAAAACTAAAACACACACAAGCACAAACAAACAAACAAAAATGCTGTTATTCTTTGCAGCCTTTTCCTATTCATGCAAGTATTGAAGTTTTATGTTTTTTAAAAGTATTCTACTGATCGCATACTACATACACTAATTCTAACACAATGGGACCAATAATGCTCCCATTATTAAATCAATAGGCGTTTGCCTGCAATAGTACAGTTTTGGGTCCAGAAAGTCTACAAAAAAAATATCAATATTTGTACTACAATTCAATTTATCTGACTCTCATAATTAATTAATTCATTCATAGCAAATACCTATGATAAAACAAATAACATTCCATAACCTAATAAAACTAAAAATCAATATGCAGCTAAATAATCGATAACTTAAAATTCATGATCATCCATCAAAATTTCATTTAAAAAGATTAAGGAAAGATCTGATGTAGTCGATTTTTTTTCCTTCCTAATTTTCATAGACAAGCATGCAAAAGTACTCTAATGTACTGAAACAAGCCAAAGGACTTTATCAGCATTTAGTCATTCTTAAAGAATTGCATGGGGTTATAGTGTTAACACTCATGAGTTTATTGTGGGTCTTGTGATATTTGGTGTTTTTCTTAAACCCCATCTCCTGGAGTCAGGTCACATAAGAATTTTGTTTTTAAATTTCTAGCCCTCGTGATTGCTTGGGGAGGGGAAGGAAACTTGAACCCTAAGTGCTTAAAAACCAAGACGCAAATAAAAAGAACCCAAATTTTATTATTTTTTAAAACCTCATTTTTTTTAAATTAACTGTTTTAGATTAAACCATAACTAATCAGAAAAAAATAGATATAAATCATTTCATTTCTCTGCCACGGGTTCTACTTCTGTAAAATGGGGCTAATGCTTACATACCTCACAGTGCTGCTACAGGATTAGTCAATATTTGTAAAACACTCAGAAGGGGGGAAAATTAGGATTACCTGGCATCTGGTTTTCCACTAGAATGCTCGGTCGAAAAGCAGCTCCAGTCAGCACTGTTGACCGGGCAATTTAAAGTCCAGTCGGTGGCACAGTGGGGCTAAGGCAGGCTCCTGCTAGCCCTGGCTCTGCGTGGTTCCTTGAAGCAGCTGGCAGGGTGCCCACAGGCTCCACATGCTGCCCTCGCCCTGAGCGCCGAATCTGCAGTTCCCAGCCAATGGGAGCAGTGGAGCCAGCGCTCGGGGCAGGGGAAGCACACAGAGCCTCCCTGGCTGCCCCAACACCTAAGGGTCTGCAGGGACATGGCAGCCACTGCAGGAGCCACCTGAGGTAAACAATGCCTGGAGCCCATGCCCCAACCTCCTGCCCCAGCCCTGAGCCCCCCACCCGCTCGCACCGTGCACTCCCTCCCACACCCCAACCCCTTGCCCCAGCCCAGAGCCCCCTCCTGCACCCCAAACCCTCATCCCCGACCCCACCCCAGAGCCTGCACCCCTAGCTGTAGCCCTCACCCTCCCCCTGCCCCAGCCCAGTGAAAATGAGCAAGTGAGCCAGAGTGAGCGACAGCGAGCAACGAAGGGGCGGGGCAAGGGTGTTCAGTTTTCTGAAATCAGAAAGTCGGCAACCCTAAGGGAAATGCTGCAAGTGCTAATAAAGTACTTCTACTAAGAATAAAAAAAGACTGTCTAAACTGTGTTGCATTTCCCCAGACTTTTTTGAAGCATCAATATCTTAAACATGTACAGCATATTAAAATAAGTAAAGAAGTCACATAGTTTTACACATTTATGCCTAAAACTAGGCACTAAATAAAAAAAATTCAGATTTTCAAAAGGTATGGAGCATTTACAACTGCCTTGATTTAAATATAAGTCTTGGGTGCTTGGTACATATGAAAGTCAGGCCACTTTTTACAATGTGGAGTTAGATGCTTAACTTTAGACCTACCTGCATAAAGTTAAGTGATTTCTTCACTTATTAGGCTTCTAAAAGCGTCAAACTCCTATTTCTTTAACATGGAAATTAATATATAGCAAGTTTTTTTTTTTAAAGATTTACCTTAATTTGAAAATAAGGATAATATTTTGTGTTTGTGTTACAAAATGTACTTATTATAGTACTGACTGCTTCAAACAAACAATTAGTAGGTAACTGGAGTTATATAGAGAGTATATTAACGCATATGTTACATACATTGGCGATACATGGTTCAATAGTCTGGACAGTCCTTTTCAACAAGACTTTTGCAAGATCAAATGCTTGTTTATTAAGATTCTGGAATAAAAAAAAAAGAGAAAAATCAAACTTAAAAGGGATACAGTTTACTTTAAAAGGCATCTTTTAATTTTTTTTCTTTTAACCAAAACCATGAACAAAAATGTTTTTAGAAAGAGGTCTTATAAAACCAACCTACTTATTCTCAAAACTACCAAAGCTCCATAATGTTAATTTAATTACACAGCTCCAGACTTAGAATATGCTAAAAACATTTTGAACACTTCATAATAGAACTTAACTGGAAGCTAAACACCCCTCACTCCTCCATTAAGAACTCACCATACTTAATTGAGTGTAGTTGCCATGCTTAATATTGGATTAATTTTTTTTCCATTTCATGTTCTTCCCACTTTGGTAACTAACAAACACCAAATTAGCCATAAGGTGGAAAACTGTTCTAGCATAAAATCTTAAGGCTGTGTTTTGAGCACTTAATTTTCAAGTGCACACTTGAAGTGAAAATTCACCCTTGTGAAGAGGATCAGCCTTGTACAAGTCTTCTGCAGAGGGATAATTTTCAACCTTGTAAACCTGCTAGGATTTTTCTACAGGGCATGTTCCAAATTATTATAATTCTATAGTCAAAATATTTTCAAATTTAGCAAAGGCACTATACCCCTCAGTTTCCATGATAAGCTGGAATTTTCAAAGTTCACCTTTGAGCTGAGTTTAGGCTTGAAAAATTTTAGGCCCAAAGGAGACTACCTTTCAAAATTTTTAAAAGTGAGTAAAAACTTTTAACCTACCTAGACCCCATACAAAAAGTTTTGTTAACTTAGATGTAAAGGGATACTGTCTATATGAAAATCATTAGTCTGAAAATTGTGACCTGTTACAAAAAACACCTGTAACTGAAAGACTTAGCAAAACACTCTGTTTTACCCCTATTCTTTTACATTTGTTTACTGGGCATTTGAAGTCAGTCCCTCCCTAACTCAAGAAACCCTATAAAAATCAACAGGAGAGACGAAACACCCTTGTATCTGTAAAGATTATTTTTCAATCAAATCGATAGCATCCCTTCAACTGTAAGAACTGGGGGTGGGGGAACATGACGGACAACACACATGCACTCCAATGCACAACCTTACAATGCCTCATTATTTCATAGTTTAGTGACAATCTTAGCATCCCTAGAGATTATACACTAGACAGAGGAAAAGCAATATAAAATTTATTACTCAAAAATTTTACTTTATCAAAAAAAAATTTCTATTATATAGTTACATTACAAACTTAAAAATATATTGATCTGCTACACATTATACAGTTAAAATCATACTGTGTTTTTTCCTATTTTCAGAGTAACTGAATGTACGTGGGCCCAGTGTATACCACGTTAATAGTCAGTGAATCACCATTAATGAGCAGCTTGATGTAAGAGCTCAGTTAAAAAAAAAAGATTAACTACTTTGCACTCTTGAAATGATTTATCACATTTATATTTATTAAGCCTTCTTTACTGATTAAGGAAAAATAAAGCTGGAAGCAATGTAGAAATAACACTATACTTCACACTCAGGTATAAATATATTTTTATCCCATTTTTTCTGCAGTGTTGCCCTATTTAAGTTATTTGCTTTGTAAGTAAGTGAATACTAAATTTTTGAAACAAATAACTGATCTGCAAGTAGAATCTTATATCATGTGAACGAGCCTGTAACACATAGCACAATGGGACATAACACAAAGAAATATAAAATTTCTGCTCTCCGCACATGAGCAGAACTTCCATTAAAATAATAATAGTCTGGCCAATTTCAGTACCCTTATTCTGTAGTAACAGAGAACTATTATTGTTCAGTTGCTTTGCATATATTTTGAAGTATTATAAAATGTTCTGTGCAAGAGAATAAAATACACTTTTTGTGCTAGTTTGCCTCTAATTTACATACCTATGGTCAGACAATTAATATAATCATGTGCAGAATTAGGGAATTCTCTGAAAGCAGAACATAATTACTTCAGTGAAGATCTAGATCAGAGAGAAGAATTTTAAAAATATACTGCAAACTACTGGATAAGCTTCCCCTATCTTCACAAGGCCTTTGATAATGTTTCCTGTGAGGAAAGTTGCACTACTGCCTAAAATATGCAGACTTTCTGACACACAGAGTGTATCTTGTAGCAACATTTATATGAGGTGTGGAAAATTGGCCACGTGACTCAGGAGTATCAAAAGCTAAAAGTATTGTAGAATTTTTTTTTCACAGAACAAATCATGGACAAAAATAAAGTTGGTTTCCTTGCATTGCTTAATAGGTAGATCTATTGCCCATAGACAATTTTATAAATAAAAAGAAAACATTTAAATATCTTCTACAGAATATTAAATTAATGTATGGCATTGACCCCAATTCTACTTTCCAATTTCTCTGAATGCCTTCAGCTTCCATTTCTTTTGACAACATGCAGTTATGATTAATGCATAATTGTGTTTGTAGTCCCAGATTAGATTGAAATTACTTTTAAAATCATTAGGGGGAGAAAAATGAAAGAAATCTGATGTCACTACAGGACAGAATTATGGTTGTTTAGGTGCCCTAACTGTACATTTCTATGTCTAATCATATTTGAATTTAAAATTAATTCTAAATTTCCTGGATTTGTAATGCTTAATTTGGGAATAATTAAAACATTCCAATAATTATTTTTATCCTACATTACTCACACTACTCTTAGCTTTAACTCCATATCCATGTAATTTTTACCTGGAAATTTCCTGGCTTTTTAAAAATTAATAATTTCATACATGAACAGTAAACAACAAACCCAACGAGACTGCTATCATGTATTACTACTACTGATTTGAAAGTATAGACTATCGACCTGAAATAAAGTATTTTATCTTTTAGGATCAGATTCACCAGTATACTCTGTCTACATTACATAACTCTGCACAAGCATTCCAAGCGTACTAGCCTCTCAAGTAAGGTTTTGTACTGCTCTCTTGATGCAAACCAGCTGTGATCAGGCAATTTTTTTTTTAAAGTGTACACCCCAATTTCCCCCTACCTCCCGCTTTCCACATCCTATTCCCCACATCCCCCTGCACCCTTCTCCCAGCTCAATGTAATAGGGGCATTGGCCCCAGAATACATGTGTATCCCAGTGTGCCTGTTTCAAGGCTGGCCTTATAAGAACATAAGAACATAAGAAAGGCCGTACCGGGTCAGACCAAAGGTCCATCTAGCCCAGTATCTGTCTACCGACAGTGGCCAATGCCAGGTGCCCCAGAGGGAGTGAACCTAACAGGCAATGATCAAGTGATCTCTCTCCTGCCATCCATCTCCATCCTCTGACGAACAGAGGCTAGGGACACCATTCTTACCCATTCTGGCTAATAGCCATTTATGGACTTAGCCACCATGAATTTATCCAGTCCCCTTTTAAACATTGTTATAGTCCTAGCCTTCACAACCTCCTCAGGTAAGGAGTTCCACAAGTTGACTGTGCGCTGCATGAAGAAGAACTTCCTTTTATTTGTTTTAAACCTGCTGCCTATTAATTTCATTTGGTGACCCCTAGTTCTTGTATTATGGGAATAAGTAAATAACTTTTCCTTATCCACTTTCTCAACATCACTCATGATTTTATATACCTCTATCATATCCCCCCTTAGTCTTCTCTTTTCCAAGCTGAAGAGTCCTAGCCTCTTTAATCTTTCCTCATATGGGACCCTCTCTAAACCCCTAATCATTTTAATTGCCCTTTTCTGAACCTTTTCTAGTGCTAGAATATCTTTTTTGAGGTGAGGAGACCACATCTGTACACAGTATTCGAGATGTGGGCGTACCATGGATTTATATAAGGGCAATAATATATTCTTAGTCTTATTCTCTATCCCCTTTTTAATGATACCTAACATCCTGTTTGCTTTTTTGACCGCCTCTGCACACTGCATGGACATCTTCAGAGAACTATCCACGATGACGCCAAGATCTTTTTCCTGACTCGTTGTAGCTAAATTAGCCCCCATCATGTTGTATGTATAGTTGGGGTTATTTTTTCCAATGTGCATTACTTTACATTTATCCACATTAAATTTCATTTGCCATTTTGTTGCCCAATCACTTAGTTTTGTGAGATCTTTTTGAAGTTCTTCACAATCTGCTTTGGTCTTAACTATCTTGAGAAGTTTAGTATCATCTGCAAACTTGGCCACCTCACTGTTTACCCCTTTCTCCAGATCATTTATGAATAAATTGAATAGGATTGGTCCTAGGACTGACCCTTGGGGAACACCACTAGTTACCCCTCTCCATTCTGAGACTTTACCATTAATTCCTACCCTTTGTTCCCTGTCCTTTAACCAGTTCTCAATCCATGAAAGGACCTCCCCTTTTATCCCATGACAGCTTAATTTACGTAAGAGCCTTTGGTGAGGGACCTTGTCAAAGGCTTTCTGGAAATCCAAGTACACTATGTCCACCGGATCCCCCTTGTCCACATGTTTGTTGACCCCTTCAAAGAACTCTAATAGATTAGTAACACACGATTTCCCTTTTGAGCAATAGTCAGCATGGTTTCTATAGAGTTTATGTTTTTCTATGTGTCTGACAATTTTATTCTTTACTATTGTTTCAACTAATTTGCCCGGTATCGACGTTAGACTTACCGGTCTGTAATTGCCAGGATCACCCCTAGAGTCCTTTTTAAATATTGGCGTTACATTAGCTAACTTCCAGTCATTGGGTACCGAAGCTGATTTAAAGGACAGGTTACAAACCATAGTTAATAGTTTCGCAACTTCACATTTGAGTTCTTTCAGAACTCTTGGGTGAATGCCATCTGGTCCCGGTGACTTGTTAATGTTGAGTTTATCAATTAATTCCAAAACCTCCTCTAGTGACACTTCAATCTGTGACAGTTCCTCAGATTTGTCACCTACAAAAGCCGGCTCAGGTTTGGGAATCTCCCTAACATCCTCAGCCGTGAAGACTGAAGCAAAGAATCCATTTAGTTTCTCCGCAATGACTTTATCGTCCTTAAGCGCTCCTTTTGTATTTTGATCATCAAGGGGCCCCACTGGTTGTTTAGCAGGCTTCCTGCTTCTGATGTACTTAAAAAACATTTTGTTATTACCTTTGGAGTTTTTGGCTAGCCGTTCTTCAAACTCCTCTTTGGCTTTTCTTATTACACTCTTGCACTTAAGTTGGCAGTGTTTGTGCTCCTTTCTATTTGCCTCACTAGGATTTGACTTCCACTTTTTAAAGGAAGTCTTTTTATCTCTCACTGCTTCTTTTACATGGTTGTTAAGCCACGGTGGCTCTTTTTTAGTTCTTTTACTGTTTTTCTTAATTTGGGGTATACATTGAAGTTGGGCCTCTATTATGGTGTCTTTAAAAAGGGCCCATGCAACTTGCAGGGTGTCTTTAAGAAGGGCCCATGCAACTATGCTCACCTGAACCTCATTTAGTTATCTTCCAGTTGATGGACCTAAGAGTTCAAGTGGAGATCATGTGACTAGATTACAAATTATAAATTCAACCTGGAGATTAGGTAATAGTAAGAGTTCAGAGAGCCTGCTGGAGAGAGGACAGGTTTGTGATAATTCTGCAGAGCTCCCAAGCAGAGGACCTGAGGACTGAGACCTGAAAGACAATAGAAGCCTGCTAGGAGGAGAAGCCTCACCTAAGACACCTGTAGGAAAGTAGGCTAAGAGGGGAAGAACCCTCCGCCGGGAAGGGCTTATATAAAGATTCTGAAGCATCAGAGGGAGGGCTACACAGACACTGAAGGACTGAAAGACAATTGAGCCCAGAGACGAGGCTGGAAAGAACTACTGGAACCATGGAAAAAGGTTGGAAGTCCTGCTGTGAGTTAAATGTTCTGTTAATAAACCAATATCCAGAAGGGAAGAGCTAATGGAAAATCATCCGTTGAGGAGAGTTTGACTGACAACATAAACTAAGGCAAACAGCAGGTCCTGATGCCTGATAAGGTACGCCCTGCTACCATCATTCACTTGCATAACAATCAAAATATGCCACATCTTTTCAATACAAATAAAATATTAAAACATAAGTTTTAAAAATGATAGTGCAGCAAGCCTGCAAGAGATTTGTCTTAGTCTTGGTCTTCCAGTGCACAACTCTTGGGGTAGCATGTAGCCTAAGTCAGTCAGTGGTGAAAACTTTACATATAGTTTAGGAATGACATTAATGGGTTCCCAAAAGGGAGTTTTCAATCCTTTGCTGCAAGACTGTAAAAAAAACAGCTGTGACGGATGGTACAGAATGTCCGAAGACAGGGAAATGTAACAAGACAAAGGAAACAAAACAAATACCATGGTTGTGCTGAAACACATTTTTATATGTTGTCACTGTATTTTACTTTGCAGACCTTGTGTGCAGGAATGAGGTTAATGAGAATGGAGTCCAGGAGCTCTTGAGTTACTCCATCACCCTCCATGATGATAGAACTCATCAAATCCAGCATGTGCATTTGTACCTTCTGGTTGTGACTATTGCTAAAAAGATAAAAAAGGTGATTAAAATTAAACTTTCAGACACCCAAGTGACCAAGAAAATTCATGTGCTAGCAGTATTTTAAAGAATAAATGGATGAACAACTAAGATTGTTCACCTTTCACTGACCCATATTTTCCACATTTATGAACTCTGAATATATTACTTAAATTGGTCTGCCTCAGTCATATAAATCTCAGAACACACACAAAATAAAGATAATTGAATCTGAGCAGGATATTATTATTTCTAGTGTCACCAAGTAATTTAGGCTTTTTAGACAGAGCACATGTATAATGAAATATTATAGATACTGTTTTGCTATTTGCTGCCCACAAAATGTCCTTTTTGAAAACTTGTTCTATTATAATCTATGAGTATTTATTTACATACTGAATGAAGAACTCAGTCTACAGAGACAAAGGTTCAAAAACCAAGGATATTTTGATAATATATATTAAAATATTTCAACTTACTTGATGACTGAAAAAAGAGTCCTAAAAAGCTGAATAAAAATTTCATTGCAATCTTCCAACTCAAAGCAGATGTTGTAAGATTTAACCCAAGCTAAATTCTATAAAAACAAACATAATAATAAAACACTCACAATAATAAAATTACAACCTTTAACTAAGTAACATATGTCTAAATTTTGCTAACTAAAATATAAAAGAAAAGTCACACTATACAACTTAGACTGCAAGCTCTTTGAGACAGGGACTGTCTCTATGTTTGTATTAGAGCCTAGCACAATGGGACCCTATAATACAAATAAAAATAATAAATCATGATGAAAACTAATTAAGGACTGACCCGATTTCATATGTGCAAAAGCAGATTGATACAACTTGTAAAGTCAGCTAGTATAGCCATGCTTGTAGGCTATCCATCTATGCTATCTTCTCTCTCATGGCATGAAGCATTTTTTAATTTAAACTTTACAAAATGGTTTCTACAAAGAGTCATGGCCTGATTGTATGAACAAGAAAGACATAACCATTTTAAAGACATTTTTGTCTTGCAAATAGATTTGTAAATTTGTAAAGCTTAGCCAACATTTATATTCATTTCCCAATGACCAGCATAATCATATTTGCAGTTCAACCTGTGTTTGAAATAATTTCGTAACATGGGAAAAACTGTTGTGCGAATGAAGCCTCGCAAATAACATCTGAAAGAATCAAACCCTTGGTAATTTTTTATGTAAGACCTACGGACATGGCTAATCATGACTAAAAGTCAAAATTTAAAACAAATACACCTCTACCCCGATATAATGCTGTCCTCGGGAGCCAAAATATCTTACTGCGTTATAGGTGAAACTGCATTATATTGAACTTGCTTTGATCCGCCGGAGTGCGCAGCCCCGCCTCGCCGGAGAGCTGCTTTACCACATTATATCTGAATTCATTTTATATCGGGCCGCGTTATATCGGGGTAGAGGTGTAATATTATCCTGCTTCTCAAACTATGGGCAACACTGTGCTCAGCATATAGTTAATAAGTCAAACTGAGCCATAACACAGGAGAAGCAATCATTAAACTTTTACCTGATTCGTGATGATATAATTTCTACAGCATGTCAAAGAATTCCTAAACAGGCTGTCACATACAGGGAAAGTCTGATTACACTTCATAGGGTTATGGGGCAGACATGGTCTATCAAAAGTCCAATAATTATATTACCTCTAATAAGTAAAAGTATCGGTTAAATTGGGGGCTCTTAGTGTCCTCCAAGCCTTTTAACTGTCTTGTAATAAACAAGAATATGTCCTGTAAAACAAAAAGGATAAAATAAAATGTAAAAACATACATAATAATCCTCTGACATAGCTATTATGAGTTCATTCAAATTAATTTCATTGTATGTACTTTATTAACGTCTCTTTAATAAACCTACGTGTCAGTATATTAAAAAACCCAGTAATATAATAAAGTGTGTAATGGATCCTTTGATTGTATGTTCAACTGCAAGAGAATTAGATGGGGAAAAGGGCTTATTTTAAAAGGATATTTTACCTTAAGTTTATCATGGGATGTATATGGCGCTTCTGGAGCATAGATTCGGAATATATCAGCCAAGCAACATGCTACAAGGAGACGCACATCTTTGTTGGGATTCCTGAGGAAGAATTCAGATGCAAGATGCAAAGCTAAAGGGAGATACTGCTGTTTCTCATCTTCTGAGTCCTGGTCCATGTCCATGAAGGTTTTTACTACCATCTAAGAGTTAAAGAAAAGGGGAAAAAAGACTTAATCCACTTTCTATTTTCATTCATAATTGTTAAATAATGCTTTCTAAAAGGAAGCAATACTATCCACAGTTATTTTACTGCCTAATTATTAGCATTAACATAACTTCCTGGTTAGGACACGCTGCAGAATAGACATATGACTTTTAAAGATATTTTGAACTTGATACTGTTAAGTCAACTCTTAAAAAGTCCTCACAAATATGGCCAAAAGCACAGAATAAACCTTAGGCTCAGCAAAAAATTTGTAGCCCAGGCAGGAGAGGCGTGGCTATGGTAGCTCTAAGCCACTTTTTCACTCTCCCAATCCTGCTTCAGTGTAATTTGGGCAGCACTATTTTAAGTCATGCCAGTTGCCTGGAGTTGTCCTATAGGTTGAAGTGCTGTGGCTCCATCTCTGCCCCACTCCCTATGCAAGGGTTAATGAAGAGGGCCCAAGAAGACAACCTTATGTTTGACTTCTGCAAAACCTACAGCAGAATCCTTCCCCAGCCAGATACGAGGCTTTTAGGGTTCCTTTATGCCACTCTGACCCTTTTACTTAGTGTAAATGGGCCAGAGAGGGGATGAGGGTCTCAGCGTTGTGTCTGGGACTATTTACTCAACAGATCTGTAACTTGCATGTATTCAGAGTCATATCTGTTTACGCAGCAAAGAATCCTGTGGCACCTTATAGACTAACAGACGTTTTGCAGCATGAGCTTTCGTGGGTGAATACCCACTTCTTCAGATGCAAGTGGTGGAAATTTCCAGGGGCAGGTTTATATATGCAAGCAAGAAGCAAGCTAGAGATAACGAGGTCAGTTCAATCAGGGAGGATGAGGCCCTGTTCTAGCAGTTGAGTGAAAACCAAGAGAGGAGAAACTGGTTCTGTAGTTGGCAAGCCATTCACAGTCTTTGTTTAATCCTGAGCTGATGGTGTCAAATTTGCAGATGAACTGGAGCTCAGCAGTTTCTCTTTGAAGTCTGGTCCTGAAGTTTTTTTGCTGCAAGACAGCCACCTTAAGGTCTGCTATTGTGTGGCCAGGGAGGTTGAAGTGTTCTCCTACAGGTTTTTGTATATTGCCATTCCTAATATCTGATTTGTGTCCATTTATCCTTTTCCTTAGAGACTGTCCAGTTTGGCCGATGTACATAGCAGAGGGGCACTGCTGGCACATGATGGCATACACCACATTGGTGGACATGCAGGTGAATGAACCGGTGATGGTGTGGCTGATCTGGTTAGGTCCTGTGATGGTGTCGCTGGTGTAGATATGTGGGCAGAGTTGGCATCGAGGTTTGTTGCATGGATTGGTTCCTGAGCTAGAGTTACTATGGTGCAGAGTGCACTTGCTGGTGAGAATATGCTTCAGGTTGGCAGGTTGTCTGTGGGCGAGGACTGGCCTGCCACCCAAGGCCTGTGAAAGTGGCCTTGGGTGGCACTTTCACAGGCCTTGGGTGGCAGGCCAGTCCTCGCCCACAGACAACCTGCCAGGAACCAATCCATGCAACAAACCTCGATGCCAACTCTGCATGGATTGGTTCCTGGCAGGTTGTCTGTGGGCGCGGACTGGCCTGCCACCCAAGGCCTGTGAAAGTGCCACCCAAGGCCACTTGGGTGGCAGGCCAGTCCTCGCCCACAGACAACCTGCCAACCTGAAGCATATTCTCACCAGCAACTGCACTCTGCACCATAGTAACTCTAGCTCAGGAACCAATCCATGCAACAAACCTCGATGCCAACTCTGCCCACATATCTACACCAGCGACACCATCACAGGACCTAACCAGATCAGCCACACCATCACCGGTTCATTCACCTGCATGTCCACCAATGTGGTGTATGCCATCATGTGCCAGCAGTGCCCCTCTGCTATGTACATCGGCCAAACTGGACAGTCTCTAAGGAAAAGGATAAATGGACACAAATCAGATATTAGGAATGGCAATATACAAAAACCTGTAGGAGAACACTTCAACCTCCCTGGCCACACAATAGCAGACCTTAAGGTGGCTGTCTTGCAGCAAAAAAACTTCAGGACCAGACTTCAAAGAGAAACTGCTGAGCTCCAGTTCATCTGCAAATTTGACACCATCAGCTCAGGATTAAACAAAGACTGTGAATGGCTTGCCAACTACAGAACCAGTTTCTCCTCTCTTGGTTTTCACTCAACCGCTAGAACAGGGCCTCATCCTCCCTGATTGAACTGACCTCGTTATCTCTAGCTTGCTTCTTGCTTGCATATATAAACCTGCCCCTGGAAATTTCCACCACTTGCATCTGAAGAAGTGGGTATTCACCCACGAAAGCTCATGCTGCAAAACGTCTGTTAGTCTATAAGGTGCCACAGGATTCTTTGCTGCTTTTACAGATCCAGACTAACACGGCTACCCCTCTGATACATATCTGTTTACGTAAGTGACAAAAATAAATGTGCATTGCTTTTTATTCCTGTTAGCACAACTAGCAGAAACTGAACTAGACACCATTCACTCTTGTGCATTGTCAACAAAATTATTTACTAAATTCCAATTTATTATGCCTGTGCAATCCTACTGAATGCAATGGGGTTGTACAGTTTTAAGTAAAGGCATAGTTTGGAGACAAAGATGTTGCAAAAGGTGTAAACTTTGAGGAAGGATGGGTCAGTGGCTATGACGTTAGTCTAAGACACAGGTTCATTGCTACTCTGCCACAGATGTCCAGTGTGAACTTGGGCAAGTTACAGTTACTCTGTGCCTAAATTCACTATCTGTAAAATGGGGATAACAGTTTTTCCCCACTTCACAATGGTATTGTGAGGATAAACATATTAGAGTGTGAAGCACTTAGATACCACAGTAATAAAGGGCATATAACACAGAAATAAAAATAGAAAGACAGAACCATAGATCCTGAGGATCTAATTTAGGCTACAGGACCTTTATTACTGGTAATGCACAAGAAGGAAAGAACCCCACTTGACTTTCAAAGCCCAGACTGAGTTTGTAGAGCTGACAATTAGAAATACATTTTTGTATTTAACTATATATAATTCTTTTGCAACTATGCCATTTTGAATGATAATGAAGTGGCTCCTCAGTTATTAAATGTGCCATTGCTTAAAAAGGTGATATGAAAATATTGCTGTTTCTTTTTCCTGGAACTGTGGAACCCAGCTTTAAGTGTAGCAGATAAAACAAATTAAAAAAAATAAATCAGTTTGTCTACCAAGCCTCCCTTAATCAGTATTATAATGGAGGCCCTTAATCAGTATTATAATGATTAAGCCTCCTCTAATCTTCACAGAACTACCAGCTAACTTCCCCATCAGCCAGCCCCTACTGCAGGGACTTTTGCAAGTTGTCAAATCTAAAAGGAAACCTAAAATTAGCCAAAAAGAGCTTTATGGTTGACCTCCATGAGAGCGCAAATTCTATTCATCACTTTCAGTTGATGAAAGCTTATGTCTCTTGGCCCGTTTCCATAAATATACTCTGTAACTACCTTCAGAACCATCATTGAGAAGATAAGCAAAACTCCCAACAAAAAAAAACTCCTCACGTCCTATACTGACAACAGTCACTCTGGCATAGCATCACAAATCACTTGTCCTTCCTAGAAGCTGGAATAAAATTTTATTTATACAGATAACACGTAAGTAGCAGCAAGATCTAGTAGGTTAAAGTACAAGAGTACGTGTTTCTGGTCCTGCCTCTGCCACAAATCTGTTGTGATATCTTGGTCAAATTACAAAGAGTGCTTGTCTTCACTTTTCCCTGACCCCACCATTTTTAAAGAGGTAAAAATATGGGTCAATACTAACACAACATGGGGGCAACGTTTTGGAGGGTTTTTTGGGTAAAGTGGTAGGGAGTATTCTGACCCGCTTTCCCTGACAGATACAAGCCCTGGCCCTGCTATATCTGACAAGCTCCTATTTACTCTCCTCCCATGCCTTTCTTCAAGGCCTGTCTACACAGTAGGATGAAATGTATATTTTTAGAATGTATTAGCCAATAGGTTTTAACTACCTTGTTTTAAGACTCTAGGATAGAATGATAAGTTGGATCTTATCCCCTACCTCCAACTTTCTGTGAAGAGTCCTTGGACTCTATCCTGGGTCCCCCTTCTCTTCTCCCTCTACACCTTATCTTTGGATAATCTCATCAAACAACAAAAATTCAGCTAATTTATATATGCTGAAGACTCTCAAATCTCTCTATTCCAGACATGTCTCCTCCTGTCCACACTAAAGTTTCAGCCTGTATCTCTGCCATCCTCATGGATATCTTGCTGTCACTTCAAGCTCAACTTGGCTAAAATAGGTTTCAGAGTAGCAGCCATGTTAGTCTGTATCCGCAAAAAAAACAGGAGTACTTGTGGCACCTTAAAGACTAACAAATTTATTTTAAAGCTCATGCTAAAATAAATTTGTTAGTCTTTAAGGTGCCACAAGTACTCCTGTTTTTTTTGGCTAAAATAGCGCTCTTAATCTTCCCTCCACACACCCCTTACCTGCCACCTCCTTTCTCCATCACTGTGGACAGCACTGCCATCCTGCCTGTCTGTCAGACCATAGCCTGGGCATGGCCTTTGACTTGGATCTTCATATTCAGGCTCTCTCTAAATCTTGTAGCGTCTTTCTGCATAACCTCTCTAAGATATGGACTTTCCTATCCATTCATATAGTTAAAACTCTTGTCCAGTCTCCTCATCTTGTAGTCACTGACTACAACATTCTTCTTTTTCCACTCTGGACAAACAATTTTGTCCCTTCTATCCATTTAGAAGGTTGCTGCAAAGACTATTTTCTTAACCCATCACCTTGGCTAGGTCAGCCCTCCTTCTCTTTGTATGCCATCAGTGACTCCCCTTTTTCTATCACATTGAAGATAAGCTACTTGTCTTCACTTTCAACCCATCACTTCTCATTCAGTATCAAGAAGTCAATCCCCACCTCTGATCAGCCCATGAGGCCAACCTCCATTCCCACCTAGTAATTTTTCTAACCACCACCTTCATGCTTTCTCCATTATACTCCTTCAAATCCCTCCTTAAAACTCGCCCTTTCCATGATGCCTATAAAAAACACTGACAACAGCTAGGCCATTGGTATGCAGAGACCACTGCCAACCATGCTGACCAATACCGTTTCCTTGCTGCCTTGTACTCCCCCATCTATTGTCTCTGGTCCTATACTTAGATTGCAAGCTCTTTGGGACAGAAACCATCTTTTTGTTCTGTGTGTGAAGTGCGTAGCAAAATGAGGTCTTTGTCTATGAATAATGCTGTTAGGCACTACTGTAGTACAAACATATAAACGAGTACTTAATAATATGAGAAAACCCTCTATATTAATTCCAGATCAGAACATCACATACAAAGATAAACAGAATTATCATTCAGAAAGATTTATTTAAATCTGACTATATTCTATTTGATATAATCCAATAAATTAGTCCCATTTCTTTTATACAGGTTTTAAGTTTCAGTAATGCAAAAAACTACCTCGGGGGGGGGGGGGAGAAGGGTGCACTCTATTGCTAAACACCCATTGTGGTTGATGGAGATATTGCATAAAATTATCTGTTTACTCCTTCTTGTTAACCTGTATGGCAGTTCCACTATTACAAATAGAACAATGTTTTCTAACCATGTGATACAGAAGAATAATTAATTTTTAATTGCATTAAGATATTAAATACAACATAAGCTTAGTGACATATGTATCATTTCTAATGAACAGAAGAAAGTCAAGAACCTATACAAATTTCATAAGTTTTGAAAATTTACAGGACTGGGGCCCTGATATTGAGTGTGGTCTTTGGGCACTACATGAACAGCTTGGCTGTATCTTTACATACATCACTGAATACTTTGTAAAATCAGATATTCCACACAGATTATGATAATACAACTATCCACAATATCTGGGATCAGAATTAGGCCATAAAATATCAGACTCTCCAACAGTTCCTTACACAATATTTGTCTTACAGAGACACAGAAAATATTTGGTTTCCCCCAGAGAGGTTCCTTCACATTTAAGACTTGGATCCTGGAAATACTTAATATACCTCTACCCTGATCTAACGCAAACCGATATAACACGAATTCGGATATAACACGGTAAAGCAGCGCTGGGGCGGGGGGGGGACTGCGCACTCCGGTGGATTGAAGCAAGTTCGATATAACGCAGTTTCACCTATAATGCGGTAAGATTTTTTGGCTCCCAAGGACAGCGTTATATCGGGGTAGATAGAGGTGTAGTGGAAATACTGAACTTTATGTATGTCAGTAATCTCATTGAAATTGATAGTTAACCACGTGTAATATTGTCTGCAGACTTACTTCATACTGTATTCACAATACAAAATCTGTGCAAGTCTAAAAACTAGTATAAAATAATAATTTACATGCATAGTCACAGTGACCAGGAGAATCAAGTCTGCCTCAAAAGCAGGGCTTTGGAGCGGAGCCCAGAGCTGGAGCACGGAGCTCTGGAGCAGTGGAGCTGCAGGTTTTTGCCTGGAGCTGGAGTGGAGCCGGAGCACAGCTCCAAAGCCCTGCTCAAAAGCTTGATTAAATCATATGAAGAATCTTTAACAATGGATTTCCTATCTGAAAATTAACTGCTAACAACAGATATAATATGAACTTTGGGTATGAAAGGAATCAGACCAACCTAGAATAATTATTTCATTTTAACAATAGAAAGGGAAACATTTTAAAAATCTAAATAATTTAGTTTCCAAAAAGGTTTTTTAAAATTATTTTTCACACTAAAATATTTAGTGATTAATCGTGTTAATTATTGACACATACAAATCTAATAATGAAGTTTGACAAAGTAACAAAAGCCAAGAAATTCCAAACACAGTTAACACTTAGTTTAACTACGTATGACATACGAGAGAAAAGCACAACAGCTGGAGTGCTTTGAGTCACAAATCTTCAGTGCCATACAATTTTTAATGAACTTAATTTTCTGCAAATTATAAAAGCTTTTCTTTATTTGAGTTATAGGAATTTAGGTTCCATGCTTGCAGGAGATACATTTTAGTCCAATTTCCATTCTAAACATCCTCCACTCCTTTGTTAGTTAAAATTAACATTACCTATTTCCTGTTGGTCTGTAAATTTTCCACACTCAGAGGGAAACTTTTGGGAGTTAAGCAAAATTGATTCAGATATTTTTAAATGGGAAAAATATAATTTTTTCCCCATATCTTCTGATTGAACTGTATAGACAGATATCTATTTGGAAAAACCAGCTACTTTCCAGAGATAATATCTTACCCATCAAAATTAGTTTTTATTCCAGTCCAGAGTTATTACACCATATTAGAGGCTCAAATCTTGGCAAATTTTAATTTTTAAGTCAAAATTAAAGCTGGGGTGAAGAAGGAAGACACTGGGTATAATGTTAAAAACAAGAGGCAAACTGTGTTAGTTGTTTTCACCATATAGAGGTATTACTGTCCACAGTGCAAAGAATAATGATATATTCATGTTTAAAGTACTAACATCACCTATTCCATTCCTGTCAATTAAGCCCATACTTTCAGCATTACTTGCAAGTAAAGTTAAACTGACTACATTAGGAATTATTTAAGCTTAGTACCAATGTGGACACAAGAACAAATGGATATAAACTGGACACTAGGAGTTTAGACTTGAAATTAGACGAAGGTTTCTAACCTTTAGAGGAGTGAAGTTCTGGAACAGCCGCCCAACGGGAGTAGTGGGGGCAAAAGACATATCTGGCTTCAAGACAAAGCTTGATAAGAACATAACATAACATAAGAACATAAGAAAGGCCGTACCGGGTCAGACCAAAGGTCCATCTAGCCCAGTATCTGTCTACCGACAGTGGCCAATGCCAGGTGCCCCTGAGGGAGTGAACCTAAAAGGCAACGATCAAGTGATCTCTCTCCTGCCATCCATCTCCATCCTCTGACGAACAGAGGCTAGGGACACCATTCTTACCCATCCTGGCTAATAGCCATTTATGGACTTAGCCACCATGAATTTATCCAGTCCCCTTTTAAACATTGTTATAGTCCTAGCCTTCACAACCTCCTCAGGTAAGGAGTTCCACAAGTTGACTGTGCGCTGCGTGAAGAAGAACTTCCTTTTATTTGTTTTAAACCTGCTGCCTATTAATTTCATTTGGTGACCCCTAGTTCTTGTATTATGGGAATAAGTAAATAACTTTTCCTTATCCACTTTCTCAACATCACTCCTGATTTTATATACCTCTATCATGTCCCCCCTTAGTCTTCTCTTTTCCAAACTGAAGAGTCCTAGCCTCTTTAATCTTTCCTCATATGGGACCCTCTCTAAACCCCTAATCATTTTAGTTGCTCTTTTCTGAACCTTTTCTAGTGCTAGAATATCTTTTTTGAGGTGAGGAGACCACATCTGTACACAGTATTCGAGATGCGGGCGTACCATGGATTTATATAAGGGCAATAATATATTCTCAGTCTTATTCTCTATCCCCTTTTTAATGATTCCTAACATCCTGTTTGCTTTTTTGACCGCCTCTGCACACTGCGTGGACATCTTCAGAGAACTATCCACGATAACTCCAAGATCTTTTTCCTGACTCGTTGTAGCTAAATTAGCCCCCATCATGTTGTATGTATAGTTGGGGTTATTTTTTCCAATGTGCATTACTTTACATTTATCCACATTAAATTTCATTTGCCATTTTGTTGCCCAATCACTTAGTTTTGTGAGATCTTTTTGAAGTTCTTCACAATCTGCTTTGGTCTTAACTATCTTGAGTAGTTTAGTATCATCTGCAAACTTTGCCACCTCACTGTTTACCCCTTTCTCCAGATCATTTATGAATAAATTGAATAGGATTGGTCCTAGGACTGACCCTTGGGGAACACCACTAGTTACCCCTCTCCATTCTGAGAATTTACCATTAATTCCTACCCTTTGTTCCCTGTCCATTAACCAGTTCTCAATCCATGAAAGGACCTTTCCTTTTATCCCATGACAGCTTAATTTACGTAAGAGCCTTTGGTGAGGGACCTTGTCAAAGGCTTTCTGGAAATCTAAGTACACTATGTCCACCGGATCCCCCTTGTCCACATGTTTGTTGACCCCTTCAAAGAACTCTAATAGATTAGTAAGACACGATTTCCCTTTACAGAAACCATGTTGACTATTGCTCAAGAGTTTATGTTTTTCTATGTGTCTGACAATTTTATTCTTTACTATTGTTTCAACTAATTTGCCCGGTACCGACGTTAGACTTACCGGTCTGTAATTGCCGGGATCACCCCTAGAGCCCTTCTTAAATATTGGCGTTACATTAGCTAACTTCCAGTCATTGGGTACCGAAGCCGATTTAAAGGACAGGTTACAAACCTTAGTTAATAGTTCCGCAACTTCACATTTGAGTTCTTTCAGAACTCTTGGGTGAATGCCATCTGGTCCCGGTGACTTGTTAATGTTGAGTTTATCAATTAATTCCAAAACCTCCTCTAGTGACACTTCAATCTGTGACAGTTCCTCAGATTTGTCACCTACAAAAGCCAGCTCAGGTTTGGGAATCTCCCTAACATCCTCAGCCGTGAAGACTGAAGCAAAGAATCCATTTAGTTTCTCCGCAATGACTTTATCATCTTTAAGCGCTCCTTTTGAATTTTGATCATCAAGGGGCCCCACTGGTTGTTTAGCAGGCTTCCTGCTTCTGATGTACTTAAAAAACATTTTGTTATTACCTTTGGAGTTTTTGGCTAGCCGTTCTTCAAACTCCTCTTTGGCTTTTCTTATTACACTCTTGCACTTAAGTTGGCAGTGTTTGTGCTCCTTTCTATTTGCCTCACTAGGATTTGACTTCCACTTTTTAAAGGAAGTCTTTTTATCTCTCATTGCTTCTTTTACATGGTTGTTAAGCCACGGTGGCTCTTTTTTAGTTCTCTTACTGTTTTTCTTAATTTGGGGTATACATTGAAGTTGGGCCTCTATTATGGTGTCTTTAAAAAGGGCCCACGCAACTTGCAGGGATTTCACTTTAGTCACTGTACCTTTTAACTTTTGTCTAACTAACCCCCTCATTTTTGTATAGTTCCCCCTTTTGAAATTAAAGGCCACAGTGTTGGGCAGTTGAGATGTTCTTCCCCTCACAGGGATGTTGAATGCTATTGTATTATGGTCACTATTTCCAAGCGGTCCTGCTATAGTTACCTCTTGGACCAGCTCCTGTGCTCCACTCAAGATTAAATCTAGAGTCGCCTCTCCCCGTGTGGGTTCCCGTACCAGCTGCTCCATGAAGCAGTCATTTAAAGTATCGAGAAATTTTATCTCGGCATTTCGTCCTGAAGTGAAATGTTCCCAGTCAATATGGGGATAATTGAAATCCCCCACTATTATTGGGTTCTTAATTTTGATAGCCTCTCTAATTTCCCTTAGCATTTCATCATCACTATTACTGTCCTGGTCAGGTGGTCGATAATAGATCCCTACTGTTATATTTTTACTAGAGCATGAAATTTCTATCCATAGAAAGTTTATGGAGGGGATGGTATGATGGGATAGCCTAATTTTGGCAATTAATTGATCTTTGATTATTAGCAGGTAAATACGCCCAGTGGTCTGTGATGGGATGTTAGATGGGGTGGGATCTGAGTTACTACAGAGAATTCTTTCCTGGGTGCTGGTTGGTGAGTCTTGCCCACATGCTCAGGGTTTAACTGATCACCATATTTGGGGTCGGGAAGGAATTTTCCTCCAGGGCAGATTGGCAGAGGCCCTGGAGGTTTTTCGCCTTCCTCTGCAGCGTGGGGCACGGGTCACTTGCTGGAGGATTCTCTGCACCTTGAGGTCTTTAAACCATGATTTGAGGACTTCAATAACTCAGACATAGGGGTTTGTTACAGGAGTGGATGGGTGAGATTCTGTGGCCTGTGTTGTGCAGGAGGTCAGACTAGATGATCATAATGGTCCCTTCTGACCTTAAAGTCTATGAGTCTATAAATATTATTCCCATGTAAGATCTGTACTTGATTTTAATTTATGCTTTTGATTTGATTCAACATGCCATTACTTAGTTACCTTCTAAAATAAAATTGGAAACACCACTTTTAATTGTAGTGGTGTGGTAGCATAACATACCATTTTTACTAGCTCAACTAGATTTCAAGAACCCCAAGTGTAAAACCACGGGTCTTTCTACTACATAAAGTTTCACAGAGTTGAAAAGTAGCAGGAGGTAGCTGTGTTAGTCTGTATCCACAAAAACAACAAGGAGTCCAGTGGCACCTTAAAGACTACGAGATTTAATTGGACTTCTGGTTTTTTACCCATAAAGTTTATGGCCAAATAAATCTATTGTTGACAGAGTTGAAATGCTTCTCCATCTTCATTAAACAACAACTTTTGGAGCAAATATTAATATTGATAAGTGCTTCTGACTGATAATTCCTTTATTATCTATTATTTGTAATCCTATAGGGCCTAAGAGCCCTAGTCATGGACAAAGACCACAACATGTTACATGCTGTACAAACACAGAACAAAATGAGTTTATAATCCAAGTATAAAAACAACAGACAAATTGCTTTGCCTCAACTGGTAACACACCAAGAAGAAGAAAAAACACTGATTGTTAGGACACTCAAAGTAACCTGAATGTCTCAGACCTTAAATAATATTCATTTTTTAGTTTAAAAGTCCAGCGGCATCAGAATAATTCATTAGACATTCCACTGCACATAACAATGCCTACAATATTATAACGAAAATGACGATGTAAATACACAAGAACAAAAGAAGGACCATACTGGGTCAGACCAAAGGTCCATCTAGCCCAGTTTCCTGTCTTCCGACAGTGGCCACTGCCAGGTGCCCCAGACAGAATGAACAGAACAGGTAATCACCAAATGATCCATGCCCTGTCGCCCATTCCCAGCTTCTGGCAAACAGGTTAGGGACACCATCCCTGTCCTTCCTGGCTAATAGCCATTGATTGATCTATCCTCCATGAACTTATCTGGTTCTTTTTTGAACCCTGTTATAGTCTTGGCTTTCACAACATCCTCTGGCAAGGAGTTCCACAGGGTGACTGTACATTGTGTGAAAATAATATTTCCTTTTGTTTGTTTTAACCCCATTGCTGCCTATTAATTTCTTTTGGTGATCCCTAATTCGTGTGTTATGAAAAAGATTAACAACACTTCCTTATTTACTTTCTCCACACCAGTCATGATTTTATGGACCTCAATAATATCCCCTCTTAGTCCTTTCTTTTCCAAGCTGAAAAGTCACAGTCTTATTAATCTCTCCTCATATGGAAGCTGTTTCATACCCCTAATCATTTTTGTTGCCCTTTTCTGAACCTTTTCCAACTCCAATATACCTTTTTTGAGATGGGGTGACCACATCTTCACACAGTATTCAAGATGTGGGCGTACCATGGATTTATATAGAGGCAATATGATACTTTCTATCCTATTATCTATCCCTTTCTTAATAATCCCCAACATTCTGTTCGCTTTTTTGACTGCCGCAGCACACTGAGTGGATGTTTTCAGAGAACTATCCACAATGACTCCAAGATCTCTTTCTTGAGTGGTAACAGCCAATTTAGATCACACCATTTTATATATATAGTTGGGATCATACTTTCCAATGTGAATTATTTTGTATTTATCAACACTGAATTTCATCTGCCATTTTGTTGCTTTTGTAACTTTTCACTGTCTGCTTACGACTTAACTATCTTGAGTAGTTTTGTATCATCCGCAAATTTTGCCACCTCACCTTTTACCCCTTTTCCCAGATCATGTATCAATATATTGAATAGGACTGGTCCCAGTACAGACCCCTGGGGGACATCACTCCTTCTCTACATTCTGAAAACTGACGATTTATCCCTACTCTTTGTTTCCTATATTTTAACCAGTTACCAATCCATGAGAGGACCTTCCCTCTTATCCCATGACAGCTCACTTTGCTTAATAGCCTTTGGTGAGCCACCTTGTCAAAGGCTTTCTGAAAATCTAAGTACACTGTAGCCACTGGATCCCCCTTGTCGATGTGTTTGTTGACCCCCTCAAAGAATTCTAGTAGCTTGGTGAGGCATGATTTCCCTTTACAAAAGCCATGTTGACTTTTCCCCAACAAATTATGTTCATCTATGTCTCTGGCAATTTTGTTCTTTACGATAGTTTTGTTTCAGTTTGCCCGGTACTGAAGTCAGGCTTACCGGCCTGTAATTGCTGGGGATCACCTTTGTAGCCCTTTTAAAAAATTGGCATCACATTAGCTATCCTCCAGTACCTGGATAGACACACAGAGAACAGGTTGAACATTCTTAGTAAATGAATGCAATGTTGCAAAGAGACCAGGTGCTCCAGCTGTCGGATGAAGATATATGGTGGGCTAGGAGGAGTGGAGAAACATACTTTTGCCTTTTGCTAACCTTCTCCTCTTCAAGGAAGTCAGTGGATACACAAACACTTTTTTATTCCCAAACCTCTCCTAGCTGCCCAACCCAAAAAAATGCCTACCCATGCAGTGTTTTGACCCTAAAAAGGCAGAAATGCCAACCACGCCATGACTATTGCTACTGATTTTACATGGAAGTTGCTCAGATACTATAGTTACAGCCTGCAGTATAAAACCCTCAGACAGATGGGGAAACAGTCAGACCCCAGAAATGTTGGAAAGGGAATTTAGTCCATCAAGATGCCCTCTAAACTTCAGAAGCAGGAGAAAACCTATAGTTGAAATGCCAAGCTTGGACATGAGACATTCACAATGGGTCCATTTGTCTCTTTGTCCAATGCTCCTGGGGAAATTCTGCACACCCCCACAAAAAACCAAACAACCACACATCACCACGGTTACTCACCTTCTCGTAAGTGTTCTTCGAGATGTGTTGTTCATGTCCATTCCAATCAGGTCTATAGACGGAAGATTTTCCCATAGCAGCATCCGTCGGGTCGGTCTGGGAGCCCCCTGGAGTCGCGCCTTTATGGCACTCAATATAGATTCCTGCTGACCTGATACGCTCTCAGTTCCTTCTTGCCGGCTACTCCGACAAGGGGTAGGAGGGTGAGTACTGGAATGGACAATCACATCTCAAAGAACCGTTACGAGATGGTAACCGTTTTTCTTCGAGTGCTTGTTCATGTCCATTCCAATTGGGTAACTCACAAGCCCAGGTTCAGGAGGTGAGGTAGGAGTTGTCCACTGACTGGAGCACTGCTCTTCCAAATGCTGCATCATCTCTGTCCTGCTGGGTGATTGCATAGTGCAAATGTGAATGGAGGACCACATCGCCGCTCTGCATATTTCCTGGGTGGGAACTTATGCCAGGAATGCCATTGAAGAGGCCTGAGCTCTGGTGTAGTGCACAGTGATCGAAGGAGCAGGCACCCCTCGTTGTAGCACTCCCAGATGCAAGATGTGATCCACAACGAAATCTGTTGAGAAGAGGGACAGGATGACCTTTCATTCTGTCCGCCGTTGCCACGAATAACTGCACCGAGTTTCAAAAAGGTTTCGTTCTCTCGATGTAGAAGGCTAGCACTCTATGGACATCCAATGAGTGAAGTCTTTGCTCCCTGCTGCTCGAGTGCAGTTTAGGTTAGAATACCAGGAGGAAGATGTCCTGGTTGATGTGAAACTGGGAGAAACCTTCGGAAGGAAAGCCGGGTGAGGTCTGAGCTGGACCTTGTTCTTATGGAACACAGCATAAGGGGGCTCTGAAGTCAGGGCCTTGAGCTTAGACACCCTCCTGGCTGAGGTTATCACTACCAGAAACGCTACCTTGTATGAGAGAGAGAGCAGGGAAGAAGCATGTCGCCAAAGGTTCAAAGAGTGGTCCCGTGAGTCTGGAAAGGACCAGATTGAGGTCCCAAGTTGGGACAGGCTGACAGACATGCGGGTATAGCCTGTCGAGCCCTTTAAGGAAATGGCTGACCATAGGGTTGGCAAAGACTGAGCGGCCCACTGCACCTGGATGAAAGGCAGAGATGGCAGCCAAGTGAATCCTTATTGATGACATGAACAGTCCCTGCTGTTAGAAATGGAGGAGATAGTCTAATATAAGTGGCACAGAGGCGAGTATCGATGATGCTGCACCAACCGGATTGAAAATCTCTTCCACTTAACAAGGTAGGTAGCACTGGGGGAGGGCTTTCTACTGCCCAGGAGAACTTGCCTAATCGAGTCTGAGCAGGAGCATTCCATTGGGTTCAGCCATGGAGCTTCCTAGCAAAGGACAAGGAAGTCCTATCATCCCCCACCCCCAGCCCAGCCAGGACTAGCCACTGAGCCGAGTTAGGAACCACCAGCTGGGACACCCTGAGCTCCCTCCCCCACTCCCCTGCAGTGATTTACCTCTTCATCAGCTGCTCTGGGTGCCCAAAACAATGCACCCATGCTGCTGGGGAGGACTGTGTGACCGCTCTCGCAGCTTCCCTTTGCTTCCTCATCAGAAGTCATTCTTCTGCAGGGAAGCAAAGAAATCTGCAGGGGATATGAATTCTGTGCCCACACAGTGGTGAAGAATTCCCCCAGGAGTAGTCCAAGCATCCTCCTCATAACAATTAGACCTCTGACCTTACTACCATATATAAAATTCCTCAAAGATGTCAAATTAGGAGACTTCTTTATTACTAGAGCCCTGCAAATCTGCAGATATCCGCAGACCATGTTTGGGGATCGCGGATCAGATGAAGATAAAAATTTTGTATCCACAGAGAGCTCTATTTATTACCACTGGATTAAATGTGCTTTTAAAACATTTTGCATTAGGCCTGCATCCCGATCAGGTGCAACTGCTTAGGACAGGTTCCTTTGGGAAAGAAGCACTGACTATCTGTGCTTGACATAGGTAATGTAAGGATTGTTTAGTCTAGTTGGTCTCAACCCGCAGCCCAATCAGCACACATCTGTGGCCCATGTGACATCCTCAGGGCCACACAGGTAGTATTGGATGTGGCCCACCATGGTAAATAGGTTGAGAACCACTGCAATAAATGTACATCCCAATATAATTTTTCAGTATGTACAGGTAATAAAAGTCCCCACCCCAAAAAATTTAGTCTAAGGAATAGCTGCTATAGAGAAACTACAACAAAGACATTTTTGCTTCTGTATAAGAAATAACCATGGAGTGCAGAATTGCTGCAGAATCCCACTCTCCCAAGACACACTGAAAGTGTATCTCAAGAAAACTGTTATGGACATCACAAGCTGAGAGGAGCAAGCCACTTGGTGTCACATCCTCCATCAGGCACGGGCCTGCTTCGAGAAGCGTCTTGCCTTTGAAGCTGAAGACAGAGAAGGCTCCTAGCACACAGCTGTCCCTACTGTGGGCAGATCTGTGGTTCCAGGACTGGACTCCTGAGTCACCTCAGGACCCATATGAAAATCCATGGTAGAGATCATCCTCAAAATCGACGGATTGCCTATGATAAGTCTTCTGTAGACCACTGGCCCTACCAAATTCACTGTCCATTTTGGTCAATTTCAGTCAGAGGATTTTTTTAAATGATCTATTTCATGGTTTCAGATGTTTATATCTGAAATTTCACAGTGTTGCAACAGTGGGGGTCCTGACCCAAGGCTATTGTAAGGGGGTCATGGGATTGCCACCCTTATTTCTATGCTGCTGATGGTAAGGGCACTGCCTTCAGAGCTGGGCAGCCAGAGAGCAGTTACTGCTGACTGGGTGCCCAGTTCTAAAACCAGTGCCACTGTCAGCAGCAGCACAGAAGTGAGGATTGCAGGGTATGGAGAGTGGGTTACCACATGTCCTGGTTTTCTCAGAAGCCTCCCACCTGGTACAGTGGCAGACACCTGGGGCTTCAGGCTCCCGCCTGGGTCAGGGGCTGACAGCCACCCTCACTTCTGTGCTGCCCGTCACAGCTTCCTGCGGCCAGGGGAGTTTCCTGGAAGTGGGCCTGACCCGGCTCTGGGAGCAGCTCCCACAGGAGAAGAAGTTCCATCCCTCCCCAGCCCAGGCCAGGACTAGCAGATAGAGCCCAGCGCATGGTAGGAGCCCCTAGCTCGAGAGCTCCCAGCCCTGCCCCTCCCCTACAATAGCCAGATTTCACAGTCCACAACACGTTTTTCACAGCTGTGAATTTGGTAGGGCCCTATTGATAGCATACAACAAACTCCTATCTGTTGAAATTGTGTTTGTTTCTCTCTCTCTCTCAGGGTTCTGCATTCAGCAGCTCATTCACTACTAGAACTTCCTTCTGTCATGTCTACACTTTTACCTATTGCTGAGGTCTCAGCAAGGACCACACTGTCATGCTTTGGCAGAAAAGGGGCTTGATGTCAAGCCAATGGGGTGGATATCCAACTATTCCTGACATATCAGCTGCTAGGGTGAATACCCTGGGAACATAAGGGACAGCTGCCAGCCCTGCATCAAAGAATGCATCCATGTAGGACTAGTCTTTGACCACCAGGCACTACAAACATTAACATTAGCTTGCTTACTTCTACTTGCCATACAAGGGGAACCACTCATACTTTGACAAAGACTTATAAATCCCAGCACAACTGATGTATATATATTTTAGCCCACATAACAATTGCTCACAGTTGTAACTGGAAAATATTAGCAAACTTTATTTAAATATTTATGAATTAGGAACTACTGAGATGCTCTGAACATACCTGGCTGTATGATGGAGGGCCTCTGTGATACGTTGCCTCTTACAGCCAAGAATTTGTGACTGCCTTAGATTCTCTGGTACATTCAATACAACCATTCAGTGAGCAGATACGCACTGGACAGAGACCTAGTGTTGACTATTGTCAAAGTTCTGATGACTCAATATCTCTCAGTAAGAGTTACCATTTTACCAATAATTTGCATAGTTGCCAAGGATGATGAGAGAATCAGATGCATAATGCACAGTTCTTGAAATCATGAAAAATGCAGAAAAATTTCAGAGTAGTTTTATTACTGTAGGGTAGCAGCTAAAGTTGAGATGAACTTACTGTTTAACAGCCGATACTTCTAAGTGTTCTAACATCCAAATGCATATTCAGATCATCATTAGGCTCTGGAGTATATTGAGTGGTGCAAATTTGGAATACTTTGTTCAAGGGGTTCCTGAGACGCAGCAAGGGGGAGAAAGACCTGTCAGAAAAATTTTCTGTTTTTTATAACCTCTCTATGCACACCGCGGCTCAAATTATGTCACGCACCTTCCCCCTAAAATGATATCATCAGATTGCACTTGATCTAAGCAAGTGTTATGCATCCAGATCCACATTGTGGAAGCAAGATTTTAAAAGTTAGCTAGGGTTGAACCTAGGATCCACATTACAGACAGTGGATTTGCACATGCACTGTAAGACTGCTACACTGTACTATGGGAACCAGCAGTGTGCAGAAGCACAGCTTATCTCAGAAGCACTTGGGTTGCTTAGGGCAACAGGCAATCACAGGACCCAACTCAACTGCGTTCCCTTCAACGGAGCCATCCGCCATGGCAACCGGGACAAGAGCTGCAGGAAGTGCAGCTACACCAGTGAGACCCTGCCTCACGTCTTGTGTGGATGCAAACAGCACTCCGGAGCCTGGTGGCACTGCCACAATGTCATCCAGAACCGGCTGGTGAAAGCCATCCCGCTGTCCCTGGGGAATATCACCATTGACGCCACCATCCCCGGGACAGACAGCAGACTGCGACCCGACATCGTCGTGACGGACGCAGAAAAGAAGGTGGTCCTCATGGTAAACGTTACAGTGCCATTTGAAAACAGGTCACCAGCCTTTCACGAGGCCCAAGCATGGAAGGTGCTGAAGTACACCCTGCTGGCCGAGACCCTGAGAGCTCAGGGCTATGAGGTCCAGATACCCACCCTGATCATGGGAGCCCTGGGCTCGTGCGACCCCTACAACGAGCCAGTACTGAGAGCGTGCAGAGTCTGTCGACACTACGCCCAGCTCATGAGACAGCTCATGGTGTCCGAAACCATCAGGTGGTCCGGAGACATTTATACGGAGCACATCACAGGACACAGTCAATACCACACTGAGTAATCGAGACCGCTGACCAAGGAAATAACCCACTTCCTTCCCTGATGAACCAAGGGATGCACCCCACCCATATACTTATTCGCTACACTGATATTGACTTGGACTCTTAATACATTCCATGGGTGGCGTACCCGAGCCCACTTATCCACTGACGCTCTAAAAACTCCCACACCCCAATCTGGGTCTATGCTGGTTATGTGATATGTATGTAGCTCTTCATCCTTGTAACTGATACCTGTAATCCCTCATAACTGAAGCCGGACCCCAGATGTACAGTACCTTCCCTCTTAACTTATGTATATTTAATTTTAAACATTAACTTTAATAAAAAATTTAAATCTAATGGGTGAGAGTTCAAGTTGGGACATTTCTGTGAAATGCTGTGCACATTCTTACCCTCAGCCTGTACTCTGCTTGGGCTGAGGAGCTGCTTTTGGAAGTTTTTCCACCCAGTGCAGACAAATACAACTTAGATAATGTTTTCACCTCTCAGCCAAAACACTGTTAAGATTAAGTTGAGCTCTCTGTTAAATAATCAAACTGCTGTAAAATCCACGTGCATGCTTCATTTGGGGGGGAGGGATAGCTCAGTGGTTTGAGCATTGGCCTGCTAAACCCAGCGTTGTGAGTTCAATCCTTGAAGGGGCCACTTAGGGATCTGGGGCAAAATCAGTACTTAGTCCTGCTAGTGAAGGCAGGGGGCTGGACTCAATGACCCTTCGGGGTCCCTTCCAGTTCTAGGAGATATACGTATCTCCATTATAAAAAAAAAAAAATCCAAGCAATCAGCTATGCTTTATCAGGGGCTGGGGTAGAATCCATGCTGCACACTTGAGGTCAGGTACTCAAAGGGTACCTCAGATACAGCCCCCACTCATCAAAAGGAGCTGCCCTAAAACACAAGTGCATAGGGAGATTGTTTTGAAAACTGGAATGTGTAAGTTATTCTCCAAGATAAATCTTTGCTTAGGAATGGGTTCACTTTCTTACCAGAGGCCTACTAGCCAGAAGTTGACATGAAAGATGACAGGGTACCTCTGAAGTGCAAAAGCAATGAACTGGTGAGAAGCTAACCTACCCTTATCAAGTTTCCTTGTTGTTAAAACAAAAGGTAGCCTTCCCTTTCTGATACTGTTAGCTACTGAATCAGAAGACTACTTTCCTGCCTGCTGCAACTGTAAGACAGAGCGCGCTCTAATAAGGGTATGTCTACACTATGAAATTAGGTCGATTTAATACAGTCGATTGTGTGTGTCCTCACTAAGCGCATTAAGTCGGCGTTGTGCATCTACAGTACCGAAGCTAGCATCGACTTTCAGAGCCTTGCACTGTGGTAGCTATCTCTCAGTTCCTGCAGTCGCCACCGCCCACTGGAATTCTGGGCTGAGCTCCCAGCTCACTGTCACCGTATGTCTCCTGGGTGCTGCTGGCAGACGCGGTACTGCAGTGCTACACAGCAGCATCCCCTTGCCTTTCCTTGCCGATGGCAGATGGCACCCGGTGTTCTGATGTGGCAGAGCGCAATGGACCTGGATGCGCAGCTTGGGCCTGATGATATGCCCAAGGTGTCCAGAATGCCCACTATTGAGGTCCATGATCCTGAGCCTGGGGCTCGTGGAATATCGCGGCGGGCACATTGGCGTCTTTGTCTTGGGCATACTCACTGTCCGCCTGCGAAGACACGGACAGATGCCAGGACGGCCAGGGAGGAGCTGAAAGACCCTGGTAAAAGCCCCTCTCTCTCTCGCCGTTGGTGATCTCCTCAGCACTGGGGAACGGTACCTGGAGTCATACCGGTGCCGAGAGCGAGACCGGGACCTGCGACCGGTGTGGTGCTGGGAGGTCGACCTGGATCTCGAAGGTCTGCGGCGGGAATGGCTGCAAGAGTCACAGTGCCGGGAGCGGTGCCGAGAGCTGGAGCGGTACCGAGAGTACCGGGCCAGAGGTTGAGATGTCGATCTATACCGCAAGTACGACCGGTACCGAATGGGCGAGCAGTGCCGGGACTGCAAGCGGCATTGGGACCGTGATTGTCGATGAGACCGCAAACGGCGCTGGGACCTGGATCGTGATCGGTGCCAGTCTGCCGAGCCGACTGAAGGAGGCCTCATTATGGCTGGCTTGCCTCTGGAGTGTAATACCCGCACCAGCGGTGCCGGGGGTTGAGGCAGGACAGACTCAGTCATGGCTATAAGGTCCCTAGCTGTGGAGAATGTCTCCGGTGTAGAGGGGACCGTAAGCTCAACCACAGGCCTCAGCGGGGAGCTCTCAGGGACCAGACTCGACGGCCCCCGCGGGACCGGAGTCAACGGTACTGCAGCAGTCAGTGCCGCAGCAGGTGCAGGCGGTAAGAAGGAACTAAGGAGCTGTTGGGTCGGCAGGGTATATATCCGGCGCCATGGTGGCGCCACTCCAGGGGGCGACCCAGCCGACCCACCGGGGGTTGCGAGGGTAAAACACTTCCGACGAACGTGCACGCGGCGCGCGCACACCTAACTGGAATGGATATGAGCAAGCACTCGAAGAAGAACTGTTTGTTTCTCCTTGATGAAAACCTGCCCCCTTGGTTCACTCTACTTCCCTGTAAGCCAACCGCCCTCCCCTCCCCACTCTGATCTCCACTTGCAGCGGCAGTAAAATCACTGTTGTTTCAAATTCATGCATTCTTTATTAATTCGTCACACAAATGGGGGGGAAACTGCCAAGGTAGCCCGGGAGGGGTGGGGGAGAAGGGAAACACAGGGGTGGGGTAGTTGTAGGGGCACCCCCTAGAATGGCATGCAGCTCATCATAGAAGCAGCATGTCTGGGGCTCTGACCTGGAGCGGCCGTTTGCCTCTCTGGTTCTTTGGTAGGCTTCACGTGGCACTGGGGCGGGTCCCTGTTATAACCTCTGTCCTTCATGCCCTTGGAGATTTTTTTAAATATTCCGGCATTTCATCTTTTGGAACGGAGTTCGGATAGTACAGATTTGTCTCCCTATACAGTGATCAGATTCAGTACCTCCCGGTCAGTCCATGCTGGAGCTCTTTTGCGATTCTGGGACTCCATGGTCACCTGTGCTGATCAGCTTGCTACGCTGGCCAAACAGGAAATGAAATTCAAAAGTTCCCGGGCCTTTTCCTGTCTACCTGGCCAGTGCATCTGAGTTGAGAGTGCTGTCCAGAGCGGTCACAATGGAGCACTCTGGGATAGCTTCCGGAGGCCAATACCGTCGAATTGCGTCCACACTACCCCAAATTTGACCCAGCAGGGTCGATTTCAGCACTAATCCCTTCGTTGGGGCGGAGTAGAGAAATCGATTATAAGAGCCCTTTAAGTCGACAAAAATGGCTTTGTTGGGTGGACGGGTGCAGGGTTAAATCGATCTAACACTGCTAAATTCAACCTAAACTCGTAGTGTAGACCAGGGCTCAGAGATCTGACACGGTAATATAACTTTCTCTGGTTCTGAGAAAACTCAAAGGTCCTTGTGTTATCCCCTAAATACACAGAGAAAGGATTGAACAAGAAACTGCAGAATAAAGCTATAATAATTGATTGTAAGTTCTTGGAGCAGGGATAGCCTTTTTGTTCTGCGCTTGTGCAATACCTAGCATACCTGGTCCATGACTAGGGCTCCTAGGCACTTCTGTAATACAAATAATAATAGTAAACCTTCTGAGGAAACCGCACCTGTCTGAACTACTGATCTACTTTGAGCTTTCAACAACACTATTCATCTTACAGAGCAAGTCATCTAATTGGCTATACTACTTTCTCTTTGGTCTAATCTACATAAAGAGCTTTTCTTTGGAGACTTAACTGCTGAGTAGATCAGAACCAAACAAGTCTTAACATTAGTAATTTACACTGCTTTATTAGCTTCACTTTATTAAAAGCATATTATTAGTTGAACTATTTGATTGTTTTACTTGCATTGACCTACTCTAATGAGAATCTCTCCTTTATCTAGAAACCTTGCTGTGATAAACACATTAAGCCTGGTCTACACTACGCGTTTAAACCGGTTTTAGGAGCGTAAAACCGATTTAACGCCACAACCGTCCACACTAGGAGGCACCTTATATCAATTTTAATGGCTCTTTAAACCGGTTTCTGTACTCCTCCCTAACGAGAGGAGTAGCGCTAGTATCGGCATTACCATATCGGATTAGGGTTAGTGTGGCCGCTGATCGACGGTATTGGCCTCCGGGCGGTATCCCACAGTGCACCACTGACCGCTCTGGACAGCAATCTGAACTCGGATGCAGTGGCCAGGTAGACAGGAAAAGCCCCGTGAACTTTTGAATATTTCCTGTTTGCCCAGCGTGGAGCTCCGATCACCACGGGTGGTGATGCAGTTAAAAATCAAAATAAAGAAAGAGCTCCAGCATGGACGATGCGGACGTGATCGCTGTAAGGGCAGGCAAAACTGTTCTATCAGCGCTCCGTTACAGAAGACGAAATTCAAAATCATTTTTTAAATATCTCCAGACAGACGCCATAGCAGGGACTCAGCGCACTGCTGCGTGGCAAGCGTAACGGAAAGCCAAAGAATCAAATGGACGCTCATGGACTGGAGGACTCAAGCTATCCCACAGTTCCTGCAGTCTCTGAAAAGCATTTGCATTCTTGGCTGAGCTCCAAATGCTTCTAGGGTCAAAAACAGTGTCCGCGGTGGGTCAGGGCATAGCTAGGCAATTTACGCACCCCCCCCACCCACCCCCAGAAGTGAAAGGGAAAACAATCCTGTCTTGACTCTTTTACATGTCACCCTATCTTTACTGAATGCTGCAGATAGACGGGATGGTGCAGCACTCAACAACAACATCCTTCCTCCCACCCCGCCATGGGTGGCTGATGGTACAATAGGACTGCTACCCGTCCTCATCATCAGCCTATTGGCACATGGGGCAGTGCAAAAGGACTGGTAACCATACCAACTTGCTTGGGACAGGTCGATCAAGGTCGCCTGGTCCTAATTTTTCCTGGTAGATGGTGCAGTATGGCTGATATCCATCATCGTCATAGCAACAGGGGGCTGAGCTCCATCAGCCCCCACCCTTCACGTGTAAAGAAAAGATTCAAGTGCCCCTGAACTAGCAGAGGGATGCACTCCTTACTGTCCTGTCTGGACTATCATAGCAGCTGGAGGCTGCCTTCACTAACAAGTCACTGTGTCTTATTCCTGCATTCTTTATTACTTCATCACACAAGTGGGGGGACAATGCTACGGTAGCCCATGAAGGCTGGGGGAAGAATGAAATGAACAGGAGGGGTTGTTGCAGGAGCACCCCCTGTGAATAGCATACAGCTCATAATTTCTGCAGGATCTGACACAGAGCAGCTGTGCTCTCTGGTTCTCTGATACAGTGGTTCTCTAGTATACTTGCCCATATTCTAGGCAGGACTGATTCTATTTTTAGATACCAAAAAGGAGGGATTGACTCAGGGAGTCATTCCCAATTTTGGCTTTTGCGCCCCTGGCTAAGAGCAGCCAGGGGCACTTATGACAGCAGCAAATGGAACAGTGCAAAAGGACTGGTAGCCATGATCATCTTATTACCAATTTATGGATTGGTAGATGGTGCAGTATGGCTGATAACCATCTCTGCTGTCATGCAAAAGGAAAAGCATGCTGCTGTGTAGCGCTGCTGAATCGCCTCTGTCAGCGGCATCTAGTACACATACGGTGACAGTCACAAAAGGCAAAACAGGCTCCATGATTGCCATGCTATGGCATCTGCCAGGGCAATCAAGGGAAAAAAGGCACGAAATGCTTGTCTGCCGTTGCTTTCCCAGAGGAAGGAGTGACTGACGACATTTACCCAGAACCACCCGCGACAATGATTTTTGCCCCATCAGGCACTGGGATCTCAACCCGGAAATGCCAAGGGGCGGGGGAGGCTGCGGGAACTATGGGATAGCTACGGGATAGCTACCCACAGTGCAACGCTTCAGAAATCGACGCTAGCCTCGGACCATGGACGCACACCACCGATTTAATGTGTTTAGTGTGGCCGCGCGCACTCGATTTTATAAAATCTGTTTTACAAAACCGGTTTATGCAAATTCGGAATAGTCCCGTAGTGTAGACGTACCCTTAGAGTACATGACTATTTCTTATGCTGAAACAGCATACAAGTGAATGAATGACTCAAGAATTATGTATGACTTTTCTTGATATGTTAATTCTTGATGTTTTAAACTTGTGTTTAACTTTTTAAAAAAGACAAGCAATTACAGACATACCTGAAATAACTGAAAATGGAATGTACAATCTTAATACTGTCATTACATTATGCACAATTAGAACTTCACACACCACAAATACAGAGCATCTCAAATGGAATTCATACAAAGACTTCACTATAACAGAAAAAGCGGTGAAATAACTAATCTCCAGGTTGGATTTTCATAAGAAACAATCAGCAGAATTACTGTTATTTTTTCTACTGTAGATCTGCACACACCCAAATGAGAACAGGTTAGAAGGATAAACTAATGAACATATGCTTTGACTCAAATTGTCTCATATCAGAACCTAAAACAAAATTAAGGAAATATTTGTCATCTAAAGTTTTGATGCAACTTTTCTACAAGGCCATTGCTGACAAAATTTTTTAACGTTAGACAGAGGTCTATGTTAAAATATAGGAATTGGCAAGACATTTGAATGAGTGTCACAGTTAAGGAGCTACAAAGTCAGTTTATAAACTTAACCTAATCACAAGTTTGAATCTGATAGAGAATCTCGGTGATCAAACTGAAAATATTATATTCTAGACTTTCTGAAGATCACTGAATTTAAGGTGATTTCTGAAACAGAACTGCATCCTTCCCAACTAAAGATATGGAATATTTTTTTAAAAGTGTACATTTAACAGAATTTTTTTTTTAATGTACCATATAGATTTGTTTTCTGAAAACACAAAAACAAACTACACTTTCTGGAATAAAAGCACACCATTTAGTTACTGTTTTTATTATTTCTTTGTTGTAGTGGCCAGAATCTCATATCAAGGTTCTGGAACCATCACGCTAGGTATTGTACAAATGAGTAAAACAGATTATCAAGCCCCAGAAATCTCAAAATCTAGGATTATTTGAAGATGCAAGAGGATAAGCAAACAAGTGAGAGAGGGGCACAACAATAGGGACTGATATATTTGCATAAATTAGTATTGGTGGGAAGAGTAGTCACAGATGGACCCAACCTAATCAATACCAGATGACAACAATTCACAGGCACTGCAGCAGAGGAAAGTCATGAACACAACTATGGGGAAATGAGATTCCTGAAGTTCAGGGAAAGCACACTCAGCCCCAAAATTTCAGACAGTGTGTAAGATTTTATTCTATTTTGACTAATGCAATGAACTTTGATAGTGTACTGTATTAAGGATTTTAAAATTCTTGAGAAAGGTTTTGTATGACCGTAACTCCTTCACTATTAAATACAAGTTTGGTAATGCCATGGCTTTTTTCATAAAGCCAAAGTGATACTTTAAAAACAACATGTCTGTTTTGTTTCTAAGCAGGTATTACTGTACTATCCAAGCACCAAAGTTATTACTACAACAGGCAATATAAATATGACATCTGCTTAGTACTCTATTTTATAGGACAGGAAGGAGAATGTTATTATCATCATCATCAAAATAGGAAAACTCTACCAAAGAGACAGTGGTTATATTTTGTTCTGAAGGCAACAAGATTTGAGGTTAAAGATACATAGGTCAAAATCAGCTCTTGCCGAATGGAGTCCAGCATCAGTGGGCCAGCTGCAGAGAAGATTCTGACTCTTGTTCTCAAGTCTCATTCTTGTCAAATGAAAGTTTCTTCTTTCTTGAGAATCACAGCAGTTGCAGACAGATAGTCTTGATCATGTTGAGTGAGGTAGCTTTAGAGAGAGGCTAGACTCAAGTCCACTGAAGACTATGACTATCAGGACCAAGATTTATATTTAAGTTTGAATTCAATGAGAGCCAATACTGCGATGAGAGCACCCAGTTGTGCCCTCATTTTCCTGCCAGCCTAAATTTAGGTCTGTATCTCACCGTAGTGTAAAGAAAGTCAGATGTTGACTAATCACACACTAGCAGGGAGACAGCACAGAACTGGATCAGACCTGAAGTCCCTCTGACAGTGGCCAGCACGAGATTATTTAGAGGCAAGTGCAAGAACTCTGCAATAAGCAGTTGCGGAATAAGAACACAAGAATGGCCACTCCGGGTCCAACCAATGCTCCATTATGCTGTCCTCTCTAACAGTGGCCAGTGCCAGATGCTTCAGAGGGAAAGAACAGAACATGGCAATTTTGAATGATCCAACCCATCGCCAAGTCCCAGTTTCTGGCAATTGGAAGTTTAGGGACACTCAGAACCGATCTCTCCCACCCCAATTAGGTCTCATCCTGCTTTCTAATAATTAGACATTGGCATAGTTCCAAAGCGTAAGGGTTAATATGTTTGTCGCCATTAGGTCAACTGTGGATATTCCAGATATCCATATGAATATTCAATCACTTTTTCAATTTTAAGTTCTCAGCTCCAATAATTTCCTGTGGCAGCGAGTTCCACAATTTAATTACTTGTGTGAAAACTTATCTTCATCTGCTTTGACTTTTCCACCTTTTAATTTCATTAACTTCCCCTTGTTCCTGTGTTATGATACAGTGAGAACAGAAGTTTCTGATCCACCTTCTCTATACCATCACTATTTTATATACTGTCATTACATCCCATCTTACTCATATCCTTTCTAAGCTAACCAATCCTTATCTTTTCAATCTCTCTCCATGTGAGTTTTTCCCATGTCCTTGTCTCTGAACCATTTCTACTTCTGTAATATCCTTTTTGAAGTGGGTCCCCAAGTACTATTACATAGTATTCAGATGAGGCCATACCATTTATTTATATACAGACAGTATAATATACTCTATATTATTCACCATATCATTCCTTATGCAACCTTTGTGTTTGTTTTATTGACTGTAGCTGCACTGAACAGCCTACAATGGTGCCTAGGTCCCTTCCTTGAGTTGATACAGTTAATTTAGAACCTTTAAAGTGTACAAGTTGTTTAAATTTTTCCTCCACTGTGTTACTTTCAGTAAATGCAAACTGACTTTAATTTGCCATTGTGTTGCCCATTCAGCTAGCTTATTTGGCTCTCTCTGGAGTTCCTCACAGTCTTCTCTGTCCCTGACTGAACTAAATAACTTTCTGTCATCTGCAAGTTTTGCTGCCTCATAATTCACCATCCTTTCCAGGTCATTAACAAATATATTAAACACCCCAGTGACCTCCATGAATTCAGCCGTAGATGGGGAGCTTGGCAGGGGCCCTCCCGCCCGGCCAACAGGGGACCCAGGACCTCTGGGACACCAAGGGCAGCAGGGCCCCACGAGTTCCAAGCCACCGGGGGCGCCAGGGGCATCCCAGAGCTCTGAGTCAGGACACCCTGGAACTCCCAGCTCCCACAAGCGGTGGGGGTCCCCAGAGCTCAGAGCAGCCCCTGCGGCTGCCCAACCTCTGCAGGCGGTGTGGGGACCCCGCAGCTGGGCTCCCCATTTTGTCAGGGATATTTTTAGTAAAAAAGTCAGGGACAGATCATGGGCTTCCGTGAATTTTTCTTTATTGCCCGTGAGCTGTCTGTCACTTTTACTAAAAATATCCGTGACAAAATCTTAGCCTTAACCACATATTTTTTAAATAATTTACATTGTATATAGTATGCGTGTGTCAAATAAACTAAGAAACTAAGAAATTTCAGTCATCACTTAACATCCTAAAAGATGGCAGTTTTCTTTGGTTTAGACACACAGGTATTCATGCATATGCAAATACTCATTAGGTACATGCAGCCACAGGAAAAACTGTATTCACAGTTAAGCACACCAGTAAATGTACATACATACTTTTGAAAAAGTCTGGCCCATATGTCCAAATGTATGGAGAAAGACACTGAGAAAGATCTTGCAATGAAGTGTTTAGTTCATGTAGAAAAGTGCTTAATGAGAACAAAAGATTTCATTTAAAAGTCTTTTAAAGAAAATCTTAATCTTGCCCTGCAATAGTAGCATCACTACTTAATGATTCATACCTACAACCAGCTCAGTTTAGATCTGGTCACTCACTGCAGGCTGTTGTCAGATATTACATAATACTGATGACAATATTAGGGCTTTGGATTCCTTGACCATGGTGTTCTCAAGAGGTGCATGCTAGAAAGAGATTGGGGGGAGGGGAGTGTCCATCTGATCAAGAAGAGGAAGAATATCTTTGGATACCAACTCACCAACCTAGTGAGGAGGGCTTTAAACTAGGTTCATAGAATCATAGAATCATAGAATCTCAGGGTTGGAAGGGACCTCAGGAGGTCATCTAGTCCAACCCCCTGCTCAAAGCAGGACCAAACCCAACTAAATCATCCCAGCCAGGGCTTTGTCAAGCCTGACCTTAAAAACCTCTAAGGAAGGAGATTCCACCATCTCCCTAGGTAACCCATTCCAGTTCTTCACCACCCTACTAGTGAAAAAGTTTTTCCTAATATCCAGCCTAAACCTCCCCCTCTGCAACTTGAGACCATTACTCCTTGTTCTGTCATCTGGTACCACTGAGAACAGTCTAGATCCATCCTCTTTGGAACCCCCTTTCAGGTAGTTGAAAGCAGCTATCAAATCCCCCCTCATTCTTCTCTTCTGCAGACTAAACAATCCTAGTTCCCTCAGCCTCTCCTCATAAGTCATGTGCTCCAGCCCCCTAATCATTTTTGTTGCCCTCCGCTGGACTCTCTCCAATTTATCCACATCCTTCTTGTAGTGTGGGGCCCAAAACTGGACACAGTACTCCAAATGAGGCCTCACCAGTGCTGAGTAGAGGGGAATGATCACATCCCTCGATCTGCTGGAAATGCCCCTACTTATACAACCCAAAATGCCATTAGCCTTCTTGGCAACAAGGGCACACTGTTGACTCATATTCAGCTTTTCGTCCACTGTAACCCCCAGGTCCTTTTCTGCAGAACTGCTGCCCAGCCATTCGGTCCCTAGTCTGTAGCAGTGCATGGGATTCTTCCGTCCTAAGTGCAGGACCCTGCACTTGTCCTTGTTGAACCTCATCATATTTCTTTTGGCCCAATCCTCTAATTTGTCTAGGTCCCTCTGTATCCTAGCCCTACCCTCCAGCGTATCAACCACTCCTCCCAGTTTAGTGTCATCTGCAAACTTGCTAAGGGTGCAGTCCACACCATCCTCCAGATCGTTAATGAAGATATTGAACAAAACCGGCCCCAGCACCGACCCTTGGGGCACTCCACTTGATACCGGCTGCCAACTAGACATGGAACCATTGATCACTACCCGTTGAGCCCGACCATCTAGCCAGTTTTCTATCCACCTTACCGTCCATTCATCCAGCCCATACTTCTTTAACTTGCTGGCAAGAATACTGTGGGAGACTGTATCAAAAGCTTTGCTAAAGTCCAGAAATAGTACATCCACTGCTTTCCCCTCATCCACAGAGCCGGTTATCTCATCATAGAAGGCAATTAGGTTAGTCAGGCATGACTTGCCCTTGGTGAATCCATGCTGACTGTTCCTGATCATTTTCCCTTCCTTTAAGTGGTTCAGGATTGATTCCTTGAGGACCTGTTCCATGATTTTTCCAGGGACTGAGGTGAGACTGACTGGCCTGTAGTTCCCTGGATCTTCCTTCTTCCCTTTTTTAAAGATGGGCACTACATTAGCTTTTTTCCAGTCATCCGGGACCTCCCCCGATCGCCATGATTTTTCAAAGATAATGGCCAATGGCTCTGCAATCTCATCGGCCAACTCCTTTAGCACCCTCGGATGCAGCGCATCCGGCCCCATGGACTTGTGCTCGTCCAGCTTTCCTAAATAGCCCCGAACTACTTCTTTCTCCACAGAGAGCTGGTCACCTCTTCCCCATACCGTGCAGCAGAGTGCAGCTGTCTGGGAGCTGACCTTGTCTGTGAAGACAGAGGCAAAAAAAGCATTGAGTACACTAGCTTTCTCCACATCCTCTGTCACTAGGTTCCCTCCCTCATTCAGCAAGGGGCCCACACTTTCCTTGACTTTCTTCCTGTTGCTAACATACCTAAAGAAACCCTTCTTGTTACTCCTAACATCTCCGGCTAGCTGCAACTCCAAGTGTGATTTGGCCTTCCTGATTTCACTCCTGCATGCCTGAACAATACTTTTATACTCATCCCTGGTTATTTGTCCAATCTTCCACTTCTTGTAAGCGGTTCTTTTGTGTTTAAGACGAGCAAGGATTTCACTGTTAAGCCAAGCTGGTCACCTGCCATATTTACTTTTCTTCCTACACATCGGGATGGTTTGTTCCTGCAACCTCAATAAGGTTTATTTGAAATACTGCCAGCTTTCCTCGACTCCTTTCCCCGTCATGTTATTCTCCCAGGGGACCTTGCCCATCAGTTCCCTGAGGGAGTCGAAGTCTGCTTTTCTGAAGTCCAGGGTCTCTGTTCTACTGCTTTCCCTTTTTCCTTGTGTCAGGATCCTGAACTCGACCATCTCATAGTCACTGCCTCCCAGGTTCCCATGCACTATTGCTTACTCTACTATTTCTTCCCTGTTTGTGATACCAACTCACCAACCTAGTGAGGAGGGCTTTAAACTAGGTTCAAAGGGAGCAGGTAATAAAGGCCTAAAGACAGGTATAAAAAGAGGTGACCTTAACAGAGGGTTAAATGTTTGGGGCGGGGGGGGAATGGAAAATTGCAATAGGGTTATAGAAGCACCAATAGGGAAAACATTGGGGGGATTTGCTCTCCACATCTTAGATGTTTATTCCCCATACTCCTTACATTTACATATAAATAGGAAGAACTGGAATATTAATTCATAAGCTAAATTATGACTTAACTGACATCAGTGAAACTTGGTGGGATAAATGTTATGACTGGAATACTGGTATACATGGGTATGGACTGTTCAGGAAGGAAACGGAAGGGAAAGAGGGAAGAGGTGTTGAATTATACATCAAGAATATATACACCTGTTCTGAGGTTCAGAAGGAGATGAGAGACACACCAGTTGAAAGTCTCTGGATGAAGATAAAAGAGGAGAAAAACAGGGACAATGTCACTGTAGGGGTCTAATATAGACCACCAAATCAGGAGGAGGAAGTGGATGAGGCATTTTTAGAACAAATAATAGATATATCCAAAACAAACGACCTTGTAGTAATGGGAAACTTTAACTACCCAGATATCTGTTAAAAAAGTAATATGGTAAAAGATAAATGTCTAAATTCTTGGAATGTATTGAGACAAGTTTTTGTTTCAGAAGGTGGAGAAGTAACAGGAGGCTAGCCATTTTAAATTTAGTTCTTACTAACAGGGTAGAACTGGTTGAGAATCTGAAGATGGAAGTGAATTTGGGTGAAAGTGATCATGAAATGATAGATTTTATGATTCCAAGGAGTGAAAGCAGTAGAATAAAGACAATGGACTTCAAGAAGCAGAATGCAACATACTCAGAGAACTGGTAGATAAAGGTACCATGGGAAGAAAATTTAAGGGATATATGAGTTCAGGAGAGCTGGCAGTTTCTCAGAGAGACAATACGAAAAGCACAACAGCAAGCTATCCCAAGACAACGAAAAGATAGAAAAAATAGTAAGAGGCCAATACAACCCCAATAGGAGTTCTTTAATGACACCACACACACACACACACACGAATCCTACAGAAAGTGCAAACATGGATAAATTCCTAAGAATGAATTCAAAAGAATAGCACAAGAATGTAGAGACAAAATCAGAAAGGTAAAGGCACAAAATGAGTTAACCTAGAAAGGGACATAAAAAGCAACAAGAAGAGGTTCTTTAAATGCATTAAAAGCAAGAGAAAGATGAAGGAAAGGGAGGAGAGGTAGTAACTCATGACATCAAGAAGACTGAGGTGTTTAATACCTATTTTGCTTCAGTTTTCACTAAAAAGGTTAATGGTGACCAGATTCTCAGCACAATTAATAGTAACAAAGGGGAAGGAATGCAAAATAATAGGGAAAAAACAGGCTAAATAATAATATTTAGATAGCTTAGATCAGTGGTCCCCAATCTTTTTTGTCTGGCGGGCGCCAGCCGACGAGCCACGGAGGACTGTGGCGGCGGACGAGCATCTGCCGAAATGCCACTGACAAGCGGCAACATCAATAGGTGTCAAGTATCAGAGAGGTAGCCGTGTTAGTCTGGTTCTGTAAAAGCAGCAAGGAATCCTGTGGCACCTTATAGACTAACAGACGTTTTGCAGCATGAGCTTTCGTGGGTGAATGCCCACTTCGTCGGATGCAAGAGTGGAAATTTCCAGGGGCAGGTAAATATAAGCAAGCTAGAGATAACGAGGTTAGATCAATCAGGGAGGATGAGGTTTTCACACCTCAACTGTTCTAGCAGTTGAGGTGTGAAAACCAAGGGAGGAGAAACTGGTTCTGTAGTTGGCAAGCCATTCACAGTCTTTGTTTAATCCTAAACTGATGGTGTCAAATTTGCAAATGAACTGAAGCTCAGCAGTTTATCTTAGAAGTCTGGTCCTAAAGTTTTTTTTGCTGGAGGATGGCCACCTTAAGATCTGCTATTGTGTGGCCAGGGAGGTTGAAGTGTTCTCCTACAGGTTTTTGCATATTGCCATTCCTAATATCTGATTTGTGTCCATTTATCCTTTTCCTTAGAGACTGTCCAGTTTGGCCGATGTACATAGCAGAAGGACATTGCTGGCATATGATGGCATATATTACATTGGTGGATGTGCAGGTGAATGAACCGGTGATGGTGTGTCTGATCTGGTTAGGTCCTGTGATGGTGTTGCTGTTGTAGATATGTGGGCAGAGTTGGCATCGAGGTTTGTTGAATGGATTGGTTCCTGAGCTAGAGTTACTATGGTGCAGTGTGCAGTTACTGGTGAGAATATGCTTCAGGTTGGCAGGTTGTCTGTGGGCGAGGACTGGTCTGCCACCCAAGGCCTGTGAAAGTGTGGGATCATTGTCCAGGATGGGTTGTAGATCCCTGATGATGCGTTGGAGGGGCTTTAGCTGGGGACTGTATGTGATGGCCAGTGGAGTCCTGTTGGTTTCTTTCTTGGGTTTGTCTTGCAGTAGGAGACTTCTGGGTACACGTCAATAGGTGTCGCTGCCGAAATACCACCAACAAGCAGCGTCATCCAGAGGCGTCGCTGCTGAAATGCCGCCATTCGGTGGCAACGCATCTGGATGACGCTGCTTGTCGGCGGCATTTTGGCGGATGCTCGTCCGCCGGCCAGTACACGGGCACACTTAGATGCCCTGGGGGCACCGCGTTGGGGACCCTTGGCTTAGATGTATTAAAGTCAGCAATGCTTGATGAAATCTACCCTAGGACACTTAAGGAACTAGCTGAAGCAATCATGGAACTGTTAATCATCATCAAGAACTCATCGAGGATGGATGAGGTCTCAGACAATTGGAAAAGGGCAAGCATAATACACATCTTTGAAAAGGGGAACAAAGAGGACCAGGGGAATTATACATTAGACAGCTTAAATTCATTACCTGGAAAGACACTGGAACAAATTATTAAGTGATCAATTTGAAAGCACCTAGAGGATATTAGTGTTGTAAGTAAAAGCCAACATAGATTTGTCAAGAACAAATCATGCCAAACCAACCTAATTTCCTTCCGTGACACTACTAGCCTAGTGAATAGAGGGAAGCTACAGATGTACTATATCTTGATTTTAGTAAGGTTTTTGACACTGTCCCACATGACATTCTCATACGACAGCCAGGGAAATATGGTCTAGAATCTGAACCTACAATAAGGTAGGGGAATGCACAACTGGTTGACTGTACTCAAAGAGCAGTTATCAATAGTTTGCTCGTAAATTGGGAGGACAGATCTAGTGGGGTCCCACAGGAGTCTGTCCTGGATCAAGTGCTATTCAATATATTCATTAATGATTTGGATAATGGAGTGCAGGCTTATAAAATATGTGGACAACACCAAGCTGGGAGAGACTGCTAGCACTTTAAAAGACAGGATTCGAATTCTAAATGACCTTGACAAATTGGAGAACTGATCTGAATTCAACAGGATGAAATTCAATAAAAGAGAAATGCGAAGTACTATACTTAGGAAGGAAAAATCAGATGGACAAATAAAAAATGGGGAGTAACTGCCTAAGTAGTAGTACTGCTGAAAAGGATCTGTAGCTATAATGGATCACAAATTGAATATGAAATCAACATTATAATGCAGGTGCAAAAATGGCTAATATCATTCTGGGATGCATTAACAGAAGTGTTATATATAAGAACGGCCGTACTGGGTCAGACCAAAGGTCCATCTAGCCCAGTATCCTGTCTACCGACAGTGGCCAATGCCAGGTGCCCCAGAGGGAGTGAACCTAACAGGTAATGATCAAGTGATCTCTCTCCTGCCATCCATCTCCACCCTCTGACAAACAGAGGCTAGGGACACCATTCCTTACCCATCCTGGCTAATAGCCATTAATGGACTTAACCTCCATGAATTTATCCAGTTCTCTTTTAAACTCTGTTATAGTCCTAGCCTTCACAATCTCCTCAGGCAAGGAGTTCCACAAGTTGACTGTGTGCAGTGTGAAGAAGAACTTCCTTTTATTTGTTTTAAACCTGCTGCCCATTAATTTCATTTGGTGGCCCCTAGTTCTTATATTATGGGAACAAGTAAATAACTTTTCCTTATTTACTTTCTCCACATCACTCATGATTTTATATACCTCTATCATATCCCCCCTTAGTCTCCTCTTTTCCAAGCTGAAAAGTACTAACCTCTTTAATCTCTCCTCATATGGGACCCGTTCCAACCCCTAATCATTTTAGTTGCCCTTCTCTGAACCTTTTCTAATATCAGACACAGGAGGTAACTATCCTGCTCTACTTGGCACTGGTGAGGCCTCAGCTGGAGTACTGTGTCCAATTCTGGGTAGCACACTTTAAGAAATAAATGGACAAATCTGAGACAGTCCAGAGGAGAGCAACAAAAACAATAAGAGGTTTAGAAAATCTGACCTATGAGGAAAGGTTAAAAAACTGGACATGTTTAGTCGTGAAGAAGGAAGTCTGAGGGGGCAGCTGACAACAGTCTTCATATATGTTAAGGGTGGTTATAAAGAGGATGGTGATCAATCATTCTCCATGTCCACTGAAGGTAGGACAAGAACTAATGGGCTTCATCTGCAACAAGTCAGATTTAGGTTAGATATTAGGAAAAAACTTTCTAACTATAAGGATATTTAAAAATTGGAATAGGCTCTCAAGGGACATTGTGGGATTCCTGTCATGGGAGGTTCTTAAAAACAGGATAGACAAACACTAGCCAAGGATGGCTAGGTGTACTTGAGTCTGCCTCAGGACTTGACGATGTCTCGTGGTCCCTTCCTGCCCTACATTTCTATGACGATTCTAGTCCACTACCCCATCCCCTTTTTATTGTACAGGCTGAACCTCTCTAGTCTGGCACCCTCAGGACCTGACCAGAGAGAATTTGGTGAACCATGGGAGGTCAATACTGTAGCGAGCATGTCTCTTCAATTTTATCTCGCCGAGACAAATAAACAGAACGAAGCTTGCAACGCCACCTAGCCAAGGCTTACTGGTTCTCTTCATAACAAAGTATTAGTGTTGTTACACAATTTTAATGTATTGGCACAAGGAAATAAGTAGATAAAGCATAAAAAACATAAAATAAAAATGCCAAACCATGGTTGTTGCCGGACCAGAGAGTGCCGGACTAGGGAGGTTCAACCTATAGTACTATCTGTCCTGTGATAGACGGGTGGAATTAATTTATATCCAAATACTTTAATATGGAAAAAAACATAGCAACACAGGTGTGTCTCCATATTTTGAGATTGGCCTTCAGGTTTTTCCATTCTGCTTATACTGTATTCAGGGCCTCTCGTCATTGGAAAGTCTTCCCTAAGTCACAAAGTCTTCCCTAAGCTCAGCGAATGGCATGAAGATCTCTGGCTACCAGGAAGGACAGGCAGAATGCACTAATCTTGCTCTGCTAGTTCTGTTTTACTACAAAGGAAACATTCCTGGGATTTCTGCTTAACTGAGCAAGAACCATCACACTTGGATAAGCTGCTATGTCTTACAGAGGAAAATAACCAAACAGACATCTCTCTCAGGTGAGGGTTTAAAATAAATAAATAAATAAATAAATAAATAAAATAAAAATTTCCCTGACCCTCCTAGGTAAGTAGAGAATATGGAGAGAGAGAAAGAACAGTTATCTGTTCTTACCTGAAATTTTCTTTTCTTTCATTAACAGTGTTCACATATCCTTTATTATGAGATTTCAGTATTTGCAATTTAGGGGACAAACTAATTTGTTAATCAGAGGCAGAAGGCATAAACTGGCTGGAGAGCAAAACAATGCAAAATAGTTTCCCCTGCGCTACCTCAATCTTGACATTTGGACTGCATGGTGTTTGTGATGGTAACATAAGGAGGAAATTGAAGAGTTCCTATATGAAGTCTGCCCCATGGAAAGATTTTGAGCACTGTGTGACATAGTTAAATTGACCTAATCCCTAGTGTAGATGCAGCTAGGTTGAGGGAAGAATTCTTCTGTTGACTAACTACTGCCTCTTAGAGAGGTGGATTAGCTATATTGACAGAAAAAAACCCTCTATCAATGTAGGAAATGTCTATACTTCTGCTCTACAATGGTACAGCTGCAGTGCAGATATACCTTTATACACAATACCAGCATTCCATGAAGAGGCATTCAAATCTGAACCAAAGTTTTTCTAGAATTCATGAACGCTTGAGCTGCGACCTTCATTTTCTCTGTCTGTTAAGAGGAAGACCACATTATTTCTGAATATTTATTCAGACTCTAGGTGCATGATCCAATGTAGGGTATCATCTGGCTTCTCCATGATATACTCCTGGGGAATTCTGCTTATCCACAGAAAAATGACTTCTGATGGGGATGCAAAGGGAAGCCGCAGAAGCAGTCATGCGCCCACTCCCTGGCCATGCAGACAGGTCGGTTTGGGCACCCAGAGCAGACAGGTTGGTTTGGGCACCTGGAGGCGTAAATCACCGCCGGGGGAGGGGAGGAAGGGCAGGCCTAGGAAAGGTAATATATTTTATTGGCCCAACTTCTGCTGGTGAGAGAGAGAAGTTTTCAAGCCACAGAGAGTTCTTCTTCAGGTCTGGGAAAGGTACTCAGAGTGACAGAAGTTGGTCCAATAAAAGATATTAGCTAAGCCACCGTGTTTCTTTAATATCCTGGGACCAACACAGCTACAACTACACTGCATACAACAGAGAAGATTTGGTCAGTCATTGATGACACTAGAAGGCCGGCAGTCTTTCAAAACCTGCACAAATTAAGTTTAGCTCTTAAACGGGGGCATCAAATATACAGCCATTGGGCCATTCTGTCCTCCAGAACATTCTCCTCTACCCCACAGCAGCCTACCTGCTTCAGCTCAAAAGGGGCCAGGAGCTCAAGTGAATACAGCCAGAGAAAGAGCTTGTGCCTGACTGGGCACAAGCTACTGAGTCTCTTCCCCCAATCCCCTTTCCTAATAGCACCACACAACCACTCAGAGTTTGGGTATGGCTACACTTACAAATCTGCAGCGCTGGTAGTTGCAGCGCTGGTCGTCCAGCTGTGCAGGGCCAGCGCTGGTGTGTGGCCACACTCACAGCTACCAGCGCTGGTGTGTGGCCACATTTGCAGCATTTGCAGCGCTGTTGGGAGTGATGCATTATGGGCAGCTATCCCAGCATTCAAGTGGCAGCAACGGTGCTTTTCAAAAGAGGGGGGTGGGGTGGGGCGGGGCGTAGTGTGACAGGGAGAGAGAGAGAGAGAGTGGATTTTTGGAGCCAACACTGTGTGTTAGCTTCCTGACTTGAAAAATCAGAACATGTTCCCGATCCCTTACCCTTAACTCTTAACTGCAAACAGCCTGCAGCCAACACGACTCCCTTTCTCCCCTCTGCCCACGCTGTTTCTGTCAAGCCTACACTCACTCCCTGCCTGCCTCATTATCTCATTTGATTGTTCACAGATTGATCACAGCAAACAGGAGCTGTGTTTGTAGATAAACAGCTCCGGGATCAACGGAACTACGGAGCTCGGAGTTCACAACAAAACAAAGAGAGGCTGCATAACAAAACAAAGAGTAATTTATAAAAGCATTCTGGGATACATCCTTATACCCTGGAGGCCAATCACAGCGCTGGTGTGTGGCCACACTTGATGACCAGCGCTGCAGCACCAGCGCTGGAATCCTTATTCCCCATGCTGAGTGAGGTGTACGGCCAGCGCTGCAGCCAGGGAGTTGCAGCGCTGGACGTGCCCTGCAGGTGTGGCCACTTACTAATTGCAGCGCTGGTGGAGGCTTTCCAGCGCTGCAACTCGCCAGTGTAGCCATACCCTTTGGGGGCTTCTTCCTGGCCTCTCCCTTCTTCCTTATCATTGCTGCCCTGAGCCCTGCAACATCCAGCTAAGGGGGAAGGCTACTTTCCAGCCTCTGTTTATAATATTCTCATAGATATTTCTCTCTATCTTCATTATCTTTTCAAACCTCTTGACTATCAACTGATACTGAAATTATTTATACTAATTGGTTTACCAAAAAAAGTACTAAATACTATTTCAAAACACCTTCATAAATATTGAAAGTGAATTTACAAACTTTCCCCCCTGCTTGAACAGCTTCATGAGTCACATTTTAAAAAACCTACATGTACACACATGAGTCCCACGGGACAGACATCATACACATCTTACCCCCACGTGCTACAGTACAACCCAAACACAATATAATATAGGAGACTCCACTTAAAATAGGTGAAATCAGCTGTAATAGATAGGGCTGCGAAAAACATGTCACCAACCGTGAAGTTAGCCCTTCCACATCAAATCTGATCTCCTCATTGCTACTGGGTATGCCAACAATTAAGCATGCCCCTGTCAGATTGTGGAGGGACAGGACTTGCCCTTCCCCTGCAGGGCCGCTCTCGGGAGGTGGGGTGGGTGGGGAGATAAGACCCACCTCCCAGTGCCTCTCTCTGCTGCAGGAAGCTCCACTGCTGGGCAGCAGCCCTAGAGGTTCCTACTGCTGGAGGAGGCTTGTGGAGGTGGGTCCAATCTTCCCTTGCTGCTGGGAACGTCCCAGACAGGGGGCTCCCAGCTGCAAATCCCCACCAGGCTGGGGAGGTACAAGACTTGTCCTTCTCCTGCAGGGCTGCTGGTGGGCAGAGGGGGGAAATAACAGAATTATAGAATATTAGGTTTGGAAGAGACCTCAGGAGATCATCTAGTCCAATCCCATGCTCAAAGCAGGACCAACACCAACTAAATCATCCCAGCCAAGACTTTGTCAAGCTAGGCCTTAAAAACCTATAAGGATGGAGATTCCACCACTTCCCTAGGTAACCCATTCCAGTGCTTCACCACCCTCCTAGTGAAACAGTGTTTCTTAATATCCAATCTAAACCTTCCCCACTGCAACTTGAGACCATTGCTTCTTGTTCTGTCATATGCCACCATTGAGAACAGCCTAGCTCCATCCTCTATGGAACCCTGCTTCAGGTAGTTGAAGGCTGCTATCAAATCCTCGCTCACTCTTCTCTTCTGCAGACTAAATAACCCCAGTTCCCTCAGCCTTTCCTCGTAAGTCATGTGCCCCAGCCCCCTAATCATTTTAGTTGCCCTCCGCTGGACTCTCTCCAATTTGTCCACCTCCCTTCTGTAGTGGAGGGTCCAAAACTGGACACAATGCTCCAGGTGTGCCCTCATCAGTGTCAAATAGAGGGGAATAATCACTTCCCTCAATCTGCTGGCAATGCTCCTACTAATATAGCCCAATATGCCATTGGCCTTCTTGGCAATGAGGGCACACTGGTGACTCATATCCAGCTTCTCGTCCACTCTAATCCCCAGGTCCTTTTCAGATGCACCTCTGGGTACCTTTTGGGTTGTAACTGTGAGGGTCCCAACACTGTGAAATTTCAGATGTAAACATCTGAAAATGTGAAATTGACCAATTTAAAAACCCTCTGGCTGTGAAATTGATCAAAATGGACTATGAATTTGGTAGGGCCCTGGTAATAGAACACTATACTGTATTATACTGATCAGCCACTAGGTGGCGCTGTGTGAAAATGCCTTATTTACACTACACTTAGCCATACCTTGCAGAGCATTAAAGGATCTTACTATGCACAAGAGTACAGGGTGTCAGAAGTACACTAATGCCAGATGTGAACAAACAAAAGGAACAAAGCAACAAAGGTGGAAGACAGAAGAAACAAAGCAACAAAGGTTGTAGGATTATCAACATGTCACTCCTCAATGTCCCACAAAACTTCAGTTTTGACAGACCTTTACAATGGATGACTAGAACCAGTATTTTGCAAGATTCTGAATTGCTAAAAAGCTCCACCAGGAAACTGGAGATATTCAAGTATTGTCTTTAATGTATTCTATAGGGAAGAGGCAGAGTGCATCTTTAAATCCTTTGACTTTACTGAAGACAGTCACAAATATGACTATGAAAGGATTCTGGCTATGTTTGATGCATACTTTACACCTCAGAGAAATGTGGTTTATGAAAGGGCATGTTTTTACCAGTGAATTCAAGAACCGGGGGGAAATGTTTTATAAAAGCTCTGCATGAATCGGCTGAAAACTATGATTTTGGAACTGGCAAACATAAAAATAACCCAATCACCAGCCTGTCTGATAACAGAAAAAATCTTTCAACAGCAGCTACAATTGAAGCCAGACTTAAATCTGGACAGATCTATACAAATATACAAAGCAGTTTGAACTAGTCAAACAGAAGAAGAGGCTGGAGCAACTTGAAAAGCCTGAAACTAGCTTAGAATTTGTAAACAGACACTTGAGTGCTAAAAGTAAGAGTCCTAAAACCCCTGAGGCAAGAAGAGAAAACTCCCGGGCTAAGAGGGACAAATTCCAATCTACATACACAAGATATGGAAAAAGTCCTATCCCAAGAGATGACTATGTCCAGCCAGAGGCACAGTACATGCACAAAATATGGGCATTTTGCAGCTGTTTGCTGCACCAAAACAGTCAGGGAGTTGACTCATTAAGGACAAAGGCAATTGTTCCTGGGAATCTACCACTTGTGATGACAAAAGTCTGTCTGGAGTGTGAAACTGAATATTCATGGAAGACTATTGACTTTCAAATTGACTCAGGAGCTGATGTCACTGTCATCTCAAAAGGTACTTACAATCATCTTCAACTCCTCCCAGAGCTAAAGCAGCAAAGAGTCTTGTGGCACCTTAGAGACTGAACTGCATGGGCCAGCTCATCACAGAAACAACTTGTAAAGACAAAAGCTAGGCATTCAGAGGGTATGTGATCAAAGGACCACAGGCCAACAACTTTCTAGCCATAGTGTGGCAATCATGATAGGCCTAGTGAGAAAGATGGAAAAACTTGATGGAATATTTGGACATTTGAAAGGAGGTCCAGTATAAGTAGCTAAGAGACAATACTGAGCCATCAGCATACATATACCTATCCCATTACTTCTTAAAGTGGAAACTGAGTTAAGAGAATGGAGTAGATTGGAATAATTTAAAAAAAAAAAAAGCACTGAGCCAACAGCAAAATGTGCCCCAATCATGCCAGTTACAAAGAAAAATATGCATCTATGTGGATCTTAAAAGACTTAATGAAACAACTGTAAGAGAAAAATGTGGCCTCCGAACACTGGATGACTTCCTCCCCAAAGTGAAAGGAGCTACAATATTCTCCAAGCTGGATGCCTCAAGCACATGAAAATTCCTTTAACCAAATAAAGTGCTTAACTGACCATATTTATCACATTCCTTGGAAGATTTGGCTTTTGAAAATTACTTATTGGGTACCTGAAATTTAAAAAAAATAAAGAAAAGAAGACAACAGTAGAAATGTTAATGAACACAAATGGAGTTGCAGTTTTTATAGATGTTTTGATACATGGGTCTTTGATGGAAGAACACAACAAAATCCTCCATGAAGTTCTAAGCCTAATCATTGGGTCTGCACTAATCAGTCCTAGCCCTGAGAAAGTAAAAACAAAATTCAAAAACTGAACACAGCAAATAATGTATCAGAAGTGAGCTACAGACTGGGGACAGTAAATTACCTTGGCCAATACATAGGGCTGGTCTACAGTGGGGAGGGGGGTGGGAATCGATCTAAGATACGCAACTTCAGCTATGCTATTCACGTAGCTGAAGTTGAAGTATCTTAGATCGATTTACCTCTCATCCTCACGGCGCTGGATCGACGTCCGCGGCTCCCCCTGTCGACTCCGCTACCGCCATTCACGCTGGTGGAGTTCCGGAGTCGACGGGAGCACTTTCAGGGATCGATATATCGCATCTAGATGAGACGCGATATACCAATCCCCGAGAAAACAATTGCTACCCGCCGATACGGCGGGTAGTCTAGACGTACCCATAGGCTGCCTTTCTACAGTGACGAAACCACTGAATGAACTATTTAAATCCAACACATCTTGTACATAGGGGTTAAATCAAGAAATTGTCTTAAAAAGGTAAAAAATCATAGCTCTAGTTTTCAAGTACTCTGGCATGAACAAACCCCCAGGGTCAAGCTTGGCCTACATGGGGGGGGAGGGATAGCTCAGTGGTTTGAGCATTGGCCTGCTAAACCCAGGGTTGTGAATTCAATCCTTGAGGAGGCCACTTAGGGATCTGGGGCAAAAATTGGTCCTGCTAGTGAAGGCAGGGGGCTGGACTCGATGACCTTTCAAGGTCCCTTCCAGTTCTAGGAGATTGGTATACTGTTGTAACAACATGGCTCTGAGTCAGGGGTGAGCAAACTTTTTGGCCTGAGGGCCACATCTGGGTATAGAAATGGTATGGTTGGCCACGAATACTCACAAAATTGGGGGTTGGGGTGCGGGACTGGGTGAGGACTCTGGGATGGGGCTAGAAATGAGGAATTCAGGGTGTGGAAGGGGGATCTGGACTGGGGAAGGGGGTTGGGGTGCGGGAGGAACGGTGAGGGCTCCAGCTGGGGATGCAGGATCTGGGATGGGGCTGCAGATGCAGGGTTTGGGGTGCAGGAGGGTGCTCCGGGCTGGGAATGAAGGGTTTGGAAAGTGTGAGGGGGATCAGGGCTGGGGCAGTGGGTTAGGGTGTGGAGGGAGTTGAGGGCTCCAGCTGGGGGTGCAGATGACAAGGGGTTTGGGGTGCAGGTGGGTGCTCCGGGCTATGACCAGGGCCAGGGCCAGCTCAGGGGTGCAGGCTCCAGGCGGTACTTACCAGAAGCAGCAGCTCTTACCCCTCTGGCTCTTACATGGAGGCGCAGCCAGGTGGATCAGCGCACTGCCCCATCTGAAGGCACTGCCCTTGCAGCTCCCATTGGCCCTGGTTCTAGCCCTGGCTGCCCCTACACATAGGAGCCAGATGGGGGGACATGCTGCTACTTCCGGGAGCTGCGCTAAAAGCCCCAGACCCTGCTCGCCAGCTGGAGCGCGGAACGTGGCAATCCTCTGACCCTGCTCTCCAGCAGGAGCTCAAGGGGCGAATTAAAAGGTCCAACAGCCCGGACGTACCCCGCAGGCCATAGTTTGTCCACCTCTGCTCCGAGTAGAGGCCCGCTGCATTTTGTTTTCGCACACTCACAGAAGCAGAAAATATGCACCAACTGGCAAGGATACCTAGCAAGCATATGGGCATTTGAGATCTTTTAAAAGTATCTGTGTGGATTGGATTTGGTTATACTGATAACAGAACATAAACCTCTTTTAACCCTGATCAACAGGAAAAAAAAAACCTGGATCAGACACCGCTGGAATGCCAATGTCTACTGCTAAGGTTAATGCAGTTTAACCCAATTGCTAAATACCTTCCTCAAAATATCAAGCAGTAGCAGACACTGTCACAGAGCCCAGCATTCAACTACCTGTGAGCTCGAAGATGACATAATGGCATATGTGGATACATAAAGACTAGTGTCAGAAGAGAGACTACATCAGCTACAAAAAGCAACCTCGACAGACACACAATTTCAAGTAATTTTAAGTTACTTGGGCCCAGCCGCCTAATGTATCTAAAGGACACTAAGGAAGTAACAAGAGACTACTTTGTGGTATGTGGACAATTAAGCAAGTCAAAAAAAAAGTCATGATTAAAAAGCCAACTGCATTCAGAATTCCAAACAAAATGAGAGGAGAAATCCTAAACCTCAACCACAAAGGACACCAAGGATTAACTAAATGCCATGAACTGTCAGCCAGTATGGTGGCTGAGCAACAGCATGGACATAAACAATAAAGTACTACATGTGAACACTTCAGAACTAACAGACCGACACAACACAAGGAAACTTTAATAACAACACCCCTACCAGACAGGCCTTGGAAGAGACTAGCTGCAGATTTATGTGAATTCAGAGTACATCATTACCTGGTCATAATGGACTATTTTTTCCAGGTATACAAAAATAATATACTCAAAAGACATAATATGTTGCAATATTATCATGAAACTGACGTGTATCTTTGCTAATTTCAGTATTCCAAACCACTACTCATGGACAATGGACCACAATTCACTGCAGCAGAATTTATGTCATTCCAAAGAAAATATGATTTTGATCATATTACTAGCATCCCACAGGAGAATGGAGAGGCTGAGAGAGCTGTACAGACAGCAAAGAAAATCCTATAGCATGAACATCCATTCCCTGCTCTTCAGAGTTACAGATCAACAACAAAAGCAATTATTGGATATAGTCCAGCAAAACTCCTAAGGGGAGGACAGCTCAGAACTACTGTTCCAACTCTGGAAAAGAATGTATTCCCAAAATGGCCAGGCATGAAGTAGCCCAGTCATACAAAAAGAGCCTATGAATACTTTTACAACAGACATCACTCAAAGAACTGCTGGGTCTAGAATGTGGTGACCGTGTTTGTGTCAAATTGGATGGAGAAAAACTATGGATCACTCCAGCTGTTAAAAAGAAAAGGAATTCAGCACCAAGATCACATGTGATTGAGATCAAAAGGGGAGAGTTTAACAGAAACCATTGACATCTACAATTTTTTCCACAAAGAACAATCAACCAAGCAAACTCTAGAGATGGTGGGTACAGAACAAGGTGACTCAGATTCTAC